>NC_140945.1:34683119-35283119 GCF_014529385.1 Adiantum capillus-veneris | reverse complement strand
CAAACCAACCTCTGGACACTCTTGTTCACCTGTAACATAATCCCATAAACCTTTGCCCATGATAAAGTTCTCCATCCTGTAAGACCATATGCTGTAGTTCTCTCTGGTCAGCTTCTCTCCAACAATCTGTGTGACTTGAGTTGAACTTTCTGCCATCTTCACTCTCTCAATTTCTTTCAAAGGATTTTGACAAAATTTCGGCAGAGTTTTGTTTGTATTTGGACAATATCTCAAGTGACAATCTCAACCAAAGTACTCATAAACACTGACATAAAATCTCTCACTGCCAAGGGAAAATCCACTGACTCACTTTGCCACAGACTGACTCAGTACTATGCATAAATACTCTAAAACAATGTCCACATGGACCTGTATGCAAATGCAATCCATACGCTGTCCTGTACCACATATCCATACATCCACCTTCTTCCCATAGTCGTAAACGACGTATGAGGTCTTTCGCGGGGCCAGTCGGGGGTTCGCTCCAGTACCTAATCCACCTTGCCAAGGTACCAAAGCTCCCAAGGCAAGGCTTCAAAAAACCTCACTCGACCCTCACAAAGGCTGCAGTTTTCCAAAATACATTGACTGCATATCCATACATAACCACAAAGTACTCAATCTGACAATATAACCGCCTCAACTTCTTCCCACAACCTTTCTTACATAGGCGGCTGTCCATAACGGACCCACAACAACCAAACATAATCTTCGATAACACAATGTCATGATGCAAAAGCTCTATGTCGCTCTCCAAAACCTGTGTAAATGCTGAATTCTTCACCTGTAACCTGTAAATCTACTGCCGAGTGCAAAACTCGACATCTCCTATGCTTGTGTGAACTGGCTGTTTGCTGCAGAAAATTACAGATTTTGGCAAATCTGAGTATGCCAATGCGTCCGGAACGCCCAAAAACATAAAGATAGACTCCTGGATCACTGTATTCCGAGTTCGGGTGAGGGAGTTATGACCAAAAAACCTCTCTTTTTTGCTGTTTTCCGGAGCTGCGGAAACCTGTGTATTGACTGTAGCTCCTCAAACTGAGCTCTGATACCACTTTGTAGAGTGCGCAGGTGATGGAGAAGGTAGGAAAGAAGACTACGCACACACACCAACACAAATCGAGACACACACACACAATCGTTACCCTGTAGCAGCCATTCAACGAGCTGCTCTTCTCTTCTTCTTCTTTGAACTATTATCCAAAGTATATTTACAACATAGTATAGTCAGTGTCCAGCCGCCCATAGCACAATGGGCATATTCTTTAACATCATATTCTTTAACACTTTTGTAGCCTGGTTCTTCATCCTGAAAAAATCACAAATGCCACATAGATACAAGACCAATAGTTAAATGCATTTATGCTTGAACCTGCATGATGCATTTGTATAAACATGCATACACAGTTGATAAAATCTGCATTCATGCTTCAAGCTGCATGATGCATTTTTATAAAGCATTCACAAGGGTGATCAATTAAATATGCACAATGCATATACATTCCAGAAATAAATTCTAAACTTACATATGCATCATTAATAGTTACAATCCATGATTATCCTACCACCCAACAGAGCGTAGACCATATCGCCAGGGGTTGAACCTAGGTCCTTACGCACCCACCCATTCACTTTAACCACTAGGCCAAGCCCCCTTTGGTTATCTTGTCACACATTCAGAGACAAGCATACAACGCTTCTACATCTGCATGAAGCATGTTAAAACATGGATCAATGCTACCTGGAAATGCTACCTAGGAAAACCAGCCACATTCAAATTCAACCAACATTCGAGATAGAATGATTCAAGCTACATGATGACACATACCTGTTGCTGCTCTGCAGGGGATTTTTACTGAAGTTGATGACCAACCCTGCAAAAAGTACTACTGAATTAGCTTGCTGTTGTTGTGATGTTGCTTCTTATTGCTTCGGCTAGTAGAGAAACGCAAAGGAGGGAGGAAAGAGGAAAACAGAAACCTGAATGGCGTTGGCGAGATAGAAAGAGGGGGGAGGAACGAGTGAGACAAAGTGGAAGGGACGAGACTCGAGAGAATATTTGCATTAAGTGCTTGAACGTACCTTGAGGTGATCATTAATGAGTAAGCGCTTTTACTTAGTACACGTCAAATTTTAACCCTTTTTTTCATAAATGCTGAATTTAATCCCACTATTTTAAACGCCTAAGCCACCCATTTTCTAAACCCCAAAAACCATATACTATATAGTGGCAAAAGCGGTCCACCTATACATGCTTTCACCCATATGGAAAGCAAAGAAGAAATGCGCAACTCATGGCATAAGACTAACTGCCCAAAGCAGACAAGTCAAACTATGGGTACCAAAGATCCCATCGCAACTCAAGCCAACCTGCATCACGTATAAGTGGATACCTAAAGTCAAACCACCCGCCACAATTGAAACGACCCGTTCCAATCATCACACAACAGATGGTGCATATCGCACCATAAAAGAACGTTGGGATAGGGGAAATGGGAACACACATAGTACACAAACTAAATGCCTCTCTATAGCCCAATAGATATTCAACACCCCAAGCTACACAGAAACATACACACACGCACACTTTCTGCAACTTGCACTGAACAACCTTGCTTACGAACAACTTTGGCTACACACAATCGCATTTACTGACGCACACACCAATGCACCCATATATGTAAACACACTCATACGGGGAGGCCTCGCAAACCTCGACCGCACACAAAACCGCACTCAATCTGCAACCACAATCAATCTCTCTCTCTCTCTCTCTCTCTCTCTCTCTCTCTCTCTCTGCACACACACACACAAACGACCCGGAGCCACCGCTACCACGGGCACACGGCAAAAAACGAGACGCACACGAGATTGATGGCAAACTCGGCAAAAAACACAAACCAATTATGTATTACATAACCGTTATCCAATACTATGATAGCGACCCTTGGCGGCTACTGCGACCTTTTAACTACATAACCTTCATGCATGCCTTGCAGCTCCATTTTCAGCCTTCCCAGTTTCTGCAGCCGGCACCCCTGCAATTGGCGAGCCCCTCTAGCTCGATCTTTGTCAGTTTTGCAGCTTCTCGTGACTCCAATCACCGCCACCACTTGCAGCATCCCTTGCTCGTGACCATGTCCTTCAGTCGCGACGGCCCGCCACCTCTTCCCTTCCAAGACTTGCCCCTGGCGGTTTTTCCTCTCCTACACCTGTTCCCCCGACTGGATGCTCCCACCTCCTTCACAGATGGCGGACCCTCTTGATAACGGCCTGGCCACTTGTCTTCCCTTCAGCAGCGCCTTCCCCTTTTCAAGCGGCCTGGCAGCCCTCTCGTTTTTTCCTTCTTGTTAGTGGCGGCCCTTTCTCAAGATCTCCAAAAATTTCCGGCCTCAGGCCCTTCCCCATCGCCTGCAGATATCGCCCCCTTCTTCATGAACTGCAGCCCAAGCGGCTCCTCCTCTGTCACCCTCGTTCTCTTCAAGGTGGCCCTCATGTCGCCCTCAACTCTCCTCCTTCTCTATGGCCCTGACCTGCAGCCGAACCACCCTTTTTTGATGCAACTGGCGCAGCCCTCAACCCCTCTGGCTTCATCCTCCTGGCCCTCCAACTTGCTCACCACCCCTGCAAGCTGGCCCTCCAACTCCCTCGGGCTGCCCCCTTTGCTTCTGTCTGCCTCCTCCTCATGCAACTGGCCCCGTCCATGCACCAACCCACAGATGGCGTCCACTCTTCCTCTGCCAATCCTTGGCGCCTTTCCTTATCCCCTGCATGGAACCACAGACAGATGGCGCCCTTTCTATTCACTGCAACTCGCTTTTTTTTTTTTTTGATTAATAGCTTTAAAAAGCTTTTGGGCTTGGACCCCTTGCACACGCAATACATGGCTACCTTTGCTACACCATTTTCCTGCCAGTGGATGCACATACCAGAGCATACCAAAGGAAAACAACCACATTGCTTGTTGACTAGCATCAAGTCTTTAATACCTAGCATAAAAAGAACCCCTCAATTGTCGTATTTTGATTAGAGGATCCCAAACACGACCATAACAATCGTTTTTTTCTTCGAGCTCAATGCGATATCGAACTGATGAATGGCAAAGCACCTTCACTCGAGCACATAAAAAACTTTGAAGCACGGATCCTGATCACCCATCCAACATAAATACCACAACTGCACCACCTTTAAGCCTCCTGACTCATAGAACTCAAAACCCACGACTTGACCTGCAAAGGGCCGCACTTGGCATGCATACCACCGCGGTGCTTGCTTAGAACTGCATCTAATACCTGTCCAAGTACGCTATCATCAATCTGTCTGTCGCCATGCACCTGCTGCTGACACTTTCTCGGGTCGACATGGCTTGGGTGCACCAACGTGCTAAATTGCTACAGGACTTACTCACTAATCATTTGGAACTAAATGCGACAAAATGGTCCATGGATGTCAGTTTTCAAAGAATTTTGATTCAAGAGTACATTGTAAGGACTATTAAGCTCATCGCGTAGGCGTTGGGACAGGATGTGTCAAAAAAGTCTAGGTATGTATAATCCCTTGGGCCATTTTCCCTCTCATTTACATTCTAGACTTTAGAGAGAGAGAGAGCTATGGCTTGTGGATTTTGTCAACATTCCACGCTCTCCTACGCACTGTTTGTCGGCTCTTACTCACTCCAGCCATGATGGGTAAGTTCCTAACTATGTCTAGAAGCGGTTTGAATATCACATTGTCAACCACACCAGTAGTAGCAAGCACGGAAACACAAACCAATCTGGGAACTTTTGGGATCGGGACCACTAATACCGGCCACACTAGATATCGTTATTACTCCAAAATTGAACCAGAGGCTCTTCACTAGTAGGGCAACACATTGCTAGAGTCAAAGATGAAGAATGTGTCAGAAAAACTGACCTGGTATCTTCGGCACGCCAAAGATAGAGGACCCACATCTGGACCAGATTTCACATATGTGTCCGGACTATCATGTTAGGAAATTTTGAAGAGTTAGGGATACATTGGAGGCCCAATCATCAATGAATGACAAAATGACCATAGCCTTAGCGCAAAGCGATATTTTGCACCACAATGAAAAATATTGATCCTTTTAACCTCAAACTCAAAGGGAGTACTCTATATCTTACATTGGAGCTTTACCAACCTTCAGTGGGCATACAACTAGTGACTAATGACTCCAAGTCAAGCTCGACCAAAAGGGAACTGTGTACTGAATCAGGCACACCAACAAGTGCAAGAAACACAACCAAGGGCTTCACACTTCATAATGAACCTAGTAGAAGCTATATGGAACAAGATTAGGGCCTAAATTGCAACAATTTATAAAAATTATCTTAGGCAGGTCGAAGATAATCTGCTAGGATGGAAGCATATTTTGCACATATTTTCACATTGGCATGAGTCCCCTACCCCTACCCCTCACAAAGCCCACATCACACTGGAACACTCTGTTCATGCATAATTACTCTCAAATACACTTTACTTCACCAAATATACTCAAGTGCCCCAAAACTGACTTTTAGCCTGTCAATTTTGAACAGGTAGATTCCGCAATGAAAGATAAAGATACCTTGCAATTTATGGACTTTGAAATAGGTATCGCCGAAGAGGCCAGTCTTCCAGAGCTAGATATTTCTCATGATGAAGCTGGATCCTCCATTCAACCAAAAAGCTTAACTGCTAGAAAGAAGAGGCATTAAAGAAGTAAGTGGAAGAGGAGATCAAGACTATCTGGAAGGAAGCCATGCACTGGGAAGAGCGGATATTGCATTGCATCAATGTCAACCTTCTCACACCATCAAATATCAATGACGCATGGCATCAACAAGCTCTACCCTTTCCCCTCATTCAATTTGAAGTACTCCAAATCAAAGAGAGTCTACTCAAGGATTTCCAAGCAAACTCAACACTAGCACATCCCAAATGCAGGAAGACCTCGCTGAACCGGCACCCCAGGTACCTTCTCTTGTATAAAAATGCGCCAACTCATATCAAGAAAGATCCTGCATAGTGCTCGATACCAAGAGTCAAAAGTTGCCAGCAACATTATCTCCTCCAACAAAAGTGGCCGAATTGGCTCAACTACCCCATGTTTCCACCACATTCAAATAACCAACCCACATAAACAAACATGGTGGAAACATGGTCCTCGACCATTCAACTGTTTCGCGGAATTTTGGATTTAGCATGCATCATGCTGGTAAAGATCACAAAAATGCTCCTAACCTGTTTGTAGAATTTTCATCGTGTAGAGCAAACAGATGCAACATGAATGTCCTTTCTCAAAGGCACCAAGGGCTTATGCTATGATTGTATCACGCCAACCCTCAAAAGAAGTGCTCCATGGATTCTATGCTAGGGTCATGTTTCTATCATCCTACTATATGCAGACATTTAAAGAAGCATTCTACACAAGCTTCTTCACTTATCTGTCCAAGATCTTTGGCCCCATCATCTCCAATAGGCTGCGAGCAAGACTTGTCAGTTACTCCACAATCAAGAAAAGATATAAATTAACCATGCAGTTATGCCCATTGAAGATAAAGAACACCACCTCAGATACCAACAAGGTCTCGAGCAACATGCACAAAGAACAATGTCCAGGAAGCCAGACCACTAATTAGCACCCTAAATAGTTGTGTTGTGGACGACACATGCATAAAGGGGGGGAATGTTAGCTGCTCAGCTAACAAGAGCCAAAGAAAGAGCATCAAAAGGGATGCCACTCATTTTTTAAAAAGCCATTCGATAGTATTAAACCCCTTTGTACTACGGAAAAATCCCACAAAGTCGAAAGCCATTGTAATATTATTGATTGCCAATAAGTCTAAAGGGGTTGAGGGTCTCCAAGTTTGTAATCATATGCAGCCTTTAATATTTGTATTGAGCCCATATAGCTAGGAATTTATTCTGTGAAATTTGGCTAAGGTATATAGCCAACTTTTGTAATTAAAAAACCTAAGTTTTTATATATTGAAAGAAGCATTTGCTGCAGAAGCTCAACATAAGTCTACTATTTCTTTGATTCCTTGTGTCATTCTTGTATGATGTTGCATTGCTATTTTGAGCATACCAACAAGTTTGCAAGTGAAAGCTCTTCTATTTAATGTAAGTTTCTCACGATGAAATTGTTTTTTAAGTCGTGCTGTCTACAAGCTAATTTTGCTCCCTATGCACAATACACGCACCAAAATTGGTTTTTGACCTTAAGAATAGATAGAGAACATCTAGAGGAAGCTGTAGAGTGCTTCGAGTGCCAAAATTGATTGACTTAAAATAGGCTATTTATCGTATGTGCATTTTTCTTCAAGTGTTAGAAATGACATTTGAGCACACGACAACGTTAAGGATACTCTGCTCATACTAGGCATAAAGTTTTGTTGCATTTAGAGACTCGTAGCTATGCCAAATCATCGGATCAAGCTTGCGGTAAGGAAAGTAGCTTTTGATGTTTGTCACACATTTTGTAACATTTAATGCACTAGTAACTTGTGTGTAGCAGAAAATGATAACATAGTGAGCATTTCATTAAGAACAAGTTCCTAATGAGCATAGAGAGAGTACCTGGTTGGAGAAATCAAGATAGCAATTACACCTAGCTAGTTTGGCATAGACAATACTTGAAAAGAGAGAGAAATAGAACAATTGACAACAATTGAGGATTGGATTTACATGGAGCCGGTCCCCCCTTCAGAAAGGCTTTTGTATTATAGCTTCTTCCATCAAGAGAGAATTTTGTACACAACAATCTTTGTGTTCCTTGACAAACGTCGTTGGTGCAATGAAGATGGAAGCTTCATGTACCAAATTATGCTTGAGAAAACACTCATAGTGGACCTAGAATCACTCCCAATACCTCACACACTTTCAAAGATGGTGAGAGCTAGCACGGAATGAGGAAAGATGAAGAGGAAGAAGATGTGTCTTACAAGAAAGAAGTATTCTCCTCACATAAGCACTCTTATAGCATAGCTTAGCTTAGTAATTAGCATGGTAGAGGAGATGAGCATGCCATTGAACCTTAGCTCTCGGTTGGATTTGCATTCCATAGCCAAGTGTTGTTGGTGTAGGCCTCTACTTCTCAATGCTTGGAGAAGCAGATGGAGTTCTTGCTCAACACATGAGTTGTCTGTGTATGTAGAAAAATGAGTTAGACTAAACATGCCAACTCTCTCTCTTCTTGGTTGACCCCCCTTCCCATTTGCTCTTGATGGCTTCCCATTGGCTCCTGCAAAAATTAGCCAATAGCAATTAAGAGGCATAGTTGATAGTCTTGTGACAAGTGTCCCCTTTCCCCTTTTGTGAGAGCTTTAGATAATTAAAATAATTTATTTAAACTCTCATTGGACCTTTTAGTCTTCTAGCTAATAAGAATCAAGCAAGCCATTGGGTTGCTTGATGCTCATTAGACCCCTTGGTAGATTTTCCAATAGTCTTCTAGGGAGCTTAATTTCTATTGGTTCTTTTATTAAGGATTTTTAAATTATTTAGACTAATTTTACTCTAGCCTAATTCTTGTTGGTCCACCTCTATGGCCATCCAATAGGATTTGAGGGGAGATTGGGGGCAACTGGGCTAGGAGCCTACCATGTGTCCATTATTCACTTTGTAATGGAGAGATTGTGTGTGTGTGTGTGTGTGTTTCTCTCTCTTCCCCTACCTTTAGGGCTTGCCCCCTCCTTCTTAGGGATAAGGGAAGACTTTTTAGTCTTTTCATAACCATCCAATTTTCCCCACTTTTGGCCATTGGACTTTTTGATTAAATTTTGGAACCTTAGTCTATGGAAGTCTTAATGGAGCTGAACCTTAGGTCTTTTAAGCTCCATCGATGCACATTGCTCTTTTGCAGACTGTCCCCCTTTGGATCCCTATTTTCCCTCCTTTGGATCCCTTATGAGACCGGTCTGGCAACCTTACCAATATTCTAGCTTTTACTCCCTTGGTACCTCCCCATATTAAATGATCAGTCCACCATGATAAAATCATTTGGGAGAAATAGATATCAATTTTTATGAAATTAACTCTCTCTTGAAATCATAGTCGTCCTCGACTATGAGATAGAAAAGATAAAGCCTAGTCATTAGTCTGTTTGCTAGCGGGTAGAGGATCCCTATTTTACCCTACAACACCATTCCAGAATGTATGACGAGTCCATTTGGTTCTTGAGAGCCTTAGTTGCCCCGCAAGAATGTCTGCACATTAGCACGTATCAATCTTCCATAGTAGAGTGACAAGCTCTACTTGGTGTTCGGCAGACGTCGTCTCCACAAACATGACCCTAAGCATGCATACTTATTAACATTTGTGCGTAATAAAGAAAAAGAGAGTCTTATAAGACAAAAACTTCGTTCATTTATACATATTAACATTTGCTTAATCTAGGGAATCATTGTAAGCATTGACAAGGTTTAGGTTATCCTTTATTTTTATTCCTTTCATCCATCTAGTATCTTCAAAAGGATAATTTTTAAATTTGATAAGATATCCTCGGATAGTCTTACCGCCTCTCAATACCTTGTCTTCATGCAGAGAATGGACTCGGGCTACAACACCTCTTCTTGGTCCTCAATCTCCGATGGGTCTTCAATGGTTTCTTCTTGAGGTGGCTCTCCTTTGTAAGGCTTTAGTAGACTCACGTGGAAAGCATTGTGTATGAGCCAATGGTTGGGCAACTTGAGCTGATAGGCCATCTCATTGATCGGCCTAAGAATCTAAAAGGGACCATACTACCTTTTTGCTAACTTAACATAGTACTTTTGGTGTGCCGTAGGATTCTTGCTCATCATGTGCCTTAATTGAGCCTTGGAAAACTTAAGCAAGATCCAATCATTTTGTTTAAAGGCTAGAGATCTTCTGTGCTTATCAGCATCAGACTTTTGTCTTTGCTGAGAGATGGATAAGGCATCCTTAATCTTTTGGAAAGATTCTTGTAGGTCTTGGCTATATTCATCTGCAACAAAGATCTTCCCATGTACTTTGAGTAGCAGGGGACTTTTTGATCTTCCCTCAATCACCTCAAAAGGTGCTTTTCCCGTGGAAGTATGTACAACACTATTGTAAGCATACTTGTAAGTACTTCTCCCATTGGGACTTTTGATCCACTTCTATGACATAAGCTTTTAGTAGATCAAGAATTGCTAGGTTAGCTATTTCACTTTGGCAATCCATTTGCGGGTGATAGGCCAAAGAGAAGTTTAGCCTTGTACCTAAATTCTCAAAGAGACCCTTCCAAAAATTACTAGTCATTTTAGGATCTCTATCTAACACTATGGACGTTGGCAAGAAATGGTACTTGAAGATTTGTGATATAAAGAGGGTTGCCATTTGATAGGCCTTGATAGACTGGTATGACATGTGCTTGTTTTCTAAACCTATCCACCATTGTCCATATTCTTGTATTCCCATGGATAACCTTGGGCAATCCAAAGATAAAATCCATGGGTATGCTCACCCATAGTGAATTAGGGACTTCTGGCAAAGGTTGAAGCAATCCAGGTTGCTTTCCTCTATCAAACTTTGTCTTTTGGCATACCACACATTTCGAAACATACTCTTGTACTTTTGCTTTATGGCAGGCCAATAGAAATATGTTTTGGCATACACACATTTCGAAACATACTCTTGTACTTTTGCTTTATGGCAGGCCGATAGAAATATGTTTCTATCCCTTTTAGGGTATACTAAATCCCTCTATGCCCCACATAAGGAGGAGCATGAGATTCATACATTACTTTCTCACGTAGTGAGTTAGTAATGCATAGTCTATTGCTCGGGGGATTCACCATGAAAAACTTACCGTACCACGTAAGTGCAGGGGAGGGGGTTTTTTACACAAGTTACATAAGCGTATAAGTTAGGGGTAGGCCCCCGATAATTTATCTCCCAATCTTAAAAATAAGGGAGGGGGTATCATATTTAGGGAGGCGGGGCACACATACTATTCCCTATACTTTTCTTTGTTTTATCATGTTTTAGATGCTTGAAGATCTAGCCTATAGCTTTTATACTATCTTGAACCGAAACTAATGGCCACATGCCAGTGCTCGAGACAAACCTGGGTTAAGTGTATTCCCACCTACAAATTTTGAAATTTACCTCTTGAAATTAATTATGTGGGTTTTGGCAACTTAGAAAAAAAAAACCTAGTAGGTTTTTTAAGTGTATGCAAAGGAAGAGGAGGTAAACTACCTTTTGAATATAGAAGGATAAGATAAATGTAAGGGAAAATAAAAAATTTATATAGTTTTTTTAGAATTTTAAATTGCATTATGTTCTTGCAGTGATGAATAGGACTAAGGATACTGGGAATGGGGAATCAGGATGCCTTAATTAGGTGCCCAAAACGACTTTTTTGAGTGAAGCCATTAATTAGTTTGGGGGGGGGGGGGGGGCGGCGGGGGGGAGAAGAAAGGAAAAGGGAAGGGTGGGGGACGGGGAGTATTGTTATTTTTTAGTGCTTAAGGGAACCCCTAAGGGCAGCATAGGCGAATATCCTAGTGGTTAAGCTTCAACTTTATACTCTCTACGTGCTGAGGTCAAATCCTAGCCATTAGGATTGGTTTTAAATTGTGAGTTGAATGGAAATGCTAATTGGAGATGCTAAAGCATCTTGGGAGATTCTATGTAATGGAAACTGAAAGTGGAGCCATTAGGTTGGTAGGATGCCTTAATTAGGTTCATGTAAAGTTTAAAGACTTCACTGTTGCCAGTAGGTTAGCCTTAGATAACGTTCAAATCTAAATAAACATTATTTTTGGTTGGCAAGGCTCCAGTCCCTTCTGTCATCGCGTCTCTTTACAATTTGCCTTGTTAGTCTGTGACTTGTGAGTGTTGTCTAGGAGTCCCCTTTCACTCTCTCTTCCTCTCTCTCAACATTTGTGGCACGCGTGACACAAGCTCTGTCAGATTTTCTCATCCCGCATCTTCAAAGATTTCCTTTGTGAGTCTATGAGTGATGAGCAGTGAGAACCTTAGAGCATGTCACATTGTCTCTCTTGGCTGACTCTAACCAAGAAGTAGGAGAAACACAACAAGAGGTAGCTTTGAGCTCAAGTGGTGGTGCTCACTACCACTACCATTGCATATTCGGAGTCCGACCCTTTAAGAATTCTAAGAATGTTGAGAGGATCTTGTCATTTGAGTGCTCCAAAATCTAGATAAGTACATCTAAGGTCTGTGTGTGTGTGTGTGTGTGTGTGTGTGTGTGTGTGTGTGTGTGTGTGTGTGTGTGTGTGTGTGTGTGTGTGTGTCTATCTCTATCGCTGTTCTAGAATCCAAAGATGAAGTTTGAACAAATGCATCCTTGAGGCTTGACCTTAGGCGTATTGTTTTAATTAACAAAGGTAGCATAATGCATTTCAATTTTTAGGCAGTAAGCCTCTGAAGTTCGAAGTTTTGAACGGCAAGCAGAGTTGTAGGCATGCGTACACGCAAGCACGTGTGCGCGCGCGCGCGCGCACACACACACACACACACACACACACACACACACACACACACACACACACACACACACACACACACACACACACACACACACACATAGGGGATGCATTCTCCTCCCTAGAAACTGAGCGTGCTCTGTACCAGTGAAAGGAGAAGGGAAACTCTACATGCCTATTCTCTACCTAACCACTCCCTTTTATAGACTCATAAGCTATCTTTAGGAAACCTCTATTCTCAGCATGCCTAGCTGACCGTGCCCCCCCTTGGTCCTACCCTTGTTGTGACATTGCCCTTGACACAAAATGATACCTCTCAACCAAAACTTTTCTCAAGATTGAAAGGGATATTTAAGTGTCCAATTGCTAGGGGGAGGGAAAAAATGGTGGGATGAAGGGCTCGTGTCACATAATCTACCCTTTCCAAGGCAAAATTGCTTTACCATTTGGCATTGGTCTGCTCTTACGATTTGGTATAGAAAAGTTACACCATAAATTGGATGCTGTACATGAGCACTCAATTCATCCATGAAACACTTTTCATAACGTCTGTTGAGTTCACCTTCACTTGACATGCAACTCACAATAGCCACAACAATAGCCACGGTAGTTCACACACCCAATTTGACCACAGAGAATTGCCTTGCTGGCGCCTTGTAAAGTGGACCATTGATCCCTTATGGGTGGGATTGTATGGGACCCCTTCCCATTGTCCAGACATGCACACGTGCCATGTATGAGTGCCGAGGTTAGCCATTGCTGCCAATGTAGCCCACTCTTAAACTCTCGCCTCTATTTCAAGAAGTATCCATTTCTTGCTTTCTAATCTTTGTGGGTTCCCCCTCATGCAAGCTTTAGTATTCAACTTCATCGTACACACCCATTTTGCATCTTTCCCTTAACGCAGATAAACTCGGTCTCTCCCTCATCAAGGACCGTTGCACTTGCATCCTTAGGGTTTCCCAAAAGCTTCACCCCAAGATGCATCTCCCTTCAGCTCCACATACCTACGAAGACAACCTCTACATTTGGATTTTCATAGATTGTCTACATTCTTGTTTATGAAGGAGTTGACGCACACACCACAAGAACTTCACGACACATTCCGAAATGAAAAAAAAGCTCTTTTTTCCATATAATTTACCACATTCAATAGGGAAAAACCCTCCAAATTTTCTTTTCCATTTAAGTAAACTACTAGTAAAATACACCCATGTTGGAAAATGTGATGGATTTTTTGGCCTGCCCAAAAGGCTAAGGCCATAATGATGTATTCCCTTTTTCCTAATGAAAAAGGAGAGGTTTTAAAAAAATGTAAATTTTTTTGATTGGTCGGTTGTAGAGCAGACACTCATTATAAAGACTAGTACGGCCGGCCGCCTTCGGCGGCCTCTCTCTCTCCCCCTCTCTCCCTCTTTATCATGTGCAAAGGGGCTTGTTTATGTTTTGGACTTTAGCCTTCAAGTCGCAGATTGCGACACGTGTAAAGGGCTCCCCCTTCCGCCATATTATGTTAGTAGATATAGCTTTGCAGACACTCATTAAAAGACAATCTGTCTTTAAATTTTTTTTATTCTGCCTAAGGCAAGGCAAATTAGGTATCCATTCCTTAAAAGTAGAGTAGATTTTTTATTTTAAACGATTTTCTAGTATGCATGGTCATCATGAGGGAGAGAGGCATACTCAAGAATCCCTTTGCTCAACTGTAAAAAATCTTTTCTTTTTATTATTCCCTCCTAGTTGCTGCGATGGCGAGCTCCAGGCCACATAAGCAGCTCTCTCTCTCTCTCTCTCTCTCTCTCTCTCTCTCTCTCTCTCTCTCTCTCTCTCTCTCTCTCTCTCTCTCTCTCTCTCTCTCTCTCTCTCTCGTGCGCGCGCTAGTTGCTACGATGGCAAGCTCAAGCCACATGAGCAACTCTCTCTCTCTCTCTCTCTCTCTCATGCGTGCACCCCTGTTCCGGACCTTTGTTCGAATTCATCTTCTTAAACTTGCTCACCTCCCTATAGCTAGCCGTCTAGGCTTTATAAATCTCCAGCTTCACAGCTTGCTTCACTGCCATGCTCTCTAATGGATGCAATTGTCACGTTTATCAATTTCTCCACTTCCAAGCCCTTCCAATCGACCAATTGCAGACCCTTATTCGCTTAATACTCCGGTGCTTCTTGGCTTGCACTTGCGCCTGAGGTATTGTTGATTGTTCTCCTCTGGCCTCTCCAGTAGCTTGTCCCTCCCTCTTTTCTATTTATAATTGCGCACATATTTGTGCTCCACAGAAAGACCTGATATATAGAGCAGGAGAAGAACACTCCATGAGTGCTCAAGGGTAGGAAAATTAAGAACTAAGCTCTGGTAGCTTAAGCAAAATAGTTTGTGATGTAAATTATAATGAAATGATGTCTCATTTACAGCTCCCTTGTGTCTATAAAGTTTTGGTTTACAAGAAGATCACTGACATGTCTCAAGTGGATCCAAGGTACAAAAGTTCTTAGACTTGTGCTTCATTTTCTGTCATGTTAAATGTGGCAGACATTACACCTATTGCAACCTGTTATATCTTGCACTCTGGATGGAGAATACCTGGTGGAGTTGGCCTCTTTGTTACTTTTAGAGCAAAAATCCCTTTCGTTTCACTCATTTCTTGTCTGCGGTGTGATGCATTTCTAAAAATTTTCTTCAGTAACTTATTCATATCTCTCTCTCTCTCTCTCTCTCTCTCTCTCTCTCTCTCTCTCTCTCTCTCTCTCTCTCTCTCTGAAGTTTTGTTCTCTGCAATTGATTATTTCCTCGTATTTTTGAACGGTATTGTTTGGAGAAGAGGGGGGGATCGACCGCTTAAACTATTCAACACAAGCTCCCAAGCATCACCATCAACCTGTCCACCTATTCTTCCAATTTCCAAGCACACACACTCACACCTAGACTATGACACACACACACACACACACACACACACACACACACACACACACACACACACACACACACACACACACACACACAGTAAACATAGAATTGACATAGACATGCTTGTAAGAGAGTGTAAGAGATGTGTAAGGGATGGAGACTAGATTAGAGAGTACACAACAAAATAACCATAGCATAAGCGAGTAGAGAGGAGAATCTGCAAGAGAAAAGCCTAAATCTAGCCCCAAACTCCACGGCACCTCTCTTGTGGAGTTGGTATTTAATATATTATTTTTGAGTTTAAGGTGCCAAAAATTGAGGCCCCTCTTTTTACAACCACTTCACTTTTGTAAATGAGTGAAGCTCATTAGTTTTTGCATGACCCATAAAGGGGGTTCCCACTACAAATATTTACAGAGCCATAGTGGCTTATTGAAATGATATTCTAAGATACTTTGCGAATATAAAATGGCCCAGAGTTATTGCCGTCGCCTCTTCATCAACTCCTCGCATTCCACTCTACAAAATCATCATCAACTCAATTAGTAAAATAAATAGACCGCAGATAATTAACCATTATGCTAGCTATCCCAATTGCAGCTAACCACTATAACAGGAGGGTGCCCAATCTCGTAACATCCCTCCCACCAGGGATAGCAATTGTCCTCAGTTGTTCAATAGAGAAATCAACTGGACCGTGAGTGATGGAAAGTGTGGAGAAGGTCGGGAAAGTTGCGAAAAAACTTTTCAGGCATCGATTTGGCATCCTCTTTACGGTGGCCTTTGAAAGTCAAAAGTTAACGATTATAAACCATTCCAGTGCGTGTAGTGGTGGTCTCATGGTCAACTATTTTATCAGGGATGAGTTGCTCTTCTTGGTCTACAAGTGAAGGTGGGTCTTCATAAATGTGGTGTGTTGGTAGGGGTCCTCAAAATGGGCGTAAAAGACTAATGTGAAAGGCATTGTGAATGTGCCAATGTGCAGGTAGTTCTAAACGAAAAGAAACATCATTAATGGCAGCTGAAATTTTGAAAGGTCCATAAAAACAAGGAGCAAGCTTAACAAAGACATTAGTATCAACACTTTTGATCCTTCGTTTTTCGATGCGAAGTAAAACATGATCACCTTCTTTGAATTGGTGTGCCTTGCGGTGCTTGTTAGCATGCTTGGTGTAAAGTTCTTGTGAGTGTTTAATGGCAGAATGCACACTTGCATAAATATCATGAAAGTCAGTAGTGAAATCATCAGCGGAAGCAAGAGTAGGAAGAGAGTGACCATACACACAATTTCAAATGGAGACTTACCCGTGGCAGTGTGAGTGGTGTTGTTGTATGCAAATTGTAAAATATGTAGGTAATCATCCCATTTCTTAGGTTGAGAGGGAACATAAGCCTTTAGCAAGTCAATAATAGTGTGGTTGGTGACTTCGGTTTGACCATTAGATTCAGGATGAAATGCAGAAGTGAAGTCAAGTGTAGTGCCAAGATTTTCAAACACAGTAGTCCAAAAAGCACTACAAAATTTTGAATCTCGATCATAAATAATCACTTTAGGAAAACCATGATGTGGGAAAATAGTCTTAAGGAACAAAAGTGCAGCTTGATGTGCTGTGAGTGTTTTCTTACACGGAACAAAATATGCTTGTTTAGAGAAACGGTCAATAATAGTCCATATCATGTCATGTTTGTGCATTGTGAGTGGGAAACCAGTAACAAAATCCATTGAAATATGTTCCCAAGGTCTTTCAGGAATGGGGAGAGGGTGTAAAAGTCCCAATTTCTTACCTGTAGCTGCTTTGATTTTTTGACAAATCAAACAAGTTGAAACATACTATTTAACATCCATTCTCATAGCAGGCCAATAGAAATCATGACATAAATTTTGAAAAGTTGCAGCAAATCCTCTATGTCCAGCATAAGGTGGTTTGTGAAATTCTTCAATAATTAATGTACGGAAAGGTTTAGTCACACACAATTTTTGTTTGAAATAAAGGAAGTTTTCTTGAATAGTGTATTCGAGAAATGTGTGTACAGAATTATCAAGCATGTGCAACCATGTCGTTTTGAAGTCATCATCATGTGGATAAGTATCAGGCATAGTGTCAAATGAAGTTCCCGTAATGGTTGATAGATGATTAAGTGAGGGTCTTCTACTCAAGGCATCAGCTACAACGGTTTTCTTTACCAGGTTGGTATTGAATGTTGGGCTGAAAACTTTGAATAAAAGCGGCCCACTTAATATGTCTATCATCTATTAAGGGCTGAGAAAGTAAATATTTGATACTTTGTTGATCAGTTTTAATGATCAAGTCTGTACCCCTTTACATAGTGTTTCCAAATTTTCAATGCATGTACCACAACAATCAACTCTTTATCATAAGTACTAAAATTTGCTTCAAACGGTTTGAATTTACGACTTTCGAAAGCAATTGGATGGTTATCTTGCATAAGGACTGCAACCATACCTTTTCCACTAGCATCGGTGACTACCACAAAGAATGGTCGTTCAAAATCAGGCAATTGCAATACAGGTGCATTAGTTAAAGCATGTTTAAGTGCATTAAATGAGCTTTCTTGCAAACCAATCTATTCATAAGGCGTATTTTTCTTCAACAAGAGAGTCAAATAATGTGATTTGTAAGCGAAATTATGAACAAATTTCCCGTAATAGCTACAAAGACCGATAAAAGATCGTAGCTCATGCAAGTTTTTGGGTCTAGGCAATGATTGAATGGCTTCAATTTTCTTTGGATTGACATGTATTCCCTTACCCGATACAATGTGTCCCAAATATTCAATTTCAGATTGGAAAAATGAACTCTTTTCAGGATTCAAATACAAGTGATTTTGAGCAAGCAGATCAAATACACGTGTTAAATGTTGTTTATGCTCTTCTTTAGATTTACTAAAGACCAAAATGTCATCAAAAAATACAATCACAAAATCTTGATGGTCAATGAAAATTCTATTCATCATACGTGTGAAGGTAGCTTGTGCATTTGTCAAACCAATTGCCATGAAAGGAATTCATAGTGTCCAGTTTGTGTTCTAAAAGCAGTTTTGTAAACATCATGTTCAAACATTTTAACTTGATGATACCCTGATTTGAGGTCAATTTTGCTAAAGATGTTTGCCCCTTTCAGTTTGTCTAATAGATCATCCACTCTAGGAATAGGAAACCTATTCTTAATGGTGATCTTGTTTAAAGCCTTGTAGTCGATACACATACGAAAGGTTCCTTTTTTCGTCTTGACAAGAAGTATTGGAGCTCCGTATGGTGAACTAGTAGGTCGGATTAGGCCTCGGTCAAGTAAATCAGTAATTTGAGTTTGTATTTCCCTGTGTGCGGTGGGATTTACACGATAAGGTGCTCTACAAGGAGGTTCACTACCCGGTATAATGTCAATTTTGTGGTCTTCTGGGCGTGATGGTGGAATTCCAGGTGGTAGATCATGCATGAAACAATCTTTAAATTGTGAGAGAAATTCATCATGTATGGAGTTACATGAAGTTTCAGTTTCAACAGAAATTTGATTTACCAATACTAGATATGTTTTCCCGTATTTTCGAATTGCTCGTTTGGCTTAAGTGTGAGAGAGGAGTGGAGATTTTTGATGTGCCAGCGTTGCTTAGATGGAGAAATTTTTATCATTATGAGTGAGAGACATTGTACGTGTTTTATAATTAATCAACGGGTCAAATTCATGACGAAATGGCATTCCCAAAATCATATCAAGACCATGCAATGGTGCTACCAAAAAATGCACGTGCTTGAGTGAATTCACCAATGCAAACTTCAACAGTGACTTGAATTTTACAATTAAAACATTGATTATTGAAAACAATTTTGACCTTGTGAGGTGATGAGATTTCAGAGAGTGATAGTTGCTGTGCCAATCGTGTGGAAATGAAATCATGGCTACTATCATCATCTAACAGAATGGTGACATTTTCACCCTTAACAGTGCCTTGCACTTTAAACAAAGTGTGAGGAGATATAGGAGTACCTGAGGATGGGTTGTCATCATTATCACAATCAGGATCATATCCCTCACCATAGTTAGCTTCCACTTCATTGTCGTCGGGTGTAGCATCTTCGATGAGGTTAAGAGTAGCTCCGTTGGGGCGGTTGTTGTTGAAGGGTTTTTGACTTGAATTTCTGTTGACTCCATTGGAATGGCCATTGGATTGACCATTGCCCTTAGCATGACCATTTGGGCACTTATCTACATAGTGACCATACTGAAAACATTTAAAACACTTCACCTTTTTGTTACCATTAGAATTTGGAGGAGAACGTTGGTTGAAAGAATTTTGGTTGCCTCATTGCTGGGTGTTGTGGTTGTTGCTGCTTGTATGAGGTTGAGCAGTTATAGGAGAATTGTCGAATCTACGTCTTTTGAAAAAAGTACGGCTTTGGTGTTTGTTTCTGTCAAAGTTAGTAGAGAAAGGAGGTCTCTTGTTGCGGTTAGTGTTAGCAAGTTGATCAGTGTGAGAGGATTGTCCACTTTTCTTCTTTTCTGTGTTGAGGGCCAAATTAATAGCCTTTGACAGAGAATCTGGTTCGAACATATCTACCTCAACACTAATTTGTAGTGCCAAGCGTGATATGTACTTTCGCTTCAATTTCCTACGACTAACATGTTCAATAGCTTGTAATTGAATTAAACAATTCCAAAAACGGTCAGTGTAACCCTGTACATCTTCATTTCTACCCTGTCGAATTAAATCCCATTGACGTCGTGCTTTAGCTTTGTACTGTGTGGGCAAGAATTGGGGTAGAAACGCTTTTTTAAATGCATGCCAGGTGTGTGGTCTTCTTCCATGTTGTTTGGTGGCGTTCCACCACAATGCAGCACTGCTAGTGAGATGATTTGATGCACATTTTACCATTTCACGCTCGGGAAATTCTTCATCATGAAAATAGTCATCTAGTTGACTAACCCATGTTAGAACCGTGCTAGCATCTTTAGTGCCATCAAAATCCTTGAAAGTGAAGGCTTTTTTGCTAATTTTGTTTTTCTTGGGTGCCGGTGCAGATTCGGTGCGTGCAGAATGCAATAATTTATCTTCAAGTTCTTGCCTTCACACACGTTTATATGTGAGTGATTGTTGCAGATTTTGAAGTTGTTCCGCCATCGTGGGTGCCTGAGGAAGGTGTGCCATGATTGCGTGGTTTTTATATTTTTTTAATTTTTAAATATATATTTTTAATAAATATTTAAATGGTAATGTTTAAAAAGGCTATTTGGTGATATTCACAGATGCAATATGCGGAATAAAGAATAAAATAAATAACAGAAATGTAATGTACTTAGCTGAGAAATAGCGGTGGCGTCGAGTCCGGAATGGTGATGCGCTAGAAAATTGCCAGAGAAGTGGACGGTCTGACTGTGCGTCTACAAGCCGGTCGAATTTTGTGGCGCTCGATCTCTCGTATTCCCAAAATTAATGGTATTACATTCGATAATTTCACCGTCGAATTAAATTGGATGTTATTTTCGAGTTTCCTGTACTGCTAGGCCAATGGAGCAGGTATTGTTCGTTTATTTTTTTTGATGCTCGGTTACTGGCTTAGGACGGAGCGACCACCTTCTTATGCACTTCAACCCTTGAGTTGGCCAAACTTTGTAAGAACCGTCTTTGAAGCTTAATGTTCAATGACCACACTTTTTTTTTTGAAGCTTAATGGCCTCACTTTTTAAAAACGTAAAGTTTTGAGGCTGTCTTAATGGCCACACTTTGAATTAAAAGGTGTGAATTGCAATTGTATGGCAACAGATAAAGACAGCGTGCTCTAAGGCTGAGGACGACAGCACCAAGGAAGAGTTGCACATGGTGATTGTAGCAGACAGTTTCGGCCCGAGTGCAAGAAGGCAAAAGTACTCCGGACACTAGGGCGAATCTTTTTGGACTGACTGGGCTCGTCTCAGTAGTAGTCGGGAATGTAGCCTTTTTGTGTGTAAGGTAGGTTTCCCACAACGTGTCGAGAAATTCAATCCGATGTAGGAATTAAATCCTTATGAGCGACGGTGAAGCCCCGAGTTCAGAAATGCATACCGTGTCAATCGTATCACCTGTTCATTAATTGATTTCGACAATTTTGCTTTAGCTTACGAAGTCGATGTCGTAAATCTTCGACCTCGAGTGCCAATCTTGTTGAATCAAGACTCTTCCAAATTTCAAGTTCTTCTGTTTTTCTTCGACCCATGCTCACTTTCTCGCCTTCACAATATGCACTTACTAGGCTTTAAATTTAGAGTTTGAGACTTGACATACCATATTTCGATAATCATGAAGCCGAAACTGGAAGCCGCTTGCCGATTTGTCACCGATTAACGACCAAGCAAAATTTGTTTTGCAAATTCGACCGATTAAGCTTTGAATTTCCACAAATCCTTGAGTCTTTGTATTGCAAATTTGATAAATTGCAATTTCAAGGTTGTCGATTCGAGAAATTACCTTCTTGCAATTGAAATCTGACGCCAATTAACTCGAACCTGTTTGCTCTGATACCACTGTTGGGAGAAGAGGGGGAGATCGACCGCTTAAACTTTTCAACACAAGCTCCCAAGCATCACCATCAACCTGGCCACCTCTTCTTCCAATTTCCAAGCACACACACTCACACCTAGACTATGACACACACACACACACACACACACACACACACACACACACACACACACACACACACACACACACACAATAAACATAGAATTGACATAGACATGCTTGTAAGAGAGTGTAAGAGATGTGTAAGGGATGGAGACTAGATTAGAGAGTACACAACAAAATAACCATAGCATAAGAGAGTAGAGAGAAGAATCTGTAAGAGAAAGACCTAAATCTAACCCCAAACTCCCCGGCACCTCTCTTGTGGGGTTGGTATTTAATACATTATTTTTGAGTTTAAGGTGCCAAAAATTGAGGCCTCTCTTTTTACGACCACTTCACTTTTGTAAATGAGTGAAGCTCATTAGTTCTTGCATTGTGGCTTATTGAAATGATATTCTAAGATACTGTGCAAATATAAAATGGCCCAGAGTAATTGCAGTCGCCTCTTCATCAACTCCCCGCATTCCACTCTACAAAATCATCATCAATTCAATTAGTAGAATAAATAGACAACACATAATTAACCATTACGCCAGCTATCCCAATTGCAGCTAACCACTACAACAGGAGGGTGCCCAGTTTCGTAACAGGTATACAATTGAATTCAATTTTACTATAAACTGTTCTAGATGATATGAAAGGCAGAAGCAATGATGTACACTAGGGTTATGAATTTAAGGTTGAAATTTACTAATATCTGAGATACGATCCTAGCGAATAATTTTGTATAGCGCCCCTTTTGGGGGGGGAGAGAGAGAGAGAGAGAGAGAGAGAGAGAGAGAGAGAGAGAGAGAGAGAGAGAGAGAGAGAGAGAGAGAGAGTTTGCAGGGTTGCTTGAAAGCAGGCATTTGGTGCACTGGGAAAGTTGTGGTTGCCATAATGAAAAAGCAATGTACAAATAGGAGGTGATGGAAGTATCGTGGTCCGAGGCTAGTGGTCCGAGGCTAGCCAAGGAGGTTATCAAATTCTTGTCCGTTGCTCCCTAGCTACCTATCGTGCTCACTGATTCTGCAGCATTGTCACTTTCAAGCTACCTTTTGGAGCATGAGCCAGTAGGTAGATCAGCGGCGGCGGACAAAGAGAAATTAATGATGGAGAAGAGCTACTATGGACAATGCGGTAGCACTTGAAGAGTGATACTATAATCTGCCCCGTCTTCTTGTTATGCTGATGAAGAGCAATGAGGTCAAAGAGCCAATGTTTGTCAATGTGCAGCCACACCTACTGGAGTGAGGCCCACTATGGTATTATACTTGAAGCTCTTGGCATTCTGATTCCTATAGGTGGTGCGACCGCCATTGAAGATGTGGTCAAAGTTGGGCATGCGTGTGCTATTGAAGTGCTTGGACCTATGGTTGAAGCTAGCCTTTGTCCTGAGAGGGATTGGAAGTTGAGTATATCGACCTTGTTATGTATGCAAAAACAAAACAAATTGGAATTAGGGTATAAAATAATGATCCAACAAAAGGATGCATGCAAAAGCATCCTTGGTCACTACCTCTCTCTGTCTCTCTCTCTCTCTCTCATGCCTTTGTCAGTCTATTTCTCTCTCTGTCCATGTATAGTCTCACTTCATCTTTTGCCTCTAGCGCTGTTGTAATGTAAACATAGACCTCAACCCTTCTCTAATACAACTAGCTTGACATAGGGAGCTTGAGAAAACCTCATCAATTCTTTGCAGCTCCTCTATCTTGAGCCGCCCACCACCTGCCTGTAGGGGCACCGTGCACCAATATACTTAGCTGGATGAAGTGACGCTCCCTTTAAGTTGTCATGTCTACAGCCTTGCAATGCTAATGCATTTGTGCAACTAGCCTTGTGTGCCGTTTTTAGTGAGTTTGACTTTCCATCTAAGAGGTTTCTAGACCCAACTTAGGTGCCTATGGTCGGGGAGAGTGGAGAAAACGTGGGTTCAACTCGTGCACATGGTAGATATGGGGCTTGTTGTCGTTGATTGCTCACGAGCTGACATAGAAAGTAAAATATTGGTAGAGAGTGGTGTAGCCAAGGTGTTGTGTGCACTTTGGGGTGGATTTCTATTTTTTTTCTCATGGTAGTGAACTTTTATCATGATTATATATTAAGGCTTGGAGATGCCAATTAGCTTTGTGTGACTTCTTCTATAAAAATTATTGGGTTGTTTTCATTGCATATACTATTTGATTGAAACCATGCAGTGTGTAGGTGATCTAGCTATTGCATTGGAGTAGACTGGAAATTTTCATTCCCCATGCAAAGAGCCTATTAAGTCTCAATGGCATGAGCCCATTACAAGTGCCATCATATGCACCCCCCCTTGCTGTTGGTAGGTTTGTTGGAGGCTATCTTGGTCGTTTTTAGATGACATTGTGGGAATTGTTCAAAGAAAAAATGACTGGACATACATCTTAACACTATGTGCCACATGCAAGATTACATTTATCAAAAACCATGACTTCAAAGTTTGCATTGGCTGCATTGCAACCCATGCTTTTTCATGTTGTGCACATATGTTATAGGGAAATATTGTCAAGCTAAGTTGCTATCTAATACTTGCAGCCATTTCAATTCTAGATTGACAACATCTTTTCTTTGCAAGAATTATGTCTAAATGAGGCCTATTTGTTTTGTAAGCATATTAGTATTTTGGATTTCTATTTGCAATAACTTGGGAGCTGTTGTGCATGCTGTTTTTGCATGGTGTGGTTGTTTGGAAGTCCTTGTATTTTTGCTTAGCATTTTTAGGAATTTTCTATCTATCTTACACCCCTCTTTTGTTTATGTTGTGCGGCATGGATAGAAGTGGAATAACAAGACATCTTGTTAAAATATATTTTGTATTTTTTTCGCTTGTTTCTTGTGGGTTGGTACTTGTAATAAAGCCTTTCATGTTATATGCCATGATGTGATCTTGTATGTTTCATCTTGTGGTTGGGTATATATCTTGTATTGACCATTGTATGTGGGTCCATTTCTCAGTCGATGTTTCAAAAGCATATAGCTTGAATCACTCTTTCTTGCAAAGATTTTTTTTTATCGAAGTAGTGAGATACTATCAAGAAGATGTAAGCATGCGATCTCTGTAAATGTTATTGTAGTGCAAGAGGGCTGTTTTAGGCTTCTTTTAATTGTAAGGCTTGCAACATCAACAACTTGCACCAAATAACTTATCCTATTGTAGTGAATGGTGATTGCTCTTTTAAGTTGACATTTATCATTGTTCTTGTGGTAAACAAGACCTCTTGATTATTTAGGACTTTTGGGACAAGAATGTGTTTTTTATTAGTATATTTAAGTATTTGACATGACCTAGTGAACACAATTGTGATAAGTTGTTCTTTTTTGGTGGCTATTAGTAAATGATCTTTTCACTTTGTTGCTCCTTTGGTGCATCTTAAATTTCACATTGGATTTAGTCCATCGTGTGAGTGTTGGATTTTGGGGTGTGTTTGATTTAGTTCAAACATTCTAGACCACAGGCAAAAGGCTCACAAAAGGGTAGCCAGTTTATGACTTTTACCTTTCCGTCTACCAAGCTCCTCTTAGTGGGCTCGCTACCACTCCCTCGTTTTGAGGCTTCTAGTGATTAGAATCCATTACTTTTTTGTTTAGTTTGAATGCTCTTTGTAAGTGTCGATTTTTTTTTAATCAGGGCTTCCTACACTCAAGTTGCATGATATTTCCATGCGTGATGGCTTTGCCACAATGTTAGATTACATCAACATATTGCCCTTGCTCTTGACTTGCCATTATTTGTTATATAGAGAAGAATCCATTTTATGTGTGCTTTATATCCCATGTGGGAAGCCTACTGAGTAGGTAGCTAGTGTCATTTGTTTTGAGATTAAGATTTGTATCAATTTACAAAGGAAATGTTGTTTGTTTTTTGATAAATTACATTGAATCAATTGGTTTATTTTAACCTAGTATTCATTTTATTTGTTGCTTTTCATGGTGGTTTGTTTTCTCAAATGAAAGTACATTACAATTTACACTTTTGATCATTTCCAATTCAACATGTATTTTTGCAAAGCATGTGCTTCTAAAATTGTCATGTTACTAGAATACATAAAATAGTGGGCCATTACATTTTATACAAAATCCGTATAGGGGAATGGATCATTATGCAAACGTCCATATCTTGTCTGTATGTGGGGAAGTATGTTAGAATTTAAGATACCGTACATAAGGGGGTTTCTCTAATTTGGATGCATGCATGTGACATCCTCCCATTACTAATTGAATCCCCCGGGATCACTATGCTAGACACTCTTTGCTTAGTTTTACTCAGTTTGATCATGTGAGGCATAAATTTTATATGTAAGATAGGAGTATGATAGTTTTCTTCATTTATTGTCATATAAGTGTAGAAAGGGGGGTCATAATCCTTAGTATGAGTCGTATATAGGGGTTTTATCAAAGTTGTCCGCTTGCAGGTGGCATCCCGTTTTGTATATAGAGTGAATCCCCCAAGAGTCTATTGCCATAGAGAAGATAACCATCTTGTAGGGTAAATGGTTCGTATTTCTTCCCTAGTGCAAGGGCTGAGATCACATCTCTAAAATTGGGATCGATAGCATACTCATCTATCATAAAAGATAGATCATTGTGAGTTGCTATAGATACCGCATTCACTCTCGGTTGTCTTGAGAGTGCATCAACTACTTGATTATGCTTGCC
Organism: Adiantum capillus-veneris; assembly: GCF_014529385.1. Classification (NCBI taxonomy): domain Eukaryota; kingdom Viridiplantae; phylum Streptophyta; class Polypodiopsida; order Polypodiales; family Pteridaceae; genus Adiantum; species Adiantum capillus-veneris. The sequence continues at coordinate 35,256,476 of NC_140945.1, read as the reverse complement.
AGCAATGTGAGCAATATGAAAATGGAATTGCAAAAGAAAAATTTCCGGCCTCATTTGTTTGTTGGAGAGCTTGGTCTGCGTTATGAAGTACTTAAGGCTTTGGTGGTCTGTTCACAAAATGAAAGGAGTCCCCAATAAATAGTGCTTCCACGAGTCTAGAGCATGTAAAACTGCTAAGAATTCCTTCTCATATATACCTAGATCTTGCTCAATAGGGTGTGGTGTGCCCTTCTTGGAGCAAAATAGCTCTAGGCCAATCACCACATGCGTCGCATTGGACCTCGAATGGCTTTGAGAGATCTTACAGTGTAAGCATAGGTTGAGGGATAAGATTCTCTTTAAGATTTTCAAAAGCATTGTTCTCCTTGGTGGACCATATATACCTAATGTTTTTCTTTGTTAGCTCATGTAATGGTCCAACAATTTGTGAGAACTTTTCTATGAAGCATCTATAGTATGCACACATACCTATAAAGCTTCTTAGTTCATGCAAATTCCTTGGATTAGGCCATCCTTTTATTACCTCTAACTTTGATGGATCCATTTGGATGCCATCTTGAGAGATAATGTGACCTAAATACCGAATCTCTTGTAAGAAAAAAATCATTTTTCTTTTGATTCTCATAAAGATTATTCTCTTATAAAACTTGAAATATTACCTGGAGGTGTTGGTTGTGTTCGTCTAATGAATTAGAATAGATGATTATATAATCAAAGAACACTCTTGTAAAGCTTTGGTGAGGCCTGAATAGCTTCTCCATCAGACAATTGAATGTGGTTGGTGCATTGGTCAAGCCAAAAGGCATGGCAATGTACTTGTAAAGACCAAACATTTTGCAAAATGCGATCTTTACAATGTCTTGATCAACTATCTTTATTTGATGACAACCACTTTTTAGGTCAATCCTATTGAAATAGGTCGACCCCTGTAGCTTATCAAATAGGTCTTCTACCTGTGGAATGGGAAACCTATTCTTGATAGTGATCCTATTTAGTACTCTATAGTCAACACACATACGATATGTGCCATCTTCCTTTTGCACTAATGAAATTGGCGAACAAAATGGAGATAAGCTAGGCCTAACCATGCCTTTCTCAACAAACTCACGCACTGGCCGCATAATCTCCTCTTGTTGAGCTTGAGAAACTCGATAAGGAGGTTTATTAGGTGGTGAGATTCCTCAAAGAAGCTCAATTGCATGGTCGTCATCCCCTCATTTGGGAGGTAGCTCACAAAGGATGTATTCAATAAAAAAATCTTGAAATCCATTTAGGAAATTAGATAGCTCTAATTCCTTTTGATTCCCTATATCTTCTTTTGCTAAAATATTAGGTTCATTTTAAGATTCTTAAACAAAAATCATGTACACAGAAATAGATCTCTTTATTGGCTTATCAAAAGCTTGCTTATGTACAACGGGTATGGTGCTACCTAACTCCTTAGCATCTATGTACATACCTTTTTCCCTATACCTAAAGTAGATTTGTCCAAAGAATTTAACACTGGTAGCCATGCAATCAACCACTGCTGCCCCTAGGATTACATCCTCACGCTTGAGAGGAGAGATAAAGAAATCCTCCTTGCTTTGGACAAGGAGCCTCAAAACTCCACTAAAGGTAAGTACTTCTCCCAATTGAGACTTCTTGTCCCTTGAAATCACCATCGGTAGGTAGGACATCTCCCATCTCATAGGCTTGGATGTCTAGCTTGGTGGCCAGCTCCATGGATATGAAGTTGTGAGTAGAACCAGGGTCAAAGAGAATGAACGCATCATGTTCTCTTAGGTTTCCCCAAGCATAACATAGAGGAGATCCTTTGTGATGAGCATCCTCTTCTTGAACTTCACCTATGGAAGCTCTAGAAGGCTCATTACGTGTATTCTTGTGGGGGCAAGCACAATAGGCATGCTCTTGCTCCCCGCACTTGTAACAACGGTTATCTTTTGGATAACACTCTAGCTCTTTAGGAGAGAGTTTATTTTTGCCTTTATAAAGTCCCTTGTCCTTGGGTTTGTTGTTGTTGAAGTCGCCTTTGGGAGACTTTTGGACGTTGTCCTTCCCCCTAGGTTGACTACGGTCCTTGCTTTCCATGGACTTAAGATTTCTCTTAGCCCCTTGTTGGAAATTGATTCTTGAAGCCACCATGGTATGGTATTTGACCATAGATATGGTGCGAGGCCTTTGGGAGTTAACATACTCCGCCATATCCTCAGATAAACCAGCACAAAATTGTTGTTTTTGCTCTCCAAAATCCATTATTTTGTAGAAAGTGGCTTTGAGATGTAAATCCCAAAACTTGTCTACATATTTGTGAATAGATTCATAGGGAGAGAGCTTCAAGCTTCACCATTTGGTGAGTACTTTATCTTTGGCATCGCTAGCCAAAAATTGCTTCATGATGGAAGCTCTTAAAGCTTTCCATGTTCGTGGAGCTTCACCGTTTGCTTGTAGGCTAGACCACTATTGCCTGGTGAACTTTTGAAAGTACATAGCTACATGGCGTAGCTTAGAGGAATCCATGAAGCCCTCATTGTTATAGAATTGATATTTTATTATCTATTACAGTTGACAGGGGGCAAAAACATCAGCAAATAATGGATTATGCAAAAGGATATTACATTTTACGTATATTTGATTATTCAAGTGATCTTTATGAGCTTTGGCCAATTATGTCCGGTCGGCCAGTTTGTACTCATTTTTGGGCATTCAAGAAATCTATAAATAAATATGTGCAAGAGGGAAATTCTCACTCTTCATTCTAGGAGGTGCGCCTGCATGTGTGTTGTCTTGCTCTTGATCTCTCTCTGTTCGCTTATGGCCTCAATTCTGTGCTACGAGACTCGTCAGGTATGCGGATTTGTCGGTTTCATGATTGCAACGGGTTATTTTACTATTTTGCAGGGAACTCCACGCTCTCGTTTGTAGCAGTAGTATCAGAGCAAGGCTACGCTCCAAGATTAAATAAATTGATGAGCACCAACTAAGTATTTTATTTTGTCATTCTTGTAGGTGTTGTTAGTTGCTTCATCTTGCAGTAATTGGTGTTGATTGCATGATACAATTAGTGAAATTTTAAATTAAAGGGAATTTCTTCTTTTCGTCATGATAGAATAATTACTAGCAAAAATAAAATAAAATTGTGATCATTAAACATAGTTATTGAATAGATTAAACTTAATCTCATGATCTAAAGGGTAGGCCATGACTCGCCCCATAGAATAGAGCATGCAGAGTATCGAGGCGGTTCTTGATCTTCACAAAAGTCGAAGACCATTGAATCAATGACTACGGTTTTAATTTGAAAGGGTGAAGAGCAGCCATGCAATATTGGTGATGGTCAACATGATATTCGTCATGGAGTGCCAACTATACTGTATGGTCGTCGAGCTTATGGCAGTGCATAGATCATGGCAGCTCAGAGAGCAAAACGATAGGCATCGAGAGGGGAAGGATGCAACTACACTCTAGCGAGGCGTAGGAGCAGTCGACCATGGTTGTAGCACTAGGAACAGAGGCGTAGGCTTGGAAGCCAAGTAGCATGCTTATCGTCGAGCTCACCATCAAGCAGTAGTAGCAGGGCACCATCACTCAGCTTTGATGAGTGTCTATTTGAGTTATCGGTGCGAGCAACTCCGATTTTCAGCAAGCCATAACACCAGACGTTCCACCGTTTGCAGCCTTACTGCACATTGTTTGCAAAGCAGAGCCAACCCTGCCATATGGCTTTGCATGGAGACTACCCACCAGACCCTTGCAGCTTTTGGCGCCTTCCAACAATCAAATGCGCACCCTCCAATCGCCATGCAGACCATACGTCCACTCTCTCTCTCTCTCTGTTTACTGAACCTCTCTCTCTCTCTCTCTCTCTCTTTATTGAACCAACCCCTGCCTACAGAACTAACCACCATTTTTATTGATTTTTTTTTGAAGTACCGCTACTACGTAATGGCTCTGAGCCATTCCTTATCACTTCACAGCACGTAGTCCACCACCATCAATATATATATATATATATATATATATATATATGAATAAATCTCTTGCGGCTGTGGTTTGCCAGCCCGCACATGCTCACTGGCCATCATCCCACTGTCCTTCTCTCTATTGCGTGGCGGTGCCCACCATCCAACCCAACACCCCGTGTCCCCTCTCGCGACCATGCCAGTGATATTGGATAAGGACTGATCCGGGCCCACCATCTTTAGTTAACAATGGTGTCAGCGCTGCAGTACGAGTCGTAGTATGCAACCCTCAACCATAGCCGCCATGCAACCAGCTTGGAGCCATAGAAGCACCACCACACCTAGGCATGAACTGCCAGTAACCGAAGACCTCTAGTGTGCAAAACATGCTTGATAACTAACCACGTCATCCAGATGCGGCTCACCACATTCAACTGTGAGTCTCTCTCTCTATGGCTACCAACCACTCCCATGCAGTGGTTTCTCACTTTAATCTGACGCGTTACACCAACTCGGGTAATTGTTGCATGCCCGCTGGTTATGTTCGTTGGCTGCATGGTATCCAAGGCCATCCCCTCAATGTCAGCGTGTGCTGCAATAGCCCTTTTGTAGGCACTTTTGGCTGTGCTGCAATCCCTCCATCACACTCCCCTCACACCATCAGCCCGCATTGCCCCGCCTCCACAGCCTCTTCCCAGTACACGACCTACATGGGCGGAAATTGACGTAGCACTTCAGCAACTAGAGCCCTAGTCTTTTTTGTCCCTCTCTCTGTCTCTCTCCCCCAGGGGGACTATGTACAATCACGGACTTTGACAGAGCTATCAGGAATCTGGTTTTTGACACCAGGAAGACGCCGATCTTGCGCTGCAATCGTATTTACTTGAAGATACCATACAGAGGGAACAAGTAGACCTTTGAATTTGCAGCAGGATGTCCGCCAGAAGTAGATTGCCAAGCTTCTGGAAAGGCCTCATCAGCTTGAGTGCCTCTCCACTGTAATACCATAATCTCCCCAAGGTTTGCATATGATGTGGGTGTTCAAATCTATGCTGGCAGTGAGCTTCTCTTGCTCCTGGAATTGGCGGCTTTGGTGGGCTTTTTCCACTTGGTGATTCTAATCCTGTGTGGCTGGTAGAGATGGTGTGGGAACCAAAATAAAGCTTGTGTTTGAGATGGGAAATCATGATACCATAGGGATCAATTTGGTTGCTACGAGTGTCAATGACATTGTCATTGTGAGATCTGGTTAAAGCCGGTTTTTTGTTTCTTGGACTATTTTGCAACAAGTCAACTTGATGTTGACATGGTAGATCAGGTAATCAAGGGTATTCTGGAAGGGTGTAAGCAATCAGATTGTGTCCTCCTCGGTGGTAAGAGATGCCATGATTTTTTACAAAACGAGAGTATATTCTTCATGGTTTTGCGGAGCGCACAAACGTACCACCTCCCAGCACGAAGCTCGACTTCTCCCATATAGGCCACAAACCCTCACCACCCCATATTGGATTTCTATCTCCTTGTTATTGTGCGAGCAAAAGCGGTGCAACGACAATATGTATAATAGATAGAGTGCGCAACTATTGAACAATACGTAGCAACAGGTACTCGTATCCTCACAGTCGAAACAATTTTGAGAAGTTGATACCCAGCGATACTCCCTAGCACTTGGAGATGAGAAAAGAAGCCGGACTCGAGCAGTCAAGCCAACACATCACCAACCGTTCATGACATCAGTTATTCTCTACATCCTCACAATGACACACACACACCCTCATAAACAAACCAATCTCTCTTTGATCTCTCTCTCTCTCTCTCTAGGATTTACAACAGACTCTGTAATAATCATAGTTTGTAGCCATTGACAAAACGGTGTCATCATTCAAGTGCTAACCTCCATTGCAACTTTTAATTAAGCAGTATTGATGGGTTCTAACAAAGGACATTATTTTTCTAGCTACCTCACATAGCTGACATAGTAATTTTGGTAAGAGATTATTGATCCTTTCACCATATCTTTTCAATCATAAGCCTCGAACGTGATATTTATGATCTTTTGTTCATCCCAACAACCTTATCACTGATGTAAGGTCCCCGTCCTAAAAGATCGAGGAAACTTGGCAGATAGTCTTCTTTATCCTCTAAATCCGTTGACGACACCCTACTCCCATAATGCGAAGCAAGGATACGAGCAACAAAAGAGAAGCCTGATGTGTTCGTAGTTGCAAGACCCTATGCCACAAGCCAGGTCGATGAGGTTAAAGGTTCTATGGACTCTAGATCCTACATTATAAGAGAAGAAAATCCCTTTCACATATTAAGGATCCAAAAACAACGCCTTTTTTCCGCGTTTAAGAGGCACGGCCGCCATCCTTAAATCCGAAATATGACATGAGATAAATCTCTAACTAACTAAGACAAAGTGAAAAGTACTCGACTAATCGAGTCCACCCATCCTTAACTGGCAACCTGAGCCGGTCCCCACTTTCCACACCGCACTCACCCATTCTTTTAATGTTGTCTAATTACTACCAGCTATATACAACAATGTTCCTTAATTAGTTTCTAACACAAGTTCTTTAGTACAATCCTTTCAAACTCATCAAACAATTCTTTCATAACAGGAGTTAAAAAAAAACAATTCTATAATCCGCAAAAAAAGAGTCTTTAGTTCTTATACAAGTTTTGCCGCTAACCACGGACTTTCTCTGTCTAACCGACAGAGCCTTTGCAAAGGTTTTTCTTAATCGCTAACCGCGAGATGCACATACTTTCCTATTTCTAACCACAAGGGACATCTTGCTATCCACAAGGTAAAAAAAAGGAAGTTGATGACCTCAACTTTAATTTCCGCTAACCGCGGATTCCTCTTGCTAACCGCGAGTTCCATCTGAAAACAAAATTTTCTTTCAGTATTTCATATTCTAAATGTTTCTTTCAACAAGATCAATCAAAATCATATTCTCAAACCATAATCACTTATCAAACAATAACAGTTTATAAAAACAATACTTTTACTACTTTATGAAAGATGTGCTTGTTTCATGTGATTGAACAATCATGTTTCCGGTCGATTTAAGGTAAGGTCTAAGTTTGTCTTACCGGTCAACATGAATACTATGCAGAATTATAAATTTGTCTTACCGGAATTGGAATGCATATGGCTAACTCCTGTTGTGGAGGTTGGATGGCTTCAACTTCTTCTTCGGTTGATGCTTCCGCATGAGATACGTTCGGAGTTGATACCTTTCTTCCCACCTTCCTTGGTGGTGCAACGGCATGGGCGTCCTTAGAACTTCGCGTTACACGCTTTGGAGCCATAGCTTCGGAATGGAGAAAAGAAAAGCACGTTGTTGGAGGGAGGGAGAGAGAGAGAGAGAGAGAGAGAGAGAGAGAGAGAGAGAGAGAGAGAGAGAGAGAGAGAGAGTGTTCACAAATTGGGACACGGCACATCGACGATTGGAGATGGAGATGGCTTGAGGACGAGAGGTTAAGGGAGAGAAGCTTCCTCCGATGCGTCGTTGCAAGAGAGCTTCCGTTTCTGTAGATATGTGTGTTCAAAGTGAGAGGAGAAGGGTCCTTTATATATATATATATATAGGCCCTAGGGGGGTGCTAAGAATACTAAGAGGTTTCAAGAATAGGGGAAGGAAAATCTCGCGCGTCGTCACGGCTCTAAAAAATAAAATAAAATAATAATAATAATAAGAAAAAATATATATTTTGGCGTTCGCGAATCCTATGCGTGATTTTTAAAAAGTTCTATACTTACAAGTTCCCATTCTATCTTGAGAGAGAGAAAGAAAGAAGTATTCTAATTTTGACTCACCTCTTTTTTTCCCCTAAAAATACTATCTGTAAGCTTTTTCTTCACACATAGATTAGGTTTCCACATAAACCTATCGTTCCACATATAGAAAGATCATAAATAAAAAGATTCTGAACCCGATTTTCAATCCGATTGCTATGATAAACTCATGATGACTCACAAAATTGCGAATCTCAATTACTTTGCAAAATATTTGAAATGATTTATATGGATAAATGCTGGGTACATTACAATCTCCCCAACTTAGGGATTCGAGATGTCCTTATCTCGAGAAAAAGTGAGGATAATCCTTCTCTAAGGTAGCTTCATCTTCCCATGTTGCATCTTCTTCAGGGTAGTCCTGCCATTGAACAAGGTGTTCTTTGAGGATTCTATTCCAAAGAATCTTCTCTTAGGACTCTAGAATCCTGAATGTTGGAGTTCTAAGATACTTTGGATAGGCATGACAATCTGTTCATCATTTAGAAGTTGATCATCACTGGGGATATAGGGCTTCAATAAGCTCACATGAAATACGTCATGAACTTTAATATGTTATGGTAACTTCAACTTGTAAGCTTGAGTACCAATACACTTAATCACTTCATAAGGACCACAATAATGTAGGCTAAGCTTCTTGTACTTTCCAAGCGATAGGCTACTTCTCTTTGGATGAATCCGAAGAAAAACTTTGTCGCCTTCTTTGAATCTTCGCTCGGACATCTTTCCATCTGCATACTGTTTTTGGCGATCATGAGCCGCTTGAATAGCTTTTGTTTGGCTTTCCATTTCTTCAAGAATCTTCTTAGACGCTTCTACTCTTACGGTAGGATCTGAAAAATTAAGCGGAGAGATACAGTCCTGTCCATATAAGGCACAAAATGGGGTCATACCAATGCTTTGGTGAAAAATTTTGTCGCCTTCTTTGAATCTTCGCTCGGACATCTTTCCATCTGCATACTGTTTTTGGCGATCCTGAGCCGCTTGAATAGCTTTTGTTTGGCTTTCCATTTCTTCAAGAATCTTCTTAGACGCTTCTACTCTTACGGTAGGATCTGAAAAATTAAGCGGAGAGATACAGTCCTGTCCATATAAGGCCCAAAATGGGGTCATACCAATGCTTTGGTGATAAGAAGCATTGTAGGCATACTCCACTAGAGGTAAAAATTGAATCCATCGCTTTGATTCCCTACTGCAATAAGCTTTGAGAATATCTTCAATGACTTGGTTGACTCTCTCGGTTTGTCCATCTGATTGAGGATGGTATGCGGTACTAAAGTTCAATTCTGTCCCAATTGCCTTGAAGTGCGAAGTCCAAAAATTTGAAGTAAACTTTGTATCTCGATCGCTTACAATTCGCTTGGGTAATCCATGCAATCTGAAAACCTCTTCAACAAATAATCGTGCAATATCAGAGGTGGTAAATGTTGTCTTGACTGGGATGAGATGTGCAACCTTCGTGAGTAGATCAACGACCACCATAAGTGAGTTGTACCCACCTTGTACTGTTGGTAATCCTATGACAAAGTCCATGCTTATACATTCCCACTTCATTTGTGGAATGTCCAGAGGTTGAAGTTTACCGGGAAGTTTAACTCTTTCAGCCTTAATCCCTTGGCATGTTAAGCACTAGCGAACATAGCGGAGTACATCTGCCTTTTGTCCAATCCAATAGAAGCCTTTACGTACTGCATTGAGAGTCTTTGCATAACCTGGGTGTTCTGACGTAGGGCTATTGTGGGCTTCGAACAAAATAGCCTTCTTTAAGTTAGGATCCCTCGGTACACATAACCTATCTCTGTACTAGAGACAAAGTCCATATTCTGAGAAGTGTATCATTGAAGGTATAGTCTTTGAATCTCCAGATCAAACAAGGTTAAGCTGCCATTGATACTTTGGATCAGATGATGCAGCTTCCTTAATTCTTTCAATGATCAGATTGTTGGGTATAGATATGAGTCCCACAAAAGGTTTCCGACTCAATGAATCTGCAACCGTGTTTTCTTTCCCACGGCGGTAGAGAATATCAAATTCATACTCCTGTAAAAGCTCCACCCATCACCTTTGTTGCATATTCAAGGTTGCTTGGGTAAAGATCCACTTTAAGCTCTTATGGTCGGTTATAAGTCAAAACTTCCTTCCCAATAAATAGTGTCTCCATAGCTTTAAAGCATGAATGACTGCCAACAATTCAAGATCATGGGTTGGATAGTTCTTTTCATGAACCTTAAGCTTACGTGAGGTGAAAGCTATTGGTTTGACTTCTTGAGTTAACACTCCTCCAACTGCTATTCCACTAGCATAAGTGACAACTTCAAAGGCTTGATTGAAATCTGGTAGCTTTAGACATGTGGCCGTAATCACATATTGCTTAAGTTGGTCGAACCTTTCTTGATGTACTGGTTCCCAATTGATCCTTGCTCCTTTCTTCAAAATGTCTGTCAAAGGTGCGGCGATCACCACTGCATAATTTTTTATAAAGATTCTGTACAAGCCTGTGATTCCCAAGAATCCTCTAAGCTCACTTACATTAGTTGGCCGAGGCCATTCAACAATGTCTTGAACTTTAGCGAGGTCTACTGAAATTCCTTGTTTCAAAACAATAAATCCCAAGTATTCACTCCTTGGAGAGAAGAATGAAGACTTGCTCATCTTTGCGTATAGCTTATGTTGTCGAAGAATGTCTAACACCTTCCTTAGGTGAGCTTCGTGTTTTTGTTCATCTTTTGAGTAGATTAGAATATCATCAAAGAAGACAAGGAAAAAATCATCTAGGTAAGGCCTGAAGATATCCTGCATCAATCTATTGAATGTAGCTGGAGCATTAGTCAGACCAAATGACATTACTATAAATTCAAAATGGCCATAACGGGTGTTGAAAGCTGTCTTCAGAATATCTAATTCCTTTATTTTGATTTGATAGTAACCAGATCTTAGATCTACCTTTGAGAAGACCTTAGAACCGTGTACCTATCCAGCAATTCATCGATTCGGGGTATAGGGTAGTTTTTCTTAATTATCACCTAGTTTAGTCCTCTGTAATCAATGCAGAGTCGTAAAGTCCCATCTTTCTTTTTTTGAAAAAGTAATGGCACTCCCCAACTAGATTTGGTTGGTCTGATAAATCCCTGTTCTAGAAGTTGACGAAACTGCTTCTTTAGTTCAATTGCCTCAGGTAAGGCCATTTTGTAAGGTCTCTTTGACACGGGCTCACTTCCTGGGAGAATCTCTATTTCATGGTCAGTTTCTGAAGTTGGAGGAAGGGAGGTAAGGTCTTCAGGAAAAATATCTGAATATTCATGAAGCCAAGAGGGTTTTGTATCACTTGAATTTGGATCATCCTTATTCAACTAGACCACAAATACTTGTTGACCAGCTCTCATACCTTTGAGCAGATGGTTTGCCTTCACTAATTGAATCTTTGGGCTCCCACTTTTCCCTTGCACTTTGACTTGCTTTGCTTGACTATCTCTAAAGCTCAAACTACCTTGACCACAATGGATGCTAGCCTGATTCTTAGATAACCAATCCATCCCAAGAATCCCATCGTACATTCCAACTGGTAGGGTTCTTAAGAAAGCTGAACTAGTGTGCCCTCCTAGTTCAAAATCAAGGATTCCCACAGAATGTCTAGATACTACGGTTTTCCCATTAGCCATAACAGGTAGCCATTAATATATATCTATTCTTTCTGGGAGTAATCTTTTTGAATGGGCCCATAAAATCCAGACCCCATTTCATGAAACCCCCAGTGGTTGGACTGGTGTTAAAGAAGAAATGTCTGCTGTTGTGGGTCTACCCATTCTTTGGCATATATCACATGTTTTACAAAAGCTTCTGATATTAGATATTAAATTCTACCACCATAACCCAACCTGCATAATCTTCTTGAAAGTAATATCAGTAGAAAAATGTCCACCAGATTCCCCATTATGTGCCTCTGCAATAACTTGCATTCTACCCTCCATAGGCACACATCGGCAAAGAATCCCATTGACACCCAATCTGTAGAGTGAGCCGCCAATGATAGTGAACGTTAGGCTTTTGATAACCATAGCCTTCTTTTAATTTTGAGTCCAATCATCTGGGAACCCACCCTTAGACAGGAACTAATATACTTCATACAATTCTGGATCAATTGAATCTGCCGCCTCTAGCTGAAATAGTTCTGCATCTACTGGCTCGTCTCTTTAAGACTCCTTAGAGTAGCCTTCTGTACTCCTAGGTAAGAAATCAACACCACAATGGTTTTTTCTAGGTTTATGGAAAATACAAAATTCAAATTCCATGAGGAACATCATCCACCGTATCAGCCTGCCTTGAATAATGACTTTATTAATAAAAAATAGTAAGGCTTGATGATCCACATAGAAATGAAACAACTTGCCCACCAAATAATGTCTGAATTTGGTAGCATTGAAAACCATCCCTAAGGCTTCTCTTTCAGTAGTTGTATATCCTTGTTTAGCTTGATTGAACCTGCAAGATTGGCAAAGTATACTGGATAATCAGTTCTTCCTTCTGGCTGATCTAGAATTGCTCCCATCGCCAGTCCCGAAGCATCCACATGTACATGAAAAATTACATCCCAATCCGGTTGTCAAAAAACTGGTTTACTGATGATGGCATTCTTTAATTTTTGAAAACTCTCTTCACATTGAGCAGTCCAAATGAACTTGCTGGTTTTCGTTGTAAGCTCATACAATGGTAATGCCTAGGAGGAAAACTTGTGCACAAACCTTCTGTAAAAATTAATATATCCCAAAAAGGAACTTAATTCGGATGCATTTCTAGGCACCTTGTATGAATGGATTCAGACAAATCCTCTTTTCCTGACAGCGCTTAAAAACCATCTCCAAAAATAGTAATTACTTTTCCTCCATGGAATATACAGTGAAGTCATCCATGCATATGGCGAGGAATTGATGAAGAAATTCACTGAAGATTTCTATCATACATCTTTGAAAAGTAGCCAGCGCATTGCAAAGGCCAAATGGCATTACCAGATACATAAATGCTCCCCACTCCATAATAAAAGTGGTCTTTCTCCGATCCTCAGGAGCAATTTGTAACTGGTTATAACCACTATACCCATCCATAAAGCTATACATCTCATATCCTGCAATTTCATCAAGTAACATATTTGTGAAGGGTAATGGAAATGGGTCCTTGATGGTTTGAGCATTTAGTTTCCTATTATCTACACATACTCTTAGCCTCCCATTCTTCTTAGGCACAACCACAATAGGAAACAACCAATCGCTACTAGCTACTTCAGTAATGAACCTAGCTTTTAGAAGGTTGTCAATCTCTTCCTTGACCTTCTTAGAATAATTTAGATTCATTTGATAGCGCTGTAGTCGTACTGGCCTGGCATCGGGTTTCAGTGGTATTCGATGCTGATAGACTTCTGGATCCACTCCTTTGAGATCAGTATGTTCCCATGCGAACACATCTTTATAGTGCTGGAACATATGTTGTGCCTTCTCTCCATCGTAGGATTCAAATGTTTATTAACCTTGATCATTCTAGGGTTTTCCTCAGACCCCAAATTCCATTCCTCTATCTACTGATCATCTGGAGGCAACCAGTTAGGACCTCCACCCTTTCTCTTGGTTGACTCCTTACCATAATCCCAGGACGATCCTCTGAGCTCTGAATTACTATTCTGCTTTCCAGTAGCTCCTCCAGAGTGTGCCTATTCTCTTGGTGTGCTAAAATCAACTGGTTCTTCTGGTCTTCCAGTTAGCCGAACTGGACGTTCTCCTAAATTCAGTTCAGTGAACTGGTCTGGAAATTGTTTCTTTTGTTTTTTAGCTTCATCTTTGTTCAATAAAGTTGCATTGAGATCTATCTATTTTAATGAAAAAATATTTATAGCCTTAAACATTCTCTCAAATTTCTTCACCTTTTACTTCTAGCAAAACTCTTTAGGTCTCAGTTATTTTCTCCAACTTCTAGTAAATTATTCGTCTGGATGTGAATTTTGCCCCACTGGCCCCTTGTATTGTCAAAGTCTGATTAGCATAGTCATGAACAGCCTGTGCCATTCACATCCATGGGCGTCCTAGTAGCATCCCATACGCTCCTTGTACATCCAGTACTAGGAAACTAGATTTGAAATTTTCTTTGCCTACTCATATCTGCATATTATCTACCATTCCAATTGCCTGCACCACTCGATGATCGGCCATTTGAGCTTTGAAAGGTGATGGATTCATGTTAGTTATTCCCATCCTTTGCTGAAGATGTGCTACCAGAATGTTTATCCCTGCTCCTCCATCTAGAATGACGCTTGATAGAGGTTCCCATTGTTTCTGAACTTTGTAGTCCACCCGAATCACCGACACTTCATCATATTTGTTAGTTGTGAAGTCGACTGATCTGGCCTCCACCTCAGCCTTCATTCGTAGTCTGATGAATTTCGCTGCTTCAGGCAAAGTTCTTCTGATGTCCTCTAACTCCACTGTGAGTCGCTGAATTCTGTCACATGTTTTAACATGAATTTTCTCTTTCTGATGATTAGAGTTGTTGTCAAAACTTGAAGAAATGGTAGTATCTTCACGAAACCATTCTTTTATTTTAGTGATTTCATCTCCTTTAGTAGTTCCCAACTCTTCCATCAACCCTTGCATTACAACCAACATGGTCTCAGGCATCCCAGGCTTTGACTGATTTGGTTGTGATATCTTAGAAAATTGGGTAGGTATCTTATGAATGACCTGAGCGTCAGAACTCTCTGGCTGCTCTGGCAGCTTCTTGGCTAAATCTTCTGTGATTTTCACCGCTGCTAGTTCTCTTTGCTCCTGCCATTCATCAACCACCTTTTCTTTACCCTTGGCCTTCCATACCTCTCTCTGCTGAGCCCATTTGCTACTTTCAGGAGTGACTGGTTTTGCTGGATTTTTGGGAATTTCCTCAATCACCACCCTTTACTTCGTGTAACTGCTCATAAAGGAAGTGGTTCTGGAATCTTTGCCTTAGTATCCGCAGCCCCAGGTGTTTCAGGACACTGAGCCGCGAAATGCCCATACTTACCACATGTATAGAAATTCAGGCTTCGATTCTGAAAATTACCACGACCTCGGCCCCGGCTAGTACCCGCTTCGTATCTACCGCGCCCTGTACCAATACCACTGACACTTGGTTTCTCTTCTTTAGAAGCAATGGTAGTTTCCACTCTTACTGGTTTAGCATTGGTGAATGCCACAACTGACAAATCTTTTCCCTTCTTAAAATGATGAATTCGAATACCACAGTTGTTCCATAGATGGCCATAGGCTTTGCAATAAGTGCACTGTGGGCATTCGTTTGAAACACGGTCTTTAGATTTACACTTTGAACACCATGTTTCCATTCTTCTTACCCGCAGTCTGCTCTGGATAATTTCAGCAATTTGTCGGGCCATTTCTTCAATCTTTCTAGACCAAGATCCCTTCTTAATCTTGCCTTTGGTCCTTTCATCCGAGCTACGTTTAGAACTATTGGAGGCTCTACTGGACTCAAAATCTTCAGTAGAAGTATTGCTACTACTGGACCTCCTCTTCTTATGACTCTTTTCCTTCTTAGCTTGCTGTTCTAGCTTCAGGGTTCACTGCACCAAATCATTGAATTTCTTGGCTTGTGCTAGAACCTCCTGTTCCCTAAGCTTCTTACTGCAAAAACCATTCAAAAACCATGCTCGCAACCGCTTTTCGGATGGTGGTTCCTGCAGTTGTCTAGTTAGTTCCTTGAGTTTCTCAACATAAGTTCTGATTGACAATTTTCTCTGCTTTATATTATCGAGCTCACAAAGTATATCCTCATCCCCTCTGTTGTCTGAATATTCCAGTCAAAAAGCTTTAAGAAGTTTATTATATGATTTGAGTTGACAAGCCGGGTAATGGTAGTACCATTTCCTTGCTGCCTCCTTTAATGTTTACGAAAAGTATTCACCCCAATCATCTTCATCAATATTTTTTAACTCAGCATACTGCTCAAAGGCTTGGATATGAACATTCGGGTCATCCTTCTTTCCCCCTTTGAACACGCGAAAAGAAATTTTCAATGAAGATGTGTAATCATGTCTATCAGCATCATTTCTTCCTCTTCTCACCTTGGGATCCTAAATCCTTTTTGAAGCTTTCTTATAATGGTTTGTGTCCGCATCCCAATTAATTTCTACCTCCGTCTTAGTTTTTGTTTCCTCCGTGGCTTTTCTACTAGAACTATGACAACTTCCTTTACTGCCTTTGGCTCCTTCGTCTCCCTGTGTGGTCCGAGAACTCTTGGCCTTACGTTCTTTCCTTTCAGCCCTTCGTCTTCTGGACTAACTAGAATGCTAAGAGTCCTCCTCCTGAGCCTTAGTGTTCGTTACTTGTTCATCCTTGGGATTAGAATATTTGTTTGACTCCTCAGGGATAGGGTCAATGGGGTAGGATGGTTTCCGGCCACAACTGGTTTGGTTGCCATTACTGCAGCTGAAAACTCAAACCGGGAGAGGAGTTTTCTAGTCAACGAGCAACAGCTCTAGCCACCATGATCGCCAAAATGGAATTGGAGATGATCTCTTTAGATAGCTGATTCCAGTGTTAGAATTTACAGCTACTCGTGATTCATTGGTTCAATCAGTAGAACTGGAGGAAAAGATAGAAACTAAACTAGAACAGTTACATGAACTGGAATACATCTGCTGAGAGAGAGACAAATTGAATGACTGGAATTAATGTTCAGATTTAGTTTTAGATTCAAATTTAGATTAAGAAGGAATGGATACAAAGTATATCTTGCTGATGTACACTCAACTATTGTATTAGGGATTACAAATTAAGAGTACAAATGAGGATAATGTAGCTCGAGAACAGCTTCAGGACTACAACCACACAACTAAGAGTAAGAAGTCAAAATATAAAATAGCCCAAAAGTACAGCCAACCCGATTACAATGTAATGGGTCCTATTTATCGCCTCTTGGAGTTACTATGGTAACTGCCATGGTAATTAATGACTGGTCTGCTGCCCGACTTTCAAGAGCTGGTTCCCACCTAGTGAAACTGCTTCCGCTAGTGAGACTGCCTCCGCCATCTATACAACTGTAATTATCAATCTTTCAACCTGTCTAGCCCTATTTAGAGCCCATCCATAGCCCAATACTTGTATGCTAGTATTGGTAGTACTGGTGATGGTAATACTAGAACTCGTAATACTGGTGTGGTAATACTGGTACTGGCAATATTGGTACGAGTTTTGGAAATCATAGTACTGGTCCTCTTGCTGACATAACAACTATTAACATTATTCATAAGTTTGGCCATTAACGATTTCAATGCAGTCTTTTTCTCCTCTAGCCGACCTTGAATTTCTATCGTTTCTTTCTCAGCAAATTGGTTTTCTTCAAGTAACGTTTGATTTTTAATATTTATTGTTTCTATATCCTTTTATTGAGCAACCATTATTATGGCATCCTTATTGTGCTCAATGGATAGCTCCAACATCTTAGATCTGATCTCAACCATCTCCCTCTTTGCCTTCTTTAGCTTAGTCTTTGTTTCTTGAAGTTTTGTATGAAGGGTGAGCACTCTTGATCCAGGAGTCTTTTGTTGAGCTTCCATCAACTCGCCCATGGAATTGACCATTGCGTTCCACCCTGACATTAGGGCGAAAACACACCCATCATTTATTATGGAATCAATATCAATGTGGGAAGTCTCATATGCAATGAGAGGTGTGGGGTAGGGAACTAGTGCCTTGAATGGCTGCTGCACCAGCATCTTCCCATGCAGTGGCCTCTTGAAGGTGTTGGAGCGGATCTAGTTATGACTTCTAAACTGGAGGCACAAGCAGGGCTAGTTGGGAGACTGAGAGGAATCTTTGCCCCTTGTGCCCATCGGTGGGGCATGTTGTGTTTCAATGGTCTGCTATTGTGCACTATCTGGTGGACTCTAGGCCAGATTGATGGGATTGCCTATTGATGCCTCTTGGCCTTATCCCTCTATAGGCTTTGGTGGAGGTATTTGTTTCGATCGAAGTTGATTTAGTAGAGCGGTTATCTTTTGCTTCTTCTCTGGTGGTTTAATGCTTCTATTGGTAATGGCTCCTACTATCCCCATTTCAGCATGTGTTGCTATTCTCTTTCCACCAGTTGTGACCATAGCCAAATCAATGCTTTCATTGGTGATATTTTGGTCAGTCTAGTGGCCAACAGAATCATGATTCTTAGTAAGCTGATTGGTGCCAGCCCCACACCTTATGGTCATTAGGGTATACCGGGATACAAGTCGCCCAATATAAGAATTTCCAGGTGTACCATTCCTTGAACACATGCTCATTTTGGGTCTTGACTTTGGTAATTTGCTGAACTAGGTTGCTGAGTAGATTTTTTCTTTGGAGTTCCTCAGTCTGTGTAGGAGCATTCCAAAGAACTTCTCAGCAACATGTGTGGGGATGTTTTTCAGACTGATGGCCTCAACAATAAGCTTGTACACTAGCCCATATTCTAAAGATACTACTGAGACTCCTTAAGCTCTCCTTTTTTGTTTCTTTGTGGCTTCAAAATCTTCATTCAAGTGTTTGCTAACTTCCTCAGCTTAGTACAACTTGGCCTTGATATGGTATGCCACTTGCTTGATGAGATCTGCATCAAAGTCCATTTTGGTGGCCTTGAGCACCACCTCTAGATCCCAAATCTTCAATAATGCTTGTTGTCTAAGGTCTCGGAAGTGGTAACAACTTGTCCAATCTCTATTTTAGATTTTAATTGAAGTCCATGTCGTGTTCTACTGCCAATTTGAGACTAGGAAGTGCAAACTCCATTACGTTCCATACACCATTTTGAAGGGCGTCATACTAGTGGTAACCGTGTAGACACTCCTATAGGCCCAAAATGTTGTCTAGAGTTTGGCATCCCATTGATGTGGTTCTTTCTTAACAATCTTTGTGAGAATAGTCTTAATGGTCTTATTGCTACTTTCTATCTGACCATTGCAACTTGGATAATATGGCATTGATTTCATGTGCTTAACTGAGAAGATCTCACTCAGTATGTGACTTGTTTAATTTATGAAATGTGCTCTTTGATCTCAGACAATTGCAATGGGACAACCATATCTGCAAATGATCTTATCATACAAGAAAATAATTTTTAATCTGGTAGTGTTATCTAGTAATGCTTTAGCTTCCACCCACTGGCTGAAATAATAGGTGGCCATAATGATGTTCTTGCTCTTTCTGGGAGTGACCTTCTTGAATGGACCCATAAAGTCTAACCCCCACTTCATAATACTCTAAGTGGTTGAACTAGAGTGAGAGGTGTACTGTCAGCCTGTTGTTGGCCTTCCCATCCTCTAGCAAATGTCATAGGTCTTGCAAAATTCTCTTACATCTGCCATCATAGTTTGCCACCAGAGGCCTGCTTGTAAAATTTTCTTATAAGTGATGTCGGTGGAGAAATGTCCACCTACATATCCACTATGAGCCTCAGTGGATGGCTTGCATCCTTCCTTGCATTGGCATGCACCTTCAAAGTACACCATCAATACCCAATCTGTAAAGGGCTCATCAAATTATAGTAAACTTCAAACTCTTTATAATCAATGTCTTTTTCTTTGCTTGAGACCAATCTTTTGGAAATCCTCCCTTATAAAGGAAATCCTAAACTTCTTGCCATTCCGGATCTGGTCTATCCTCAACTGTATTTTGGAACAGTTCCGTGTCCAGTGATTCATATCCTAATGATGCTTTTGAACACCCTTTTGTGATTTTGGAAAGAAGTCCATCACCATAATGGGTTTTCCCTGGCTTATGGAAGGTCTTGAAGTCAAATTCCATTAAAAAAATCTTCCATCTGATCAATCTTCCCTAAATAATGACCTTGTTTCTCAAAAATAGCAAAGCTTGATGATCTACATAAAAGTGATTTTTTTTTCCCACTAGATAATGTCTGAATTTGGTGGCACTGAACACCATTCCCAGTTTCTCTTTCAATGGTAGAGTATCCTTGTTTAGCCACACTAAACCTGCGACTAGCGAAGTAGATTGGGTAGTTTGTCTTTTCATCATGCTGAGCTAGTAAAGCTCCCATCGCCATTCTAGATGTATTAACATGCACATGAAAGACTCCATCCCAATTTGGCTGATGAAGAACTAGTTTCTTACTGATTGCATCCTTCAAACACTGGAAACTTTGCTCGCATTCCTATGTCCAACTAAACTTATTGAATTTCTTGGTTAATTCATATAAAGGAAGTGCTTTGGCTGAAATATATGAATAAACCATCTATAAAAGTTGATGTACCCCAAAAAAGAGCTCAATTCAAACATTGTTGCTGGTGTTCTGGCTTGCTTAACCTTGTCACTGGCCATCTCAATAGACAATTTGTCCCAGAATCTATCCTTCAAGACCATGAACATTGACTTAAAAGGATTCATGCATATTATTTTCTTTCTACATCTCTCGAAGACCATCTCCAAAAATACCAAATGCATTTCTCTCTTAAGAAGATGGTAAAATCATCTACAAATATGGCCAAAAATTTGTGCAAAAACTCACTGAATATATCTATCATACATCTCTAGAAGGTTGTTGGACCATTGCAGAGTCTAAATGGAATGAAAAGGTACACAAATGCTCCTCATTTAATGATGAATGTTGTTTTAGCCCAGTCCTCAATTGAAATCTTCAATTAATTGTAGCCACTATATCCATCCATGAAGATGTACATTTTGTGGCCTACAATCTCATCCATAGTAACATGTCCGTAAAGGATAGTGGAAAGGTGTTGTTAATGGTTTGAGCATTTAAATTCCTATAGTCCACACATACCCTGAGTTTTCCATTGTTTTTGGGGACTACCACTATTGGAAACAGCCAGCTAGTGATTGCTGCCTCTGTTATGAACCCTACCTTCAGAATATTGTTTATCTCCTCCTTCACTTTCTTGGCATAATTGGGGTTCATCATGTAGTTTTGTAATTTGATTGGTCTATCATTAGGCTTTAGTGGTATCCTATGCTGGCACACTTTTGGATCTACCTTTTTAGAATAAGTATGTTCCCATGCAAATACATTGTTGTATTTCTAGAATAGTGCCTTTGCTTTCTCCTTGATCTCTGGCTAATTCAAATGCTTCATTTGAGGGTTTTCCTCTAACCCAGAGTCCACTCTTTGACATCCTGATCATCTATGAGCAATTGGTTTAATGGACCTCCTCCCTTTCTTTTAGCTAGTGACTTAGCTTCTTCTCAATTCAAATACCATCAACATAATCATTGAAAGGATTGCCTAGTCCAGTAATCCATTCTGAATCTTTGTTTCCTTGATTGTTGGGTTCCCCTCATTAGAATTTCATAGATTTTCCCTATTAGTCTAAAGTCAAATTTGTATGGTATTGGCTATTTTGGTGGCCGACCATCTAACTCAACTGAGTCCTAGAGTTCAACTCATCAGTAAACTGATCTGGATACTGTTTCCTTTGTCTCTTGGCCTAATCCTTGTCCATCAGCACAACACTTAGGTCTATTTATGTTAGTGAAAAGATGTTCATTGAAGCAAGCATTCTTTCTATCTTCTTTTTTCCATATTTATTGCATAGATTGTTTGGTCTTAAGGATTTCTTCTAGCTTCTTGTGTCATCAGTTTTTAGTTGAATTCTCCTGCTAGTCCCTTGGATTGTCAATGTGTGGTTGGCATAGTCATGTATGAATCCAATATTTCTAACCCATGGTCTACCCAAAAGCATTCCATATGCTCCTTGTACATCTAAGACTAAGAAGTAGGTTTTGAACTTGTCTTTGCCCACTCTGATCTACATTTTATTAAACCAATAGTTTGAACCACCCTATGGTCTGCCATTCTAACATTCAATGGTGTTGGTTTCAAATAATTGATTCTTAGTTTTTGTCTTAAATTTTTTCCAACTATATCAACACCAGCTTTCTCATCCAGTATTACACGTGATAGTGGTTCCGATTGTTATTACTGGAACCTCATCATCTCTAATGGCCGCCAGGTCTACTGCTCTTGCTTCAACATCTACTTTTGTCTTCTGTCTGATAAATTTTGGAGCCTCTTGTAATGTGCATCTGATATCTAGTTCCATCGTCAACTTATGGATGCGTTCACAGAACTTCACATAAACTTCATCTTGCTCATTCCTAGAGCTGTAGTATGAACTGGAAGATTTTCTCTTCTTGACTATCTTCACAATTCCACTCCACTATCTTCCCTTGTATGGTTGTTGGTTGAACCTGAGATGGATCCCTTGATTGATCCTTCATTAGTTCATTGGTGTCTCTAGCCTCAAACAAGTCTGATCTGATTTGTAGTACTTTATTTACCAGACTCTGTATTGTAATGATCACGGACTCGTTTGATCCATATGCTGCCTTCTCACTCTGACACTCTTGCACCTCTAAAGATCGGGGTGATAGTTTCCAAATCTTGCAAGTCTCAAAACCTTCTGGTCGTTCTTGCATTTTCTTGGCCAGATCTTCCGTGATATTTGATGCAAGGTCACACTATCCCTGCCATTCATCAATTACCTTCTCCTTGCCCTTCACTTCCATACTGCTCTCTGTTGCTCCCACTTCTTGGTTTCAGCAATTTAATTTTTCTCATCTTCATATGGAATATCTTCAATGATAACACCTTGCTTTTGGTCACAACCCTGAATGGCACCTGGTTTTGGTGCCTTCTGGTTAGGTACTTCTAGTTTGGTAGAGTCTGGATACTAGGCTGCAAAGTGACCATACTTCCTACACATGTATCAGTTAAAGATTCATTTTGCAAAGTCTCCTTTGCCCCTACCCCGATCAGTACCTCCTGGTACCTGCCCCTATCAGTACCTCCTTGGTACCTTCCCCTGTCAGTACTAGTACCTGTACTACTCTCATTGTCCTTGGACCCATTGGCTCCATCTTCTTTGATTGCTTCTGGATTTTTTAGTGCAATCATTGATAGATCCTTTCCCTTCTTGAAGTGATGAATTCTATTACCACAATTTTTGTGGACATGTCCATAGGCCTTACAATAGGTACACTTTAAAAACTCATTAGACCTATGATCTCTTGACCTACACTTTGAGCACCAAATCTCCATTTTCTTAATTGAAGGTCTAGTCTTGGCTCTTTTATTTATCTTAGCCACTGTGTCCTATGTCCTCTTCTTTTCTGGTTTTTTTTTGTGATCTATGACCTCTCTTGTTATCCTCACTTTCATCAATATGTTTCTGGCTGTGTTGAGATCCATGAGATCAATTCCATCGTTCCGCTCACTTTGCTTGTTTGCACCTGGAATGAGTTGAATCAAAATGTTGAGAATCTCGTGATCCATCAATTGTTCCTAGAATCCTAACCTTGGAGGACCATTTGTCTCATTCCCAGGTTCCCTCTTAGTTTTAGAGTCTCGCTTGAATTATTCTTGGATTAGATTGACACGATCCAAATCATCCATGAATATGGTAGTTGGTCTTCTACCCCGTGCAACTCTTTTGGGCGGTATGACTGATGTTCGATGACTCTAACACCAATTGGGAGGTCGTTACTTTGTCAAGGGAAACTTAGCTCAAGCCACTGTGATTGCCAAAATGGAATGATCTGGACACGTACAAACATCTATTCTAGGTAGAGTTAGTTCAGATCAGTAACTTACTTCAAATCAGATAACATTGGAAATGAAGTACAAGGCTGGAACAAGAGGGAAGACCAATTGCATTCAAAAGCAAGAAGCTTGATTCAACCCAACAGAGTTATTTTGCTGGGCTGAATTATTCTACTTATGAAAGACAACTTTACGCAATAGTGTCAGCTTTGAAGAGTTGGCAACATTATTTTGTATGCGACACAATTTGAGATTCTATTTGACCATGAAATCATAAAATTGTTTACACAACAATCTGATTTGAAGGATCAAACGGCTAGGTGGAATGGCATTCTTTAGGAGTATGATGCTAAGATCCGATATTGTAAAGGATGATATAATGTGGTAGTTGATGCTCTTAGTCAAGAGATAAGGTGGGCCTTTCAAGATAATCAAGCAAGTTGGTGATAGGGCTTACAAACTCTCAGTACCTGTGCACTCTTGTATTCATCCTATATTTCATGAAAGTTGTTTATGTAAATGCTTGCATTGGGATGACAATGTCATTGACCAATAGATTTTCGTTGATTTCATTGAACCTCCAGCCCAGCCGCATGAACCTAAATGCATCTTAGACTATTATGATTTATGTACTTAGCATTATGTGCACTGAGAAGTTTTAGTTGTGGAAAGAACGACCTGAAGAGGTGCCACTCAAGAAAACATTAGTTTTCTTAAGAAGAAGTTTCTCACTTTTGTTTTCAGGACCAAAAACACTTCTTCAGGGGGGAGTAATGTAAAGCTAAGGGCAAGGGGTCAAAGACCCAAGTCAAGGGCCGACTGCCTAGATGTGGATAGGAAATCCTAATTTTAGAAGGCCAAGGGCTTATAAATAGAGAGATAGGGTGAATGATTCTCACAAAAATTCCCTAGGCTCTCACAAATGACATCATACAAAGACTGCAAATAAGCTCACGTGCGTTGCAAACTCGTGGGTGACCTTTCAAAGCACTTTATCCAATAACTAATTCTAGGTGAGTCCACACCCTCTAATAATGACGCCCATGGGTACCCATCGTTATGTGCCACCTATGCATGCCAGTAGGATAGAGGAAATACACACCATCATAGGAAAAAGCCCACAATTCCCAACAACAAGTGAAGCTTGCAGGGCATTAGGGAAGATAAAGCTTGAAAGTATGTTAGTAAAACACAATGTGCAATGGCTTGCCTCTGTGTGTGTGTGTGTGTGTATGTGTGTGTGTGTGTGTGTGTGTGTGTGTGTGTGTGTGTGAGAGAGAGAGAGAGAGAGAGAGAGAGAGAGAGAGAGATAGATTTTATTATCGTCCTCGGAGGTCAAATATGACCTATGGGACCAAAGTTACATGTGATGTAGTATTTGTATGGCTGATGAGTGACTCTCGATGCTCCAAAATTGTAGTAATGAGAGTCGCAATGGAGAGCCCACACTTTGGCTGGGAGAGGAAAGTGTGTAGGTCTAAGTTATGGCTGAAAATGTGAGAGAAGCAAGTTCCGATGTGATCAAAAGCTGAGCACTCTAGTAGTGTGCGGTACTCAGACTCTCAAACTTGCAGTGAGCATAATGTGCACAATCGATTTGACTCTTCTCCATTGCCCCAACGCCCTATCTCGCATCGAAGGAAATGGGAGCTAAGCCGAATTGCTGCGATAGTGCGTATCGCGGACAAGGGAATAGGCTCAAGCATGTAAGTGTGAGTACGGTTCCCTCTCTCAGCGAAGAACATGGTTTTGTAGTTGGGGGCAATATAGGTGGTGTAATGTATGAAGAGTGACCCACCGGATTTCTCCCAAGCCGTAATACATTGGCGTTGTAGAAAAGCTTCATTCACTTGAGAGTCAATTGAAGCATCATGTAGCAAGTGTAATGCATCCCATCTCCCAAACCACTTCTTTATGTCTTGCATCCATCCCGTGCTCAAGATCTTGCTTTTATGCGTCTTTTGAACTTTTTTGCTTGCTTCCCATGCAATTGTAGGAAGTCGATGTGAGGGGTTTTGACGCATCTTTATCATGTACTCCACAACCCTTTCCATGCCCATAACCTCAATTGGAAGAGATCCGACTCAAGAAGTAGGAGCATATATGGTGTTTGTGTCTTAACTTGGAGAAAGTTTGTAAGAAAACGCTTTTGGACATTCTCAAACTCTTTCCAAGTAGACTTTGAGATGCTCCCGCCCCACACTTCAACTCCATAAAGAAGAACCGGTGTCACCAATGCATCAAAAAGATACTTCTTGAGAACCCAACACTTGATGTTTCCCGCATTACACATGTTCTCAAATGCATAATATGCTCTCTTTCCCGCTTCCAAACGACGCATAGCACATTCATGCCACTTGTGATTGGATGGAACCTCAAGGCCAAGGTACTTAAAGCTCTCAACAACTTCAAGTGTCTCGTTGTTGTACACAATGCATGGCTTCTCCTTATGGTTGGTTTTCACAAGCATAACCTTTGTTTTGGATTCATTTACAATCAGCCCACTATGCAAGCAAAAGTTCTCAAGGACAACCATAAGATTTTGTGCATCTTCTAAAGTGTGTGCTAGAAGCACTACATCATCCGCATACAACAAAAGCATGATTACCGCATTGCAAATAGTGACCTCTTCAATGCCTTCTTCTTGCATAAAGTCAAGTACCATTTGTTCCAATTGATCGATGCATAGACCAAAGAGAGTTGGTGACAATGGACATCCTTGTTTAACCCCAATAGTGCTTACAAAAATTTCTGAAATTTCTCTTCCCATGCGCAATTGACAAATCACCTTCTCATAGATTCGAGAAACCACAAGCATAAACTCACTTGGCACTTGGAGTTCTTCCATCCTTCTCCACAAATTGTTACGTGGAATCATATCAAAGGCTTTCTTAAAGTCCACAAAACAACAATACAATCTCTTGCCTTTCAACCGACTTTCCTCCATGAGAACACGAAGAGTGACAAGATGATCAATGGTGCTATGTCATCGACAAAAACCCGCTGTCCCTTTGCATGCTTGTCATTCTCTTCAGCCCAATCACTCAATTTCATCTCCATTATGCACCCAAACAACTTTGCCATAAGAGACCCAATCATTATAGTCCGGTAGTTGCTTACATTCTTTACATCCCCTCCTTTATGCAAAGGCTTAACCCAATTAGTACTCCAATCATAAGGCATACCATGTTGAAGTGCAAGGTTGAACATATCACACATCCACTCATGGGTAAAATCTCCCGTCCATTTGATCATCTCCGGCTTGATACCTTGAAGATCTCCCGCTTTGCGAGTGGCCAACTTTTCAAGCCCACCGCATACATCCTCAATAGTAAAAAAAGACGGCATACATGGGAGTGAACCATAAAATGGCATTTTTTCAGTATTTGCTTGCTCATATAATTGCCTACAATGTGTGTACATATCCACTAGACTCAAGTTACCAAAATTCTCAACCCACTTGCCTCTCAAGTTTCTCCAAAAACTTCCACATGCATGTGCCTTTTCTTAGACTTGAAATTCTTGTTGCTTTACTTCCCATCTTCTTCTCTTCTTTTGAATCAATGCCTTGTATGAATGCAAATGACTTTGATAGTTGTCTTTGTCCATAGTTGCATCAAGCTTTATCAAGGACTTTCAAGCATCTTGACATTCTTTATCAAACCACCTTTTGCGTGATCTATCTTTGTTGATACCATGGAGATGCTTTATGGCAAAGCATTCTTCCGCACAAAAACAAATAGCTTTCTTGAAAGCTTCCCATTTAGTTTCCAATGGTGCATCACATTGAAGCTTTGTCATCCATAATTTTTGCTCAACCATTTCAATGTACATTGGTGCCCGTTTGAAATCCATACATAGTGATAACTTCTCTTTCCTTTGGCTGAGATTATCATGCTTAGTTGCTTCTCCACATGAAAGGTCAATACATAAGGTGCGATGGTCGGATTCCGGGGTCCATTGACCAAACATAATACTCTTTATGCGATACATGATGGCTTCAGAGAGTAGCATATAGTCCATAACACTATCCCCATTATGTCTCCTACATGTAAATCCATTGGTTCCACTCCACAAAGATACACCATTGGCAATGAGCATACCCGTGCTATTATACATGTGTAAAAATAACTTTCCATAGTGATCCAGCTCTTTCTCATCCATTGAAGTACGATCATACAAGTGAACTTCCTCCAACTCCCTTGAAATGTATAGCATATCAAATTGTTGAGTATCATGTTGCAATGTTTTTGTGCGAGCATTCATATCCCCAAATACAATAACATCACCTTCACCTTTGAAATAAGCAATGTCCTCTTCCAAATCAGAAAATGGTTGATCTCTATCCATGCAAGCATAAAAGGGAGAATCATGATGAGGAATGTAGCAACCGGCTACAACAATGGGTGCTCTTTTTGGTGTCATAATTTTCAGTCATACATAACGTTTGTACTTGTCATCTTTCACAATTGATACAAAATCTTCCAATCCTTTCTTAACCATACATGCTAACCCTCCTTGTCCTCTTCATTGCTTGAGATTCTTTGACCACATCAATGAATGTACATTGTAATCCTCCAAGCCGTTAATCCTTTGTGTATCATGCTCCCAAGTTTCAACAAGAAGTACAACATCGGCTTTGCTTGTTAGTTCATCAATGCCAACCCCCGCATTCCATGAGTATTCATTACAATTCCAAAAGCATATTTTCAATTGTAACTCGGTCTCATAGGTCACGCATCCCTATTTCCTTGAGAGACTTGACTCCTCCTTGGGCACATTTTCTTCATAAGAGACCTCCTTGTTTTTATTATTCTTTTCCTCATATGCCTTGCGACGTATATTTTGTTGCTTAATAGTGCGATCTTCACATACAAAACATTTTGTATCCCTCAAATAGATCCAACTATTATCAAGGATAATCTTTCGCTTGGTCTCATCCGGCATGGTGCATACAATTGGCCGTTCTCCCGAGCGAGGAGCTCCTTGCTTCCCCACTCTATGTGCTCCATAGACCATAACTCTGGACATGCCAAAGTGGGTTTTGAAGAAATCTTCAATAACAATGGAAAGAGAAGGAGGTGTCTCTAACTTCTCTTCGGGAATTCCACGAATAACAATGTTCTTGGAACGTCGCTCCCGTTCCTTCAACTCCTCCACATCCACATTCTCAACATTCTTTGTTTGAACCATAACTTGCATGAGTGAGGAATTAGAAACCACATTGCTACCACATACATCAGCCCAAGACTTGTTTGTGCATACATTTTTCATGTCGCATACATCCCGGCTCATAGTGTCAAATTCCTCCTCTTTCAATACATGGTCATGCTCTACTTTGCTCATCCGCTCCTTCAAAGCATTCAAGTCCACAAGAGAGCGTTTACATTCCTTGAATTCCTCTTCAAGTTGCATCAAACATGTTGTTTGCATCTCAAGTGTCCTCTTGAGATTCTCATTCTCAACCACAAGTACCCTTAGTGTGCCATTCTCCATTGCAAGTGCTCGTAAGTCTTCGCCTTGTTTGTTTACGGTCTCTTGCAATGATACCAAGTACGCCATGATCATGGTTTCCGATGTCGTTGGTTGGGTGGTTGTGTTGCTATCTCCACACTTAGGAGATTTTGGATCATTTTCCACAATGGTTGTGGACCTTGTTGAAGAAGAAGAACCCTTGCGAGTGCCGGAAGACATTGTATGTAAAATAGGAGATGAGAATCAATTTTGTTGAACCTGTTCACTTCGGAAATGCTGCTAGAGAGAGAGAGAGAGAGAGAGAGAGAGAGAGAGAGAGAGAGAGAGAGAGAGAGAGAGAGAGAGAGAGAGAGAGAGAACAATATGGTCAACAAGTAAGCCTAGAAGGCAACATCCCCTAGTTGTGTAGCTCTCTCTCTCTCTCTGTCTAAATCATTGTGTGGTTGAAGTAGTTCTAGCCAAGGTGAATGTTGAAGTTGATGTACCAATGTAGAACGAAGGAGGGGAGATGGTGGGCTATCAAGGTGACACATGTGTACAAGAACAAGAGCATCTAGTATGAGGGTATCATCAAGCAAAGTCCATAGAGACAAGGGCACACAATGATGGATTTGGTATGCATTGAGCAACAATGCACAATACAAGAGGTTGCAAGCTTGGACCCTAGAGGCTATATAGGTTGCACCACCTTGTGGTGTTTGAGGGGATGATGGTTGCCATTGATACACACTAACAACTCATGTCAGAATTCAATCATGCACAATGATCCACGGTAATTTGAAGGACTTGCAAGCTAAGCATCACGAGATCGCATCCTTGATCAAAGAGATCTCTCACCTATGCCATCACATATTGGCTGCAGCTTCAAGGTTTGCGACCATAAGGTCTATCCTTTAAAAACATTTATCTACTCTCACTCTCTCTCTCTCTCTCTCTCTCTCTCACACACACACACACACACACACACACACACACACACACACACACACACACACACACACACACACACACACACACACACACACACACACACACACACACACACACACACACACACACACACACACACACACACAATCACACACACACACACACACAACATTGGCAAGAGGCTCCTATGTGTTTGCCAAAAAGCCAAAAACCATGGTTTAGGCCCGGGGGATTCACCACTTATAATAAGGACATGTCACCTGCGTGCACCAAATTCCCCTTTTTAACCCCTATATACGGGACCATCCTTTGTAAAATGCACCTTTTCTCCGCTTTATAACCCCCCTATTGTACACTCACGTGATACCATACGGTAAAACTTAGTGAATCCCCCGGGGGTTTAGGGTTAAGCCGCATATGTCCATGGCGAACCTGCTGAGGGAAACCACTTGCGTGGGTGGATGGGGAACCATCATAAACATTTAATGTTAAGATTTGATGGTGATGTGACTAGTTTAGAGCAGTTCCCCTAAATGGATCCAGTTTTGATCGCAACGTAGAAAGGAGTTTCTTGCGCAACGCCTGCTCTGAAAAGCGTACAAGAGGACAAAAAAGCCCATTTTTTTATTGTGACATGTAGAGAGAGAATAGTAGGTTGAGGGTAACCGGGCTGGACATAGTCTCATGCGACCTAGCCCTTAGTGTATTTACTTGGTTGGCCTACATCAATTTTCTCAACTCTGGCCTTACAACTAGAGTGCTTTGTTAGCTTGCATGACTGCAAGTGGATAACAAACTGGTGGAGCGGTACAAGCCTTCAAGGAGATTGCAATTAGAGAGAGACCTTCCCTTTGGTAGCTGCATGTGTATGGAAATGAACTGAGAGCAAGGGCACTATTGTAATTACTATTTTGTTCTCATCAAAGCATTGAACAAGAGTTACATCAGTAAACAAGAACGTAGAAGTGAAACCTGAGAGAGAGTATGTGTGTGTGTGTGTGTGTGTGAGGGAGAGAGAGAGAGAGAGAGAGAGAGAGAGAGAGAGAGAGAGAGAGAGAGAGAGAGAGAGAGCGTGCATGTGCTTATTATTTGTTTTCTAAAAATCTTGTTACCCTAGTGAGTAGAAGTCACTCATACATACAAGATTGTATTTACTATTTTGTTTTGATGGAAGCACTGGACAAGAACGTAGACACTCATACATACAAGATTGTATTTACTATTTTGCTCTGATGGAAGCACTGGACAAGAACGTAGAAGTGAAAACTGAGAGAGAGAGAGAGAGAGAGAGAGAGAGAGAGAGAGAGAGAGAGAGAGAGAGAGAGAGAGAGAGAGAGAGAGAGAGAGAGAGAGAGAGAGAGAGAGAGAGAGAGAGAGAGAGAGAGAGAGAGAGAGAGAGAGAGCGCTTATTTGTTTTGCACAAATCTTGTTACCCTAAGTGAGTATAAGTCACTGAAACGGTTTGATGTAAAGAGTATGCAAAAAAAATGTTGTTGAATTAAGAATCGAACTAAGCAAGAGAGAGTTGGGAAGACCTTGAAATGTAGTAGAAAATGATAGCTTTACTATGCAATGGACAAAACTTTTGTGGAGAAGAGGAGGAGGACAAGGTAGCAACACATATCAATGCGAGTTTTTGATGCAAGAATAGAGGGCTATATCGGTAAGATGCTCTTCAAAGTTGCACATGTGGTTAATTGGTTGTCAGGAAAGTAGCGTGAAACGAATTGTTTAGCTAACTGAAGGTGGTTGGGGACCACATTAGAGTAATTTATTTCTGTAGTCTCGAGTAGACTGAGCACTTCCGCAATCTGTACGAACAACATACAATGGTGTTTTGTGGAGCAACTAGCCAATACGGCAATGTCAATGGTGATTTGTCAACTGTGTGTATTCCAAGTGATGTAATGTGGATGCCATGGGGTAGGTGGTTGAACTGGCCATGGAATGAACTAACTCCATTTATGCATGTAGTGTCTGAGCACCCGCTCTTGCAAATTTGGGTAAAGGCAATATTGCAACTTATACATTGCAGTCTCAAATTCTGTCTGCTACTCAATCAGATCAGTTGGAATTGGCCTACCCATTCTGAACAGAAAAAGAAAAAGCATTTAAATCGAAGCAGTTTATAAGTTGTTATGTCTTTCATATTTTGAATGGAAACAAAAAAACATTGTTGTAGACAATGATCAAAGTTATGTGACGAAGATAGTGAACAGAACAATGAAATAAAGACGACAGAAGTTCCCGGCTATATTTTCTTGTGTTTTTTCAAAAAATAATATTTTCTCAACCTTGGTGGATGTCCAGAACAAACACTATAACCTAATGCAGTTGTTGTTTTTTGTTGTTTAATATAGAAATACTCTAAGTTTTTAGATTTATGTATATTGGTAGTAGTTGCTAAAGTGGTAATTTCAAAATTATCCTCGAAAGGACTATGTGCATGCATGTCCGCTCGCATTCTCTTTAAATGATTGCGTTTGTGCTGGCCAACGCGTTTATGGATGTTGTCTGTAACTCCGATATGTCTCCTATCACTTTTTGTGCATCGTATACTATAGACTATGTATTCTTCCCGCGACGCTGCTTTTTTGGGGTGGAAGAATGATGCTTGTCTCTGGTTTTTGATGAGTTTCTAGATCTATAGTCCATGGAGATTGGTTAGGTTAGCAAAAAAATGACGGTGCTAGGGAGAAATGAATGGAAGCTAGTGATACTTGTTATCCATACTTGCCTTGGTTGGTTGCAACTGGCTCGTATGGGGAGGCTAGTTGGCCGTAACTTACTGCCTTGTGTTTGCTGTAGTGCCATGCTACCTTCTGGATTGTGATAGGTGGATTAGTTGCATCGTACACGTGGTTTGCCGAAGTCATAAAATTCTCCAAGATAACGGCACAGCTTTCTTGAGTAGCTTTTGAAAGTTCGGCCAAATCAATGTTGTACCCAAACCACAGCTGTTCCATTGTATACAATGTAATTCCTTCTGTTTTTGTGTTGAGGAGTTGTTGTGCTTCAACATTAGGCAGCATACTCTCATCTTCTTCGTACTGGATATCAAGCTCTTCAAGTATTTGCTTCATGAGACCTGCAGGATGTAGAAGCAAGCTGGTTAGCATGACAAACAAAAGGCATTGTATTTTTCTTTTCTAATAGTACCTGTTGTCATCCTTTATGTGTTTGGTGTGGCCATCGTTTGGCTTAGAGTTTATATCTTGCGTCGCACTTATTCATGAAGTTGCGATGCTCTTGAAAAGTATGGAACCCCTCAATGTACACATGTGGTTTCTCGCCTGCCGAGTTAGCCAATCTCATCTGCTTAGTCGTGAGGTAAAATCTCTTAGGTTGTATCATGGGTTGCGTTTCCTTTGCATTGTTCATGAATTGCTTGAAGAGATGCACAATAAGATGAGTGATTGAATTGCATGTGTATATATAGGTAGATGCAAGATCAAACAAGAGTGCAAAGTATACCGTGTTGTGATCCATTTTTTGATTCAGTTGCCTGCACATAGAAATAATTTTTTTGGTGATATCTTAGAGCATTTTTGAAGCATAAGATACAATAATCATTTAAACACAAATGAATGAAGTGAGGAAGGGAAGAGCAGTAAATTTGCAAAAGGTGGATCAGAGTGAACAGAGGTGATGGAGAAGATGTCTCAGCAATGTAACATATTGAACATGACAAGTCGACAGAAGAAAAGAAAAAGAGTCGAACAAAAATTTCTGTTTTATATACAAGGCAGTTACAAGGCGACTCAATAACTTTAATAGAAAGAGGCGCAGTTACAAGGCGACTCAATAACTTTCATAGAAAGAGGAACTGATATTGAAGAGGGGGAAGGAAGCTTTCAGTTTAGATGGTCAAAATTCTAGATGGTGTGAACATCTCTGGAGTAGGGAGCTATAGTAAATGTAGCCGTGTTTGCTCAGTGATGCGCAACAGCATCACATACAGAAGGCTAGGGGCAAAAACTTCTTTTACACTGAGCAAGACGTTTGTGTTGATTGTTACGCCTTGGGAATTGTGTCCAGTCAAAGCATAGGCGAGAGCTATTGGGAATGTGGACTTATGGTACCAGTGCCCATTGAATGTTCGCCTGTGATGCTCTGACCTGTAGATGGCAAAGCTAGTCTCAACAGGTAGGAACTGTTTCCTAGAAGCCGAACAGTGGATCAATCAGTAATTACCACGACAGTTACCATAGTAACCTTGAGAGGCTATAAATAGGACCCATTACATTGTAATTGGGTTGCTTGTATTTTGACTTCTTACTCTTAGTCTCTTGGTTTTAGTCTGCAAAGCTGTTCCTGAGCTACAATTTCTTCACTTGTAATTCTACTCTATAATCATTACTACAGTAGTCAATTGTGCTTCAGTCTGTTATACCTTGTACTCATTCTTTATAACACTGAATATGAACCTGAAACACTTTTCGAGTCATTCAATCTGTTCTCATCCTAGTAGAGTATTTCAGTTCACTCAACTATTCCAGTTCAGTTTCCATATTCTATTCCAATTTCACTGACTGAATTGACAACTTACGAGTAGCTGTAAATTCTAACACTAGAATCATCTATCCAAAGAGATCAGCTCCAATTCCATTTTGGCGATCACGGTGGCTAGAGCTGTTTGCTCGTTGACCAAAACTCTTCTCCCAGTTTGAATTTTTAGTTGAAGTTATGGCACCCAAAACCAGCCGTGGTCGTAAACCATTCTATCGCGTTGACCCTATCCCTGAGGAGTCAGAAAGAAATTCTAATCCTAAGATGAATTGATGACTGAGACTAAGGCTCAGGAGGAGCACAGTCATGTTGATGAGGCTAAGGACTCTCAGCAATCCAGTCAGTCCACAAGAAGAAGGGCTGAGAGGGAGGAACGCAAGGCCAGGAGTTCTCAGACCACACATAGGGATGAAGGAGCCAAAGGAAGTAAAGGTAGTCGCCATAGTTCCAGTAGAAAAGCTAGAGAGGAGACAGAAATTGAGACTGAGGAAGAAATTGATTGGGATGCAGACATAGACCATTACAAGAATCTTCAAGAAGGAGTTAGGTTCCTAAGGTGAGAAGAAGTAGAAACGATGCTGATCGACATGATTACACCTCTTCATTGAAAATTTATTTCCCAATGTTCAAAGGTGGAAAGAAAGATGATCCGAATGTTCATATCCAAGCCTTTTGAACAGTATGTTGAGTTGAAAAATATTGATGAAGATGACTAGGGGGAATACTTTCCTCAAACATTAAAGGAGGCAGCAAGGAAATGGGACTACCATTAGTCAGCTTGCCAACTCAGATCATATAACAAACTGCTCAAAGCTTTCCAATTGGAATATTCAGACAACAGAGGAGATGTGGATATCCTCTGTTGAACTGGATAGGATAAAGCAAAGAAAATTATCAGTCACATGTTATGTTGAGAAAATCAAGGAACTGACTAGGCAGCTATAGGAACCACCATCAGAAAAGCGGTTATGAGCATGGTTTTTAAATGGGTTCCACAGTAAGAAGCTTAGAGAACATGAGGTTCCTGCACCAACAAAAAAATTTAATGATTTGGTGTAGCGAGCCCTGAAGCTGGACAGTAGGCTAAGAAGGAAAGGAGTCATAAGAAGAGGAGGTCCAGTAGTAGTAGTACTTCTACTGAGAATGCTGATTTGAGTAAGACCTCCAATAGCTCTGAAAGTAGCTCAGATGAAAAGAGAAAAGACAAGGCTAAGAAGGGGTCTTGGTCTAGAAAGATTGATGAGATGGCCCGGCAAAATGCTGAAATTGGCCAGACCAGACAACTAGTAAGAAGAACGAAAACCTCGTGTTCAAATAGTAAATCCAAAGATCATGTTTCCAATGAATGTCCACAGTGTACTTACTGCAAAGCCTACGGCCATCTATGGAACAGCTGTAGCATTCACATTCATCATTTCAAGAAGGGAAAATATCTATTTGTGGTGGCATTTACCAATGCTGAACTAGTAAGAGTAGAGACTACCAGTGTACCCCAAGAAGAGAAATTAGGTATCAATGGTAATGGTATGGGGCGCGGTAGGTACCAAGGGGTATTGGCCGAGGCCGGGGGGGGGGGGGGGGGGGGGTCGTGGTAATTTCCAGAGTTGAAGTTTAAATTGCTATACTTGTGGTAAGTATGGGCATTTTGCGGCTCAGTGTTTGCGGGTCGTCGCGACTGACGTCCATAGCATAGCTCTCACGCATCAACATAAAATATCAATACAAGGAAAGCGACAAGGATGAGGCATGTAAACTCACTAGGGTGTCATTCCTAATGAAGCGAACTCGATGAGATGCAACTACTAACTCTACAAGAAAATCAAACGCACTAAAGCCAAGTAGTCTGTCTATGTCCTTCTACACAGCTCTACAGTCATCACGCTCGTTTACCATGCAAATCATGTCGGATTCACACGAAACTTTAAGGAGAGCTACAGGGGACTATGTAGAACCTATCCTATCACTGTCACAGCATTTTGGAGAGGTACAAAGATCGCGATCGTTCATGTCAAAGTCAGCAAAAACAGTGAACAGGTGATCCTAAAGGGTCGTTTTAGGGTCCCTAAAGCCTCTCCTAGGGTCAAAACAACATAAAATACGCATATAAGCACTCAAAACAGCGATTTAAGGTCTCAAAAGCGTAGTAGAAAACCTACACCGAATCTTGAATGATTACACTTGAATGGAAGAGCAAAGTAAGAGGAACACAATGCAATAATCGAATATGAATTCAGATTACCATAGCCACAGTAGCGAAGATTACAAGTTGGAGCAAGAAGAAGATCTCAAACGTACGCTGTCTTCTTAGTTTGTCATAAAAAAGATAATGTTCAAACTTACAAAATTTGATCTTTATAGTTTAGGTCTTTACAAATGGCTTTTCCGGCCAAAAGCTCCTAAACTTCTAACTGGCTCTCCACTATACAATTGCTCCCAGAAAAATAATCATAAATTCTTTTACAAGTTCTCGGCTTAGAGATGCTCTCTTACAACAAGTTCTCGGCTTAGAGATGCTCTCTTACAAAATAATTTTACAAGGGTTTCCCACAAAAATGTGACTCCCTCTCTGGAAACCGCCGCTTCCTCCTCTAAACACTCCCCCCTTCCTTATCCTTGCACATCCTCGTGCACGTTCAGAGCTTTGGTCGTTGATGGGGCTCCAAGGAGGCAAGTGTCGCTGAAAAGCTTCACGTGCGGAGTATAGCCTCCAAGGTTCTTGATTCTGTCTGAAAGGATTTTCACTTAATGTGTGCTGGTATGCTATGTACCGTGCCTTGAGGTCCTTCGCCATAGGATGAAAGATTCTTGAGTCGATTTTGAAAAAACTGGTGACGAAGGCCTCCTCGAATGTCTGCAAGTAACGTGACGGTACGTACATGAGTCTGGAGTACATGCAAATTCTAGCAAATTCCTTGATGCCCTTCTAAGAACAGATTCCATGGATGAGCATCGCCTTCAGTGTCTTTGAACACCTGGATGCAGGTGACAATCATCCGGGCTATCTTTACTAGCATCTGACAGGCCACGTTGGGGACATCTCGCAACAAGCTGATTGTCGAATTCAGAGTGTCGACTACATAGGCTACTGTAGGAGGATTTTGCACTATCAAGACTGGGTAGTTCAACTTTTGCTGCCTTGAGCCTTTCCATGTAGCAAACTCCTTCCATGTGCGTCTTCTAGGGACTGGGCAGAAAGTAGGATCTATTTGAATGTGCTGAGGAGCGTTGTGGTAGTTGGTTAGATCCTGTGGCCGCTTGTCCAGCCACTTCTGCCTCCATTTAGAGTGATGTTTGATGAGAGCATGAGCTTCTTTAGCTGTCAATGCTACACCTTTGTAATATCCGTCTTTGTTTCGTGGCAGGGTTGGCCGCATCTTCTCCTTCCATAGGATTGCTTCGTGGCATATCAAGGTGGATGCCTTGGCCAAGCGCGATGATGTTGCGCTAGTGGTCGTCCTTACTGAGTGAGCAACCAGCTTTGCTTTCTGATCAAGGCCGTTTGAGAACTAGCCGTCGGCAGGTCTTCAATCATGCCCAAAGCTTGGTATGCTATTCTTGTTAGCATTGGCCCTGCACTCATGTAGCTCTTGTTCTTTGCCGAGCCTTTCAAATTTGCTTCGATCAAGTTCTCCAAGATGTAAGAACCATAATCACATCGGATGGTTCTGTTTTCAGCTGTTGCTAGAGCCATGACCATTGCAATGTGCAGGATCGGCTCGGTGTAGTAAGGAGGCTTTTGTACCCTGAAATGATGAGAGATTAATCTCATTGGTAATTCTAGCTCACCGTATATCATGTCACTATACTTGTACTTATTTCCTTTTGCTTTGATAAATGCCTTCTGGTTATCCAGTGACTTGGTCTTGGCTAGCAAGTCGTGTTGCCCTGGAAGGAAGTGCAAAGCTTCGTTGATGATTTCTTTGGTGATCTTTACTTTTACCTTTGAACCATCCTTGTCGGTGAGCATTGCTTGCCCATCATACTGTATCGAGCTCATGAGCTCGTGGGCCCTCATGTAGTCTGTTCCCCATGGATGCAATATGAAAAACTGCTCCAAATGCATAGCCCGCACGACTTGTGTGACCTCCGGCCTTCGGTGGAGATTCCATATTTCTCGTGGCATGATAGTCGTCTTTACCATGTCACCCTCAGCATCCCTAAACTTTGCGATGAAAATATGACCAAGGATCTGAGCTAGTGTTTCAGCCGAGATGTGAGCTTTTTTGTTTGTAGAGAGCTCATCCACTTCATATGGTGCTGCTGTCCACTGGCTTGCTTGCTTTTGGCGAGGCATTCTGTGTCATTAGAATCACAAGCTGTCTGGATTTTCCTTTCGCAACCAGTAGCATTTAGAGTTTTAGTAAAAAGCAGTTCAAAAGTTAAAACTGATCATAACTTGAACAAATCTCATCCATTCTTGTCCATATTTCACCAGTGGGACTAGGAAGACTAGAGCTATGACTGATTGAAATCTGAGCCAAATCTGGGCCCGAGGTACACCGATCGCGATCGTAGTACAGAGGCCAAAATGAGATTTGAGTGGCTAGAGGGTCATTTTGGTCCACTCTGTATTTTATTTGAATCACTTTTGAGTTTATAAGTCCCAATTTTGGGTTACAAGGGAGTTTTGGACTAGACTTTGATTTTTCATGGGTTTTTGATGTCCAAATGGCTTGAAGCTTGATGTGTGACTTGAACAAGATGTATACAAGAGATCTGTTAGGTTTTGGTCAAAATTTGATGCTGAGGTACATCGATCACGATCGTAGTACCTGGGATTTTTTGGGTGAAAATTGGATGGCTTTGGTCCCCTATGCCTGCCTAGCCCACTGATGATTTATTTTCAAGTTTACAATTAAAATGAACAAATTAGAGAAATTTTTCACTGTTTGACCTTATTTTACTAAGTCTAACCGTATTTGGTTTTCCTGATGAATTATGGTTGGATCCTGGAGTTAGTTGATGTTAGTTTTTGAACTTTTACTGCTTCCATGATGTGTTGCTACCATCAGCCTACTCCGCTGTCTGATTCTGACTTGATCAGGCACTTTTTACCCCGTCTTGGGAGATTTTCCAGACTTGTGCATTTTTCAGGCATTCTAAGGATACCAATGGGATACTTGGGCATCTCTAAGTCGCCTTTTAGTCTTTGACATTAGTTCAACCAAATTCTTCCCTTGTGTGATCACTCGAGACTGAAATGGTCATCTCCTTCCTTGTAGGAGATTCTGAGCTCCAATCAGGGTTTTCTACTACCGTGCTGACTCCTAGTCGGACAGTATGCCTTTCAAAGCACCCGTCATAATTTTTAGTTGAATTTTGGTAGTTGTAGGTCAAATTTCTCGATTCGGGTGTGTTTGACAAATTTGGCCCATTCTATGAGAAAAATTTGTGCATTTTTCATGAAAATTCAAGAGAGTGTATCCCTCACTGAGTTCTAAGCCTGGGTCAAGCCAAAATTTCTAAAACCTGCATTTGGGGGCACCGATCGCAATCGTACCGTGGACCCCAATTTGACTTTTGATACCTGCAGTTTGTTGGCGAAGTTGAGGGGAGGATTTTTGCAAATTATGTGTCACTTTTGGTGAGTGGAGTACACCGATCGCGACCCGGAAAAAGTTTTGTCATGATGCCTCTAAGGGACCTTGACCTATTCGACTCAATCCGACTTTGATTTGATTCATTCGTCCGTTTGTGCAATGATTCGCGCTTTCATGCGTAATAAACTTGATCTTTACTTGATAAGGAATATACATGTGAAATCTGGTATGAAGTGCTGGCTCCGATCGTCCTTATGGGGTAGAAATGTGGCAGCTCACTCTAGGTCAAGAAGCTCTCTTCTTCTCTCTCAAAATGTGAAAATGAACAATGAGTTAGAATTTGGCCTACCTGACCCATATCTTCCCGAGGTTTTCGTGACATAGGTATTATTTTCAACACCTTTGATCCCAATATAATCTGCATACCATCTGTGGGTCTAACCGTTCGTCATTCTGGCGTCGTATGACCATTTGATGCGATTCTGGCGAAATGTGGTCATGATCATTAAGGCTGAAATTCGACATCTTCAGATTAGCTTCATATCTTCAATGCTTGATAACCCTATCATAATACTTCGACGTTTGCTTCCAGAACTTGATTCCGACACTGTGGCGATATTTTTTAATTTTTGGAAGATTATTAACGAAAATCAAACAAAATAAATTGAAAATACTTATTAAATGGTGAAAATTAGCCAAAAATTATTATACTCACCCCTAAGCATATATTTTCACTAGAAGCATCCCAATGCTTCAGATTTTGTCATTACAGCTCATTATTATGCCGGTTGGATGACAAAAATGCTAAAAATGCTAGATTTTGATCAAATTTGTTCGAAATTGAACTCTAAAATATGAAAAAAACAACAAACACACGTATTATGTACATATATACACGTTGGACCCCTTAATGATCCTGACTGCTGCTAGATTCAGTAGTTACTCCCCCCTTCCTAAACTGAGTCGTCTCGGACGAAGGTTGTGTGCATGTGCATGGGTTTTGAAATCTGTGTCTTATGCACGACCGTGTAATGTGGCCCTATCCTCATGTTTGAGACAATGCATTGGGAAACAAAGTGCTGTGCAAGATGCGGGGACTGAATGTAATATTCAGTGGCTTTGGATGGCGAGGCTAGCTGTTTATGGAACATAAGAGCTTGCAGTTTGATTGCTCTCTCCTTGATTGTTGGTTTTTTGATGGCAACTATTTTTGGAACCCATTGGTATTCGGTTTTTTTCATATTTGCCGATTTTAATATAGGTTCCTGAAATTTTCTTAGGTTTCCATTGCCATTTTGGTAGTTCAGGCTTCTTGGGTTGACTTTTTGGTCTCCCTTCGATTGTTGTCACCGAATTGTTGGTTGTCTCCAGCTTTGGTTGCCATTTCCACTCTGGATTAGCTCCTGAAGGTCTTTGATATGGTGTTGCTATCGTTGGGAGTTGTGACTTGGGCAGCCATATCTATCTCTGGTTGTTCTGCACGACAGTTTTCTTTATCCATACTTTTTGAACAACCGTTTTCGGTGTTTCTAGCTGATGAGATGATTGCTTTTTGTCGATGCAGATAATCGGCCACGAGTGATCTGTTTTGGCGAATGGAGTCATGTACGTGTTGGAGTTGTGTGTGTACATCAACGCATGTTCTTACCATTCGATAACTACATTGTACGTTCTCATCCATGGAACTCCCAAACATAGTGATTCTATGATTTCTCCATCTTTCATTACGAAAAATTGATGAGGACAACTATTTCCATCAATATTGATTGGTAATTTTACTATGCCTAATGTTGGAATTGTTGCCCCGTTTGCAGCTTGTAAATCTCGTGTGGATTGCACTAGGGGTTCATCGGTAAGCATCTTGTAAGTGGAGAAGTTGACCACATCGACTCTTGCCCCTGTGTCAATCAATGCTCGTTGATATCTGCCATTTGGAAGTCTGACATTGATGCGAACATCGATTCCTATTTCCCATTGCTCGTCAGTGTGAATTATAGAAAGAGAAATTTGAGTCGTATCTGCTGGTTGAGGAAGTCTTTGTTGTTGTAATTTCTGTTTCCGCATTAAAATCCTGATTTTGGCCTCCTCCTGTGCTTGAGCTTTTTTCTCATTTGCTTTGTTCTTGCGCTCCTTCGCAGCGTGGATTTTGGCAAGCATCTCTGAGGTTAGTGGTAGGTTGTACTTCTTTAATCTGTAGCCACTAATCCAAATAGGCATGTCCTCTCCCTCTAATGTTGCAAGCTTGATGGCACCGCTAGATGATGTGTCATGAATCACATAGGGTCCATTGCCTTGCTTTTGAGTTTTCGGGAATGTTGTTTCAGGGTATACATTAAGACGTAATCCCCCGTAGCAAATTCCTTGCTGATGACATGTTGATCAAAGAATGATTTCATGTTTCGTTCTTGCGCATAGATTGATGCAACTGCTCTCAATCTAGTTTCATCCAGTTTTTCCAGGATATCTATTTGATTGGATAATTCATGGCCCGTCCATTCTAATTCTTTAGCTACCCGAAGTGTGGGGATAAGAAATTCAAGTGGAAAAATCGCTTGAATTCCATAAACCTTGTTGAACGGAGTCATTCCGATTGAGGTTTTATATGCTACTCTATATGCCCATAAAGCTGAATGCAGCTTCTGATCCCAGTCGGCTCTTGATTCACTAACAATTTTCCTCAGAATTGTCACCAAAATCTTGTTTGTACTTTTTGCTTGGCCGTTAGCTTGTGGATGATAGGGAGTTGACTTCTTGTGAATTACCATGAATTCATCCCAATAGGAATTCGATCACTTAATTGATGAAATGAGTCCCTCTATCGCTCACTATCTCTATTGGTAAGCCATACCTGGTGAAAATGTACTCATACAAAAACTGTGCTGTCGTTTTTGCATCATTTTTGGTTGTTGCTTTCGCTTCAACCCACTTTGTTAGATAATCTGTTGCCACAATAATGTATTGAGCATGCGTATTATATCCAGGAGGTGCAATTAGTCCTACAAAATCTATTCCCCATTTTGCAAACGCTCTTGCCCCCATCATTGGCCTCAAGGGCATGTCATCTCGTGCTCTAGGAATCTTTGTACTCTCGCAATCGTCACATCATTTCACAAACTCTTCGGCGTCCATGAATAGTATAGGACACCATATGCCAGCAATTCGACAGGTAAGGTTGTATTACCTTCCTCACCTTCACAATAATCTCCGACCTTGTTTATGGGCACAGGTTGGGCTTTTGGTTAACCTTCCCGTTTGTTTTCTTCTACCATAGGGTTTGTCTGAAGAGGAATCTTTATTCCTTTGTTCTCCAAATGTTTTCCCATGTCTTCCCATAAGTGTGGTCTGACTCTCAAGAGTTCTGATAGTGTGATTGTGCATGTTACAAGTGTCG
Organism: Adiantum capillus-veneris; assembly: GCF_014529385.1. Lineage (NCBI taxonomy): Eukaryota > Viridiplantae > Streptophyta > Polypodiopsida > Polypodiales > Pteridaceae > Adiantum > Adiantum capillus-veneris. The sequence continues at coordinate 35,213,288 of NC_140945.1, read as the reverse complement.
ACAACATCTCTTGAAGATTTTTTGAGTCTATCATTTGTGGAATAGATCTCATCTGGGATGGAACTAATCTTCTCTCAGATTGTGTCTCGTGTTCGCCTATAAATGAAGGCAGGGTTTTCAGGGATTGAGCTTTGCTTTCCATCGAAACCTCCGTTCCTACGTCTCCATACAACGATTGTATATCTCCTGGATAAAATTGGTTGTCCATGTTAATCTCAGGAATTGGTATAGACTGTAGCATCGCGCTTCCGTTCTTTCTATTTCTAATGGTTTCCCATAAGTGTTGTGGCCATGGTTCTTCCACTTCTGAAATTGGCATTATAGTGATTGACTTAGCATCATCAGTGGTGTTCAACACCACTCGGTGATCCAATGACAATATCGTTTCAGGCCTGGGTCCGTTTACATGTTCTGATTCATCAATCTTTAGTTTTTCTCGCTCTTTGTGAATTAACACTTCTTGTTCTGGGGTTCTAATCGCATTAGGTTCCATCAATACCTGGGATGTTTCAATGAGGTGTTTACACATTTCCAAATGCTTCGTTTCCAGTTCTGGTTGAGGATAAGTCAACCATCTCTGCTCTAAGGTTTGGTTTGTTTTTAGCCTTGTTTCATACGCTTGTAATAGAGAATCTAAGGGCTCTAGCACTTTGTCGACCAAAACTGATCTCCCTGAGGATGATTTCCTCGACTTGTTGTTGTCCTCAACAGTTTTGCTATCTCTCTCTTGTTTCAGTTTCTCTTTCGTTTCATGTAATTCATTTTGCATGGCAATTTGGGTTTTTATCCTTCTTGTTTTCATTCTGTCTCATTTCGCCTTCCAGGATTTCCATTGTGTTCTCACAGATAAACTCTCGTTTTTTGTGGGTATTGGCAACTCGACCTTTTCTTCCAATGGCTTGTTTTTCTCTAAGTCCATGGCTTGGGCTCTGGTTACCGCATTGATCTGGATCATGGGTTCGGTTTCTGATCCACTGCTTGCACTTGGTAACACCCCCACAATATTCATAGTTGCTTTTCCCTTGTTGTCCGGATTCCTTGGGCAATCTTGCAGTATGTGATTCACACCACAACTGTCACAAAACCCAAAAATTTTCACTCTTTCACCTTTGAAAGAACAACTACGCTCCCAATGATCTGTACTTCCACAGCTATAGCACGGTCCAATTGGTGGTTGATTTTGAGGAGGTGGTCCCATAGGTTGTCCCGCCCTATTAGGATATCGTCTTGGTTTGTAGTTCTGGTTCGCAATGAACATTAGCGTTCTTTCATCCACCAAATATTGATCCCTCGAAGGTTGTGCTACATACGTTGGTGGTGCCATACCCTCATTATTTCCCCACAGTTGATAGGCTTCGTCTGCGTACATCTGTGGTTCAAGTTCAGTTACGTCAGGCTCATTCAGTGTCTCATAATAAGAAATTTGAGGTGTATTATTTATTCTTGGTGATGCTTCGTAAGGTTGAGCATACCTAATGATGGCCTTATTTTCCTGGGGTAATGGAGGTTGTTGACCCAACACAGGTTGAGGTCTGTCTGCTCCGGCTACCATATTCACGTTTGGCCCAACTTGATATCTTGGAGGAGGTGGCTGGGATGGTCCTGCTGGAGGTCCATACGGCCTTTCCTTCACATAGTTTTTGTTGTAAAAACACTCATCCGTGCCGTGGTTCATCTATTTTTGTTGTATGGCGCACCATTTCAGTACTCGTCCATTCGCAACTGGTGCTTTAGGTTGTTGTGTGCACCACGGAGTCGGGTGATCCCCCCCACATATGTCACATTTCCTCATCTGAGACTGTCTCATCACCATATTTGATCTCATATGTTTCTGCATTCTCTTTGTTACTTCCTCTATCATTTGGTCAGCTGTGTCGACATCAAAGAAGTCTGAGCATCTTTCTTGGTAGAGGGTTCACTCTTAATAGATGAAGAGCCACTTTCCGTCTATGGTCTGCGACAAATCTCAATGCTTCCATGTCTGGAATTAATCGTTCTCGTACATCATGGATGTTGTTGGTGGCTCTCGTTGGCTCCCCTGCAACGAATCTACTACTAGGAGGCAAATGTGATGGTGTTGCTGCAAATGTGGGACCTACTGTGGTATGTGTAGAGATAGGAACCGCACTACTCCGATTCGTAGCCATTGATTCTCTGGAACTTAATGTTCTCATGGGGCTTGGCATGGAATATTGAGGTTGACTGAAAGAATCAGCTACATGAGTCCTCTCTCCACCTGTTCCCATCGGGTCTGGCATGACAGTTGTAGGTGCCGGTCTCAGTGGGCTTGGAGTGACATAATAATGAAGGAGTGGTCCCCCAAAGTACGTATATCCTTCCAACTCCTTTTTATCGATTTCCGCGTATCGTCTTCCATATTTGTCGTATGCGACGATTTTTGTTTATGATCCCTTTGTGTAGGTGAAGACATAAAGTCTTTTTCGCTTTGTCAACTCTCCAACGTAGGGTTCCTTGCATCTATAATAGAGATCTTCCTCTCCATTATTATACTTGTATAAACCCACGTAGACGTTGTCTGTGTTGACTCTCAAAGTTTTATTTTCTCGCCTTAACCTTGTATTAGGGAAGCCAATTGTTGGTGCTTTCTCCTCAGGTTCCTCATCTACTTTGGCTTTTGTGCCCATCAATCCCCACTTGTCCACAATGTTAGGATTCAAGACTACCATGTACATGATACCTTCGTTATCTAGGTACCTATCTACGCTATAGCTCAGAAGCACTAAGTCCTTGAACTCACTTGGTCTATCTTCTATTTTCACATAGTAGCGGTCCATACCATCTTTGTAGATCTTGGCACCTTGCTTGTTGTCATACTAATACTTGATGAACAATAGCTTCATTGTGACCGAAGGGTTTGATGGTCCTGCTACCATGTTTTCTCTTTTGTTTAGGTTTAAATGTCCCAAGTTTTTTGTGAAATACTCGTAAGATCTCTCTGAAGAAGTATCGGAAATACTTTCGTTAAGGATCGGCTCTAACGGTCTTACTACACTATGGTTTACACTCTCCTCCATTGATAAAACACTTGCCTGATCCGCTAAACTTCGGTGTTGGTTGTTGATTTGTTTTCCCGATCTCAAAAACATGAAGAAAGTGGAATTTACCTGATTGAATCCAAACGTCTTACGTGGAGATGGAGTGATCTTCCAACTCACACGACTGCATGGATTGTTACTTGATCGGTCTCTGCAAATGAATACACTTGATGGCTATGAGATCACTGTATCATTTCAACTATTAGCAGATTCAACAATTTCACAATGACCTCAACACAATTTTGCTTGCAGATTATTGACAGTATGTCCAATTTGGGTGTTGATAACTCCTGATATCTTAAATAGTCTAGGTCTATGAACAAGTCAAAAATGAGTCAAATCTCGGCGAGAGGTACACCGATCGCCATCGTAGCACAGGGCCCAAATTTGATGAAACTTCACCAGCTTGTTCACTAGGCTATTTTAAGGCTACCCTCCTAATACTTTTGTATTCAGACCCCAAAAAGTCAAGCTTTTACTAGTTCTTGGTTGGAAGTGTCTGTTTTCCTGAATCTATCAGTTTCACTTGATTTTGGTGTTTGTTTTGGGGATATGAGAGATACCTAGGCTTGTCCTATGCACAAGCTATCCCTCTGCATGGTTTCTTCCCAATTTTGTTGTGTTTTGGTCTACTGAAAGTCAATTTCTATGTCAGTTTAGCAGTTTTTGACTTGGATCTGTATTCAGATGATTTGACAGGTATTTTGAGGTTTCTGGCTCTTGGTCCTGTATACTTTTATGTTCATATACACCTGAGGATCTCACAGATGAAATCTGGTCAAAATCTGGTACAGAGGTACACCGATCGCGATCGTAGTACAATGCCCAAATTAGACCAAATTTGGTGTGCTTGTAGACATTGATGTTTTAAGGCTATCCCCCAAGTCTTTTTGCATTTGGATCACCAAAAGCCAAGATTTTACAGTTTCTGGGTCTGTCAGGCTAGTTTTATCCAAGTGGCCTGATTTCCTTGATTTTTGATGTTTTTGGGTGTGGTTGCTTAAGACAACTTGTTTATAATCTTATCAAGAAGGCACATGTCAAATCTTGTACAATTTTGACACAGAGGTACACTGATCGCGATCGTAGTACCTGGGCCAAATTTGATGAAATTTAGTCTGCTCCCTTTCTCAAGTGTTTTATAGTGTTTTGTGCTACCACTTGGTGATTTGAATCAATATCAACCCTGTTTGGTCAGATTTTCTAAATTTTAGAGTCTTATGGCCTTTTTTCCAAAGTTATCGTTTCCTAGTTTATCGACTCTAACTTTTGCCCCAAATCTGATTGGAATGTGATTTACTTATCCTACTCTTAAGTACAGAAATGAAAGAACATAAAGAAATGAATCAAACAAAACAAACAAGACGGATTTCGGGTGAGATTTCAATACTCAATCGAATTAGAGAAATTGAAGAGAAAAAATTCTTTGAACACTCACAGCTCCCTAAATCTCCTAAGAGAGGATCTAGCCGGTCCACTGACTCTAGGCTCCACTAAACTCTAACCCCTGTCTAGCAGCCTAACTGAGGTGTAAAATGGATTTTTGGATTGATCTTCTTTTAAGAAAGCTAACTGCGCACTCGGTCACTCATCACCTAAGGTGCATTCCCCAGAAACGGCGCCAATGTTTGCGGGTCGTCGCGACGAACGTCCATAGCATAGCTCTCATGCATCAACATAAAATATCTTGATACAAGGGAAGCGACCAGGATGAGGCATGGAAACTCAGTAGGGTGTCATTCCTAATGAAGTGAACTCGATGAGATGCAACTGATAACTCTACAAGAAAATCAAACGCACTAAGTCCAAGTAGTCTGCCTATGTTCTTCTACACAGCTCTACAGTCATCACGCCCGTTTACCATGAAAATCATGTTGGATTCACACCAAACTTGAAGGGAATCTACAGGGGACTATGTAGAACATATCCTATCATTGTCACAGCATTTTGGAGAGGTACAAAGATCGCGATCGTTCGTCTCAAAGTTAGCAAAAACAGTGAACAGGTGATCCTAAAGGGTCGTTTTAGGGTCCCTAAAGCCTCTCCCAGGGTAAAAACAACATAAAATACGCATATAAGCACTCAAAACAACGATTTAAGGTCTCAAACTTGTAGTAGAAAACCTACACCGAATCTTGAATGATTACACTTGAATGGAAGAGCAAAGTAAGAGGAACACAATGCAATAATCAAATCTGATTCGGATTACCGTAGCCACAGTAGCGAAGATTACAAGTTGGAGCAAGAAGAAGCTCTCAAACGTACGCTGTCTTCTCAGTTTTTCATAAAAAAACGAGAGCTTCTTGTTAGTTTGTCATAAAAAAGATAATGTTCAAGCTTACAAAATTTGACCTTTATAGTTTAGATCTTTACAAATGGCTTGTTCGGCCAAAAGCTCCTAAACTTTTAACTGGCTCTCCACTATACAATTGCTCCCAGAAAAATAATCATAAATTCTTTTACATGTTCTTGGCTTAGAGATGCTCTCTTACAAAAGAATTTTACACGGGTTTCCCACAAAAATGTGACTCCTTCTCTGGAAACCGCCGCTTCATCCGCCAAACAGTCATGTATTGTCATGTAGTTAGTAGTGTCTACTTGTAACAAGAATGATTTAATTATTTGTTGCATCATGGTAGATAAAGTATGGACGATAGTATGGCATGTCATTGTGCACATTGCAAGCATTAGATCTTTCAAAAAAAAACTACGACCAACACATATGCAATAACGGTCTCTTTCCCATATAGGAACTACAAGACTTAGAGAAGGGTGATGTTGTTGAGGATGTCAATATGTACATGAAGATTGTGGGTAGTCTAATCTACTTGACTATCACGAGGCCAGACTTGAGCTACATAGTAGGCTTGGAGAGTCAGTTCATGCAGCTTCCGAGGAAGCCACATTTGGATGGAGTACGACGCACGCTTCGGTATGTGCAAGGGACTCTTGACTACGCATTGTTCTATGCAGCAGATGCGCCATTAGCATTGTATGGGTATACAGATGCAGATTGGGCAGGTAGCATTGTTGATAGGAGATCTACGAGTGGCTTCATGTTCTCTTTTGGGAGTGCTGCTGTTACTTGGAGCAGCAAAAAGAAGCCTACGGTTGCTTTATCGAGCACAAAGGCCGAGTACAGAGGTGCAGCAGTTGCGGCGTGCGAGGTAGCTTGGCTACGCACATTACTTGAGGACTTGGGAGTGTAGGTGGACCAACAGATTGTCATCCATTGTGACAACCTCAGCAGCATGCAGTTGGCTAGGAACCCAGTGTTCCATGCCAGGACCAAGCACATAGAGGTCCATTACCACTACGTTCGAGAGCGAGTGTTGGCGGGAAACATCGACTTCGTCTACGTTAGCATAGAGGAGCAGATAGCGGATATCTTTACCAAGGCCCTCGGAGATGAGAAGCTTCGATGTTTCCAGACTATGCTTGGACTCTGTGACATGCAGAGCTCGAGGGGGAGTGTTGAGATGTTGAGCTCTACATCTTGAGCTGGCATCCACTACGGGTCTTGGCCGCATACGACATTTACTCACTGACGCGTTAGGTGACCGACACGGAGGATCTCTACCAGTGATTCTACAGCTGGACTACACTTATAGTGCCAGCCTAGTATGCTTCTAGTTAGTTCACACTTAGTGACCGCATGTACATATGTGCTACTTTTCAGTTTTAGCACTTAGTCATTTTGTACTCTCTTTTCTGTGTGAAGAAGAAGAAACTTTCCATCTCTGTGTGCTTTGTGCTTGTCTTGTGTAGCTCTCTTGCATCCTCATTCTTTACAACATCCTATGCTTGTGAGGCTACTATTTGTGCACAATCTGATGTATGCAACATCAATCTGGTTTGTTGGCCTATAAAGAGAGTGACAATTATGGATGGAAAATCGTTGTTACATTATGAGGATTTACATGCTAGCGACACATTACAAGATACATGCATTGAATCATCTTGTTTGGTAGAGCCTATTTCAAAAAAACAAAAATATTGCTTCATGAATAGGAAGCCAAAAATGTCTGTGACACCTTATAAGAGATCCAATCAAGCATCCCTATCATCTGTCCAGCTTGTTTCAGCCATAGATTGTTGTTCTAAGAGGTGTTGTCAATATGCCAATAGAGATAAGGTCATGGCTATGCGCAATGAATTTTGGGGACAAAGTTTGCAAAATAGAACCAACTATGTGTATGATACAATGTTGACTGCTTGGCATGAGAACACAACAACTACAAAGACTTCCTATGTATTTTCTTTTAATGGCAATGAGGTCTTTAGTAGAGCTTGGTACGAAATTCATGGCATTCCAAAAACTCCATTTTATCGTTATCGTGCACAATTTGAAAATGGGATTTGAGAATGCATGGTAATGATGGTGTCATAAGAAAAGTAAGAGACCATACAAAAATGGGAAGGGCATTGATGCGCTCTTTTGTAGATGAAAACTCAGAGAAAATGCCACATAAGAGTAGAACTATGGAAGACGGTGTTGGGCAAAAGGAAAACTGGGATACCTCTATATCTTGATAGCCTAAGAGCGTTCAAACTTCATCCTCAGAACCAAAAACTATACCAAAAAAAATCTTCATAACCCCCAACCAAAAGGCCTATTCTCCCTTGGGAATTTACAAGCACACGCCCACCCAAAGGACCATAGAGCATAGGAGCAAAACCCTGTCAAAGCACGGATTTACAGCACACGCCGACCAATTCATATGAAGACAAGGGCTTCCCCTTTCCCAAATGAACACCACAAACCCACAACTTCAACTCCAACTTCACAATTCATAGAAACAAGCCCTCCCAATATGCCTACATGCAAATTTCTACGAGGCTGCCATAGTGGTAACCCTGCGGAGAACTAGTCATAACCTGAAGAGCACAACTCCAATTGGGACACTTTAAAGCTTGGAAAAAAGATTAAAAAATGATTGGCGAGAAATATGAAGATGACCAAAATTGATTCCATACTCCGCCATGAGAAAAGTTGACGCGAACAGAAAGCTGTCCTAGCACGACTACACGTAAAGAAGGCTAGTCGGGGCAAAAAAATGCATCCAAAAGCACCAAGGAGGTAGAACGAGATAAAACCTGAAAATTTATGACGTTTGGCTGAACTTTTCTCATTTTGTACATGAGTTTAAGTTATATACAAGTCTCGCTTCAAAAAACTCACTCACGGGCACTTACAGTAGCCCGACAGCTGTCACTAGACTAGCGACTTGCAGTGCATGTACATGTGCTTGCTAAAGCAAGCTAAAAAACCCACAAAAAGAAAGCCCACATGCCATTTTGACATCGGGCGTCATTTCCGTATGTACAAATTTACAAAAAACGGGGTGTCAGAAATGCGCCCAACATTGTTTGCCACACCCCAGCCTGCTAGATCATTCATGATGAGCATCACAAAAGAGATCCTGTAAACCACATGAGGGAGTCTTCACTTCATATTCATCATTAACCACATGATCATAAAATTCTTCAAAAGAAGGCTCATCCTCAATCACGGTCATCAACCTTGCAATATACTTCTTCAACCTGTAGCCATTCACACGTGCTTTATGTGGGGTACCATCCAAGTCGGCAAGCTGATATGTGCCATTTGGAGACCTGTTTAAGACCAAGAAAGCACCTTGCCACTTGATTTGAAATTTCTTTTGAAAAGTTCTATCAAGCTTACTATTGTAACGAAGCACCATGTCGCCCTTCTTGATGTCCTTGTCCTTTACCTTCTCATTTGCCTTTGCTTGATTCTTCTTTAAGACCTGCTCAGAATGCTCAAAAGCTAACACCCTATCCAATTGTACACATTGCAAATATAAAAGTCTTTCCTTGAATGCATCATTGGGATCTTCTTCAAGCTTTAGCATCATCTTCAAGGCTGGTATCTCCACCTCAATAGGAAGTAAAGCCTCTTTGCCAAAAACTAGATGGAAGGGAGAGAAACCAGTACCTGATTTGATGGCCGTCCTATAAGCCCATAGAGCACAAGGTATCTCTAAATACCAAGTCTTCACATTGTTTCTTGTCATCTTTGTAAGAATCCTTATAAGCTCTCCATTAAACCTTTCATTCATGCCATTGCATTGGGGATAATATGGAGTAGTAAACCTGCGATGCACATGAAGCTTTTCACATAGATAATCCACCAACTCTCCCCTGAAACCTGGACCCTTGTCAGAAAGTAACTCTAATGGCATGCAAAATTTGTATAAAATATCTTCATATATAAATAAGAAAACATCTTTACTCATGATGTGCTTAACAGCTTTGGCTTCAGCCCACCTGGATAGATAGTCAACAGCAGTAGGTATGTAACATTTTTCTCTAGCTGTCATAGGTAGAGGACCTATTGCATCAATACCCCACTTCTCAAACACATTATAAGCCACAATGGTGACTCTAATTTCTAATTTGAGAACCCTATTTGCCATGCTTTGACACTCTTTACAAGACTTGCACCAATGATGAACATCATGTTGAACACTTGGCCACACATAACCCTCCTGCAAGACTTTATGCAAAGTGACCACCACAAGAACCCTCATGATTCTCCTCTAAAATTTTGTAAATTTCCTCTTTCCAAGGCACTTATCTCATCACAAGATCAGCCCCCTTCATATACAAGGCATCACCAAGTAGCACATACCTTTTGGCACGACGTAGGAAGGCATACTTTTTTGACTTCTCCAACTCTGATGGAAGCATACCTGTTCGTAGAAACTCTTCCTCCCTCCCCAAATCTTCCCTTCCAAAATAAAGAGGAGAATCAACCCTTATCACATACAATTTACCAATTGAAGCTTGCGCTGCGCCATGTGCTTCTTCATTTTGAGACCTGTCCACATGCCTTAAGCTCCAAGCTTCAGAATGCTTAAGCAGATTCTTCACTTGAAAACACATATTTTTCAGCCTTGTATTCTTACTTTTCCACACCCCAAGTACTTGCTTAACCACCAAAAGAGCATGACCTCTTACCCTCACACGACGGATGCCAAGCTCAAGGCAAAGGTTGAGACCTTTCTCCAAAGTAGCATACTCAGCTTCATTGTTGCTTTGTGAGGTAAGCTTCAAATCCTTGTAGTTACCAACGCACCTTGAGGATCATAAATTACCACACCTCTTGAAGCTTCACCATGCGCTTTCCTGTAAGAGCCATCAAAAAACAATAGATAGGCATTGTCTTTGTCAGGAGCTTCCATGTGTTGCTTCTTCACTGCATCCTCCTTAAGAAGAAGAGGGATTTCCTTATAAGTAAGCAAATCAGCCAATGTAGCCCTTGTACTCTCCTCAACAAGAAAAGAGAATTGGAATTCCTGTAGCTCCACAATCCACTTCATGAGCCTCTTTGACAAAGTAGGGCTATTCACCAATTGGGTAGAAGAGTATAGCTAGTGAGGAATGTGAATGGTTTAGGGAGTGCCTAAAATTTCTACATGCATAAATCACACTTACCATAATGAGCTCCACCTCAGTATAGCCTCTTTCCACCTCTAGCTTCACCCTGCTAGCACAATATATAGGCTTCATGTAGTGGGAGTTGTTACCTCTTTGAAGAAGCATAGATCAAATAGCATCCTCACCTACTGATGGATTCACATAAAACTCCTTATCCCAATTAGGAGCTTGCATAGCAGGAAGAGAACCAAGAACCTCTTTGATACCTTGAAAAACCTCTTCACATTCATTCGTCCATTGTAGAGGATCCAACCTTGCTACTTGTTGTAGAGGATAAAGAAGTTGAGAGGACAAAGGAATGAACCTTGCCATATACTTCACCTTTTGAATAAAAGTAGAAAGTTTCTTTGTATCTTTAGGTGAGGGGAGGAGCACCAAAGCCTTCACTTTGTCATCCCATTCTCGGAGATCATATGCCCCAAAAACTTCACTCTTGGTTGAGAAAGATGACATTTCTTTGGGTTGAGTTGACCTCCACTTTCATCATATTGCTTCAATGCCATTCCAAGATTTACACAATGATCCTTTCTAGAGATATTGACACAAAAGTCATCAATAAGATCCTTCACAAACTTGCCAAGAAAGGGAGAGAACACCTTATTAACGCGCTTTTGATACCACGCACAGCCATTCATAAGACCAAAAGGAAGCACACAATAACAAAAGCATCCCCATGGTGTGATAAATGTGGTCTTCTTTCGATCTTCTAAAGCCAATGTGAGATGAAAATATCCAGAGAATCCATCACATACACTATACCTCTCATACCCTGCAATAGATACAAGTATGTCATCTATGAAAGGAAGAGGGTATGGATCCCTCTTCATGGTTGCGTTTAGAGGCTCAAAATCAACACATATCCTCCACTTTCCATCCTTCTTGGGTGTGACAACAACAGGACTCACCCATTCTGCAATGCTCACAGGACATATGAAACCTGCTTCAAGAAGCTTGTCTACCTCTTCCTTTAAAGCATTAAGTTGTACCTGTCCCATTCTTCTTAGCTTTTGGCGTACGGGCTGAGCTCCTTCCTTGATTGGAATGTGAATTTACTCTCCCTTAAAGAATCTAATTTCCTCATAAGAAGTGATGAATAAATGGGGAAAGTGTTGTATCATGTGTAGGTACTCACCCTTCTCATGACTAGTCAAGTCGGGAGACAACATACCTTGTATCAGCTCCTGTTTGACATTAGGTTGAACTTTGGGTTGCATCAGCTCTTCAATTTGCTCATAAGGACCAGAGATATTTTCATTCTCCATAAGACCAAGAAATCTTTGTTTCTCATCATGCTCTTGTTCAAGAAACAAGGAGGAAGCATATAGATCACTATCGCTGTTATCTTCCACTTCACTGCCATCATCCCCATTGTCTTCTTCTTCACTTGATTACTTTTTTTCATCACTTCTCTCATCAAAATCAACATCCAAATATTGATTTCTAGCCATGTCAAACCTCTTCTTATCACCCCTTCTATTGTAGAGAGTGATGGTACCATGTCCCCAATCCTGTATAGCTTTGGTTGCCTGTAACCATGGTCTTCCAAGGATGAGAGGGAAAGAACCAATACCCGCGGGCATAACATGGAAATTGACCAGCACTTTAACATCAAATACATCCACCTCCAAGTACTTTACAACTCCCAAGCACCTCACCCTTGATTGGTTGGCAAGCTTTATGCGAAAACCTGAATTCTTCACCATGTTGAGTCCCAACTTTCATACACAAGCATGAGTAATAACACATACCTGTGCACCTCCATCAATATAAGCCTCTCCAATGCACTTCCTCTTATGTCATGCATCCATAGTAGGACATATATCAGGTAGCTCATTCAAAGATAGGACTCTCACTGACCCCCTTACAGGCTCCTTCTTCATGGGGTTGACTACGTGCTTCCATTGCCTCTTTAACTTGGGACACATCTCCATGAGTTGCCCAAAGGTAACATCAGCCTTTCTACCCACCAAATCAGCCCTTAAACTATAATTTGGTTGCCCTTATCCCAAAGGAAATTCGGATGCATTGTAATGTTTCCTGGGCTTTCTCTTCTTCTTCTCTTTACCTGTACCTGTTTCAACCTCTTTCCCTCTTTTATGGCTGGGACTTGCATCACTCATGTCATGATCTCTTGTAACCCTCTTACCTACAGGCATGACCATAGCTCCCAAATCACCCTCTTTCTTCTCCAAACGGATTATGCTTACTACTTTTGTTTTTCCCTTTTCTTCTTCTGTCAAACCACTTGGTCCTGCTTCCCCTTTAATCTCAATACCATAATCTTGAGCTCGAGAAGGAATTTGTACTGAGGAAGAGGAAACATGCCACCACCCATTCTCTTTGGCTTGTCACATTGAGGGCTTTTATGACCCCATTCACCACAATTGTAACATTGAAACATATCCCCTCTTCCTGCAATGCCTCTTCCTCTGCCACCTGTAAAACCCTCATTGCTTCCATAACCATGTCCATACCATAGCTTTGAACTCTTCCACCTCCCATCATATGCACACTAAGATTCTTCGTAAGACCTACAACCTCTTGCATCTCCTTGCGAAAAGCATTCACATCATGAGAAGCTTGTTGATCATAACTTGGCTCCCTCATGAGGACCCTTGGTTGCTCTACCGCTTTCACTTCAACCTTTGGCTCGACATTGATTCCAAGTTGATGAAGACGCTCTGCTTTCCACTCTTTATTCTTTGAAATTTCAACTGCCTCCTCAAAGGTCCTTGGATGCTTGAGCTCTACCTTCAAGCGTAGGTTACTCCTCAAACTTGCAAGAAACTTGTCCTTCTTCAACATGGCTGGAGGAATTTCAGCCCCCAAAGATGTACACCACTTTGTCCATAATGCATTGAATGCCTTCACAAAGTCTTCTATGGTTTGGCCTTCACCCTGTACCAAGCCTTGAATAGACTGCCATATCTTTTGTGGGTCTTCCACCTGTTGAAAGTGTGTAATAAAAGCATACCTTATCATTTCATAAGTCATAACTTGAGGAGGTTGGGCTGATTGTAGCTCCTTTTCGTAGCCTTCCAACCATTCCCTAGCATCTCCCTTCAAACAGCAGTAGAACATTCGTAGCACCAACGCTGGGTCTTGCTTGTCAGCAAGAAGGCAAGCAAACTCCATTCTCTCAATGAAACCTTTGGAACTCTCATTTGATTTCCCTCTAAACTCTGGAAAATTCAATGCCATGTCTTCTAAAACCTGTAAACTGAAGGTAACTTGAAGCGATTCCTCGGTGACGGGCACCAAAACACTGTTGGGCAAAAGGAAAACTGGGATACCTCTATAGCTTGATAGCCCAAGAGCGTTCAAACTTCATCCTTAGAACCAAAAACTATACCAAAAAAAATCTTCATAACCCCCAACCAAAAGGCCTATGCTCCCTTGGGAATTTACAAGCACACGCCCACCCAAAGGACCATAGAGCATAGGAGCAAAACCCTGTCAAAGCACGGATTTTCAGCACACGCCGACCAATGCATATGAAGACAAGAGCTTACCCTTTCCCAAATGAACACCATAAACCCACAACTTCAACCCCAACTTCACAATTCATAGAAACAAGCCCTCCCAATCTGCCTACATGCAATTTTCCACCAGGCTGCCATAGTCGTAACCCTGCGGAGAACTAGTCATAACCTGAAGAGCACAACTCCAATTGGGACAATTTAAATCTTGGAAAAAATATTGAAAAATGATTGAAGAGAAATCTGAAGATGGCCAAAATTGATTCCATACGCCGCCATGAGAAAAATTGACGTGAACAGAAAGTTGTCCCAGCACGACTACACTTAGAGAAGGCTAGTCGGGGAAAAAAACTGCATCCAAAAGTACCAAGGAGGCACAACGAGATAAAACCTGCAAATTTCTGATGTTTGGATTTACCTTTTTTAGTTTGTACATGAGTTTAAGTTATATAGAAGTCTCGCTTCAAAAAACTCACTCACGAGCACTTACAGTAGCTCGACAGCTGTCACTAGACTAGCGACTTGCAGTGCATGTACATGTGCTTGCTAAAGCAAGCTAAAAAACCCACAAAAAGAAATCCCACATGCCCTTTTGACATCGGGCGTCATGTCCGTATGTACAAATTTACAAAAAACGGGGTGTCAGAAATGCGCCCAACAACGGTACCATAGAAACTTTGCTTGCAATACCAAACACGTACAAGCAAATAGACATCTTACATGATGTCAATAAAACACTCGAGAGTATGAGTTTCAAGACAATGTCTAGCACTACATTCAATAGGGTTTGGAATAGAGAGTTTGCTAATGTGACCTTGTCAAAAAACAAGCGAGTTCTCCAAATGTGTTGAGTGTAGTCGGATAAAGTCTCAACTAGAGTCAAAAAAGGATGATGAGTCAATTTCATGTTTGAAGGATGAACGTAAAATTCACATGATGCAACAACAAAACTGTAGAAATGTGCACCTAGCGTAAGTTCTCGCAAATACAAAAGGATAAGTACTTATGCATTATACATGATAAAATGGCCCAAAAGGATAGCAATACCTAGATTGCGAGTGAACTCAAAAGACTAAGCGAATGCATATCAATTGAAAGTATCATTAACAGGTATGATAACACATGGGTATGGGCATGGGCATGGGCATGGGATGTATGGTCATTTCTCGTTAAATAATCTATGGCCTTCAGATCCAAATGCTACAAATGGTCCCTTGCATTATGCTTATAAAATTTCGAAAGAACATAAAACCATGGGCTAGGAGATTTATGCCATGATGGTATGCCACGCAGCAATGTAACATTGTTGAATGCATTGAATTCAAGGATAGCTTTAGACCATCAAAACAGAATGATGAAAGAGCGTGAGAGGAATGCATCAGCAGCAATAACACCACCGTTGGATATTGAAGGATGTAATGAAGAGATTTCTAACTTGCAATCAACCTCCTCTCAATGTGTTATGGACACCATGTCCACTCCCGTGTTTCAAAAATTGCCTAAGAATCTTCTGGTACAGCTAGATAATTGTGTAGGAGAGAATAAGAATCGATATTTATTTGCATACTTATCCTTGCTAGTAGCAAAAGGTGTTTCCAAAACCGTGCATTTGGGATTCTTAATGGTGGGTCATACACATGAGGACATAGATGCAATGTTTAGAACTTAGAGAGATTACGAATAGGAATGAACTACACTTTTCCACATTTGATGGAACATTTTCAAAAATGTGAAAGTTCAGCTCCAGCACCCTTTCTGATGACACAAGTTCCTGACTTCAAATCTATTGTTAAAGAGTACATGTGTGATGGACAAGATGCTCTTGTTGGACACTCTAAACCACTTCAATTTTGTTTCTTTATGCAAGGTGAGATCCCAGTAATGCAGTACCAAATTCACCCCAAATCACCTGATTGGATGCCGAGGGAGTCAGGAATTGAATTGTGGAAAAAAGATGATCAAGGGAAACCAAATTTTCCAATAGGCTGTCCAGATGTGGTTCCTATAGCAGACTATGTGAGGTATAGTCCACTTGTTATTCAAGGGATTAAGACATATCTTGAATTCTAGAAAAGATGGACTCTACTAAAGGGAAACGAGCATGATTCTACAAAATACATGGAGCCAGTTATTATTTATTGGCAAAAAATAATTAGTGAGCTTGCAAAACCAACCAATAAACAAATTGGTGAATATACATCATTTTGGCCAAAGACTACAGGGAGTCATCGAATGCAACAAATAGAGGAAGACACAGATGAGTTTCAAGGATATGAAGAATTGAATGATCACTATGTTGGTCCTCAAAGTGCAAGGCCATGAGAAGCTTTTAGGCCTCAAATTGATGTAAGGAAAGGGGATTTTGTTCTTGTGAGACCAGCAGATCCAAAATACGATATGGCTAGGAGTTGCAGAGTCAAATGTTGATGCAGAGAGCTCATCTCTTAATTACGAGAAAGTTTTCATTCAATATTGGGCTTAAAAACATCGGGAAAAAATCCCACAATCCAAGAACAATATGAGGATTGATGGAAAAAGAATTGGTGCTGCAATCTTGCTGACCCAAAGCGTTGGGAGTGTGTTGATGCAGTTGTGTGGTCATGGACTCAAAGGGACTGAAGACTTGCAGAAGCAATTAAAATCCCATCCAATGTTGTAGAGAAAGCACAAGCTAGCTTAATAGGAAAAACTGAATAGCATTTCATTTTCATATATTGTTTTTCTTGCTATCCGTATCTATGTATGTTATATAAAGTATCAATTAACAGGGGAAAAAAGGTGTTTCTCAACACCACCATTTTGGATGAGACAAAAACAGGTGTTTTCAACACCACCATTTTCTTGAGAATCTATCTCTTTGTCTAATGTAACACAAGTCCTCAATCCAAGTCCCAAAATAAATGAAATTTTCCCAAATCAAATGGGAAATAGGAATCCATAGGCATTGAAATCAGTCCCAAAGTTGTGGAATTTTTCCATTTCATCTAAAAGAGTGTTGTATGCTAACTAGCATACAAAGTTCCATTCATGATGGTTACAAATATCTATACTATCAACAAACTAGGTAAGTCAACTACCTTACTACTTAGGGTTACTAGCTTACTGAGTCTAAAAAGCAACACTCAACATGCTACCCTAAACCCTACACCAAAGAGTATGCCAACATAGAACAAGGTATGGGGAAACCACCTATTTATGGGATGCAAACTAGGATGCAAGAGAGATTTGCTACAACCAAGAAGAGGTGCAACAAAACAAACACAAACAATTTCACATCAAGACACACACCAAATGGAACCAGAGAGAGACAGAGCAAAGGGAAGAGAGAGAGGACTAGAACTTGTGTAGTGCCTCATTTGTGATTTGCAAATGGAGATGGTTCCTTACGCCATCATAGAGCTTGTAGAAAACTAACCCAATGCTTAGTGAATGCTAAACATTACCAACATACACACACACTGTCTTAGGGTGTGGGATGTTGGGGTATAAAGCCCAATATGGTCGCCCAGGTAAGTGGGCGGGCCGCGAGGTATGTACACATATTCTTTTGTAAAAACCTAATAAGAACTCACTATGCTCGTGACACATTACAGTAGAGCGAGTTCACCATATCGTCGTGCTCTTCTTCTCACACTCTCTCTCGCGTCGCACTTCCGCTCGTACTCCTTCAACTGGTATCAGAGCTCAGATCGAGCCTCGGGGCAGCACTGCAAGAGGCTAGAGTCACCAGCTCAGATTGGAGTGAAATTCGACAGGCGAAGACACGGCCCCAAATCCTGTGGACGCACTCGAAGGCCTCGGTGTTCTCCGAATTTCATTTTGAGGTCATCTCGGCCACCGTTCGGCTTCGACAAAGGTCTGCGCAGGCCATTTTCGACTACGTGGTCTCAGCGGGTGCAGATCCGACTCTGCAAATTTGGGTTTTTTCGGCCTATGACTACAGGTGCTGAGGATATCTACACTCCTAGAGTGTTGATTTGTGGCTGTCTACACATCGAAGGACGGCTCACAGTTCTTGGAGGCGTGTCACATATGACACAGGTGCATCTACACACAGACTGTAGGAGACATCCACTAGTTCATCAGGTAGCTTGTGTTTCCTGCTTGATATTCCAAATTTCATCCTGACATTGCAGGTACTTCCACATGGGATGTATTGTCAGAGAGATGTATGTTTGTTGAGGGTTTGCTGGTTGTGAGTCACGCAGCAAACAACCGCCGCAGTGGTTACAGCATATAGTGGGAAATTTGTGGATGTATGACTTTGTGGGAAGTCTATGTACTGTCAGATTTACTGCAGCCTTTGTTGAGGGTCGAGTGAGGTTTTATTGAGCTGGGGGATTCTCGAATGTTGAGATCCTTTCGGTGATACAGGTCTTGGAGCGATCCCTCGAGCACCCTTAGATAGGCAGCTAGGATGTATTGACTGTGAGTTAGACAGTTGGGATTGCATCTTTGCTATACTGCCGTTGAGGCATTGTCACAGTCTATGCTTACAGAACAGTGAGAGGACAGTGAGAGACAGTACAGGTGCAGGACAGGTTTACCCACAGCTTACAGTGTCAGAGAGACAATGTTTTTTGATTTGTTTTTGGTCTGTTTTTAGTACACCAGAGCCATTTTACAAAGGAGACTCTGCCGAAATTTATGCAGAATCTGAAGCTTTCTTGGTTCATTTGACAGGTTGATATTGGTTCAGAGGTCAGTTTACAGGGGAAACTCTGCCAAATTTTTCCCACGAAAGTAAACCACTGTGAAGCGTAGCTATGGCTGGATCACAGGACATTGCTCTTTACAATATCAAGAAGCTGGATGGAACCAATTTCCCATTGTGGAAGAAGCAGATTTGGCACGTGTTGGTACAAAAGAAGCAGATAAAACCTAT
The DNA here is from genome assembly GCF_014529385.1 of Adiantum capillus-veneris. Classification (NCBI taxonomy): domain Eukaryota; kingdom Viridiplantae; phylum Streptophyta; class Polypodiopsida; order Polypodiales; family Pteridaceae; genus Adiantum; species Adiantum capillus-veneris. The sequence goes on along the minus strand of NC_140945.1, from coordinate 35,194,404 downwards.
AAAGCTCAAGGGGATAAAACTAGAAGATATGGACGAAGATGAATGGAGCGAAATGCATGAATTGGCACTTTCTACCATTATGCTGACTTTGGCAGAAAGCGTTTACTTCAATGTAGCAGACGAGATGTCGGCTTATCAAGCATGGTTAAAGATGAGTGATCTTTATGAGAAGCAGAGTGCAGCTTCACAGGTATACTGGCTTAAGAAGCTTGTTTACTTGAAGATGAAAGAAGGGACACCTATGTCCAATCATCTGAATGAATTCAACACAATCTATAGTCAGTTGTCAGCTCAAGGTGTCAAGTTTGGTGAACCTGTTAGAGCTATGTTCGTGTTGATCACATTGCCGGAAAGTTGGGACACTTTTTGCACAGCTTTGAGTAATTCTGCACCTCCAGATGGTTTGAACATAGCAGGTGTAGAAGGAAGTCTGCTTACTGAAGAAACCAATAGAAAGACAATGGACAAAGGCAAAGGAACAGCCTTAGTTGTCAGGGGAAGGACCAAAGAAAAGTACAAAGGTGGAAAGAGAAATCAGTCTCGTAGCAAGTCCCGCAGTGCTAAAGGCAAGAGTGACATAGAATGCTACCATTGTGGCAAGAAGGGTCACATGAAAAGAGACTGCAGAGAATGGAAAGCAGAAAAAGGCAAAGAGAAAGCTGAAGACCATGGTGAGAAGAACAAGTCCTCAGTGAAGATTCAAGAAATAAATGTGACAAACATTGTTGCAGAGGACGACAGTCTAGTGTCAGGAGACATCTACTTCTTGAAGAATACAATGGACTCAGCTCTTCTTACAGCATCTGATAGAAATGCACTGAGTGACTGGATTATAGACTCAGGGGCATCACTTCATGTGTCTCCAAACAAGGAGTGGTTTACCTCTTATGTGACCACTAAAGATCATGTTTGGCTAGGCAATGGGCAGACATGTGAGATCTTAGGTGTTGGAGATGTTCAATTGAAGTTTCAGAATGGCTCTTCTTTCACGCTGAAGAATGTGAGACATGTTCCCGCAATTACAAAGAGCTTGATCAGCACAGGTTTACGTCACCACTTTTGGACAGAACATGTGGAAGATATCCAAGGGTTCTATGACAGTAGCACATGGAGTAAAGTCTGGAGGACTTTACATGATTTATGTATCAAATGTCTCTAAAAAGGTAATCAATGTAACCGAGAAGCCGAACGTTTCTTTGTGGCATAGCCGGTTAGGACATATGTCCAAGAAGGGAATGGAAATCTTGTCTCGTTCTGGTTATTTTCCTGGCTTTTCATTTAATGATTTTGAATTCTGTGAACATTGTTTGTATGGTAAGCAAACACAATAGCCACATAAGCATAGAAGCAGTAGAAGAGATACACAGTTGGCACTTGTTCATAGTGATTTGTGTGGACCTATGCCTAACCTATCTCTAGGGGGAGCTTCTTACTTTATGACATTTATAGATGATTACTCGAGGAAAGTATGGGTTTACTTTCTCAAGCACAAGGATGAAGCGTTTAGTGTTTTCAAAATGTTTGTGACACTTGTGGAGAATCAGAGTGGCAAGAAGCTTAAATGCTTATGCACTGACAATGGTGGAAAGTATGTTTCAAAGGCCTTTCAAGACTTTTGTGAGTCAAAAGGTATAAAACGTGAACTTATTGCTCCTTACAATCCTCCTCAAAATGGTGTTGCTGAGAGGATGAATAGGACCATACAAGAGAAGGTCAGAAGTATGTTGTCTAATGCACAGCTGCCAAATGGGTTTTGGGCTGAAGCTCTATCAACAGCTGTTCATCTTGTAAATAGATCTCCTAGCAAGGTTTTGCAGAAGGATTCAGTGCCAGAGATGGTATGGTCAGGCAAAATGCCCTCATACAAGCATCTCAGAGTCTTTGGCTGTGAGGCATATACTCACGTTCCAAAGGAATTTAGGAACAAACTTGAGCCAAAGAGTAGAAAGTGCATCTTTCTAGGCTATGGTAATTCTGGTGAGATGGGGTACAGACTTTGGGATCCCGAATCCAAAAAGGTTGTCCGTAGCAATGATGTTCACTTTAATGAATCCAAATATCATTCTCAACCGGAGAGGGTTGAGGAGATTAGAAGAGTTGTCTTCCAAGAAGATGGACCTGCACGTGCAAGAAAAAATGTCAGGGCTCAAGAGGAGCAAGGACAGGATAGAGAGGAACCACAGGTTGTGGCTGAGCTTGAGCCACCTATTGTGCGTAGATCTAGACGTGTCACGTGACCTCCTGATAGGTTTGTTCCATCTATGAACTATGTCATGTTGACTGATTGCAATGAGCCTTCATGTTACAAGGAAGCAGTGCAAATGAAGGACTCCGGGAATTGGCAATTGGCCATGCAGTCAGAGATGACAGCTCTACATAAAAACAAGACATGGAAGCTAGTTAAATTACCCCAGGGCAAAAACGCTCTACCTTGTAAATGGGTTTACAGGTATAAGATCACCGCTCATGATAGTCAGCCAAAGTACAAAGCAAGGCTTGTTGCCAAGGGCTTTAAGCAAGAACAAGGCATTTACTTTGATGAAGACTCTCTCCGGTGGTCAAGATGACTACATTGAGATGCTTTCTTGCATTGGTTGCCATATTAGATTTGGTGTTGCACCAAATGGATGTCAAGACCGCGTTCTTGCATGGTGATTTAGATGTGGAAATTTACATGCAGCAGCCAGAAGGGTTTGTTGAGAAAGGCAAGGAATATTGGGTATGCCAGTTGTTAAAGAGTCTTTATGGCTTAAAACAATCACCGAGGGCATGGTACCATAAATTCCACAAGTTTATGATTTCTCAAGGGTACAAACGTAGTGAGTTCGATCACTGTCTATATACAAAGAAGGCTAAGGATGGCAGTTGGCTGATCCTTATTTTGTATGTGGATGACATGTTGATTGTTGGCAAGCACTTGGAAGAAATTTCAGCTTTGAAGTCAAAGATGGAAAAATCGTTTGACATGAAAGACATGGGTGAGGCAAGTCATATACTTGGTATGCGCATTGAGAGAGACAGACCAAAGAAGTTGATTTGGTTATCTCAAACAGAGTATATTGACAAGGTTTTGCAACGTTTCAATATGGAGAAGGGAAAGGCACTGAGTGTTCCATTGCCACCATATGTGAAACTTAGCAAACAAGATTGTCCTGTGTCTGAGGAAGAACATGCTGAAATGGATAAGATTCCATATGCGTCTGCAGTGGGTAGTTTGATGTATGCAATGATTGCTACTCGCCCAGACATTGCATTTGCAGTGGGAGTAGTAAGTCGATACATGTCAAACCCAGGCAAGAAACATTGGGAGGCAGTGAAAGGAATATTGAGATACCTAAAAGCTACAAAGAGTATGCGTATATGCAATGGGAATCAGGAGCTAAGTGTAAAGGGTTTTACAGACTTAGATTATGCAGGTGACTTAGACAATCGAAGGTCTACGTCAGGGTATGTCTTTACATTGGCTGGTGGAGCAGTATCATGGCGTTCTAGATTACAAGATTGTGTTACTCAGTCTACTACAGAGGCTGAATATGTTGCAGCATCAGAGGCATGCAAAGAATCAATTTGGATTAATCGATTAGTAACAGATTTGGGAATCAAAGAAGAGATGCCTGTGTTATATTGTGATAGTCAAAGTGCTATACAATTGGCTCGCAATCCAGTTTATCACTCAAAGACAAAGCATGTGGATGTGAAGTATCATTTCATCAGGGAAATGGTCGAGGATAAGCAACTTCAGCTTGTCAAAATTCACACCACAGAAAATCCTGCTGATCTACTTACAAAAGGACTTCCCTTAGAGAGCTTTGCACATTTTCACAAGCAGTTAGGTGTAGGGTAGTACATCACTTCTCTACATCTCTTGTATATTAGCTTCTCTCACACTTAAAGTACCACATTGGACTTTAAGTGGGAGGTTGTTGGGGTATAAAGCCCAATATGGTCGCCTAGGTAAGTGGGCGGGCCGCCAGGTATGTACACATATTCTTTTGTAAAAACCTAATAAGAACTCACTATGCTCTACACATTACAATAGAGCGAGTTCACCATATCGTCGTGCTCTTCTTCTCGAACTCTCTCTCGCGTTGCACTTCCGCTCGTACTCCTTCATGGGAGACCTCTCACCATAATACCCTCTTACAATGGATACAAAATTGGTAGTAAAAACATACTAAACACTTTCTCAAACAAGCGATAGAAACTTAAAGGAGGCAAGTCACCTTGAATTTAGCACACTGCATTGCGCAAAAGTGGAAGCACGAAGATTTGAACACCGAATCACACTTTTGAAGAACCAAACCTTAACTCTATTGATGATAGAAGAACATATACAATAGTGGTTTTGAGATTTAAACTCACACTCTCTTACTTGCAATTTGTAGCTTGGACGCTTCTCACAGGACCAGGTGTGAAACTCACAAAGTGATTGCTACATGTTAACCCTCACGGCTCACGGACACCCTATCACCTACGACGGATATTGTAACCTACGGCGGACATTGTATTATTTATTTGGTAGAGTTAGGTACCAAGCTTGTCGGTCCAATAGGAAAAGGGTAAGAGTGATCGCCGATGAGAGGCGCACTCTAACTGGAACATTCAAGGGATTAGTTGGCTAAGCATGGGCGCCCAAGTGTGAATGGGGTGAGCTCATATAAAATTCAACTAAACCTTAAATTCACTCATTCTCTCATTTGTGCAATAGAAGAGTGCTCTTGCTCCATCTCCATCTTCTTCTTCATCTCCTTGTGTGTGTGTGTATGCGTGAGAGAGAGAGAGAGAGAGAGAGAGAGAGAGAGAGAGAGAGAGAGAGAGAGAGAGAGAGTGCGATTGAGCATTGCGATGACGACGATGGCACGGTGATGCGGTTGAGCGCGGCGAAGCGGCGGCTCCTTCTTCTTCGCAGCGAGGAATCCTCCACGAAGCAAGCGTAGAGCGGTGAGGGACACACCATCGCCTTCTTTGAGCTTACTAGTTTAGGCTTGTTGTGTGCTTGGAGCCATTTGTGGCTTGCACACGGTGTATCGGCAAGTTCCTTCCATTGATACGTGCGACATACGCGCACATTTTTGGCACTGCTGCCGGGGAATGCCATACATGAATCTCAAGTAGCACTCTGTGCTTCTCCGTGGTGCAATTTCTATTGTAGGAAAGGTAAGGAAGGAGTGTGTGTGTGTTGAGAAGAGGGATTTGGTGTTATACTGTGTGTTTTTTTTGTTAATGGAGTTTTCAAAGGTTCTGTGTTTATTCTCTGTGTATTAAGGTAGTTAGTTTTCTTTGTTAATAGAGATTTCAAAGGTTCTGTGTTTATTCTCTGTGTATTAAGGTAGTTAGTTTTCTGTGTACAGTAAGTAGGAAGTAGATTAGTGAGAGTTAATAGAGTGTGTTAGTGTTGAAGCGGTCCGGGGCGGGCAACAAGAAGAGCAACCTCTAGACACCCTTCAAGGCTCCCGTGCTGCTCAATGGGGCTAGGGCACAACACAACACAAACCAAAACAACAAACCCACAGCCAAATCCCAACTACACAAGGGGCACCACCTAGTTTAAGAGAGAACTAGGACGCAAAAGAGGAGAATCGTTAGAGCAACCCACAAACAAGCAAGGAATTTACACTAACCCTAACACCAATGGAACACTGTCACACACTAAAACACGAGAGAGAGAGAGAGAGAGAGAGAGAGAGAGAGAGAGAGAGAGAGAGAGAGAGAGAGAGAGATGATGCTCGGGCTCCTTTGAAGTGTATCGTTAATGATCAAGCAAACATATATATATATATATATATATATATATATATATATATATATATATATATATATATATATATATATATATATATATATATGTAAGAAAGAAAGAGAAGGGGGAAGGGGGTGCTTGTTGCACTAATGCCTTCTTACAAATCTGTCATGACCAATCAAAGTGAGATTAGTATTTGTTCAACATAGCCTGAGTAAATTACACCACAACACATCACAAGAAAAAAGCCACCCCAATCACTGTCTTAAGGCCAGGGGAGTCCTCTCCACACTGTCGCCCTCTTATAGCATGTGGGATTTATGGCTAAATTGATAACAATACCCGGAGACAAGCTATCAAGAACTTAAATAAAACACCAAGACACTTACACATCATTATTGTCCATGACTTCACGTTGGAAGGGAGACAAGGTATCCATGCTTAGTCCAAATTCACCCTCCTTGATTTAGCAAATGTTGGGCTTACACTAGTAGGAGAAATGATAGATTTTTTACTCTCAATTAAATGATCACTCTCTCTTACAATGGCATAGAGTTCCCTTGCTAATCACCCCTAATAAAACACATACATATGCCTAATGCCAATGAGATTCCACTCAAGAGCTCCTTCTCAAGAGGTTGAGCTTGGCTTCTCAAGCTATAGCATAGTGCTCTTTCTTCTCCCTTTTGTGCTAGCTACACCCTCCTTTTATAGCAATTTTGAAGGCTAGGGTTACTCCTCTAACCATGGTTGGGTTAGATTTTCAGCAATTTACCTAATTTCTTTTGCTTGGAATTATCAAGAAGTTGGTGGGGAAAGAGAGAGGAGAGAAATGGAGGTGATAGGACTTTTCATAGTGGGTTAGTGTTAGTAGAGTTAGTATTTTTATTAATTTACAAATGGAATTGGATATTTACAATGGGAGTATCCATGTAGGATACAAATAAGGAAGAAAAACTCTTAAGAGGTAAGAAAAGGTGGATTTCTTACAAGGTTGATGCTCCAAGTGTCTTGAGTAGAGCCAATTTTAACGCTTGTTGACGGTCCACTAGCTTTGACGGTACATTTTTTCTCCACTCTTGACCTTCCTTGAGAGACAAGGTAATTGAAGTTGAGTAATCAACCACCATGATGTTGTCTTTTAAGAGAAGAGGCTGAATTTTGTGGTTTTTTTGATAGATATGGGTAATTTGGAGGAGGAAAAATGAGACTAGGTGGTCAATTTTGGAATGGAATTGTGTGTGGGAGGTATGAGTTCACCATGGTTTCTCTTATTCTTCAAGGTTGAGGAGAAGGTGAGTAGGGTGCAGAGAGGAGTGGTGAGAGAGGTGGGGATGATGAGTGGAGAAGTGTGTGTGAAAGAGGAAAATGATAAAGTGGAAGAGAGAGTGTGGCTGCATAGCATGGGAAAACTGGGGTCCACTAATAAAATCATAGCTCACAGCTCGTAGCTCAAAAAAATTTAAAACAATTTGAGGCAAAAGTTCAGCCCACGAGCTACAGCTTTTGTTTGTATCATCTTTTCAAATTCGAAGAGCAAGTGAACTTTAAAAATTCAGCAAAACCGATCGTTTTTTTCCACTGCACAAGGTCCTTGTGGGGTCCTTCTTTGGATGATTCTTTTGAATACCTCCAAGAGTGAGCCCTCCATAGTGCATGTATGCATGCCACCTACCTTTGACCTTATTTGGTAGGTCTATAATTGAAGATATTGTTGAGATCATGATATAAGTGAATAGTACAACTAAGAAAATCAAATATTGAGGGGTCTAAAAAATATGTACATGTCAAATATAAATAATATAAGTGGAAAAAATATAAAGGGGTCAAAAGAAATCTCTCTCATTATGAAGCCACCATAAAAAGATAAATATTTTTGGTGTTCTAATTTTTTAGAAAAAAAAACAAAATAGATGTAGGAAGGGAAAAATCACAATAGTGAAAAAATATACACATAAATAAAACTAGTTTTTTTGGATTTTTGTTGGGGTGGAGTTACACCAAATATAAGAGAAGCTTACATGAAAATATTTCTATATGGAATAAAGAGTATGAAAAATGGTAAGAAAAATTGTGGTAATATTGAGGCAATGTACAAAGCATAAATAACACACACCTAGGTAGAAATATTTAAATAAATACCAAAATAATTATGAAAAAATCTTTTATTTAGGCCCTATATACAAAGAAATATTTACATACGCATGGGCCATAATATACTTATATTTTTTATATTTTTTATATTTTTTATTTTTTTGGCTCAACTAGCCCAATGACTAGCTAATTATGGGTTTTTTATTTCAATAAGGAGATATGGGAAAAGTCCCGTAACTCACACGCACCTATATACAGTGAAAGGGTGAGGGTAACCACAGTGTTTGAGTGATTTGATAGGGGGGGATAACTCACTATGGCAATCACAGAGAGCCGAAAAACGGCTATCAGTGTGTAAGAGTAGGTATATTCGTTAGAAGTAGGTAGATAGAGTGTGTGTGTGCTCTCGCGCAGGCCGCGGCGACCTTATCCTTTAAAAAAATAAAAAATAAATAAAAGATTTTTTTGTATAAAAAAATAAAAAAATTTAAAGGTAGAACCGGGATCGCGAATATCTCCCAGACCCAAGCCCAAGCTCACGCTCAGGCCTAGGCCTCAGTCGCCTTAAAAAAAAAACGAATTTTAGCTTCACACGTAGCTAAAAATCAATTTTTTGAGGACCAACAGAACGTCAGGTGCCCGAAAATTGTGTTGTAAAGCACACAGTGACCCTCTAAGTGATACGCTCGTTTCGAGCTATCACGCACTTTAATAAAAAAAATCAAACATTAAAAAACATTCAAAATACATCAAAAACGAGAAAAAATCAAGTAGAAAACGGGGTGCAAAACACCCACAAAACAAAGCAAGTAACCTTTGAGGGTACTTGCCGAAACTTGTAGGGAACCCAAAGCACATGTATCTATGCTCTGGTTGTGTGCTAGAGCCCGATCAACTAGCTAGTGCTTTGATTTACGGGGGTAATCACTATCCTTCCACGCTAGGGTCTACGCCCTCGGCGGGGACCCAAGGTAGTGCAACCCAAGACCCAAATATAGCGGCTAGCGACTCTTCCTCTGACTACGATATTATGGAAGAGCATCTTACACAACGCCCCGAGGGAACAAATGAAACCGTACCTAGCTGGGCCCAACAACCTGGAACTAGTGTTTTTAGTCGTTTGATGGAAACTTTTAGTAGAGCTACGCGCTGTGAACCTACGGCTAGTGAAGTAAACGAAGGGGGTGGGGAAGTAGAATCACCATTCACATCTCCTGTAGACCCCACACTCCCTCAGAATGTCCACGTGGACATTCTACCTACCTCATTTAATGAGGGCCCTATCGAGCTACCACCTTCCAAAGTCTCCTCTAAGGTAGTGGTGACTAAAAGTCAAAACACGGGAAGCAACATTGCATCCACCTCATGGCAACCCTCTAGTACACCAAGTTTGGACGGGGTATTTCTCAATGAAAATTGGGAATATGACCTACACACGAAGACTTTGACCGACCTATACATGGGCTACACATACCATGTGGGTTGGTTAGAAGTTGTACAATCTACATCTAGTGCCACTAGTCTAGAGGAACAACAACACATGATCTGCAATGTCATCCATAGGATTATCCAGTCCGAGAGGCAAAATTGAGGAATAAACATACCTTCGACGGGTCCTACGCGATGTTTAGACACGGGCAAAGGGAAACAACCCACTCTATCACAAATGGAGACTCCCCCAGTGAGTCCCATCGATCCCCCATATGTTGTTTCGTCAGGGGTCTCAATGCAATCTGAGCCCACAAGTGATAGCTTTACTTTCCAAGTCTAGCTCATCTTTCCCTTCATGACACCACGGCTACCATGCCTACCCCAATGATGGGCATGCCAAGAAACACCCCATGGACCTCGTTTGTTAGTAAAGAACCGCTACATGGTAGCTCAATGCCTGCAATAGTACCTACAGATGCGAACCAATCATATGCACCTATGGGTCCACGTACTCATAGGTGCCCCTCCCATTGTTTCAACTACCTATGCTCCACAACCACAATACACAAGTTCTTATTTCCATGGGACTATACCGGCTAGCATTAGCATGTCACATCCAACGTCTGCTATGCCTAGGGCCACTCATATGAACTATGGACCACCACATGACACAACATCGTACCCAACGTGGAACCCAAGGGCTTCCTATGCGCCAAGCCCAATGCCAATACCTACTCCACATGTAGTCTCTGGAGCACCTTCACCCACGGTACCTGCTCACTTAGGTGACTTGGCAACATTTGCTCAAGCTATTGGTCGATCTATTGCTGAGAATATGCGTAACACGCCTGATAGAGAGCCTAGAAGTAAGGCAGTACAAATAGCCAAGCTCACACAAAAATTTAGTGGAGACGGGGATGTGAGAAAGCATATCGAAGTGTTTGAACAAATATGCGATTCTCTAGGAGAACACAATGACCTACATAAGAGCAATGCTTTAAGCATAACCTTAAGTGGAAAGGCTGGGGATTGGTATAGAACCCTAAGGGTGGAAGAAAAAATGATTTACCCTACTCTTAGGAGTCTGTTCTTAAAAGAATACATACGAGAGGGAGTACTTTGGGGTGTAGCCTCTCAGCTCCAGAAAGCCCAACGAGAGGAAGGAGATTCGGTGAGAGACTTTATAAGTCGCTTGAAGCATTTGAATTCTCGTTGTAATCCAAATGAACGCTTCAAAAATAACCAAATTCTTGATAGATTCATTAGGGGATTACGACATGAGGATATCTACAATGGTCTAGTCATTAGAGGTATCACCACTTGGGAAGCAGTCACTACCAATGCGATCCAATTGGAGGATAATTTAATGATTCAAGGAGAAAGAGTGTCTGTTGAGACTAAATCTATTAGCTTGCAAGCATCAGGGCATCAGCCAATGACCCTAAAGCCTATTGCTAAGGAGCCAAAGATATCTGAGATGACTTTAGCAGATCTCACCAAGGCTATTCAAGAGAGTCTTAGAGACAATCGTGCTCCGCAAAACAATCATATGTATCCAAGAAGGGAGCAACAATGGTGCTCAGTATGCTATGGACCGCATAGTACCAGTGAATGCCCTACTTTTAGAGTAGAATGCAATGGGAACTGCAATGCCTGTGGGAGGTATGGTCATCAAGCTAAGGATTGCATAGTATTTAAGCATGTGATGTCCAATAGACCAACCTTAGCATGGACAGACACACCTCGAGTGCCTGCATTGATGCGAGCCCAACCTCTTGAACAAACATCACAACACATGGTCCTTAGGGCCCAAAATGTTGTTCAAACAACACCCTTACCACCTCCAGTGCTAGGACCGCAACCACCACATCCAATAATCACTTCTGTGAATCAAGTGGGTTGTGAGTCATCTATTTCTTGTTTGGAAGGCTATGAGGAAGATATAGATCCTAATATCGCCTATGGGATGGATGTGCTTGAAGAAAGTCCACAATACTACATGGAGGACTATTGGGGACAAGTCAATCCTGTATATCAAGTAGCTGCTCTTGCGGCAAGAGGCCAAAATATCAATTACACTGCTAAGAGACCACCTCTTCAATGCTATGAGTGTGGAGGTCCACATCGTGTAGCCGAGTGTCCTATTAGGCTACAAAAGAACGCCACACTTATGCAAACCAATCAAGCGAGCACGTCTACAATGCCGATACTCATGTGTAATCGATGTGGCATAGATCATTTGATTGCCCAATGTCCAAATAATACAAATGCACCAAAGATCACGCCATTAAACTTGATTGAAGTTACTGAGGAGCCATCACAAAGTACATATGTGGTACCAGTAAATGTACTCACATGATCGATGCTCCAAAAACAAAATTATATTCTTGAGGAAAGAGACACGGCATCAATTTCCCAATCTCAGAAAAAGAAGAAAACACGAAGAAAGAGATCGCAAAAAGCAGCGAAGTCAGACCCCCATTCAAAGACCAACATAGGGACTGGTGACGACCCTGTATATATGAACGACACTGAAGAAGATTTTGATTCAAGTGAAATTATGTGACCAAAACGACCACTAACATAGGAACCAACAAGGAAGATCTTCATGAGCCAGAATGGCCAGGATCCAAAAAGAAGATAGGAACTTATCCAAACCCTATAGAGGAGATTGAGCGAGTCAAGCAATTAAGGAGTTTGGTATAAGATACCCAAAGGGATCTAGAACCAGCACCTAGGAAGATCCAGATTACAGACACCGTGTTCCCTACGCAACAACAACCTCACCAAGTCCATAGACCCTTGGACATACCTAGTGTCATCCAAGAAGAAAGTGACTTAAAGTCATGGGAAAGTGGGCGTACTCACTTCTTGATGGAAAGAATGTTTACAGAGGGACTACCTGATCCTATCGAAGAAATGGAGATCCCATCTTCCCCACGTCAAGGGACTCAAGGCCAAAAGGTGCCGATAAACATTTCCAAATTGATGGATTTCATGTCTTCAGAAGTTAGAACCACCATCATGTCCAAACTATATAAAGACCCCGAGCTAGTCTCAGCTCTTCGAGCCTTACTCAATGGAGAACTGAAGTTTGGGCTACCACAATTTGCAGAGATGGATGGAGCTGGGGAGATGCCAATAGAGAAGGAACACTTAGATCCACAACCCAACCTAGATGAGAACCTTGTTATAGAAATACTTGTTAACAAGTTGGGACAATACTTTGAGGGTGATGAATCTAATGCGACTATACAAATCACTACTAAGGGATTAACTGTGAAGGGAATCCTTGATGGTGGTGCTAGGGTTAGCATTGTGACTAAAAATTGATGGGAAACTATGGGAAGACCTCACCTTGCGACCACAACCATAGTAGTGAAGATGGCCAATGGGTCTATTGTTAAACCTATTGGGATGCTAGAAGATCTCAAGATCAAGGTCTTTGGACATAAAATAAGGATTACCTTTATTGTTATGGATTTCTCCAAACACACTATGGCATCGGAGATGATCTTAGGACGTCCTTTCATGAAGGAAGCAAAAATGGTGCATAACTAGTCTAAAAACCATGTCTACTTGCAGCTCCAAGATTCTGTCATTCGAGTGGATCTTGTGACGGGTCGAGCAAATCCTCTAGGAAATAGGTTTAAAATTGATCATAGATCTGACACCACAGTTCACTCAGCCCCATTGCAGTATTGTTACACGTGTAAAGCGGACACTGATGTTGGGAAAGATTCTCCTTATATGGATGTACTACCTGGGATGACTGAGTCGGACAATGTGGATTGGGTCCACCTAGCAGCAACCATAGACACTTAGGGAAATAGGGGGATGACCTGGGTAACACCTGAGGGGGATGAAATGCCTGTACCCTTAAATATGCTACAAGCAATACATATAGCTTCTGACAAGACTCATCCTAATATAACGAAGAAAACATACAAGTGGGTCCCTAAAGCTTCTTTAGCGACCATGGATAGTACTAAAAAACAAAAGCCTTGTAAGAAACATACCACTCGCTCCAAGAAAAGTAAGAAAACGTGGCGTTGGATTCCTAAACAACTATTGAAAGCCCAAGGCTACTATGAAGGAAATGATCAAATATGGGTGCCAAAACGTAGATTGTGTTCTTACCTATCACCTGATCCATGTGAGCCCAATCCTGTAGCTCCAAAACGAATCAACAATCGCGGAAAGAAAAAAATCACAGAATGCTACACACCTGTTCCAGAGCTACTTTGGGTACCAAAGAAAGAACGATTTGTTCCACCTAGCTCAGGGAGGGGGGAGTCCCATGAAGCTTCTAGCTCCTCATGTAATGCATCCATAGAGGTAAAAGCTTCTCCACAGCCTCAACCTACAATAGTGGACCTCCATAAAGCTACAAAGGAATCCACACCTCCCAGTGTTCAAGAATCACCTAATGAACCACTTCAAGTTCGATCCTGGGAGAGTACCTTACCACCCTTGCAACTCGACGAGGCACCTAAGGTAATAGAAAACTACTGGCAAAAATCGTCACCTATTACCAACTGGAACAATTTGTTTCAAAGGGTGACAATCTCATTTCAAACGGTATGATCTACCCAAGGAAGGGGGAAGTGTTTGTTGACAGTCATCATTCACTTACTCCCCTCTCAACCTTGTTCCCGGACCTCTCAATATCCCAATCTTAGGGAATGTATATGTATAGCCTTATACTCACAAAAAACAAAAATAATAAAGAGCAAGAGCAATTAGCAAACGAGTATGCACAATAAAAGTCAAAACATTGACCAGACCTACACATTCGCATCCGGTATACTGGAACAGAAACCTATGCCATAAAACACCTTTGATCCTCATCACTTGAGTGATGGAGGGTAGGTAAGATTAGTACGATAGGAGTGTTTCTATTTTAGAGTTGAGTGATTAGCAAAGTTCCTTTTTCCCACTGATGTGCCTCCTAGTGGTATTCTTTGTGTTTCCTAGTGTGTACAGGAACGTGTTGCTGTGGTTAGGATTTGGACCTTCATGGAATCTTTCTCTTATTCACACTTCAAATCAAGCGCGACCATCAACACAAACAGGTGTTTCTTGTCCATTAGCATTGCCCCTTATCTTTTTTGCATCTATGATTGTCTGCTTTGATTGTGATTGGTAGCATAATATCCAACACATTTGCTTAGTAACAAACATTTAATTCAATGTAATTTTTTGTCATAATCACTTGTCTAGGTTTAAAAATCAAGCAGTCCGACTAAGCTAGTTTGACCAAGTTAGGTGTTAGAGATCTTCTATTAATACCATGGGGAATGCCTTCCTAATAATCAATGGTTACTTAGGTTCTTAATCCGGTTTAGGCAGCATTGTGTGAAGTGTACTAGGGCTTTCTAGTGGTTTTAGTCCCTATTGACCTTTAGCTTAAGTATTATAAAGGGAGTTTACTAGTGTGATGAGCCTGGGGAGGGTAACGGTGTTATATGACCCCCCAAAAGTTACAAAATTAAAATGTTGAAAATGAACAAACAAAAAATCAAAGTGCCATAATGTAAAATCTTAAGCTGGAAGAGAAATCTCAGCTTGATTGGGTACTTCACTCACATGTATCGCCTATGGTACTAGAGCCCTAGAGGTTCCCAGTGTGGGCGCTTTTCCTTGAAAAGCAAAAAACCCAAGGCATACAAAATAAGCACACACATCAAAATTGAATCACTGTGAAAAGACTTTGGGGGGTCAAAGAAAAAGTAATCAGTCATACGATGATTTCATGAGAAATTCCTTTTATCGTAGCTTAACTACAAGGTCTTCTAGGTATAGCCTCTAGTCAGCCCTCGAACATGAAATACTTGGCTCTCGCGATTAAACAACTTAATTGACCAAAGAAAATTAAGAAGCTTACCCATGGTATTAATAGTCGATCTCTAGTGCCTTTCGACTGTTAAATTAGCGACCCCATACTTGTTTAATTTTTTACCTTTACATCTGTTTCTGCATTTGATTATATTGCAATTTAATGTTTATTGCTAACAAATTGTTTAAAATTTTGTTACCGATCAATTTGTCTACCTAAAACTGCATATGCTTTTAATCGCTTATGAGAATGAAATTACTGTGCCAATGTTGTTTGATTTTGCAGTGACTGAAGAATGCTAAGGACATTCATCTCAAATGCTCTTCCACCTCGAGGAACGAGCTTCAACTCAATAGCTTCCGAGGATGGAATCTACATCACGAAGGGGGGCATGTTAACCCTCACGGCTCACGGACACCCTATCACCTACGACGTGAAGGAGTACGAGCGGAATTGCGATGCGAGAGAGAGTGCGAGAAGAAGAGCAAGACGATATGGTGAACTCGCTCTACTATAATGTGTAGAGCATAGTGAGTTCTTATTAGGTTTTTACAAAAGAATATGTGTACATACCTGGCGGCCCACCCACTTACCTGGGCGACCACATTGGGCTTTATACCCCAACAACCTCCCACATAAATTCCAATGTGGTACTTTAAGTGCGAGAGAAGCTACTATACAAGCTAATATACAAGAGATGTAGAGAAGTGATGTACTACCCTACACCTAACTGCTTGCGAAAATGCGCAAAGCTCTATGAGGGAAGTCCTTTTGTAAGTAGATCAACACGATTTTCTATGGTGTGAACTTTGACAAGCTGAAGTTGCTTATCCTCGAGCATTTCCCTGATGAAATGATACTTCACATCCACAAGCTTTGTCTTTGAGTGATAAACTGGATTGCGAGCCAATTGTATAGCACTTTGACTATCACAATATAACACAGGCATCTCTTCTTTGATTCCCAAATCTGTTACTAGTCGATTAAGCCAAATTGATTCTTTGCATGCCTCTGATGCTGCAACATATTCAGCCTCTGTAGTAGACTGAGTAACACAATCTTGTAATCTAGAACGCCATGATACTGCTCCACCAGCCAATGTAAAGACATACCCTGACGTAGACCTTCAGTTGTCTAATTCACCTGCATAATCTGAGTCTGTAAAACCTTTTACACTTAGCTCCTGATTCCCATTGCATATACGCATACTCTTTGTAGCTTTCAGGTATCTCAATATTCCTTTCACTGCCTCCCAATGTTTCTTGCCTGGGTTTGACATGTATCGACTTACTACTCCCACTGCAAATGCAATGTCTGGGCGAGTAGCAATCATTGCATACATCAAACTACCCACTACAGACGCATATGGAATATTATCCATTTCAGCCTGTTCTTCCTCAGACACAGGACAATCTTGTTTGCTAAGTTTCACATATGGTGGCAATGGAACATTCAGTTCCTTTCCATTCTCCATATTGAAACGTTGCAAAACCTTGTCAATATACTCTGTTTGAGATAACCAAATCAACTTCTTTGATCTGTCTCTCTCAATGCGCATACCAAGTATATGACTTGCATCACCCATGTCTTTCATGTCAAACGATTTTGCCATCTTTGACTTCAAAGCTGAAATTTCTTCCAAGTGCTTGCCAGCAATCAACATGTCATCCACATAAAAAATAAGGATCAGCCAACTACCATCCTTAGTCTTCTTTGTATATAGACAGTGATCGAACTCACTACGTTTGTAGCCTTGAGAAAGCATAAACTTGTGGAATTTATGGTACCATGCCCTCGGTGATTGTTTTAAGCCATAAAGACTCTTTAACAACTGGCATACCCAATCTTCCTTGCCTTTCTCAACAAACCCTTCTGGCTGCTGCATGTAAATTTCCACATCTAAATCACCATGCAAGAATGTTGTCTTGACATCCATTTGGTGCAACACCAAATCTAATATAGCAACCAATCCAAGAAAGCATCTCAATGTAGTCATCTTGACCACCGGAGAGAAGACTTCATCAAAGTCAATGCCTTGTTATTGCTTAAAGCCCTTGGCAACAAGCCTTGCTTTGTACTTTGGCTGACTATCATGAGCGATGATCTTATACCTGTAAACCCATTTACAAGGAAGAGCCTTTTTGCCCTGTGGTAATTTAACTAGCTTCCATGTCTTTTTTTTATGCAGAGCTGTCATCTCTGACTGCATGGCCAATTGCCAATTCCCAGAGTCCTTCATTTGCACTGCTTCCTTGTAACATGAAGGCTCATTGCAATCAGTCAACATGACATAGTTCATAGATGGAACAAACCTATGAGGAGGTCACGTGACATGTCCAGATCTACGCACAATAGGTGGCTCGGGCTTAGCCACAACGTGTGGTTCCACTCTATCCTGTCCTTGCTCCTCTTGAGCCCTGACATTTTGTCTTGCACGTGCAGGTCCATCTTCTTGGAAGACAACTCTTCTAATCTCCTCAACCCTCTCTGGTTGAGAATGATATTTGGATTCATTAAAGTGAACATCATTGCTGCGGACAACCTTTCTGGATTCGGGATCCCAAAGTCTGTACCCTATCTCACCAGAATTACCATAGCCTAGAAAGATGCACTTTCTACTCTTTGGCTCAAGTTTGTTCCTAAATTCCTTTGGAACGTGAGTATATGCCTCACAGCCAAAGACTCTGAGATGCTTGTATGAGGGCATTTTGCCTGACCATACCATCTCTGGCAGTGAATCCTTCTGCAAAACCTTGCTTGGAGATCTATTTACAAGATGAACAGCTGTTGATAGAGCTTCAGCCCAAAACCGATTTGGCAGCTGTGCATTAGACAACATACTTCTGACCTTCTCTTGTATGGTCCTAATCATCCTCTCAGCAACACCATTTTGAGGAGGATTGTAAGGAGCAGTAAGTTCACGTTTTATACCTTTTGACTCACAAAAGTCCTGAAAGGCCTTTGAAACATACTTTCCACCATTGTTAGTGCATAAGCATTTAAGCTTCTTGCCACTTTGATTCTCCACAAGTGTCACAAACATTTTGAAAACACTAAACGCTTCATCCTTGTGCTTGAGAAAGTAAACCCATACTTTCCTCGAGTAATCATCTATAAATGTCATAAAGTAAGAAGCTCCCCCTAGAGATAGGTTAGGCATAGGTCCACACAAATCACTATGAACAAGTGCCAACTGTGTATCTCTTCTACTGCTTCTATGCTTATGTGGCTGTTGTGTTTGCTTACCATACAGACAATGTTCACATAATTCAAAATCATTAAATGAAAAGCCAGACAAATAACCAGAACGAGACAAGATTTCCATTCCCTTCTTGGACATATGTCCTAACCAGCTATGCCACAAAGAAACGTTCGGCTACTCGGTTACATTGATTACATTTTTAGAGAAATTTGATACATAAATTATGTAAAGTCCTCCAGAATTTACTCCATGTGCTACTGTCATAGAACCCTTGGATATCTTCCACATGTTATGTCCAAAAGTGGTGACGTAGCCAGCATCATCAAGTAAACCTATGCTAATCAAGCTCTTTGTAATTGCGAGAACATGTCTCACATTCTTCAGCGTGAAAGAAGAGCCATTCTGAAACTTCAATTGAACATCTCCAACACCTAAGATCTCACATGTCTGCCCATTACCTAGCCGAACATGATCTTTAGCGGTCACATAAGAGGTAAACCACTCCTTGTTTGGAGACACATGAAGTGATGCCCCTGAGTCTATAATCCAGTCACTCAGTGCATTTCCATCAGATGCTGTAAGAAGAGCTGAGTCCATTGTATTCTTCAAGAAGTAGATGTCTCCTTGAGCTATGATACCAGTTGAAGGAGTACGAGCGGAAGTGCGACGCGAGAGAGAGTGCGAGAAGAAGAGCAAGACGATATGGTGAACTCGCTCTATTGTAATGTGTAGAGCATAGTGAGTTCTTATTAGGTTTTTACAAAAGAATATGTGTACATACCTGGCGGCCTGCCCACTTACCTGGGCGACCACATTGGGCTTTATACCCCAACACGACGGACGTTGTAACCTACGGAGGACATTGTGTTATTTATTTGGTAGAGTCACGTACCGGGCTTGTCGGTCCAATAGGAAAAGGGTAAGAGTGATCGCCGATGAGAGGCGCACTCTAACTGGAACATTCAAGGGATTAGTTGGCCAAGCATGGACGCGCAAGTGTGAATGGGGCGAGCTCATATAAAATTCAATTAAACCTAAAATTCACTCATTCTCTCATTTGTGCAATAGAAGAGTGCTCTTGCTCCATCTCCATCTTCTTATTCTTCATCTCCTTGTGTATGTATGTGTGTGTGTGTGTGTGTGTGTGTGTGTGTGTGAGAGAGAGAGAGAGAGAGAGCATTGCGACGACAGCATAGTGGCGGCGAAGCGGTTGAGTGCGGCGAAGCGGCGGCTCCTTCTTCTTCGCAGCGAGGAATCCTCCACGAAGCAAGCGTAGAGCGGTGAGTGACACACCATCGCCTTCTTTGAGATTACTAGTTTAGGCTTGTTGTGTGCTTGGAGCCATTTGTGGCTCGCACACGGTGTATCGGCAAGTTCCTTGCATTGACACGTGCGACATACGCGCACACTACACCTAAGTCTCTCCTCACGCATAGAGTGTTGGGGTGATATGTGATATATTGGAGATGATTTAAAAGAAGGAGAGGGAACTATTTATAGGTTGAAGACCCCTCATTAATATTATTTGACATCCTACTCTACAAGCTAATCAATAAAGATTATGAATTTTTTAAGTATCGAAATATAGTGGCCTTCTTTGTCTGCTTGAGTCATGGATGTGGGCTCCAGAGAGAGCTTTATTGATGGTAGACAAGGTGAAAGTAGAGTTTTAAGAGGAGAGAGAGAGGGGGAGAGAGAGAGAGAGAGAGAGAGAGATTTTACTATGTACATGTCTTGAGGTGAGGTATCTTTTAAGGTTAGGTCAATGGATGTTTGTGTCAAGAGGTTAGTCGTTAGTAGTTAGTATTTAGTATTTAGTAGTTAGTAATCACTAAAAATTTATTGATATATTTACAGTGAGTAGAATAAGTTGAATGGTTGAAGTAATATGGGTGAATGAAGTGATTGAATCCTTTTCATGGTTAAGATTTGAAGAGATTGGACTCACCCTTGTGTAGATCCTCAAAAATGACAGTTGATCCTCTTCTTCTTCTTCTCCTTCTCTTCTTTATGCCACAGCCACCAAGGTTGATTGCTGCAATGAAATTGGAGATTTTGTTGATGAGTTATCTCATTTTTCAAAGGTTAAGCATGGTTTACATGTTGAATTTTAAGTATATAACAAAGAGGTAAGGAGGAATTGTGATTTAGAGGTGATGGAGAGAGGCATAGAGAGGGTGTAGATTTCATAAGAGAGCTATGGAGGATGGTGAAGAGGATGAGAGAAATCGTGGAAGTTATGTTTGAGTGAGGGATGGAGAGGATTGGGTGTGTGTGTGTGTGTGTGTGTGTGTATGTGAGGTAGAATTGTGAAAGGAGATGAGAGAAGAGTAGGGGTGCACTACAAGAGGTACTTCACATTAGCGACACTTGCAGTGCGATGCTCAAAAGTGAAAACCCACAACGTCGCTATGGTCGTTGCTATGGGTGTCGTTAGTTTAGTTGTAACTAAGCGATGCTCATAGCGACACCCATAACAACGTGGTAAAAAATAAACCTAGAGCTCCTGAAAACTCAGATCTCAGATCTGAGTTCTCGGTGCTTGAGCAAGGAAAGGTAACCCACGCTCTCGCTCTCTCTCTCTCTCTCTCTCTCTCTCTCTCTCTCTCTTTCTTCTCCACACACACACACACACACACACACACATACACGAGCAGAGGAAGGAGAGATAGGTATTCTCCTTCCCTCTCCTCTCTCTCATGTTCCCTTCCCCTCTTTCTATCTCTCTCTCTCTCTCTCTCTCACACACACACACACACACACACACATTGTGTTTTTTAGAGAGAGAGAGAGAGAGAGAGAGAGAAGAAGAAGAAGAAGAAGAAGAAGAGAGTTTTAACATCGTAGGAAACTATCCCAAGAGACCTTAAAGATCTAGCCAACAAGGAGTGAACTCAAGACCTATTATTCAAGAGGGAAATGGCATAACCAATCTACCACACTTGGGTGATAGAAAGGTTATACCATTTTCCTCTTTTTATTGGCGCGCACACACACACACACACACACACACACACACACACACACACACACCCGAGAAGAAGAGAGTTTTAACGTTGTAGGAAACTATCCCAAGAGACACTTAAAGATCTAGCCGACAAGGAGTTGAACTCAAGACCTGTTATTCAAGAGGGAAATGGCATAACCAATCTACCACACTTGGGTGATAGAAAGGTTATACCATTTTCCTCTTTTTATTGGCACACACCCACACACACACACACACACCAGAGAAGAAGAAAGTTTTAACGTCGTAGGAAACTATCCCAAGAGACCTTAAAGATCTAGCCGACGAGGAGTTGAACTCAAGACCTATTGAACAAAGAGAAAGAGAGAGAGAATAAAAAACCAAAGAGAGAGAGAGAGGGGGGGAGAAGACGAAAGAGAGAGGTACGGGGAGAAAACAAAGAGAGAAAGAGATTATGTTAAAATTTAAATTAGATTAGGTTTGATTACATTTAGATTTATGTTTATGTTGAGTTTAAGATTATGTTAGATTTAGATTTACGTTAGATTAGATTTAGGTTTATTTAGGTTAGATTAAATTAGATTTAGGTTTATTTTTAGTTAGATTTACGTTAGATTAGATTTAGGTTTATTTACGTTAGATTTAGATTTATGTTATATTAGATTAAATTTAGGTTTATTTTGAGTTTAAGATTAACTTAGATCTAGATTTATGTTTGATGGACCATGCAAACCAGCAATTCCACTTGCATGTTCGATTGTTGTTGCACAGAGAGAGAGAGAGAGAGAGAGAGAGAGAGAGAGAGAGAGAGAGAGAGAGAGAGAGAGAGAGAGAGAGAGAGAGCACGCACGCGAGAGCAAATGACGAATTTGAAATTTAAAATCGTGTTATGAAGTGAGGCCCATTAACATCTACGCAACTAGTAGCCCCATTGGTATCTCTTTTACCCTTCAATGGAGCAAATCACCACATGTTCAATTAGGTAAGATTTAAGATTAGAGGAGGATTGAGTTTTTATATAAGAGTCTACCTTCGAGATTATGGTAAAAAAATTAGAGTGAGACGAACGGTGATCCCTCTCTTCCTCTCTACAAATGCGACCTTAAGTTGGAAAGCTTTCAACGGCATGATACTCAGATTGGAGGCCAACATGTAATGTGTTAAGTAATCTCTCGAACAAAGATCTACTCTGAAAAGACGTTAAGATGTTGTGAAATGCTACAACTAGAGAAGAGGCAAAGAGGTTTTGTCCACTACATGCACTATCATGTAGACTTGGGTGTGTAGATTTCTTGTACCCACAAATATAGGCATTGACCAATAAAGACGAGATTATAACCCGGTGGTTCTGATCTCCGTGCACCTCTAGACCAAGGTGTGCGGGGATTGGACATGACTAGAGAATGTGAGGTAGCTTACAGTGTGAACAAAGAGAGAGAGAGAGAGAGAGAGAGAGAGAGAGAGAGAGAGAGAGAGAGAGAGAGAGAGAGAGAGAGAGAAAAGACGAAGAATTCCAATAGAAGATTAGATTTTTTGTCCAGGTTATAAGGTTTTTACCCTCATTATGAGTAGTGATGAGGATGTGGGGCCGTCCAACCGAAACACCTATCTCTCAAAATGAGGATCTTATGTCCTTGTAATCAATGCAAGCATGTTGTGCGACGGACAAGACGTGTTTCTTTGCAGCACGTTCGCAAATTTGACAAGTTCAATCTATCTATTATAGATCGAGTTGTTGCCAATTATAACTCGTCGGACTTTGATGCTGGCCAACAGGCAGCAATCTTGCAACCCAATAGACATGTTCGCAGTCGCTTTGGTCAAGCAGCATATGTGAGGCCACAAGATGTGTCCTCTGATATCTCCGGGGATGATCATGCAGACCACATTCCCAACGAGGCAATGTTTGAGCCCAAGATCGATGAAATGATTGAGATGATCATGGATTCAGAAAGGCTTATCTATGATGATATGAAAAGTGAAGCCGATACGCCATTTGTATGATGGAGCACGTGTGTCTAGATTGAAGGCGCTCTTGGTTCTTCTCAACATGCAAACAAAGTTTGGATGGAGTGACACTAGCGTCACAACACTTTTCAGGTGATCTATTACAATGTCTTTACTTTAATAAAAAACTCTAGATGTATAATGATCTGATAGATTTTTACACAATTGTACCGTATTTTATTCGTTGTGTAGATTGCTCAAAGAGCACATACTGCTAGCTGATTGCTACAGCCGGAAGCCTAGCTGCCCTGCAAAATACTCGAAATAGCACATAGCAAGACATAAACAAATAAATCTACGTACCTTCCGACTCGCACAAATCCATAATCGAGCACAACACAAACAGAGAGAGACAGAGAGCAGGAGAGAGCAAGAGAGCGCGTGCAGGCGCACCTTCTAGAGCGGAGTGCTACGCCTCGGCATGGCGAGAGAGAAGAGAGGAGAGGAGAAGAATAACGCAAACACTGGGTGCAATCTCCCCCCATGCAAGAGTGAGCATTTTCCTCTTGCACGTATTTATTTATAGATTTCTTGAATGTCCAAAAATGAGTACAAACTGGCCGGCCGGACATAAATGGCCGAAGCTCATAAAGAGCACTTGAATAAATTGGCCAGCCGGACATAAATGGCAAACTGACATAAAAATGAGTACAAACTGGCCGGCCGGACATAAATGGCCGAAGCTCCTTTTGCCACCTGTTGGCTGCAATAAATGGGTAAATATCAATTACATAACATACCTCTCCGTTAGAAAGCAACTGTCCTCAGTTGCAAAAAGAAAAATCTGCAAACAATACTAGTAAAAAACAATGATTAGACATTTGTATCAAATAGTAAAAGAAAAATCCATAAAATTAGACAACATTGCTTATCCCTGCCGTCATCCACATACTACCTATTCTAGTGTCCCATACCACTAGAATAAGCAGTATGTGTCGTACCCTGATGAATCAGGATATCATTGGTCACACTCATCGTTCAATAATCAATTCTCATGAATGTCAAGTCCAATTCCATAAATACTGTGGCGACAGAAAAGCATCATATACCAAATGCAATGCCAATTCCAAATCCAAAATATAATTTATTATCTATACCCGGGTAACAAAATCATACCAGTTGCAGTGGTGGCCAGCCACTGCAGTATGATTTTGTGATCGGTGCTGCCTCAACCGGCGAATCTACACCAATAAGACGTGCTGCCTAGATCGGATAATCTGCACTAATGCTTCCTATATCGGCAGATCTGCATTTATCATTGTGAATAGATCTGCAATTTGTCAGTGTGCTGCCTAAATCGACGGATTTGCACAAATAATTGGTGTTGCCTAAATCGACGAATCTACACCAAGATGAGCATTTACACACTGCCTAAATCGGCGGATCTGTGTGCATGTGACCAATGGACTAGATAGGGAATAAAACAAAAAATATATACTACCTATTTCACACCACATTAGAGTAAGGTTGAGAAACAAAGTACTGAAAAATTGGTATTTATCGGAAAGCACCTCGGCTCATGTGAGTAGCTTCATATCTGTGTAGGATTGTTTGCTCTCTGTAAATCATTAGACTTTGGATGATGTACTGCATTTGAAATATATACCAGTTGGTTCGTGGGGAGAGAGATACAAGTAGGAGATAACTGTAATTAGCAAAAGTCATTTACAATGATGAGCCTTGGATGAATATATTGTCGATTGTCTTTGTTTGAAATATCACAAATTGTTGTCTCTACAGTGCTTAATATTATAAAATTATTATTTATAATTGTTTAAAGGGCATTGACTAGTGTTTAGTAATGATAGCACGAGCATACATCATTTCAAGGCCATACTATAAACAATAGATTGGTCCAACAAATAAAGAAAATAACGCGAAATTAATTTGACCTTAGTTGCTCTATCAGACAATTTCTAGTTAGATGTCAAAGTATGTAAAAGAATATGCATCAAGAAAAAACCTGGCAAGACCAAAAACTTAAGCTTCTCTTTTAAACGTGTACTAAGTACATAGTATGAGAGTCTGCAGCGTGTACAAACTACATAAATTAGGCTAAATAATGCGTTGAAAGTCAGATAATGCAAACCACATGAGGTAGAGCCCTGTTAGTCAAAATTAAGGGAAGTAAATGTGTAATTAGTTCTAATAGAAGAATAAGGATCACACAAGTAGGGATGCCCGTTTGCGCATTAACGAGACACACATACAATAGGTGTGTTTGCGTCGTCACAAGTAATGGTCATGGATAGTGTGCCAAAAATGCAATCAGGTTAGATGGGTCGCACTGTTAGCTTGCTCAAAATAGCATAGTTGGAATTAATAAGCATATTTTACTAGATATATAATAAATAACTACATAATGATTAATAAACTATATAAACATAATACTTATCTAGGTTCTAACCAATAACATCAAATATATAAAACTGTACACAATCATTCTCTTTCTCTAGATATTGTATTTTAATGGTTTTTTAATATATATATATATATAATAATAAATTCAATTGTTTGATTATGATACTAATATAGTTTATAATTGTTAAAAAAAAAGTAACACTATTGATTGCAAGTACCAAAACGCAATGGGGGGGTGAAGAGAGATAGCGAAATGAGTGAATGTTATATTAACCGTCTGTAAAATGTGTATGGGACCAAATGCGTACAATCCTTATGGATTGAATACAATGTTTGGGTACAAAATAAAAGGAAGTAAAGTGAAAGATTAAATTAAAAGACTAAAAGCTTAAAATTGTCAGACTGAAATCATCATCATTGTCAATACCCGTGGATGCCCAGTGTTGTGTAAAAAAGTATTGTAGCGGTCGCGGTAGATCTTCCTCAATGGCCACCTCTGTAGGTAGTCGTACGAGGAGATGGAGAAATGAAATGAAATGCTATATTAATAGTGTACAAAACGGTAAAATTCCATATGAAGCCAAATTGACACAATCTGTGTGAATCGGATCCAATGCTTGGGTATAAATTAAAATGAAGCAAAGTAAAAAATACAAAATTCATCATGACCATTGTTAATGTCCTGACGGCGTCAGCGAAAATATTGTAATAGACACAGCAAAGCGTCGCCCATGTCCGCCATTGTAAGCAATTGTCTTGGGGGAGAGAGGGAGAGAGAGAGAGAGAGAGAGAGAGAGAGAGAGAGAGAGAGAGAGAGAGAGAGAGAGAGAGAGAGAGAGAGAGAGAGAGAGAGAGAGAGAGAGAGAGAGAGAGAGAGAGAGAGCTCCATGTTCTAAACGGGCTAAAATCCACAGCATGCTATCAATAGGAATCAAACTCCAACGGAGTCAATAACGGCTTACTTTTTTTTTTTTGGGAAACTAATCAATAAATGGCTTTCAGCTCCACCACCACGTAGATAGTGTGCACTTGTTACCTCCATTTGGCGTGAATAGAGGTAGAAGTGCGGGTTAGGCAGGATAATTTGTTGTTAAACATAAAAAATAAAAAATTCAAAATTTGAACGCCAAAGATAATTTGAGCCCTCAGTGGCTACTATCTGTTGCCTTCCACTGTCATAACCTTATTGAGAGGCATCGGTACCTCCTCTTATCACTGCTATAGGCTCAGGCAGTCAACAATGGATGTGCCACCACTCCTGTTGTTACTTGGTGACGGGTGATGAGGTTGATAGTGACAAGGCTGGGGGCGGGGTCGGCACAGGGCAAGCCGAGAAGAGAGTTGCAGAGTGGGGATGCTATGGCTAGTACAAAGTGGATGGGTTTTTCAGCAATTTCTATGGCCTCTTGCACGGGGGTAAATGAGTGACAACGCAAACGGCTTGTTACGATAGTGGGTTCTCAGCTCTAGCCCCCCAAAGCTGGGACTCCATACGCAAGCTGAACACAGTAGGGCATGCACACCGCCTACAACCGCTATGGCGCAGTGGTTGTGGGGAGAGAATTTTTTTAGGCCAGCCCTTGGAGGTTACTATATCATGGAAACTGGATTGGAGTCAGTTTAGGGGGAGTGTGGCCGTTTTGCAGGGAGAGATAGAAATGGAGCCAAAAAGCATGCAGAGAACTTGAGTCGTAAAGTAGTGCCAGTTGCACTTGGTAGGTAGCTAGGGCCAAAAGGGTGTAGGTAGAAAGAAGCAAGTCTGGCGGCAATGGGATCCACTAGAGTAGGTTTCCCCTACTTTAGAACCTCTGCATGGTAGTCCAAAAGAAAGGGCTGCGTTCACTCTGCATGGACGAGGGGGTTGGTGGGTGGTGAGTTTTACATGAGAAGAGAGAGAGGATTTGCATGGTTCTCAAGTGGGAGGGGATGAGTGTTTACTAGTCGAGGACTGATTCCTCACAATCTCTCTCTACACATAGCGGTCAGCCAACCAATTAATGAGTCCATGCATACCGCAAAAGAAGGGGAGCAAAACTAGAGTGCAGCAACATGTCAGCTGCATGTGCGGGAAGGAAAGAGTTCTGGGCGGCAGTTTGTCCAATTAGCACCCACGACACAGATTGTGTCGTCATTGGAAGGCAGTAGCCACTTTGGCCTGTGCCTGCTAGTGGGTGCCGCATGTGCCGAGGTGAGGTCTGTCTGTCACGTGTGAAGTCAAGGTTGGCGATCTGGGAAAGGAGTCCAACCAAGGAGGGATTATGCATTCTAGGAAGGGTAGGGTCACCGTGGCTGGCATAGGTGTGCTTCTTTGTGCACGCGTGTTGGTCGCAATGAATAATAATGTAGCATTAGTTTGTTTTAATAGTCTCTTGTGTTGGTGTTGGTTCTCACCACAACCGACAACCGATGTCGGCAACTCCATTAGGAAGAGAGCATGAGTGCATTGCACACAAATATCTCTGCGTAGCTTTTGTGGGTCATATATCTTCAAGGCTTAAGTATCAGTCGATCCTCATTAATAAGGTAATTTCGAGAGGTGCTTTTTCCTCGTTATTTATATATATATATATATATATATATATATATATATTTATATTTATAGCTCCTCTACTACATTAGGCAAGTATGGTCTCTCTAAGAAGTTCACATTCTTTGCCACTTCTTGATGTCTTCTTCCCCTTCCTACCGGCAATAGAGATCATCAAGGTTTATTAGTAAATAAAAAAAATAAAAATTGAACCTCATTTCATCCTTCTATTACCACCCATGCTCTGCACTCTATAAGCAAGCGTATTATACATGATTAACAATTATTGTAAAGAATCATCTTACAAAGCTTGCTAATCATAATAAATATAATAGTAATATAGAGCTTGGATGGATTCATTTGACTTGTAATGTAATAGATTCGCATTCCAAGCATCTTTTCGAACAAAATATATACATGCATCCCTATATATTGAAAGAAAGAGTTCAAATAACTTAGTTGTATTCATCATAGCTCTTGTTCTCTCGGTATCCATGCTTCCTTAGTCTTGGTTGCAATTCCAGGATCATTTCCAAGCTCTAATACCACTACTACAGGCGGAAGCCTAGCTGCCCTGCAAAATACTCGAAATAGCACATAACAAGACATAAACAAATAAATCTACGTACCTGCCGACTCGCACAAATCCATAATTGAGCACAACACAAATAGAGAGAGACAGAGAGCGGAGAGAGCAAGAGAGCGCGTGCAGGCGCACCTCCTAGAGCGGAGTGCTACGCCTCGGCATGGAGAGAGAGAAGAGAGGAGAGGAGAAGAATAACGCAGACACTGGGTGCAATCTCCCCCTATGCAAGAGTGAGCATTTTCCTCTTGCACGTATTTATTTATAGATTTCTTGAATGCCTAAAAATGAGTACAAACTGGTCAACCGGACATAAATGGCCGAAGCTCATAAAGAGCACTTTAATAATTAAATATACATAAAATGTAATATCCTTCTGCATAATCCATTATTTGTTGATGCTTTTGCCACCTGTCGGCTGCAATAAATGGGTAAATATCAATTACATAACATTGATAATGTGATGCCAGATTCCAGAGAGGAAGCAAGAAAGATCTTGCAAAACTTGGGGATGGATTACAATTCGATCCACGCTTGTCCTAATGACTGCATTCTTTTCAAAGGGGAATACATAGACATGGAGAAGTGTCTGAAATGTGATTCCGAGAGATATCGAGTAGATCTCCACGGAACAAAAATTCCACAAAAGGTTTTGCGACATTTTCGTCTGCTTTCTCGCATCAAGCATTTCTTTGAATGTAAGTCCATGGCCTCCCTAGCATCATGGCATGAGGAGAATAAATCTTCGGATGGTGTGCTACGGATTCTTGTAGATTGCGCAGCCTGGAAACATATAGATGAAACATGGTCGGATTTTTCTAGGGAAGCTCGAAATTTGCGCATAGGCCTGGCTATGGATGGCATAAATCCATTTGTTCAAAGATCAACATCTTACAGTGTATGGCACGTTGTCATCGTCAACTACAACATTCCCCCGTGGTTGACTACGAAGAAGGGGCACCTATGGCTAAGCTTGATTGTGCCGGGGCGGTATAAAGTGAAGAATATGGATGTGTATCTTCGTCCACTATTGGAAGAGCTACAACAATTGTGGATTGGCATAGAAGTGGTGGATATGAGCCGACACACAGGTTGACTGAATGCTTTGATCAGAGGAATTCTAATGTGGAAAATGCATGACTATCCTGGACTAACATAATGCTCAGGTGATTTACACTTAAACTCAAACACGGTAAATATTGGTTTTTCTCAAGCTTATCTATTATCATGTGTATACATGCAGGGCTTCAAACAAGCGGATACAGAGCATGTGTCACATCTGGACCTAGACTGAATGCACGTCGGGCGCCCTCATTGAAGAAGAAAATCTACGAAGGTCATCAAGCGTATCTTCTAGAGAATCATGTTTTATGCAATGGCTTTTCGGGAAGAGATCCACCAAGGATGTTTGCACAAGCATGGTTAGAGCAGAAGGATATGTGTGATCACGGTTTTCCCCTAGGAATGAAGAGACTCTCTCTATGGTACGAGTTACCATATTGGCCCCGACTCATGATCAATCACTTGCTCGATCCAATGCACATATTCAAGAATGTGGGTAATCTGCTATGAGACCATCTGACAGGTAAGAAAGATACTTTGGGAGCCAGGGTTGACCTTAGAAATGTGGATTGTATGGAGCAATATTGGCCATAGATAGCATCCGATGGATTGTTAAAACTCCCTAAAGCGCCATGGATTTTCACAGGAGTCCAAGAACGCAAAGTTAAAGAGACCATTCGATCTTTGTGTACCCCCGCTGGCGTAATGAACTCGCTCCGAATGTGTTTTACTAAAGAAGGAAAGCTTACCCGTTTGAAGTCACACGACTGGCATAAAATGTGTCAAGTATGTTCATAGTGGAATATATCGTAGTGGGAATTGTGTAACAAATTTGTGTGCGGACTTTAATATCATTGTTGCACGTGTTTTGCAGTTTATTTTACCGATGGCCATTGAGGGATGTTTGTCTCTTGACGTTCATAACACAATCTACAAACTTGTGAAGTTGGTGCAATGGATCTCACAAAAGGAGATCAATGTAGACTCCATACCATTCACCAAACTAAACGCTGTGGAGGTTGTGTACATGTTTGAGAAACACTTTCCTACTACCATGCTAACCATTCAGGTGCATCTTCTTGTTCACATAGTTGATGAGGTGGAAATAGCTGGCACATTACATTCCAGATGGATGTTCTTTTTAGAACGTTTCATGAAAACGCTCACGGGATATGTGTGTCAGAAGGCACGTCGGAGGGTAGCATGGTAGAAGGTTGGCTGTTATCAAAGTCCCTAGTGTACATTGGAGAGTGGCTAGACAAATTTGATAAAGCCTCGGACATCCTATGGCGAACCATAGATGATGAGCGTATATCTGGGATTTTCATGTGCAATCAAGGTGTTGAGAAGAAGATGATGGAATATCTAGAGGCTAAAATCAGTTGATTTTGCATGCTTTACAATCGAGTGATGCAAAAGTGGATTTCACAATATGAGGATGCAAAGCAAGAGAGACAAAGGGCACGAATCGAGTGGAGACGGGAAAGACGACCACTGATACACTATCCGATGGGTCTGGAGAGCCTACCAACATTTATGAGCTTAAGATGGTTGCACAACCAATTGAAAAGCACACAACACTATGATAAAGAAGTGACTGAGGAGGAGTGGGAGTACTCTCGGGGTTGTGTGACCAAGGTAAGTTTGCAATGTACGATTAGGGACTTTCTAGATGTTTGAATGGCCACTCATAATCTTTGTTGGTTGTAGTATAAGTCATACACAGCAGCGTGGTGTAAAGGTCGACATTTTAGGGTGGAACGGATCGACAAAAAGCATTTTACTCAAGATTGTGGAATCATTGCAAAATTTGAACAGTCTAGTCGAAGACGGTTCGCTAATGCAGATCCTGTGGTGGTGGAACTCACTTACTTTGGCACGCTACGAGAGATTTTGTGGATTGATTATAGAGGATTTTTTTTCAACTTGTTCAACATGCAATGGTTCAAGATAATCATGGAGGGTCGCAACGCTACTGTGCATAGAGGAGAGTCTGATTTTCTTGAGGTGGATTCAACTACAAAATGGACTGACCTAAGAGACACTTTTGTACTACCCGAGCATTGTGAACAAGTAAGTATGTGAATAGTTAACATCCAATTTTAGAAGTTCTGTGCTTGGAAGCTCTCATGTAAGTTATGTGGCTCTGGCAGGTGATATTTCATCCTACAAAGTCTCCATCAATCTAGTTGTACATCATAAAGGTAGCCGCTCGTAGTTCATGGATGTATGAAGGCTACCATGTGCTAATCATAGCGGCATTAATGGAGGAGTTCGGAGAAGATGCTCAATCAGAAGCCGCTGAGTTGGTTCCAGACGAGCATCAAGCTGCGACTCTCTATGGGGTGCATGTAAAGGATCTACAAAATGAAACGGAGGACATCTATTTAAACAGAGAGCTCTATATAGATATAGGAAGTTCTGTTGAGCTTTGCGAGGATGAGAGAGAGACCTCTTAAAGCCATAAATATTGTACTTGAACAATTTAGCTCCGTTTTATAATGTATATTGTATTCACGTGGCTTTTTGTCCATTTCTATCTATATGCGTCATTGCGTCATTATGTTTAATGGTCTTTGCGTCCACTCCAGGTATGTATGCTCTAGGTATGTTTTCCCAAGCAGGGACAATGAGTTCACGGACGTATGAAGGCTACCATGTGCCAATCATAGCGGCATTAATGGAGGAGATCGGAGAAGATGATCAATCAGAAGCCGCTGAGTTGGTGCCAGACGAGCATCAAGCTGCTACTCTCTGTGGGGTGCATGCAAAGGATCTACAAAATGAAACGGAGGACATCTGTTTAAACAGAGAGCTCTATATAGATATAGGAAGTTTTGTTGAGCTTTGTGAGGATGAGAGAGAGACCTCTTAAAGCCATAAATATTGTACTTGAACAATTTAGCTCCGTTTTATAATGTATATTGTATTCACGTGGCTTTTTGTCCATTTCTATCTATATGCGTCATTGTATTTAATGGTCTTTGCATCCACTCCAGGTCCTATGCTCTAGGTATGTTCTCACAAGAAGGGCCGACGAGCACTGTGCTCCGAGTGGGATGGAGACTGAAGCTACAATCACGAAGCTAGTCTGCTCAATATAGATGTTGCTTGTCTCACCGCTAGATCTAGTTGATCTGGTGAAAGGGACACTAAGAAGCACTACTACTACTTCTCAGCGTCTCTTTCACCCGATCAATTAGATTTAGTGGTGGAGCAAGAAACTTCTATGATCAGACCTTTGCGATGCAGCTTCAGTCTCCATCACACCCGGAGCATAGTGCTTTTACAAATTCACATAAATTCAATGAAATCTCTCTACATAGGAATCCCTCCGTCTTTATGAGTCCTCTCTCTCTCTCTCTCTCTCTCTCTCTCTCTCTCTCTCTCTCTCTCTCTCTCTCTCTCTCTCTCTCTCTCTCTCTCTACTTGTCCATGTTTTCTTCTCCATTCATTCAATATTAAGTTTAAATGTTCGTGTGTTTAATGCAGGTATGGATGATGAGGAGTTTCTTTCTTCTTTGTCACCCAAGCAGAGACACTCGTACATGGAGCGTCATCGCCCTGGAGCACCATCACGCGTTCCTACGCCTTTAGCATCTCCCTCTGTTTCGGAGCATTCAGCGCACTCTGAAGCTTCGGTGTCGACGAGACAATCTTCACACTCGTCTAGGCACCGGTGCTCTAGTGGTGGCGGTGACGGTGGTTGTGGGGATCCTGTCACCGATGCCTCAACACCGCCTTGTGTTCGACGAGGCTCTTTACCCTCCCCTTCTTTTCCCGCCCCCACACCAGCCACGGAATCACCATCTACACCAAGTTATGTGCGGCTGACGGTTGTTCCTAGCGGCTACACATCACTAGCTACTCCTCCAGGAGTCACTCCAGTTGACACTCCTCACTTTGGGGCCTAGACTCCAGTGGAGGCACCTGACATCCGCAATCCTGTCGATAAGCTGCTAGACACCCCTGTCGAGACACCCCAAGTTCACGCCTCATCGGCGAGAGGGCTTGCCTTACTTCGTCGACTTCAGTAGTGGCATCATCTTGGATGATGAAGGCAAGAAGGTGATCTCGTGCATGCACGGTCTTTGCTCTCAGGTGTTTAGACACTATATACTAAACACGTGGAGTGAAATACCAAGTGATTTAAAAGATAGAGTCATCAGCATGCTGCATGACGAGTTTCCCATTTCAACACGGGATGACCGCTTCAATGAAGACCTGATGAAGGTTCGAATGTGCGAATACTGCAAGCACAAGCGTTTCAAAGTGCAAAAAGCAATTAAGCATGGGTGGAACAGATTAGATTTTCTAGCCAAAGAAGATTGGAAGAATACGAAGAAAGCAGCGCACGAGAATCCCGACAAGTGGAAGCAACAAAAGCAGGCAGCCAGAGCGCGAGTAGAGGCAGGGAGCTCACACCACTTGGGGAGCGGCGGGTGGGCATTATTTGAGGCCAATTTTGTAAGTGGTTTTGCATTGCTCTTTAGGTTTGATAGTTTAGGGTTTAGGGGTTTTAAAATTCTAACATAATGGATTCTTTGTATGTTTTGACAGTGGTCGATGACATGACGTGACTCCACACCTTACGAGCGTGAGTACGCACGTAGGATGGGCTTAAACTGTTATAGAATTGACATTTTATTATTTATTGTAGCTGACAGGTAGAAAAGACTAGACCCATCTTGGCCTATGCAAATGTATTTGTATATCATGTACTTTTATTATTCAAGTGCTCTTTTATGAGCTTTGGCCATTTATGACCGGCTGGCCAGTTTGTAACCAATTTGAACATTCAAGAAATCTATAAAACAAATACGTGCAAGAGGGAAATGGTCACTCTTGCACGGGGGGAGATTGCACCCAGTGTTTGTGTTCTTCTTCTCACCTCTCCTCTCTTCTTTCCTCCCTCGCCGTGCCGGGCGTAGCACTCTGCTCTAGGAGGTGCACCTGCACGAGCCGTATTACTCTCTCGCGCTCTCTGTCTCTCTTTGTTCATGATTATGCGTCTATTTGGTTGCCAGGTATGTCGATTAGTCGTTTATGTCTTGCTATGTGCTATTTTTTAGTATTTTGCAGGGCTCTCTATGCCTCCGGCTGTAGCAGTGGTATCAGAGCGAGGTGATAAGTTCTCGGCCTTGCAATAACCAATGCTATGGAAACAATAAACCTCAATGATAAGTATTTTCTTTGTTTTTGTACATGACAAGTGCAAGTTGCGGATTTGTGTTTACACAAAAAGAGCATAACAATGCATTGGTGAATGATGTCTATTACGTATTATTCTTTATTTTGTTAAGAGAGAAGGGTTGAGCCCCGACCATAAGGAAATAGCATAGTAATAGACTATCTAATTGTGGGTTAATTGCATAAGGCTGACTTATATAGTCTTGCGCCACTAACCATGCAAAGGTAGATAGAGCAATAGAGCGGGTTTAACCACATGAGGAAAGAAGTAAGAAGCAGAGAGACTTTAGCACCGTTTGCTTAGGTGCAATTTTGTTTAACAAGGAATCGGAGATCCAGAAAAATCTTTGATAATTTTAAGTTGTCCCAAGACCTATGGCCAAAGGAGTCTCTCAAGACTTTGTGCTTAGGGTAGTAGGAGGCCCTATTGGGAGATGGTAATGGGAATCGATCCCATGCTGGTGTAATTATTTTTCAAAATAAATAAATGAAAAAATCATCACGACCATGGTAGCAGCACTAGGAGTGGATGGAGGCTTGGACGACATAAGTTGCAGAGGCCAAGAAACAGACTTCCATCGAGCACACCGTCGAGAGCAGCAGTAGGGCGCTAC
Organism: Adiantum capillus-veneris; assembly: GCF_014529385.1. Lineage (NCBI taxonomy): Eukaryota > Viridiplantae > Streptophyta > Polypodiopsida > Polypodiales > Pteridaceae > Adiantum > Adiantum capillus-veneris. The sequence goes on along the minus strand of NC_140945.1, from coordinate 35,158,786 downwards.
CATCCAAACGACACTCTCTCTCTGTCGCTACAGCGGTCAACTATCCTTTTTCCTCTCTACGTTGCATGTTTGGCTCCCTTGCCTTCATCTGCACCCACCCAAGTGACGTGCATGCAAAAAAATTGTTCCTAGCAGACCACGCTCAACCTGCACCTCTGGTTGCGTAGGCGGAACTGCACTCTCTCTCTCTCCAGTCGGTAGCCACCCAACCCCCTCTCTCTGCCGGCCATGCTGAAGCTGTCGTTAAATACACGTAAGCACACTGCTGTGTGGGCGCCACCTTTTCTTTAATCCCATGCCACACACACAGGCGCCTATAGCCAATTAAACGCTCTCTTGCATGGCCAACAACTAACCCTCTCTACAAGCACCATCAACTCTCACTCTCTCTCTTTAGTTGGTGACCACACCGATGGCTACGCACACACACACACACACAGTACTACCATGCGGGCACACTCTCTCTATCTGTCGCTTCCAGTAGTCAACACAAGATATCAACCTCACGACCATTGAAAACACACACACTCTCTTTCTATGCCCCTCATTTGCACGGCTATACACACACTGCACCGCCCACCAACTTACCTTTTCTCACTTGTGAGCAGTAGCGGAAAACAATCTTTCTCTTTCTCTTCAGCCACCAAGGTCCACAACTCTCCCTCCACTGCATGGCATCTACAACCACCCGCCTCTAGATCGGGAGAAGCATGCTATGCATGCCTGCACCCAACCACAACACACACACACACATAGTTGCCTGCATGGCTTCATGCGGCTTGTGCTCATAGTGGCTTCAGGCGATGCAACGGACCTCACATCAGCGACCTTAGCATTGCAGCGCCATGCAATATAGAGCGGACCTCGACAATTGCGAGTCAGTCTACTTTGCCTACCCCATGCGACGCGTGGTTAAAATATTCTCTATCTACCATCCTTTGATCAAACATACACCTCTGGCCAGTAACAGTTTTTTGCATGGCTGCAACACACACCCAACCTACCCTAAGCATGGCAGTTGTGGGTCCAAGCATCTCCAACACACACACACATCATATCTCCAACACACACAGACAGGAGCAAAAGAGTGTGGCAGACAGTTTCGTAAGCTGGATTGGAACACTGCTGACCTTTGTCCGCTAACTCCATGCCTATTTCTTCTCATCAAATAGCCCCATCCATGCTGCCTACTAAGGTTGCAGCTCATGGCCGAAGCTTTTGAAGTGGTAGCTTGGCTCAAGTCACTACCATATGCGCAGGAGTTTCAACCCATAGAGGCCGAGTTTGCAGACCCCATAGCCCACATTTCAAAACTTGAAGCAGAAGTCAAACCTAAAACGGCATCTCCAACGTTATCCCCATTTTCACTCAGAGTCGAAGAAAACGATAATGGATGACCTCAGTCGCTCTCTTCTTCTTAACGCTTCTGACTCTGGCTCTTCTTGTGCCGCCCATGGTTCCTCGGCATGTGAGCTTGAGGTGCATCGTAGTATGGGGCATTATCCCCTCTTCTTGCTTCATTGAAGGAGACGAGGAGATTAATTAGGCCAAGTTCAACACACGACACCAGTACTTGGGCTGAACTACAGGCAAGCGATCTAGAGTGCTTGTTCAAACCCTTGCCCAGAAGCTCGTCTGGCAGAGTGGGGAGAGCTACACTTTGGCGCAAATGCCAAAAATTTTCTCATGCCCACTTGAAAACTTCCAAGTATTTTTCTCTCTTGTATACATACCGCCAGGTGCCGCTTTTGGTTTATCTAGTCTTTCAGCACTACAACTATAGATATGTACTAGTCTGCTCTAAGATGCCACACACAATTGGAAGCTCATCTAGAAAGGGCTTTGGGCTCTACAACTCTCTGTATCAACCTTCACGAGAAGTTCTCTCTCTCTCTCTCTCTCTCTCTCTCTCTCTCTCTCTCTCTCTCTCTCTCTCTCTCTCTCTCTCTCTCTCTCTCTCTCCCCTTCACAGTCATCCAAGTGTTTTTCTTTATCATGATGTGACTAACTACTCGACGAGGTGAGTTAAGAAAATACACATTGTAGCTTGCAGTAGTCATTTTCTAATGATCTAGGGATTTGATTATTATTTTTTTTAGTTTTATTTATATATCCCCCCCATGTCGCATTATTATCCTCAATCATCATGTATTTACATTCAATAGTGTACACAAACGATGAGGAGTTGGTGATTTTTTCTCAGATTTTGGAAGATCAGAAAGTCGTGCACCTCTCTACTAGCTACACCAATTGCACAAAATTCCTTATTAGAAATCTTTATCACATTTCGGCATAGTAGAGCATCACCAAATGCTAGTATACACTACCAAAACAAAAACAAAAACAAAACACGATCGAAGCAATTTCAAAATATGCAAACTCGTAGCCATCTTGAAAGACTTCCTTATACCTTCTCTAGGTGGACTTAGAAATTGCATCTTCCAATAACATCTATATTTTTGCATGAGTAGGTAACATCATTTTCCATAAGTAACATTTCACTCCATGAGGGAACATATTCACACTCATAACAAAACTAGAACCCTGTCCCTCTATGTATATCTCTTACTACTCCTTTTATCTTTGGATACTTGTTCCCACTTCCCTTGAGTCCCACTTTCCACGGGGCAGTATTAACGTCCAGTGAGAAAAGTAAAACAATTCTCTACTCTCCCCGATAGCCTCTGTAGAATTTCTGGCAGGCTCTTATTGAACCTTTTCCATTCTCATTTTCATTATTAATTTTAATCCCATGATTTTCATGATGGTTTTTCACTGAGCATGCAGTTGTGTGTGACCTCTCGGCATGTACACAAGGTATATTTTATACAGTTCAGTAGTAAAGTGTAGTTTTACTTGACTTTAAACAAGTAAAGTTTTTATTTTTTAAATTTTAAACTTCTCATGTACATTGTTTCTTTGAGAACTCATTTCATATCTTAATTCCATGCATAAGAGATTCCATGAGGATGTGTTGCCATAGACAAAAGCTATTTCTCGCTTGCTCGAACCCTACTCCAAGTCAAGTATAAGAATATGTACCACTCTAATCACATTAATTACTCAACTTACATTTATGTTGAACCTCTTCATCGTAACTTCCCTTGAAAGCATACTTTAACGGACCATTGGCATTGTTGTTTCGCAGGTATTTGCATTTTATTTCCATGTTTATATTCATCATTGTTGGCATTTTAAATAATCAACAAGGTCCATAAGGGTCATGCTTTGTGTTAATCACTCGCAACCTATTGTCATTTAACCTCTAGAATCCACGTACAACTCCTTCATGAATTAATGTTCGTTCATCAATTGATATTATTAAGTGTTATGCACACATACACATAATTGAAAACTGCATAAATTACAAATTTTTGGAGGTTTTTATTCAAGTTTTTCTCTCTAAATGACTCATTGTTATATTCTGTCCATACTACTTGCACTGTATGAAATTTTTATTCACATGATCATTCATTAGCTATGCAGCTCCTCATATGAGCTAGAGTTCTCTGGGATATTGAGAGACAGTTTGTAAGTGCTTTGCTACTGGAACATACTATCCTTTGGTGTCAAATAAATGGCAAATGTTTTCTTTTTATGCCTTGTCTAGTCCATTGGTCATGTGCACACAGATCAACCGATTTAGGCAGTGTGTAAACGCTCATCCTGGTGCAGATTTGCCGATCTAGGTAGCACAACAACAAACTACATAGTCACACATTTTAAACAATACCAAATGCAGATTCACCGATTTAGGCAGCATCAGTGCAGATTCGCCGGTTTAGGCAACACGTCTTATTGGTGTAGATTCGCCGATTTAGGCAACACCGATCACAAAATCATGCTGCAGTGGCTAGCCACCACTCCAACTGGTATGATTTTGTTACCCGGGTACATAAAGAAAGTGATTTGGATTTGGACTTATATTGTGGAATTGGAATTGGATTGGGATTTGGTATCTAATGATTATTACAACAGTGTTTATGTGATGAGACTTGACATTATGAGATTGATGATGAGTGTGACCAATGATATCCTGATTAATCAGGGTATGACATATACTGCTTATTCTAGTGGTATGGGACACTAGAATGGGTAGTATATGGATGACGGCAGACATAAGCAATGTTGTCTAATTTTATGAATTTTTTACTATTTGATACAGATTTCTAATAATTGTTTTTTGACAAGTATTATTTGTAGATTTTTATCTTCGCAACTGAGGACAGTTGCTTTCCAACGGAGAGGTATGTTATAGAATTGACATTTTATTATTTATTGCAGCTCACAGGTGGAAAAGACTAGACCCAGCTTGGCCTATGAAAATGTATTTGTATATCATGTACATTTTATTATTCAAGTGCGCGCTCTTTTATGAGCTTTGGCCATTTATGACCGGCCGGCCAGTTTGTAACCAATTTGACCATTCAAGAAATCTATAAAACAAATACGTGCAGGAGGGAAATGGTCACTCTTGCACGCGGGGAGATTGCACCCAGTGTCTGCGTTCTTCTTCTCACCTCTCCTCTCTTCTTTCCTCCCTCGCCGTGCCAGGCGTAGCACTCCACTCTAGGAGGTGCGCCTGCACGAGCCGTATTACTCTCTCTCGCTCTCTGTCTCTCTCTATTCGTGATTATGTGTCTATGTGGTTTCCAAGTATGTTGATTAGTCATTTATGTCTTGCTATGTGCTATTCTCGAGTATTTTGCAGGGCTCTCTACGCCTCCGGCTGTAGCATAAACGCCCTGATGGACATTCTGAGTTCTCACGGCGGCATGGTTAGTATTAGGGTTTACTCTTTTCTATTTGTTGTATTTTTTTATAACTTATATGTTTATACTTATAGTATGTTCCTACGATTTTTACAAAAGAAATTAGTACCCGAATCAAACCAGATGCGTGAAGCAAGGGAGTGAAGTGAAGGGTGCCGACGGCACGTAGGTAGGTGATCGACAAGGGAGGCACCGAGCCGAAGTTGGAAACGAGGCAAAGGCGGACAGAGTAGTGCGGCAGGGATAGAATGGGATGTTTTTTTATATTTAATAAAATGCCTCTCTGTATCTTTGCATGCCATCGACCGCCTCCTCTTTCCATGCTTTTGCACTACGTTAGAGCCATGGATATGCCTGCAGCCCTTGAGGGTGTCTCTCTCTCTCTCTCTCTCTCTCTCTCTCTCTCTCTCTCTCTCTCTCTCTCTCTCTCTCTCTCTCTCTCTCTCTCTCTCTCTCTCTCTCTCTCTCTCTCTCTCTCTCTCTCTGACTTTGCACGCAAGTAGGGCTAAGGGGAGGGTGTACGAGGTGGGGCTGAGGGGCTTCTGTTACAAGGAGGGGAGGAAAGGTGAGCTACAAGCATATGGCCACGGGGAGGGCCGGGCGGGGGATTCGAAGCATCTTTTGATTATTGGATTTTATTTCACGTCTACCAATATGTGCACACGTCTACCAGTAGAAAGCTGTCTTAATTTTTTTTTTTGCAGAATTCGACAGATATGCCACTTGGACTTTTGTCATAGCATATATATCATGAGATGACGTTTACACGTCTTTTTGAAAACCATGTATATTTTTTCAATAATGACAATGGTGTTGTAACTATTACATTTGCAAAGTTTAACAATCAAGTGATTTTGCCTATGATGTGTACAATTGTCATTGATTTACTTTCATCAATTTACTTTTTTCAGTTTTGTATCTTTATTCTACAAACAATACTATGGATGATGGAGTTAATGGTTATATTTTCTTGTGGGTGACTACTTTGGGTCTATATCTAAGGTTGCACTTTGTTCAAAGGTGAATCTGGGCTTCTCCTGGATTCATTTAGGTTTACTCAATTATTCAAACATTCAACATGGGATGCCCTTCCACCAAAAAACATTTCTCTCGGGCGTCGCTATATAAGGCTCAGCAACGTCGCTATAGGTGGCCTGTAAACGTCGCTATGATCATCGCTATAGGCATTGTTATATAGTGAAAACTATAGCGACCATTATAGCAACGTTCCATATCGACACTGTTAGTGACGGTCTTAGCGACGCTAGATAGTATAAAAATTCAATGTATTTCCATCGCTAACAGCGTCACAAGTGCACATAACCTCTTGTAGTGGTGACTTGTAAGAAAAGTGGGCAGACTAAGGTCCATCAAAAAGATCATATCTCATTGGTGGTATCTCTAGAAATTTTGAAAAAAGTTGGGAGATTATTCAACAAGTAGGATACGTTTTCTTTTGTGATCACTTTCTTAAACTCAGAGTGGAGGTGGATACCAAAATATCTACTTTTCCTCACTGCAAAAGTCTTCACTGGTCCCCCCTTAAAGTTCAATTTGCATAAGGCTTGAAGAGTGAGCCCCTTCGTGCATGAAAGCATGGCCTAATACATTCTTGAGGGTTTGAAAACATGTATGTATTAGGATCATTCACAAATATGATAAAAGGATATGATGGGGGAGAAAGGAGATTAGTATATAAATAATTCATGGAATCTAGAATAGTATCATCTATATATTAATTATATATATATATATATATATATATATATATATAAGGAATCAAATAAGGAGCCCTCATTTGTCTTTATTAATGTAGGTCTCTTACAAGAAGTAAGAAAAAATGCATGTAGAACATATAATTTTAGTAAAAGGGAATGAGTAGGTAAAATGATTTTTTTTTCTTGGAGTGGATTTACACCAGAATTTAGAGAGGCTTGTATGAAAAGATTTATTTATAGAATAAAGTGTGCACAATGTTAAGAAAAATTGTGGTAAAGGTGAGTCAATGTACATAGCATACTTAGGCAAATAACCCACATGACCTAGGTAAAAATATTTGAATAAATACAAAAATAATTAAAATAAAAACCCCTATATTTAGACCCTATAAACAATGAAATATCTACACACAAATGGGGCATAATATTTTTATTTTTTTTTGGGCTCAGCTAGCTCAATAACTAGCTAGATGAGCATAGCCACAATGTTTGGGTGACTTTGTTAGGGTGAGGTATCTCACTATGGCAATTATGGATAGCCAAAAAATGGCTATCATTAACGGTCCCCCAAGATGATGGTACATTCATGTACCATCATCAGGTATCTTTTCCAAAGAAAGTGGTTCTGAGTCCTTTGTGATACTTAGTATCTTGACAACATTTTCATTGTGCATGGCTCCTTATCACTTTGGTTTGATACACACATCCATCATACAACAAATCTTACATGAGATAGTAGCTCTTTGATAGTTTTTTGGTAGATCCTACAGTAAAAGGAAACTCAAATAGGGCTTTAGATGATACCCACTCACCTTTCTGAAGTTCTCTTTAGCCTTCAAGTCCATGAGCTGGTAGTAGCTTGAATTGAAATCCTTCTTGACTATGTATGGTTCTTTGCCATCTAGTTTCAAACTTGGCATCAAAACAAGTATCAATTTGATTGTCATACTGTAGCATACAGCTTGATGCATTTGTCCTTTAGTTTCTTATAAGTTTTTAATTTTTTTGTGTAGCTTTCCTCTTGTATCACTCATAAACCGCTTCTCTCTTCCACTCAAGTTTTACTAAGGTAAGTAGCTGATCTGCCCATGTTTCTTGGTCTTCTTGAGCCCCTTTTCTGTGGATCCCCATTATTGGAAGTTTGAGCTCAATAGGATGCAAAGCCTCTTGACCATAAACCAAGTGAAATGGCCTGAACTCTATGGATTCCATATATGTGTTCCATATGTCCATAATGTCCCATCCAAGAAGTTGTTCAATTACTTTTTCTTGTTTTTCACCAACTTTTTGATGATGCTAGCAATGACACCATTAGCCTTCTCCCCCCAACCATTTGATTGGGGATAGTAGGGTGTACTGTGATGATGTAAAATGTGAAGCTCTTCACAAACTCTTAAACCTTGGACCATTATCAAAGACAATCTCCAAGAGTCTACCAAGAGTCAATAGATGTGAGTGTAGACAAACTTGCTTGGAGTCCTCTCATTTACCTTTTCCACACTTTGTGCTTCCACCCACCTAGTCATATAGTCTACAACCACTAGAATGTAGAGCGTACCATTATTTGTTCTTGGTAGTGGACCCACAACATCAATGTCCCACTTTTCAAAGGCTCCATTTGCAGGGACTATGCACCAATCTTCTTTTTTCACTAACCTGACAATTGTGACAGCTTCTACACCAATGTTGAATATCCACAAAGCAAACAAACATACTCTGCAAGAAAAAACTTTTAACAAATAACCCTTGGGCAAAATGACCATTACATGCTTCCTCATGAAAACCTTCTAGAAGGCCTGGAATTTTCTCCATTTTTGGTACTCTTCTACATACTTGATCCTTTCCTTTTTGATAGAGGGAGCCTTCTAAGAAGAGATAGGAACTTTCCTTCTTCATGAGTCTCCTCTTTTGGGGTTTTCTGAAGCCTTGTTGAAACTCGCCCTCTAAAATGTAGCCAATAATGGGAGCGAGCGACTCCATTCCCTCGTACCTTGGTTGCTTGACAGTTGCTGCCACCAGGATGACATGGACTTCTTTCTCAACACATGTAAGTACTTTTTGTGGAATTAGATCATCATCTTCGTTTTGATTGCTAGGAATATAATACAGTTGCACTTCTTCAAACCGATTAAACAACCTATGGATGGCATGAACTTATGTCCTTAGGCTTTCATTCTTGCATGCCAAAAGGCCTTAAATATGCTTCACAATGAGCAGTGCATCCCCCTTACCATGAGACATTGTATACCTTGACTAATGTGCATCTTCAAGCCATGAAGTAGTATGTCATACTCTGTTTCATTATTACTTCATGAACACTTCTCCACTTGGGTTGATCAATACCAACCCACTTTACCTATGGCTCATCAAAAAGCTCCATCAAAGAACAAGGTAAAATCATTAGTAAAACTTTTAGGTGGTGGCAATGGTAGGGCCTTTACTTCAGGCACCATAATCTCCTTCTCATGCACCCTATAAGTGAGAATCCATGCCAGTTGTGCATGCCCACTATCTTTTGTGAGTGCACGTGTGTGTGCGTGTGTGCACGTTGTGGTGCGTACGGGGAAGGGGAGAAGCAAGAGACCGATGTGGGTGGAGCAACCTCAGGAAGAAGTGAAAGTGAGGTGATCCTTATTCTTTCTATATGAAGAATAAGGGTATATACACATGTGGATGAGCGGTCAGACACTTGACGTCTGGCTCGAGTAAAAGGCATAGCACCTTTAGCCCAAAAATCTCCAACTTAAAGGAGATGCACTGATAATTGAGGCCTACTAGATAAATTACTAGTATGTACAAGAAACTAGGTGACAGACTCTCTCCAACTATGCCCACTGGCTCACTCTGTCGATCTTCATGCAGTCGTATTGTCTGTGGTGGTAGGATAGTATGTGTACCCATGCTAGAGCCTAAATTTAAACCTTGCAGACAACTCTATATGGTCTGTAAAGCTCCACAAAGCGTCATGCTAGTGTCAATCACCATACAATTGTTTATCCCTATTGCAAATTCTTCCACTACAACAGTTGTTAGGTTGGGCCTCGACAATAACAAGTCAAACATGAGATACCTGAATGATGAAAAAATCTGCACAAAATTGGTTGTACTCGTCTCCCTTGTGCTATCTACAATCACTAAATCATCAAGACTATCCGTCACGTATGGATGTGTCAACATCAACATTGGGAAACCTACATCCCTGTCACCCATAAGCTAAATCGTGCATCCTCGCACCAACTCAATAGCCCCTCTAACATGAGCATATCAAAGAATTCCATATATGTTAGCTCTATATGTGTCTCTAGGGAATATACCTACTCTACCTCTACCTGCACAAAGGTTGGATATTCACTTCTTTCTTGTTCTTTAGTGGGGGCTCTACGATTGCTCTCCTTTGTGAGGGAGTATCCCCATCAACATGTAAGCTTTTGAGCCCTTCATATGGGTCCTCCTCTTCTCTCACCGTAGAGAGCCCTCTTTTAGAAATCTTACTAGGAGCTTTCATAGGCACTCCTTCTAGGTGAGGATACTGGAGGATCCCAAGGATGCGTAATTGTTGTTGCACTTCACCTTGGAAGGATGGGTTGCCATGGCTTGTTGAAGCCTAGTAACCAGATAGTTCACAAGCATAGGGGCATCATTAGTAGCTTGATCATTAGCAAAATCAAAGCCATCAACATTAATTTCACTCTCTCTACTATTTTCAACCATTCTAACTAAGTTTTATGTGTAAATTTTTACTTGTACTTTGGCACTTCAAGCCCTACTTGCTACTCCTCTTTGCTTTCATAGATAACCAGTCAAGCATCTATATCCATGGCTCAAAATATCATTAATTGTAAGAAATAGAAGAGAGGGTTATCATAGCCCAATCAACACCGGTTCCTGTCAAGCTTCTAGTAGCTCAATAATGGTTAAGTCATAGGCAAGCCCCTTGGGACTCCATTATTAAGACCATAGCTCTTGACGGTGATACCCTGTTAACTGCATGAAGCAGGCGCACCTCAAGGATAATAAATACTTATTCTACTTACCCTCATGCAATTAATACCAACCGTTTATAGCAATCTTGAGGACCTCTCTTCTTGCACAAGAAAAGAGAAACCGATAGCTCTGACACCAATGTAAAAGTTTATGGTCTAAATAGCTTGTAGATAGTGGAAAATAACTTAACATAGTGAGCATTTCATTAAGAGCAAGTTCCTAATGAGCATAGAAGAGTGTTTGGTTGGAGATATCAACATTAGCATAAGAGTCTTACCATACGGCGAGCGAGATTTTCCGAGCAGAGGATAATCCGAGCAAATGAATGAAGAATCAAATAGAGCATTTGAATTTTATGGTGGACATTTATGGCTCTATTTTTTTATAATTTCTTGGCAATAGGAAATGCTCAACAACTTATATTTGGATAACTTTGTTAGTATAAAACAATGGAGGAAATTAACACACTTTTAAAATTTATCATGTTCTATGCCAAGTGATTGTGATAGGAAGAGCCCTAGCTGTGGTAGAGTTTCTTACTTGTTGGGTGGAGCATTTTTCATCATGAGGGCCAAATGTACTTAGACAACATGGGGGGGAAAAGGTTTTATCACACCAAAGAAAAAGGATTGCATTAATTACTATAGGATACATCTTGGAGTTTCCCTTTTTGCTACCGTAGACAACACCAATGCCAAAGACGGCGGGAGTCTCAATTGTGTGTTTCTCCAAATTCTAGGTTGTGACTCTCAAGTCCATGAGTTCATGCACAAAGCAACCTTGACCAAAGTGGAGCTCTTTTAAGCCTTTGGGTGCAGTGTGGAAAAATGTACAATAGTAGTGAAGTCGCGGAGCAGAGCGTGGGTCGACTCTCTCACACACACACACAGTGAGCTTACACAGTACAGTACGCAGAGAACTGTTAGAAGGGTTATCTCCCAATTCCTTAGTATATACAAACAGTTAGAGGGAAGTGAGTTAGGCGGGCGCCCAGCCATATCTGCATAAGAGGCCACTTGGGCTTTAATCCCAACAACCTCCCACTTAAAGTCCAATGTGGCACTTTAAGTAACTGTAAATCTATGAACATAAATGTACAAAGATTTACATGGCTGCCATCTATCCAATGCCCAATAACTCACGACAATGCACAAAGCCCTCTCCTGGAAGTCCCTTTGTGAGTAGATCAGCAGGATTGTCCTTGGTGTGGATCTTCAACAGTTGTATATGCTTGTCTTCAAGTACTTCCCTAATGAAGTGATATTTCACATCAATATGCTTAGTCTTCGAATGGAACACTAGATTCTTTGCCAATTGTATAGCACTTTGACTATCACAATATAACTCTGGCATATCTGCATTGATTCCCAAGTCTGCTACCAATATACCAAGCCAAATAGCTTCTTTGGATGCCTCATTTGCTGCAACATACTCACCTTCAGTAGTAGACTGTGTAACACAATCTTGTAATCGAGATCGCCATGATATGGCACCTCCAGCCAATGTAAAGACATAGCCTGATGTAGATCTCCTCTTATCCAAGTCTCCTACATAATTTGAATCAGTGTATCCTCTGACACTCAAATCTTGACTACCATAGCATATGCGCATACTCTTTGTATGTTTTAAGTATCTCATGATACCTTTCACTGCCTCCCAATGTTTCTTGCCGGGATTTGACATATATCTGCTAACCACTCCCACTGCAAATGCAATATCCGGACATGTAGAAATCATTGCATACATCAAACTACCCACTGCAGACGCATATGGAATCTTATCCATTTCAGCCTTTTCTTCCTCAGACACGGGACAATCTTGTTTGCTAAGTTTCACATATGGTGTCAATGGAACACTCAATGCCTTTCCCTTCTCCATATTGAAACGTTGCAAAACCTTGTCAATATACTCTGTTTGAGATAACCAAATCAACTTCTTTGATCTGTCTCTCTCAATGCGCATACCAAGTATATGACTTGCCTCACCCATGTCTTTCATGTCAAACGATTTTGCCATCTTTGACTTCAAAGCTGAAATTTCTTCCAAGTGTTTGCTAGCAATCAACATGTCATCCACATACAAAATAAGGATCAGACAACTGCCATCCTTAGCCTTCTTTGTATATAGACAGCGATCGAACTCACTACGTTTGTAGCCTTGAGAAAGCATAAACTGGTGGAACTTATGGTACCATGCCGTCGGTGATTGTTTTAAGCCATAAAGACTCTTTAACAACTGGCATACCAAATGTTCCATGCCTTTCTCAACAAACCCTTCTGGCTGCTGCATGTAAATTTCCACATCTAAATCACCATGCAAGAACGCTGTCTTGACATCCATTTGGTGCAACACCAAATCCAATATAGCAACCAATGCAAGAAAGCATCTCAATGTAGTCATCTTGACCACTGGAGAGAAGACTTCATCAAAGTCAATGCCTTGTTCTTGCTTAAAGCCCTTGGCAACAAGCCTTGCTTTGTACTTTGGCTGACTATCATGAGCGGTGATCTTATACGTGTAAACCCATTTACAAGGTAGAGCCTTTTTGCCCTGTGGTAATTTAACCAACTTCCATGTCTGGTTTTTATGCAGAGCTGTCATCTCTGACTGCATGGCCAACTGCCATTTTTTTGAGTCAACCATTTGTAATGCTTCCTTGTAACAAGATGGTTCTCCGCAATCTGTGAGCATGACATAATTTAGAGATGGCACATAACGATCAGGTGGTTTGGAGACACGCTCAGAACGTCTCACCACAACTGATTCTGCCTCTCTAGCCACTATAGGCTGTTCCTGAGCCTGACCATGCTGTCTTGATGTGCTAGCACTAGGTCCATCTTCCCTGAAGACAACTCTTCTGATCTCCTCTGTCTTCTCTGGCTTAGCATGAAACATGGCTTCATTGAAATGCACATCATTGCTACGAATAAGCTTTCTGGACTCAGGATCCCAAAGCCGGTAACCCATCTCGCCCGATTCTCCGTAGCCAAGAAATATACACTTCTTGCTCTTTGGTTCTAACTTATTTCTGAACTCCTTAGGAATATGGCTATAAGCTTCACAACCAAAGACTCTAAGATGCTTATACGAAGGTGCCTTGCCTGTCCATAGCATCTCGGCCACTGCACTCTTATCCAGAACCCTACTAGGAGACCTGTTGATCAAATGGACTGCTGTAGCCACTGCTTCCGCCCAAAATCCATCAGGCAACTCAGCATTTGACAACATGCTTCTAACCTTCTCTTGTATGGTCCTATTCATACGTTCTGCAACCCCATTCTGTGAAGGATTATATGGTGCAGTAAGTTCCCGCTTAATCCCTTTTGCTTCACAAAAGTCTTGAAAAGCTTTGGAAACGTACTCTCCACCATTGTCAGTTCTCAAGCACTTCAGCTTCTGACCACTCTGATTCTCCACCAGCTGCAAGAATGTCTTAAAGACCTTGAGCACCTCATCCTTGTGCTTCAAGAAGTAAACCCATACTTTGCGAGAATAGTCATCTATGAATGTACAAAAGTACATTGCTCCCCCTAGTGACAAACTAGGCATTGGTCCGCATAGATCACTGTGTACAAGAGCTAACCGTTCGTCCCTACGATTCCTCTTTGATCTGTGCAGTTCCTGTGTTTGCTTACCATAAACACAATGCTCTCAAAACTCAAAATCTTGAAATGAAAATCCAGGAAAATAACCATAATGAGAAAGTATTTCCATTCCTCTTTTTGACATATTTCCCAACCTACGATGCCACAGTGACACACTTGGCTGCTCAATCACATTAATTACATGGTTTTTAACCTCTGAAACATGTAAAGTGTACAGAGTTCCTGACTTGCTGCCATGTGCTACAGTCATCGAACCTTTGGAGATCTTCCAAGCGCTGTTTCCAAAAACTGTCACATAACCCGCATCATCCAACTTCCCTGTACTAATCAAGCTCTTTCGGATTGCTGGAACATGTCTGACATTCTTGAGCCATAAAGAAGAGCCATTCTGAAACTTCAACTACACATCTCCCACTCCAAGTATGTCACAAACCTGCTCATTGCCAAGTCTGACATAATCTTTAGTAGCCACATATGATGTAAACCACTCTTTGTGCGGAGAAACATGTAAAGATGCCCCTGAGTCGATAATCCAATCACTCATAGCATGTCCATCCTCTGCAGTCAAGAAAACAGAATCAAGATTGCTTGTAAGGAAGATGTCACCAGCTGCTATACCAGAATCACTGTCTGAACCAGATCCTGTGACATTCACCTCTTCAATCTTCACTGAACTCTTCTTTTCATCTTGCTCAGAACTCTTTGTTTTTCCTTTTTCTTGTTTCCACTTCGTACAATCTCGCTTCATGTGACCCTTCTTGCCACAATGGTAGCATTCTATGTCATCCTTTGACTTCGAATCACGAGACTTACTTCGGTTTTGTGCCTTCTTACCCTTCTTCTCTTTAAACTGTTGTCTCCCTCGAATGACCAAAGCACTATTGCCTTTGCCTTTGTCAATGTTCTTCCTGTTCACTTCCTCTGTGAGCAAGCTGCCTTCTACATTGGCACTTGTAAGACCTTCTGGCGCGACAGAATTACTTAACGCTGTACGAAAAGTATCCCAACTGTCTGGCAAAGTGATTAAGAGAAACATAGCCTTCACTGAATCTGGAAAGACTATCTCCTGTGCTGTTAACTGGCTAAAAATTGTGTGAAATTCATTCAGATGATTTGACATGGCTGTCCCTTCCTTCATCTTCAAATCCACCAATTTCTTGAGCCAGTAAATCTGAGAAGCAGCACTTTGTTTCTCGTACATACCACATAGCTTTTGCCATACGCCATACGCTGTAGTCTCTTCTGCTACGTTGAAGTAAACATTTTCTACCAGTGTCAGCATGATTGTGGAACAAGCTAACTCGTCAAGCTCTTCCCACTCATCTTCAGCCATACCTTCTGGTCTCTCCCCTTTGAGCTTCAGTGGCTTCACTTGTTTTTTCTGCACCAAAACCTGCCAAATCTGCTTCTTCCATAATGGAAAGTTTGTGCCATCCAGCTTCTTTATGTTGTAAAGAGTCTCACTTTGAGAAGATGCCATATCTGCCAAACTGCTTACTCCTGAGAAAAATTCGGCAGAGTTTCCCCTGTAAACTGGCCTCTGTACACAGTAAACAAGCTGTAATCAACAAGCTGAACACCTCTCCTTAGGAACTGTCAGTATTTTGAAAATTTTTGACAGAGTCTCCCCTGTAAACTGAGCTCTGGGAACCAAAAGATAGCTCAAAAAACAATCATAAATAGCTGACCAATGACAAATCTAAAAAATCTCTGTAATATGTTGTCCTGTAAGCATACACTGTCTCCTCTCTGGGCGATGACAGAACCTGTATCTGTCTCAAGACTGAACCCTGAACAATGCCTCAACGGTCTGACGCATAAGATGCAATCCAGTGTCTACACAAAGTCATACATCCTAAGGGATAAAAGTCGCCGAAGAGGATGCATGTAGAGGGGAACTCCAGCAACCTAATCCACCTCACACTGGGTAACCCAGCCCCCAGTGCTTGGCTTCAAAAAACCTCACACACGACCCTCTCAGATGGCTTAGCAAACTGCCCAGAATTAGCATACATCCTATAATAGACCAATCACTGTCCTATGACCGCTGCAGCGGTCTGTCTGCTAGCGTGACTCACAACTAGCAGACCCACAATCACAGTACATCAATCTGCAATACATGCCAGTGGTGTCAAGCCGTCGTATGGCCACACCTCCCCTGGAACCTAGCAAGCACAAGAAGTAACATTGCAGACTGCAATATATATATATCTGATGATATATATGTGTACCTGGTCTATAGATGATGCTCTGAAGACTAATAAGTGATGTATGTCGATGCCGATATTGATGTCGACCACCTCCTGCTTGCCAATCTACACAAGACGGATTTCTTTGCGGCTGAAATCTATCTTCTACTGTAGTGCTCAGAACGAAATTCTGAGGGCATAAACGGCTTCAAAAGGGGGGTAAAACTCCAGGTCGCCTGATGGAAACGCTCCCGGAACGCCGAGTGTGAATTTTCGAACTCCGGATCCAGAATCTGCCGAAAAAGTGCGCGCGCGCGCGATTGCGCAAATCCGCACTGAACCAAGGCTCTGATACCAATTGAAGTCGCGGAGCGGAGCGTGGGTCGACTCTCTCACACACACACACACAGTGAGCTTACACAGTACAGTACGCAGAGAACTGTTAGAAGGGTTATCTCCCAATTCCTTAGTATTCACAAAGTATAAGTTAGTATATACAAAGAGTTAGAGGGAAGTGAGTTAGGCGGGCGGCCAGCCATATCTGCATAAGAGGCCACTTGGGCTTTAATCCCAACAAGTAGTTTAAGTAGGCTTGGTTTGTAATGGTTTTGCATTGTGGGGTATTTTGTCGTCAATTGTTGTTGAGCTAGAATGTGGCCTAAAGAGTTTATTTGTGTAATAAGGACAAGTTAAGAGGTTCTTCCATTTAGCGTTAATGCTCTCATTGCTGGTACATTTTGCATTTGCATTTGTGACTATGTATCAATGTGTGCATGTGAACACATTAAAGTAAGAGTAAGGTTCTTATGTTTAAGAATATTTGAGATGCAACATGTTTACTTTGCTACACTATCTTAGTACTTTTGAGCGGAGGAGAAACCGAGCAAACACATACAATAAACAAGATGGTGGTCAAGGCCTCACTAATTACTCTGTAAATTTAGGCGTCAATATTCAAGAAAAATCATTTTTCCAAGCATACAAAATTCCTTTCCTTGAATTTGCCAAGAGGAATTTTTAGCAAATAAGGTTATCTTTTTGGGCTTTTGCACTATTTTTCTCTATTTTGGGGCGGAATTTCTCCTTTTCCTCTTGCTCTCAACCGACATTTTTGAAATTGAAAAAGGCACAATATTAAGCTTGAGACACATTTTTCCAAAGCATTGCTACTCATACAAATCAACAAATTTTTTACTAGTTCCTCTATGGAGATTCTAACTTTGTCAGTTTTGAGAGGCAAAGGTTACTGGCAGAATTTTTCTTCGAATTTTCAATGGAGATGGTTTTGCCTAAAAAGAGAGAAGAAGAAGAAGAAGAAGAAGAACAGAATTTTAACTTCGGAAGAAACTATCGCAAGAGACCTTAAATATCTATTCGACGAGGAAAGTTGAACTCAAAACATGTTATTCAAGTGGGAAATGGCATAACCAATCTACCACACTTGGGTGATTGAAAAGCTATACCATTTTCCTCTTTTTATTAGCGCACACACCCACACACACCCCCTGAGAAGAAGAGAATTTTAACGTCGTAGGAAACTATCCCAACAGACCTTAAAGATCTATCCCCGACGAGGAGAGTTGAACGTGCCCTTGAACTGCTATAAAGTGCGAGAGAGAGAGAGAGAGAGAGAGAGAGAGAGAGAGAGAGAGAGAGAGAGAGAGAGAGAGAGAGAGAGAGAGAGAGAGAGAGAGAGAGAGAGAGAGAGAGAGAGAGAGAGAGAGAGAGAGAGCACGCGGCCCTTTGCTGCTCTTCCTGCGCAATGAATGGCTTATAGCGCCCCCCCATAGACCCGCCAAAAGGGATTCTAGAGGAGTTGGTTTTGTAGCTCCATGGAAGAAGCTGTCTCCTAAGGGGCCTCTAGGCTAGGGACCCTCCACAGTAGATAATCGCCAGCTACACAGCAAGTCGATTTCTTTCTGGTGGCATTTTTATCATAAAATGGTTTTATTCATTCAACCCCTTACGATAGCACTCATAAGAGTCATCAGGCATGTAGAGAGGCATGTTGATCTGCCATGAAGTTCATGGTTTTTGGACATGAATGTGTTGAAACTTGAAGCCTATGTAGCTAGTTCATGAACCCATTTGTGTTTGCTGTATGGAATTTTATGTTCTGGACACCCATGGATGCTTAATTGTTCTTGTGCAACAGATATAGAGCAGTAACAAGTGCATACTACAAAGGTGCAATTGGAGCTATGTTGGTATATGACATCACTAAAAGGCAAACATTTGACCATATTGTTTGATGGCTAGAAGAGCTTAGGAGTCATGCTGGCAATAACATTGTGATTATGCTCGTTGGTAACAAGACTGATCTAAGAACCCTTAGGGCATTTACATCAGAGGATGCAAAGGAGTTTGCTGAGAAAGAAGGTTTGTTTTTTCTTGAGACATCAGCTTTGGAAGATACTAATGCGGAAAGCGCATTCTTGATGGTGCTTTCAAAGATCTATAGGATTGTCAGTAAAAAGTCTTTGATTGCGAATGAAGAACATGGAAATGGCAAGGCGTCTTTGCTAACAGGTACCAAGATTGTCCTTCCAACCGAGGGCCAACAGAAGAAGGGTTGCTATGGGACAGTGTGGGTGATTGTTGAGGCAAAGAGTCGTTGTGTGCTGCAGCTATATCTCTATACATTTGTTGCCATTTTGAAGGGCTTTCCAGAGCAAAGCCCCTTGTTTTATATTGCTTATGTCAACATAATCATGGAAACAATTTTTAAAAGAGTTTTGCTAACAGTCAAAGTCAAGGTATACCTCACTACTGTATCTAATTTAGTTTTAGCTTTATACAAGCTGTGAATGGTGCAAAGTTAATCATAATCTATATTAAGATGTTTTGTTTTCCGCTTTTCATCATGAATAGACATTGGCAGGAAAAATTGTGCCGATATCTTTGATACCATGTTAGTGGTCATACCTAGCTATCTAACTACTACTTGGCATGGATATGGGTGGTTCTACTATTAGCCCCTCCGAACCATGATGGATTTGATTTACGCTTTCACATATTGTTTCACCAGAAACCTGCGTTTCCTTCTGATTTATTGCTTGCAAGGTGCCACATTGATGATGGGCTTTTGAAGTCAAATATGTTCTTAATCTTAGATTTGAATCTAGTAAATTGTTTCTTATTTTTTCTATTTGGTTAGCATGAAGGCTGACTTCTTCTGTTTGGTGAGATGCACGCACCAAAACTCTGTCACACACACACACACACACACACACACACACACACACACACACATAATGTGATAGACATAAAGACAGAGAGATTTGCGAGAGAGAGTTTGTCTACCAACAGGAAAAAAGGCAAGGAGAAGTAGTCCAGTAACCTTGATTTTCAATCATCTCAAGGTTAAGCTGAGGTAGACCTTTCCCAAACATGGACCCAACAGAGGCGTGACATTGGAGGTAGGAGGACTATTGGCCTTTGTAGCTCTCGCACAAAAATGACTTGCTACATTGGTTTGTGTGCTAAAAATTAAGAGAGCTCCTTGCTTTCTTGTAATTGTAGCTTGCTCTTTTGCTCGGTTTAGAGATTGCTCAGAAAATCTTGCTTGGAGTTAGGGATCCTTCTTAGCATAACATCTAATTAGTTTGGCATAACAATACTTGAAAGAGGGAGAGAAATAGAACATTGACAACTATCGAGAACCGGATTTACATGTACCGGTCCCCCTTCAATTAGGCGTTTGTATTATAGCTTCTCCCATTAAGAGAGACTTTGTACATACAACTCTTTGTGTTCCTTGGTAAATACTCGTTGGTGCAATGAAGATGGAAGCTTCATGCACCAAACTTACACGTGATAACACATAACATCAATTCTCTCAAGTCTCAGACCCAAGACCTCACACACCTTCGAAGATGGTGAGAGCTAGCAGGGTATGAGACTAGATGTAGAGGAAGAAGAAGTATTCTTACAAGAAAGAAGTATTCCTCACTTAATTACTCTTGTAGCTTAGCTTAACTTAGTAATTAGACAATAGAGAAGAGAAGCATGGCATTGAAACTTGGCTCTTGGTTGGATGTGCAGTCCATATCCAAGAGTTGTTGGTGTAGGCCTTCATTGTCAAAACTTGGAGAAGAAGATGAGCTTCCATTAAAGCTTGGAGAAAGAGACGACTTTCTTGGTCTACACATGAGTTGTGTGAGTGTGTGAGTGTGTGTGTGTGTGTGTGTGTGTGTGTGTGTGTGTGTGTGTGTGTGTGTGTGTGTGTGTGTGTGTGTGTGTGTGTGTGTGTGTGTGTGTGTAATCGTGTTAGGCAAAAGTGAGGCTTCTCTCTCTTTGTGGGAGACCCCTTCTCCAATTTACACTTTTTGGGATCCTATTGGCCCTTGAAAAGCTTAGCCGATAGCATTTGAGAAAGCTTTTTACTCATGCTGGCTCCCTATTGGCCCTTGAAAAGCTTAGCCAATAGCATTTTAGATGCCAAGTCAAGAGCTTTGTGACAAGTGTCCACCCTTTTCCCCTTTTTGTAAAAGCTTAGATAATTAATTTAATTATCTAAATCCTTATTGGACCTTTTAATCTTCTCGCCAATAGAAATTAAGCAAATTTGTGGGCTGCTTATTTCTCATTGGACCTTTTGACTGTCCAATAGTCTTTTTGGGAGATTAATTTTCATAGGTTCTTTTATCAAGCATTTCTAAAATAAGAAATTGAATTTACCTAGCACAATCCTCATTGGTCCACCTCTTTGTCCATCCAATAGGATTCATGCAAAATTGGGGGTTTTCTTGCATGCATGACATGTGTCCTATTTGCTTTTAGGCGTAAAGGTAAGCTTGTGTGTGTGTGTGTGTGTGTGTGTGTGTGTGTGTGTGTGTGTGTGTGTGTGTGTGTGTGTGTGTGTGTGTGTGTGTGTGTGTGTGTGTTCTAACATCCCAGCTCTCCCACTCTCTTGTCTTCTTGTTGTAGCCACTTTTTTTACTTTATTATTCAACACTAACCCTGTGCCCTCGTCCATCCTTCAATGTTCATGGAAATGATATACAGCAGGTCCCATGCCTAATCCTCAAGATTCACACCAATTCTTTTCCGTGCAGTATGCCCGCATAGCAGCAAGCTGGACAGATCCGGAGAGGAGTATCGAAGATCTTTCAAACCCTGGTAATATTTCGCAGATCATCAAGCTGGAGAGTACTTCGGATGCTTGCCGACGTGATGAGCACTCCCAAAGCTCGGATATTTCGTGCGATCAAGCCATGGCAGAGGTATGTTCTACTAGTGCTACCGAAGCAGAACATATCAGATTTCAATCGATGATCAGTTGGTTTATTCTGTAGTTAAATCACCAAAACTCATCGTAGCACATCATAATTTCTGCACACACATACTCAGAGGAGTAATTACTACAAGAGGCTGCGACTTCTTTCTAGCTAGTACTACAGGAAGCAACAAGCATTGCTGGATGTGGGTCTATAGATTACCCTTCTCTTTCCATGCTTTTCTTATGTGCTCCAAAATAGCTCGCATGTACCCTACACTTAAGCAACTTATTAGGAGGTTAATTAGCAGCTTCTACTCACATATGAAGTCATATAAGAGAAAGCAATGGAGACAAAAGTTAAAAGTACTTGCTCGTGCAGAGCTTTAATGGAACCATCAAACGCGGACCCTATTGCCTTTGACTCATCCTATGATCTATGGTGTTGGGAGTGGAAACACCCATCTATGGTGTTGGAAGTGGCACACCCAGCTAGCTGTTGTACTGGAACCTTATACCTATTCACATGAAAGCAAAGAGCCATGAAGAAAAGCCTAGTTGGTTGACATGGTGAGAGCGTTCTTCAGTAGCATAGGGTCTGTAGGCCAAGCTCCTCCCTATTCATTCCAGCAGTAGAAGGTCGACACTATCACTGTTTGCCTCATTGGCATATTGGAATTGACCTTCTTTTGCAGTGAAGCCTCTGTGCCTTCCCCACATAGCAATCATAGCAGCTTTGTGTGCAACAAGACCCAGTGGCTAGCCTAGTGTTTTTTCTTTGAATCAGCCTATGCTCTTAGCCTGCAGCAGATGAGCTAGCGATCTCACTTTTTCAACCCATTCTCCATCGAAGGAATGGCTTGTAACAGCCTTCACAATCATCTCGTTGTGGTCCGGTGCTTTGGTAGCCCATTGGGCTTCTCCTCGGTCGTTTCCACGCCAGCTTCAAGTGCTTGGTTGTTGTTCATCATCAACAATGCAAAGATCTGCATTTGGAGTCCTTCATTCCTCTCGGATTGGGTGCACATTTCAGCCATCAGTGGTGATCGGCACCTTGAAAGCATCTGCCATTCCGAAAGAGGCTGACATGGTTGAGAGAATGCATGATGAGAGTGCTAGTCATGACCTATTAAAAAGATGTTGTTCTTGGTAAGGCTTTTCTTGATATGTATGCCCAATGCAAAAGCAAAAAAACTTTTTAATGAGATTTTTTTGAGAAATGTCACCTCTTGGAGTATGTTGATTGTAGGATATGCCTAGCATGGTTGTGGCAAGAAAGTGAGGGCTCCTCGCCATACAGATTTTCTTGGAGTTCTCTTGGAGAATGCAAGGACAACAAACTATCAGGCTACCTTCTCTAATACATCAGCAAAGGAATTCCGTGAGTATGACCATGTGGATTTTTGCATGATCGACTTTCGGAGCAAATTTCAGCTGGTATAAAAAAGGGATGCTCTCCTAGCGTTTTCAAATAGAGAAGGGGCACTAGAATGAGTAGCTACCCAATGTTTTTTGCATCAGCAAAGCCAGCGTTTTTTCACCGACTCGCTCGCGTTTTGTGGCTACTGCAGATCAGCCCTACTGCTTGGTGATCACAATATATTTGCCTAGTGTTTTTTCTTCTAATTAGCCTATTCTCTCAGCCTACAGCAGATCAACCAA
The DNA here is from genome assembly GCF_014529385.1 of Adiantum capillus-veneris. Taxonomy (NCBI): domain Eukaryota; kingdom Viridiplantae; phylum Streptophyta; class Polypodiopsida; order Polypodiales; family Pteridaceae; genus Adiantum; species Adiantum capillus-veneris. The sequence goes on along the minus strand of NC_140945.1, from coordinate 35,135,638 downwards.
CAATCTCAGTTTTCCTTATGAAAGTGATGATGCAGACAAAGAAGATCAAGGCAATAAAAAGGTGAGAAAGAGGTCACCCTCTTCTCCATCTTCATCAAATTATTTATCTTCTGAAGAAAGTGATGGTGCAACTTTTGAACCATCAAAAAGAAGAGGCCATAGGAAATCCTATGCGATGTGGAAGAGGTCATCCAAGCTCAAGACATTCAAAGAAGGAGGAAAGAGCATCTCTTTCCTTACCTACAATGGCACCTTTGGTGCTACGAACAAAGTCTTGGCCTTATTCCAACAATTCGATGCGGCGTTTGGAGATGAGGGCTTCACGGAGTCCTCTAAGCTACGCCATGTAGCTATGCACTTTCAAAAGTCCGCCAGGCAATGGTGGTCTATCCTACAGGCCAACGGTGAAGCTCTAGGAACATGGAAAGCTTTAAGAGCTTCCATTATGAAGAAGTTTTTGGCCACCAATGCCAAAGACAATGTACTCACGGAATGGCGAAGCTTGAAGCTCTCTCCCTACGAATCCATTCACAAATATGTAGACAACTTTTGGGACTTACAGCTCAAAGCCACTGTCTTCAAAAAGTTGGATTTTGGAGAGCAAAAGCAACAATTTTGTGCAGGCTTAACTGAATAAATGGCGGAGTATGTCAACTCCCAAAGGCCATGCACCTTATCGGTGGTTATACATCATACTATAGTGGCTTCTCGAATCAATTTCCAAACAGGGGCTAAGAGAAATTCTGAGCCCACGGAAAACAAGGGTTCCAATGAGCCTAAGGGGAAGGACAATGTCCAAAAGTCCCCTAAGGGCATTTCCAACAAAGCTAAGGAGAAGGGAGCTTACAAAGGCAAAAACGAACTCTCTACTGAAGAGATCGAGCGTTATCACAAGGATAACCGTTGTTTCAAGTGCGACGAGCAAGGGCATGCGTACCGCACTTGTCCCCAAAAGAACACTCGCCATGAACCTTCTAGAACTACTTTGGTTGAAATCCAAGAGGAGGAAACTCACCACAAAGGATCTCCTCTATGCCATGCTTGGGGAAATGTAAGAGAACATGATGCTTTTATTCTCTTTGATCCTGGTTCTACTCACAATTTCATATCCATAGAGTTGGCCACCAAGCTAGGCATACAAGCTTATGAGATGGGAGATGTTCCACCCGCAGACGGTACTTTCAAGGGGAAAGAAGCTTCAGTCACTCCCTTAATCGCGAAATTGAGGCTCCATGTCCAAAGCTATGTGGAGAAAGATGACTTCTTTATCTCTCCTCTCAAGCATGAGTATGTAATCCTAGGTGCACCATGGTTTGATCGCATGGCTGCCAATGTTAAATTACCTGAAAGGAGAATCTACTTTAGGTTGAAAGAAAAAGATATGTACATAGATGCTAAGCAAATGGGTAACACCATACTCATTGTACATATGCATTTTGTTCATATCCATTTTGTTCTCTTGTGCTATTAGTGCAAAAGAAAGACGACACATATCGTATGTGTGTCGGCTATAGAGCACTAAATAGGATCACTATCAAGAATTTGTTTACACGGGTAGAAGATATATCTAATAAGCTACAGGGTCCACCTACTTGAGTAGGATTGACCTAAAAAGTGTCTATCATCAAATAAGGATAGTTGATCAAGACATTGTAAAGACTGCATTTTGCACTATGTTTGGTCTTTACGAATACATTGTCATGCCTTTTGGCTTGACAAATGCACTAGCCAATTCAATCGCTTGATGGAGAAGCTATTCAGGCCTCACCGAACCTTTACTAGAGTGTTCTTTGATGATATCTTCATCTACTCTAATTCATTAGACGAACACAAGCAACATCGCCAGGTAATATTTCAAGTTCTCAGAGAGAATAAACTTTATGTTAATCGAAAGAAAAAAGAATTTTTCTTACAATAGATTCAGTATCTAGGTCACATTATCTCTCAAGATGGCATCCAAATGGATCCATCAAAATTAGAGGTAATAAAAGGATGGCCTAAACGAAGGAATCTTCATGAACTAAGAAGCTTTATAGGTATGTGTGCATACTATAGATGCTTCATAAAAAAGTTCTCACTAATAGCAGGACCATTGCATGACCTAACAAAGAAAAACGTTAGGTACACATGGTCTGCCAAGGAGAACAATGCTTTTGAAAATCCTAAAGAAAAGCTTATCTCTCAATTTGTGCTTGCACTACCGGATCTCTCAAAGCCATTTAAGGTCCAATGTGATGCTTGTGTTGATTGCCTTGCAACTGTTTTGCTCCAAGAAGGTCACGCCATAGCCTATGAAAGTAGAAGGCTTGAACCTATTGAGCAAGCTCTAGCATATATGAAAAGGAACTCCTCGCAGTGCTACATGCCTTAGACTCATGGAAGCACTATTTATTGAGGACTCCTTTCATTATGCGAACGTTCACCAAAGTCTTAAGTACTTCATGATGCAGACCAAGCTCTCCAACAAACAAATGAGGTGGGAAAATTTCCTTTTGCAATTTCATTTTTATATTGCTCACATTGCTCGCAAGCATAATCAAGTAGCCGATGCACTCTCAAGATTGTCGAGAGTGAATGCGGCTTCCATAGCAACTCACAATGATCTATCTTCTATGATAGATGAGTATGCTATTGATCCCGATTTAAAAGATGTGATTTCATCCCTTGCACTAGGGAAGAAAGAGGAACCATTTACTTTACAAGATGGTTATCTTCTCTATTGCAATAGACTATGTGTTACTAACTCACTCCGTAAAAAATTAATGCATGAATCTCATGCTCCTCCTTATGCGGGGCATAGAGGGATTCAGTCTACCCTAAAAGGGATTGAAACATATTTCTATTGGCCTACCATGAAATACAGCATACAAGAGTATGTTTCTAAATGTGCGGTATGCCAAAAGACAAAGTTTGATAGAGGGAAGCAACCTTGATTGCTTCAACCTTTGCCAATCCCTAATTCACCATGGGAGAGAATATCCATGGATTTTATCTTTGGATTGCCCAAGTCTATCCATGGGAATATGGGAATATGGAGGTTAGTAGACAGGTTTAGTAAACAAGCTCATTTTATACCTATCAAAGAGACTATCAAAGCCCATCAAATGGCAACCCTCTTCATTTCAAAAATCTTCAAATACCATGGCTTGCCAATGTCCATAGTGTTGGATAGAGATCCTAGATTGACCAGTAATTTCTGGAAGGGTCTCTTTGAGAATTCAGGAACAAGGCTAAAATACTCTTTGGCCTATCACCTGCCAATGGATGGCCAAAGTGAAATAGCTAACCTAACAATCCTTGATCTACTAAAAGCCTATGTAACAGAAGTAGATCAAAGATCCCAATGGCAGAAGTACTTACCCTTAGTGGAGTATGCTTACAAAAACACTGTACATACTTCCACTGAAAAAGCACCTTTCAAGGTAATTGAAGGAAAAGCTTTCCACGAAGGTATGTGTGTGGTGGTTGAAAGGGATATTGATAGAAGCAGCTCTACAGTGGGCTATCAAATAGGTTCAAGTCTTGCTTGAGGAGGACCTCGCTTTATATGGTTTGGGGGATCGGTGAGGTATGTCCTTGGATGATGACAATGTTGATATGTTTGGGGGTGCTTTGTTGTGAGTGGGTAGTTTGCGGATAGGTGCTTAGCACGGTGAGGATATGATGTTGGCAGTTTGGGTGTGTGGTTGGTTATATGCCTTGGTGTGGCACTATGTAAAGCTATTACAAGTGGATGGAAGATACCAGTGCAAGGTGTTTGACCTAAGTTGTGACCATGTGGTAAAGTAGGGGGTTGTGCAACCTGCATGAGAAAAGGTGGCGGATGCAAGGAGCTGGTTTTGTACATATGGTAGGTGTTTTGTGGTGTACAAAGTGTTTGGTGTGGTGCAGTTGTTTAGGTCAATAAGACTATGTGTGGTTGAACATAAATGTTCAACAAGGGGTGGGCAATGATGGGGAAACCAAAGTTGGTTTGTGTAGGGAAGTGCTCTATGCCGAGATGTGGGTGCTAGCAGGTGCAAGAAAAGGTACTAAGGCAGGTGCAAAAGACTTGGGTAGGTAGTTGTTATTGGAAATGTATGTCTAATGCGGCTTTTTAGGCCAAAGAGGCTCCAAAAAAGTCCAATTAGGATGACAAGTGAAGGTGCCGGAGATGCTTAGTTAGAATGTTGTTGTGAAAGCCGGTCCAAATAGCTAATCAAACAAAGCCCTGGTGTGGAAGATATAAAAGTTTGAAGTCAAAAGGTCTAGCAGATATGAGATGGACAGGGCAATTGGGGACAATTGGTCATAGCTGGGATGAGTGGATACAACTGTAGTGCTTATGTTGTGGAGCATGCCATCTTCTTGAATCACCAATCGGAGCTCAAGAGGGTAAGCTATGGACATTTGAAGATTTGGCGGGGGTTGAGTTTGTGCCCACTTGACCACATCAAGACTCGTGCCATCCGGTGTCTTTGGGCACTTGTCAAATTTCAATAACATAGAGCATACCATGTGGAGTCAGTAGGAAGTTATGCCTTGTCGATTGAATTCCTGGTTAACGAGTTACAACTTGGTAAAGTGAGGACAAGTGCCCCAGGAGAGGTGTCAAATGTTTTTTCTTCCATTTTGGCGGCCCCAGTTTGCGGGCTTAGATGGCTTAGAATGTGGTGAGGATTGTGGAATTCCAAGTCGGCAATGATGGCTACCAATTGGGACTTGCGGCTCCATCATTGTGCTAATGGGCAAGAAATGACAAGGCTTTGAATCTTGGAGGAAAAAAATGTGTTTGGTGGTGACTTTGGGAGGATTTTTTGAGTCTTGGGGAGCAATTAGCTAAGGTAGTTCCATGGGGCATGTGGATTTTCCCACATGCACAACCCGGAGCTCGAAGGGTGGCCTATATATCTTAGTACACGACCCATATGGGGTGTGAAGTGACGAGAGAGTGGCCTCTCTCTTGCAAATGGCTATGGCATGTATTCCTTAGCGCTGCTCGAAGTGGCCTTGTGGGAATTTTTGGTGTCCGATGACGGTGCAAGGTGGCATGTGCAGCATCTAGTGGTCGGTGGCAGTCCTACGATGGAGTTGATGATGGTAATGACATGGCATGTACCCTCAAGGGCTTGGTTCCCACAAGCAATGGCGCCCCCCATTTTTTATGAAGAAAAAAGTGACCACTGGCAAGGTCGCTAGTGCGAGCAAGGGAGGAGGGTTCCACCAAGGGGGAAAAGTGAGGTGGCAAAGGCTGTCAAAGAGGAGAGTTCAAATGGTGAAAATCCCAGGAGGTAAGGGGAGGATCTTGTGAGGGAGTGAGAGAGAGAGAGGGAGAGAATTTAGAGGATCCAAGGCTAAGGGAGGGCAAGTCCTAGGAGGCAGTAAAAGGCCATTCAAAGGTTGACAAGTAGGGTGAAAATAAGGGGGGAGGGAAAACAAATAAAATAAAAAATCCTAAGTGCTAGGGGCACTAGAGACATTGCGCATGCACCCCTTCAAGTTCAAGTGCAAAGAGGAAAGAGCAGATCAAACAAGGTGTCTCCCCCCCTTCAAAGTTACCAAATTGAGATGAAAAGTGGACCAATCAAATTCGAGATGCCCAAATTGAAAGAGGACCCCCTATATAAGCCAAACCTTGTACATTTTTAATGCTTTTTTCCTAGACGCTTTTGCCCAAGAGGCTTTTTGGGAGCCTACAGAGAGCCATAAAGAGAGTGTGTGAGTTCTTGGGTAGGCTTTTTGTGTAGAGGTGTGTGCCTGTAAAGCCCAAAGTGTGTGTTTTCTTGCCCGACGACCATGTGGGTGCACCATTTGTTGTTGTTGATCTCTATATGGTGTTCTGAGCAGTGGTGAAGCCTCCATCATGTTTCTCTCGCGTCATTTTCCCTTCCCCCTTCTCTATTTCTTTTGCTTGTGTGCAGTGCTAGTGCAGATGTGTGTGCCCTCCGGGATTATTTTTTGTGTGCAAAATGAAAGTGAGAGAGTGGTTTTGTGTGCAACAGTGTTGTGCGGCTCAAAATAAGCAATGAAATGTGTGGATAGCTTTGTTGAGTGTGTTTGTACATCACTGTGTGTGTAGGCGGTGGCTTGCTAGTGAGTGTTTAGAGTTTTGAAGGTGAAATCTAGTGGACTCGGGTGCTGTTATGCCATGGCTCTAGAGAGATTACCTCTAGAGAGGTAATCTATTTCTGTGTCGGGTGCGTTCCCCCATTCCCCCTCTCTAGCATGTGAAAGTCAATTTCAGCTACTCATGCATACAAGCAAGATGCTACAAGGCTCATTCTTCCCCATTGCACTTTGTAAATTATCTATGGACAATTTTACGGAAAGGATAGGAGCGGTATGTGACGCAATAATGATCAACCAGTGTACTGGTTGTGGTTTTCCACTAGAAGTACAAGAAATCACTACAACAGTTAAGCTGCCCTTTGCACATAGCTATTATCTTCTTTGCTTTGCTGATGCATTCTCCCTAGGGACAAAATGTAGAGCTTCCACCTGCGAGTAGCGGATACAAACAGACATAACACACATAACAAGAAAATATTGGTATGCTAGTTAGCATAGTGGGCATGGTGGTTAGCGTAGTTTGTATGCTAGTTAGCATACCCAACTAGCATAGTGGGTATGGTGGCTAGCATACTATGTATGCTAAGTAGTATACCCAATTATGCTAGTTAGCATACCCAGTTTAACTAGTTAGCATAAATAGAAAGCTAGTTAGCATACCCAGTTTAACTAGTTAGCATAAATAGAAAGCTAGTTAGCATACCCAGTGATGCTAGTAAGAATACGTACATGCTACTATGTATGCTAGTTAGCATACCCAATTATGCTAGCTAGCATACCTAGCTATGCTAGTTAGCATACACAACTATACTAGTAAGTATACATGCTAATGTGTATGCTAGTTAGCATACACACCTATGCTAGTAAGCATACATGCTACTATGTATGCTAGTTAGCATACCCAGTTTTGATAGTTAGCATACATGGTACTCTATATGCTAGCTAGCATACCCAATTATTCTAGTTGACATACCAATTATGCTTGTTAGCATACATGGTATTGTGTATGCTAGTTAACAAAACCAGTTATGCTAGCTAGCATACCTATTTATGCTAGTCAGCTAACATGGATCTGTGTATGCTAGTTAACAGAGTTTTTATGCTAGTTAGTAGAGTTTGTATGCCAGTTAGCATCGGGTTATGGTGGCTAGCATCTTGTGTTTAGTTAGCAAATCCACTTGTTCTATTTAGCTTACCTACTTATGTTGGTTAGCATAAATGCTATTGTGTATGCTAGTTAGCATATTGGCTATGGTGGCCAACATACTCAATTATGTCAGTTATTAGTATACAGGGCTCTCTGTATGCTAGCTAGCACACCTAGTTATGCTAGTTAGCATACATGGTTATGCTAGTTAGCATCTATTCTACTATGTATGCTAGTCAGCATACATAGAAGTCTTCATACGTGCTTATTATGCTATTTATGCTAGTTAGCATATTTGGTATGCTGGCTAGCCTACCCAATTATGCTAGTTAGCATATACGATATATATTATCTTTATGCTTGTTAGAATAGTCTTCATGCTAGTTATCATAACTAGGTATGCTAGCTAGCATATTGTGTATGCTAATTATCATACCCATTTATGCTAGTTAGCATACCCAGTTATGTTAGTCATGACATTGTATGCTTGTTGGCTTAGTGTGAAAGAAAGAAAGCATGATTTTTTTGCTAGCTAGATTAGTATGTATGCTAGTTAGCATAGTGGGTATGGTGGCTAGCAGACACAGTATGCTAGTTAGCATACCTAGTTATGCTAATTAGCATTCCTAGTACATGGAATGCAAAACATGTAGTGCTTATTGGCATACAAAGTATATAAGCAATCATTATGATATGCTACCTAGCATATTGTATATAAGTACATAGTCGTTATGCTAACTACCAAACATCCCATGTTTACTAGCATTTTCAATATGCCTATTGTTGTGTTAATAATCTAGATTTGCAGTTTTACTAGAAATTTGGATATGATAATCAATGTCTAAAAGGAATACACATGAATCAATTCTGTGGGAAGCATGCATGACAAGAAGCACGCCAAGCAAAGGATTGAAGAAGAGAAGACATGTAATGATGACTTGGAGGATCTGGATAGAATGCAAGAAGGGGTAAATATGATACTGCAGCAAGCCAAATTGCCGGAGGGGTGATGTAGACAGGAAAGAAATGGATGACAATGATGACTTCCTCACGATTACTCATGCCAAACCCAGGCCCTCTGCAGCTGATGAAATAAGTGCTTAAGAGGAAACATCCATGAGTGTACAAGAGAAAGCTATGAGGGCTGGCATCAGATAGAATGTGCAAGATACTAATGATGAAATCCCTCTCCTAGGTTTTGTAAACAAAGTGAAGCTGACGAGAAAAGGTGGCTTATAACAAAATCCAAAAGAGCTTGAAGAGGATGCTTGTTGCCCCAAAGATCACCTAGGATGAAATAACCAACCTTACCAAAGCTAAAAAGAAAGCCACTTGCTCATGTGCTTGCAAGAAACTGTGCTGAACATATTCTTTGTTGTGCCCAAATTTTGTAGTTCTAGCAAGATATACATCTTATGGCATGTATCTCTCTAAAAATGAATAACGGAGAAAATCTTGTTGGCGTAATTATGTCTTTGTGAAACAAATGAGTAGTTTTTTCTTGCCTTTATAATGTCTTCATTTGATACCTTTATTGTGTAGCAGGGAAATAAAAACTACAATTCATTGCCTTACATGATATGAATGTTGACATTGCATTGAAGAAGATACAAAAAAGGCAAATTGCCAGGGCCACACAGCTGAGAAGAGAAAAGATGAGGTTGAGAAGTGCCCGGACTGCTACCTTAAACATCGTGGAAAATTTTATGAGTACTTTCATTTTGTTCATCCCTCAAGGAAAGTTATTTTTGCCAAGTGATATCCATTGCCGGATCCAATATGAGTGCCCAAGATATTGATTGACCAGAAGTTCACTTTGGTTCTTGATTTGAATGGCCTAATGGTTAAAGTTTTAGAGTCAACAAATCATGGTGAAGTTCCCCCTGAATATGAATGAAAAGTGATAAAGTACTCTATTCAAGATAGGCGGTATGTATTTTGTCACAAAGACAATCACCAAATTTTGGATTGGTGACTCTAGTTTTCCATGCATACATAAGGACACCAACATGCAGCGTAAAGTAAATGAAATATTAGATACAATATTTAAACCACAAGGGCACGGATGGTGTTAACTGAGCTGATGTCAATTAACATGAGTTGGGAAAGATCGAAGCCTTATGATGAATATGAAGAAGTATTGAAGATTGGAGTTACACACTCTCTATAATTTTCCAAAATGGCCATGTATTGTAATTTCCCAATTTATTTAGCCATTGTGATAATTGTGATGTGTTACGGGCTCAATAAGAGTTACAAGATGTAAAACATAGGTCACTTAGTGTACCTGGGTTGCAGATACATAAAGGTCTTAGGTGCCGAACATTACACATTTTAGACCTTGGTTAAGGTATAGAAGCCAATTTTGTAAAGTTTTGATTAAGTTTTTGGATAATGATTACATAGCGTGAGCTAACGGCGCTCACCTCTCTCCTTCTTGCGCTTCCTACTCCCTCCCCGGTTGTCACATTGCAGTCGTGTTTGTTGCATTGCAACTGCAAGTAAGAGCTCTATGCATTTATGTAAACACATCACGGTATTTTGTAGCTTTTGGCGTCGCCGACCCGCGACCTAATTTCATCATAACTAGGAATTTACAATTTCAAATAAAAAACTAAGCATAAGCAGGATATTGGGGCATCATTGCTAAGCATTTAGATGCATTCTGGGTCGAAAATGACTAGGTCAAAAATTCATTGTTGTTAATAATTGCGATTTTGGAACTTGAACTAAAGGAGGGTTTGAGACCATAAGCATGTGTGCTTAGGTCTTATAGACATTTCCTAGAAGTTTTGTTACGCTTGGATGTCATTTGATGTTGTAACGGATGTGATTTTTTTGTTGATGAGCGATTGGCTTTTGGTGATTTTAGTCACTTGAGTGTAGCTTGAGTTAGATGCAAGTTGTTAGTTGTTTTCTGAGGGATTGACAACCTCTTGTAGCCTCTATGCACTAGTCGAGTCAGCTTCATCCCTTGGATTGACAATTTAATCATGGTTCTCGCTAATACTGCAATAAGATAGGATGGTGAGGTTAGAAATGCGTCCCACATTTGGCCTACGCTAGTGTAATTGTGGCATAATCGAATGTGTTCCCTCACTAATTTCACTTGTGTGTTTATGTTTTTGTGGATTTTGGATGTGTGTGCATGAAGCAATGTGTTTTTAATTCCCTAATGTGTCACCATATCTTGCCAATTGTGTGTTTACACACTCTAATTTCACACTAACCCCTTGTTAATTTGACTATTTTTTACTAACTTACTAATTTTCTATGAAGGATTGGAGCATTCGACCATTCAATTAACCCTCAACGGAAAGGTAATCAAGGTGGTATTCTCAACCTCCCTAGAATCTAGAGATGTGTAGAATTGTGTAGAGATCCCACCATGGTAATGCTATGCTATGTTGATGCAATGTGGATTGAAAATTTTGCGATTTTGGTGGCGTATGATTTGACAAGTTTCAATTGCTAATTGATTATTGTAGGTTGCTAATTGGGTGCCTAGTTGAGTTGATTGCATGCTTGGATGGTCAATTTCAACTATGTGTGCACTAAAATCAAATATATGTGCATTCTAATTGAGTGTGTGTATGCCTAATTTTAGGTGTGTGCACTATTTTGCCCATGTTTGTGCACCTAAAAATCAATGTGTGCGTTATGATTTTTCAATTGTGATAATTGATTTGTGTTGTGCTCATGCCCAACTATTGATTTGTGAAGCCATATTGCAAATTTGACAAATTTAACCCTTTTGTGTGCGCACCTAAAAATTGGTAAAAGCTGATGATTTTTTAGTCTGTATGTTCCTAAAAAGTGTTAAATTTGCATGATTGATTCATATTTTGATTGCATAATTGATGTATGCAATGATTAATTTTTGCATTTTTTTGCTCAAAATAGGGATTTACACATTTCAATTGCGTCAAATTTTGACCTAAATTTGTTAATTATTTTGCCGGTTTAATTGCCTAGTCTTGATTTTATTGATAAAATTGTTTGGCATTTGAATCCATGTGATTTGTGTAATTTTATTTGTCTGCACTATTCCCCAATGTGTGGAGAATTTGTAGAATTTTTTTGGGAAGTTTTTGGATATTTTTTTGCTAATTTTTGCATTAGTTTTTGAATAATTCCATAAAAATTTGATTTTGCAATTTTTACGAGCTATTTTGTGTTTCCATAATTACGACATCATTTTGTTCGTATTTGTGTCCTCCGTGGTCAATTTATCTATTTTCGAGGACCGGGTGGACAATTTTGTCAAAATTGGCATTTTCAGAAAAATCAGCTATTTTCGGTGTGCTTTTGCGTGTCGAAAGGGTTCGGTCATAAATGACGATGATTTTCTAAGGTTTTTATTTTTTTGAGGATTTTTTGGAATTACCTAGCGAATTTTTGGATATTCGGGTGATTTTCAACGTTTGGACTAATTTTCGGCCTAAATTCGACTTGTTTTTAAAATTTCCGAGCGTGCCTTTCAGCACATGGACTTTCCTCGTCAAATAGATCTTTACGGTCTCTTGAGATAGTTTCCTATGACGCTAAAATAGTTTTCTTCTTCTTTCTTATTCCGCTTCCATCGTTGTTCTTGGGCTTTGTGTCGTGTGAACCCACCTGTCTACTGGGAGCCTTTTGTCTTTTTGCCTTTTTTTTGTGATTGACTTTTGTATTGATTCATTTCATTTTGTTTCAATTTCATTTTAATTTCATTTCATTTCATTTTCTTTCCCTTTAAATTTCATTTTTCCCCTTTACATTTCATTTCAATTTCAATTTCTTTTTTGTCTCACTTTCATTTCATCTATTTGTATATTACTCAGAAAAAAATCACAAGAAAAAACACATTAAAAATCATAAAAACAATAAAATTTTTCAAAAACCCAATAAAAAATTTAAAAGAAAGTTAAAAGACTATAAAAACTAGAAAACTCATTAAAAAAAGAGTAAATTTTCTATTAAAAAATAGAAAAAACATAGAAAATTTAGAGAAAAATAAAAAACACATAAAAATTTTACAAAATTTTGAAAAATGTACAGAAATAGTAAAAAACTCAAAAATTCATAGAAAATCCTTAAAAAGTCCAAAACTGATCGAAAAAATTTCAATAGATCATAAACAGTCCTAAAAACGCATAAAAATTCCATAAAATTTAACAAATTATCGAAAAATCTATAAAAAATCAAAACTTTCCCAACAAAATCATTAAAAAATTATAAATTCAAAATTTCACAAATAATTAGAAAAAATAAAAAGGAACTCGTAGAAAGTGCCAGAAAAAGCCAAAACGAGGTTGAAAAGCAAAAAACAACGCTGAGAAAAATAGCAACACCGGGGAAGCCGGAAAGTAGTGTATCGCATACCGAACAAACCGCGAAAAAACCAGAAGAGCTGTAAACTGAGCAAACCGTGCAAAGTGAACCAAAGATTAGCCAGAGAAAGCGAGAAAAAAGATCAACTCGAAGCAATTGAGTGGCAGACAATTTTTCAAATTTTGCATGCTAGAAATTGGCTAGTACAAGCAATTGCATTGCAAATTAGCTTCTAATTGGACGAACAAGGACAACTCACATGTGAATGCAAATTAAGCTAGTACGAGTAGCAGAAGCCAGTTGAAATACCACCAGTCATGGCGTATTACTCAGATTGTGGATGAAAAGGTGGACATTTTTGTGAAGATTGTCAAAGAAATCCTAACAACAGGGATACATCAACTACCAAGCAAGGTATAAAGAAAATTGGAAATGCGAATCTCGATGTAAGTGCATTTAACTCGTCACTTTTAATGCAATCAAATGATTCTACATTACAAATAGAAGCATCAGTAAAAGCACTCCAAATTCAAAATCAACATCAAGATGCACATGCACCTGAAAAGCTTACAATTGATTTTTTGAACAAAAAATTCTTGCATGAATTTAGTCAAGGTATCAAGATATCACCAAAGGTTGAAAAGGCTGTTAAATTTGCAAATGATTTTGCACCCATTGACACAAGTGTACAATCATTCACGAGTCTAAGGGACACATCAAAGAGAATGATGCTAGCTTTGTATGGTACTTATAATTCATATGCACACTAAGTGGACCAAAAAGGAAAATTGTACAAAAAGGATCAACCAGTGTTTGAACGACCCACATACTAGCTTATAGAAGTGCGTCCAGTGATAGATTAGAAAGGATGGTTCATTTTAGAAGACAGAATCTATTACAGCCACTCCTCTCTAGAGCTGAAGGATATTACCCGAGTAAACCCATAAATCTGTTCAGAGCCAAACTCTCCTCCATTGGAAATCAAGCTTCGATGTTGTGACCAAACGAGCATATACTTTGACCAAAACAGTCGTAGATATAGATGAGAGTCTAGCATCTATGATGCCTTGGAACCTGAAACCACAAAAGCTCATATCATAGGAGACCCATGGGATAGGAAATATCAGGGCAAAGATAATTCTATTTATAGCTTAACTTGGGAAATAATTTGTCATGTTTCAAGAAGATACATAGGAAACTATGCAGAAGGTAGATGCCAAACATCAACAATGCTACCCAAACTGTACCTTCATAGTCCCAAAAGGTGAGACTAAACTAGAGCCAAAAAAAATTGAACTCTTACAATGAAGCAGGCTATATTGATCACCCTAGGAAGGGGGAAGCTGTAAATCCATCAAGCTCGGCTTATGTACCAGGAAATGCTACACCAATTAGAAGCCCTAGAGCCTTTAGCCAACAGACCTCTTCAAAGCAGAAACCGTTGAAACATCATATGGTTATTGGAAGTTTCCAATTGACCCAGATTCCATTAGAGTCTACAGACAAATGCTTCTATGAAGATCATCAAGGACACAAGTTTCAACTGATCTCCACAAATTAAAGTCAAAGGCCAACAAATCCAATAGTGTTCAAGCAATTACATGTGATCAAGCTCACATATGCATATCAAGATCCATATGGTAACGAATATCAGCTAGGTCATGACCTTGTACCCTATGGATGGCCAGATTGAAGTCAAAGACTATTTGAAGATGATGCAAAGCCTCAAGTTGCCAGAACAGGTGACAAAAAATTCAAAGTCAATGGGAGCTAAAGTCCAGAAAGCTACACAAAGGTCACCACCAAAATCTCCTCCAAAGAGACAGATTCTGCCGCAAAGTACAATGGATCCTCTAAGATTAAAGGTTACTCAGATACAGGAGGACAATGCTCAACAATTGCAAACAAAAGGTGCAGTATTACAGCGAATGGAGTCAACATCGATTGAAGCAGGTGTTCAAAGCAAAGAAAATGCAAATAAACCTCAACAAAAGGTTGTTGCCACAACAATAGAAGTCAATTCAGACACAGATCCTGAGACAATCAAGCGCAACATTGTTGGTGAGAACGAAGAAAAGCTGTTAAGAGAAGTAAAGATTGATTTTCAGTTAGATAAGAACCTCATGTCTTTTTGCACTTGGAAAAGATGTGGCCAACCACAGCTGGAAGATGCTCCTGAATTTGTGAGCATGTCAGGAAACAAACGAGCAAAATGCTGGGGAATCATCTCCAAAACCATTGAAGTAAGTTCATAGATCATAACATCCCAATTCTATGTGATCACAACAAAGGATATGCCAGATGACATCATAATGGGAAGCCAATGGCTAAAAGAATGTCAGAGATACTGAATGCACACAAGATGCAATCTTCAGAGACAACCATGAATGAAGACCAAGACTGGTCACCTGCGGACGACAACACAAAGTCCTCAAGCACAATTCAAATGGAGACTTATATCAGAGAAGATCTTATTGAAGATGATTCATCTCCATCAATCAAAACTTTAGAAGAGCTTAAAGAAAATCAAGCAAAAGCAAGTGCAGATCAAACAGAACAGAAAGCAACCAGGATAGCTATTGAACAAAGAATGCCACAAAAGCCAGAAGTAATGAAGAACAGGATTGCAGACAACCAGGAAGCGACAGAAAGTCCAAAGCTCAATCACTCATTGCCAATAGAATCAGTTGTTGTAAGTCAGATTGCAACAGAAAGTCTCAAGATACCCTCCATAGAGACATAGTTAGATCAAGATGAGACCATGAAGAAAGCTGGACAAAGATCTTTAATAGAACCAAAAATTACAGATTTAGAGTTGCAAAAGTCACAAGGATCAAAGAAAAATCTTGCAGACAAAGGTAAAGCTAAAGTGGACCCTCCACCGATTAGCAAAGAAGGTGTGACAACATATGCCTCTACATCAAAGAACCCTCATGGATTAGCTTCTTCAAGCGAGTCAAGGTTTCAAAATTTCAAGTCAATTGCTGACCCAAGTGAACTCTCTAAGGAGACACCTAGAAAAGCAAAGATATTTCAGCCAAAGTACGCAAGAAAGCAAAGGAAAGGCAAGCAAGTGTTTGTTCCGAGCAGTTTAGTCAAAGTCAATGATCCGGTTTGGATTAAAGATAGGAAATCAACACAAAAAGACAAACACATGGGATGGATAGCATCACAATGGAACTTAAAAGAACAAGAGTACTATGGAGGTAACAGACAGATATGGGTACCAAAACCACAGGTTAGGGCATATGAAGTAACTTCAAGTCCCTCAGAAGGAAGAAGGCCCACAAGGTATCAACCTCGACAATATCCTAGGATACCTAAGAAGCAGGTATACAACAGAACAACATCAAAAGAGGCTAATGTCTACCACAACTTTCAAGAGGATACTGAAAAATGACGGATCTCAAAGAATCTTCCTCTTGGACAAGGATTCCACACAGGGTATACAAAGATTTGGCTACCAGTCAATCACAAGCCAATTGTAGCTACACCATACCTACATGAAGATCTCAAGAGCTCAACAAGACCTAGAGCTCAACAAAGCAAAAAAGGAGTTATAAAGGTCCTCAAAAGATTTGGATTCCCAAGTCCTCCAATGAACCAATTCAAAATCCAAATGTTGACAGTGAACAGAGGTCCCACAACAACATCAAAGACTTCTTACAACAGGCCCAATTGGAGAATCAAAAATATAATGGAGTCTTTATAGTCAAAGAAGGACAACCCAACCAACAAGAATATAGATTCAAAGATGATAAAATAGGTATGACAAAAGAAACCTTCAATGCCAACTTGGTCCTTCACAAATCCTCTTTTTGAGGATTCAAGCTTACTTTTACCTGAGGAAATGTTTGTAGTAAGCTCAGGAATGTAAAAATTCAAGTCGTGAAGGTGCAAAAAACACTATTTGGCATAGTCAGAGTCGGGCTACTGAGCCATAAAATGAGAAAATCATTATTCCCAAAGCTTCAAGTCATATTCAACTATGTGCTAAGAGTTGTAGTTATTAGGCTTACGCTCAAGCTGGAAGAGTTAAGCATATCTAAAGTCATGTCGCTCATGGTGGATGAGATGAGCATAAGACTCGAAGTCTATTAACTTACAATTCGTGGAGTGTTGTAGAGTCCAACACTCACGCACAGTGTACAGTAAGGTGAGAGCACATATCCTCGTCAACAGAAACCATTCTTAAAGGGGTGCTAGCTTGCAAAGCCATGTCATATGCTTTTATAGTTACACCATCTTTCTGAAGAACCCCTCAAAATCTTTCTTGTACAGCATATTGTTTTCCATGCATTTTTGTGTATGCATAAATAGGATGTCCCGTTATTGGACATATGCATACACTTTTCAACAGTAAAATCGAAAGGGGGGAATGTTAACTGAGCCGACGTCAGTTAACAGGAGCTGGTAAAGATCGAAGCCTTATGAATGCACATCAAAAATGAATATGAAGAAGCAGTGAAGATTGGAGTTACACACTTTTCATATTTTTCTAAAATGGCCATGTATTGTAATTTCCCAATTTATTTAGCCATTGTGACAATTGTAACGTGTTACGGGCTCGATAAGAGTTCCAAGATATAAAGCATAGGTCACTTAGCGTACCTAGGTTGCAGATACAATAAGTGTGGAGCCTTAAAGGTCTTGGGCACCAGGCATTACACATTTTAGACCTTGGCTAAGGTATAAAAGCCAACTTTTAAAGTTTTGATTAAGTTTTTTAATAATTAATACACAGCGTGAGCTAACGGTGCTCACCTCTCTCCTTCTCGCGCTTCCTACTCCCTCCCCGATTGTCACATTGTAGTCGCGTTGTTGCATTGCAACCGCAGGTAAGAGCTCTACGCATTGACGTAAACATATCACGGTGTTTTGTAGCTTTTGGTGTTGCCGACCTGCAGCCTAATTTCATCATAACTAGGAATTTACAATTTCAAATAAAAAACTAAGCATAGGCAGGGTATTGGGACATCATTGCTAAGCATTTAGATGCATTTTGAATCGAAAACGACTAGGTCAAAAATCCATTGCTATTAATAATTGCGATTTTGGAAATTGACCTAAAGCGGGGTTTGAGACCATAAGCATGTGTGCTTAGGTCTTATAAACACATCCTAGAAGTTTGTTATGTTTGGATGTCATTTGATGTTGTAACGGATGTGATTTGTTTGCCGACGAGCGATTGGCTTTTGGTGATTTCAGTCACTTGAGTGTAGCTTGAGTTAGATTGCGAGTTGTTAGTTGTTTTCCAAGAGATTGACAACCTCTTGTGGCCTCTATGCACTAGTCAAGTCAGCTTCGTCCCATGGATTGGCAATTTAATCATGGTTCTCGCTAATACTGCAATAAGACAAGATGATGAGGTTAAACATGTGTCCCACAGATGACAAGGGGTCCAATGAGCATTCAACAGCCTAATGGCTTGCCTGATTCCTATTGGCCGGGAGGCAAAGGGTTCCAATGAGAGTTTAGCTGCATTTCTTAATTACATAAAGCTCTCACAAAAGGGGAAAGGGGGACACATGTCAGAAGGCTATCACTTATGATTCTTAATACTCATTGGCTAAGCCTAGAAAGGGCCAATAGGGTTGCACCATGAGCAAATAGCAAGAGGGGTCGACCAAGAGAGAGGGGGCTGATTTTTTGAAGGCATTATCCACACACAAACTCGTGTGTGAGGCAAGAAGACTCTCTTGATCCTTCTCAAGCTTTAATGGAAAGCTTATCACCTGCTCCAAGCTTGTGGGAAGGGAGGCCTACACCAACAACTCTTGGCTTTGTGATGCAAATCCAACCAAGAGCCAAGCTTCACTGCATGCTCATCTCCTCTACCATGCTAATTACTAAGCTACACTATACTAATATGAGTGATTATGTGAGGAGATGTACATCTTTCTCGTAAGAATACTCCTCCTTCCTCTCAATCTACTCTCATACCCCGCTTGCTCTCACCATCTTCGAAGGTGTGTGAGGTCTTGGGTCTGAGACCGTGAGGGAATTGATGTTGTGTTTAATAAGTGTTTGGCTTAGTTCTTGAAGTTTCCATCTTCATTGCAATAGCTAGTATTGAAGGAACATAAGGAATTGTATTGTAAAGTGTCTCTCTTGATGGCAGAAACCATAATACAAATCCTTTTGGAGGGGGGGACCAGCTCCATGAAAATCTGGTCCTCAACTCTTGTCAATAGCTTAATTTCTCTCTCTTTTGAAGTATTGTTCGTGCTATCTAACTAGGTGTTATACTTTTTGTTGCTATCTCCATCCAAGCACTCTTGTTATTCTCATTAGGAATCTATTCTAATGAAATGGTCACTATGTTCATGCTATTTTCCGCTACAAACAAGTTACTAGGCCATTAAATGTTACAGGTTGTGCGTGTTGGAAAGTGGTATAAGTGTTCCCTCTCCTGGCTTGTGGTAATGCAAGGCTATGGCTTGATGGCCTTTATGATGAAGAAAAGATGGATTGTGAAACCCTAGAGGTGGCTTTTCAAAGAAGATATGTAGCAGATGCACACTTGGCAATGTGAAGAGAAATATTGACAGATTGAAGAAGAGCTTGGAAGCGGATTTTTAAGCGTTCATATGGGAGTTCGAAGCCCTAACAAGGTCAAGATAGATGGCCAATGTTGTATGAAGAAGTGATAGCTCTAGCAAAAGGGCAGACAAAGAAGATATTGAAGAAACGTGAAGTTAGATGGTTTTTGCCATGTCCGGTGGTGCCAAGGCAGTGTGACGTGGTGGTAGCCAAGCCAATAATGGTGCAAAGGGAAATGCCTATGCAAGAAGAATCAATGGTTCTATGGTTACAGAGAGATAGAGTGGTACGTATGCCGTGATTTCCAGTTGGAGTGGCCGCTCAAGTTGTGGAGGATGTGTAGGTGGTTCCAGATTGAGCAAAGGATGTGATTCCAAATCACAGTGTGGCTATAGAAGCTCCATTAAGGTGTGATAAAATTCAGCGAGTGCGGTTCGTAGATGAGGTCAAAGGGGTGAAGCTAGAGGAGCTTCCCGAGCTCGAGATGGAAAAAGAGATTGAACTGAGTGATAGCATCTCTATGGATGTCGACACGAGTTGGGATACTGAGTTGTCTCAATCTAGGTAGATGAGTATGATATCTTGGCATGTGATTGGAGAGGTAGCAAATGTGTGAGAGATGCCTGATGAATACCAAGTGGAGCATTCCAAGACTACAGGTGACGATATGAAGGTAAAGGTGATGTGTGGTGCCATGTTAATGATCATGTTGATGAAAGTGGCGGCGCTCGAATGTGCTTTGGTGATGCAATAGGTACAAATTTTTGCCAAAATAGATGGAGCAGCATTGCTTATGGAGGAAGACAAGGATAATGCGGTAGAGATTGAGTTTCTCTCTTCCTTGGTGGAGCATAATGCAATGGAACAGCAGGCATGTGAAGTGATAAGCACGTGGTTCTAATCAAACTTGAAGGGCAAGTAGATGAAGGAGAGCTCAATAATGGTGGAATTGAGTGCAAGGCAGGTGAGAAGGAGAGCATAGAGTCAAAGAGGGAGGATCTTCCAATGCAACAAGTGCACTCTATGACAAGTGGTGTGGATTCCAAGGTAGTGTCCAAGCTTTCCAAGGAGGTACGTGTGTGGTGGTTGAAAGGGATATTGATAGAAGCAGCTCTACAGTGGGATCTCAAATAGATTCAAGTCTTGCTTGAGGAGGACCTCACTTTATATGGTTGGGGGGATGGGTCAGGTATGTCCTTGTATGATGACAATGTTGGTATGTTTGTGGGTGCTTTGTTGCGAGTGGGCAGTTTGTGGATGGGTGCTTAGCGCGGTGAGGATATGATGTTGGCGGTTGGGTGTGTGGTTGGTTATATGCCGTGGTGTGGCACTATGTAAAGCTGTTACAAGTGGATGGAAGAGACCAGAGCAAGGTGTTTGACCCAGGTTGTGACCATGCAATAAAGTAGGGGGTTATGCAACCTGCATGAGCGAAGTTGGCGGGTGGAAGGTGTTGGTTTTGTACATATGGTAGGTGTTTTGTGTGTACAAAGTGTTGGTGTGGTGTTGCAGTTGTTTAGGTCAATAAGACTATGTGTGGTTGAACATAAATGTTCTCAACAAGTGTAATGTCTATTGCCCACACAGGAGCAATAGGCATTACGGGAATGATTACCCGCAAACTACATTATGTGAACAACAAACACATAGAAATAGGAGAGAAGACAGTACACAGTACACAGGCACAGAACACCTCCTGCTTCATTCATATGTAATCCGGACACAGAGTTACAACAGCAGATGTAATGAATAACATAGAGGTTGGTTGGTTACATCCAAAGACAGGTATGCCCCCCCATATACAACCGCTGCTCTAGCACAGATCAGGAATGGTGCACACACTCCTGTCCCATGATATCTTGTGAATAACTGCCGCCACGACCGTCGCATACCGCATGACTCCTGATCCGCAATGTCCAGACCTCTGCAGGACTGCATGTGAGAATCTTGCCGTAACACTTGGCATGCACGGTGGATTGCGCGAACCCACACTCAGCCCCTCCGGTTCGAAGGTTCCGGTTGTTGCTGATCTTCGACCTGTTCTGGTGAAGAGGAAATGTCAATGTAGCCAAAACCTCTAAAATCTGCAGTATGGGCCTGATAGACCTCATCCAAAAGATGTGGATCTATCTCAGTATGTTCCGGCCAAGGAGCCCAAGGAATAAACTGCGTTGGCAAAGAAATAGATTGTGGCACCTGCGGCAAAGGAGCAAGAGGCGTATGTAGAGGATAATAGTGAGAAAGTTATCTATTGAGAGGAATCCAAAATGGAGGGCATGGGGGTAGACTGAGGGAGAAAGAATGAGCCAAAGTCTCCACCCGAAAACACACCTTGCGCCGCTCCTTACGAAATCAACGAATCATTTTCTGCAAACGAGATACATGAGCCTGGGCCTCAGCACAATCCTCTGTAACTTGCGCCCAATCAGCAATATCAAAACCTTCTGGAACTACACTCTTACCTCTGTCAGTGTTGGATGACTCAGGTTGCTGTTGAAAGGACGCTCTTTCAACAAAGTTTCCACAAACATTCCATTAAGATTCCTCAAAGATTCTGTACAGATTCCAAATGAAGATGGTGATGAAGTAATGAAGATGAAGATGGATGCTGCAACATGAAGATACGAGTTCATGGACGTCATAGAATATCCCGTTATTATTATTTTGAGCCATTACAGCCACTTTTGTAATGTTTACAGGAACCTCATATTTTAAATCGGCACTTGTATTTTGGCCGCAGATACTTGTATAATGAGTAAATACAACTCAGTTTCTTGTAATTAAGCTCTGTAGAAGCCTAGGGACAATTCAGGTCATTTAGCTGGACATTAGGTTTGAAGGCTTGGTATATAAGCTAAAACCTCAGGCTTTGTAAAACACATTACGTTATCTCAATTAATATACAGTCGTGGGTTCTGCAGCACACAGTAGTGAGCTTCACGCACACACACCATCGCGCACACTAATCACATTGCAGATATGAGAGTAGGAGCATGTTAGCATCGAGGAGCTCTCCGCGTCGACGCAAGCAATGCAAGCCGAGGAACACATCTCGAGCCCGCCTGCTACGAGCTATATTTGGTCGTAAGTACCTCAAACGACATCCGTTCTGAATGATCGAGTAGTCGTTAGAATCAGGGCGAGAAGCTCTTCGTGTTGATGTCTTTGTAGATCAGTTTCGAACACTTTGGAAATTGCTGTTTTGAGTCGATCGCGACAGCGATTAGAGATCTTACAGTTATGGTTTTCAGGGTTTAGGTGTTTGGCCATATAGGATATGTCCTTGTGAGTCTTGCCCTCCGATTTTGAGTCATTCTGATATGATTTGAGACTGTTTCGAGCTTGTAGTGTTTCGTAGGATGCGTTGTCTGTTTCTTTGCTTTATGGTAGTGTTGTGGTAGGATTAGTGATTGTAGAGTGTTTTTCGTGTCTAGCTCAGGGTTAACAACCCAGAGATTGCCTCCATGCCCTAGTCGGGTCAGCTACGTCCTCGGATTGACAGTTTGTTGGTATGTGTTCTCGCTATGCTCCATCGTCCGTCACGGCGTACCCGCTAACATTGGCGTCGTTGCCGAGGACGAAGCGCCTAAACTAGCGTAGACCGCATCACTCGTGTTTGACAGTATAGCGTTTCTCTAGAGTTTTCTAGAGTGCTGTCACCATTTGCCTTTTTGGTGGGAAGTCAGAGAGCGGATCTCTTGACTGAGGGATAGCCAACTGCGTCTCGCCGAGGTGGTCCACCATGAGGTTGAGGTATGGTTATATTATTTTATTGTGTGTTTAGATTAGGTTTTATGGTTTGTGTGGTTGGTTGTGACTTATGGTTGTGAAGAACTTGAAAGAGAAAAAAAAAACGAAAAGAAAAATGCAAAAGGTAAGCAGGAGGCTGTTTGCTTGCCAGAAAGCAAAAACAACCATTCAACCATCCAAAGTAGGACTTTAGGTAGTGTAGGACATGTGATGTTGATCTAGAGCAATTTTGACATGAAAATGTGCTTGAAAACACAAAAGGCGGAATTGTGTTGATTATGGTAAAAGTGCTCTAAAATGGTCGTTTGAAAGCCGATTTGAGTGCTTGTTTTTGCATTGGAGACCTTAAGGTAGGGGGGAAAACTCAGATTTGGTCCAATCCCAAAAAAAAAAAAAAAAAAAACCTTAAAATCTAAAAAAACAAAAATCTGAAACCAAATCTGTATTTTTTTTTTTTTTTAAGTTTGACCTCAAGACCTTGTTTTCCATATGCTCTAGAGCTTGTATGTGAAATTTCAAAGCATTTGCATCAGTGCTTGTGCATCTAAGTGGGAATTTTCTTTTTCTGAGTGTAAGGAAGTGAACTGTGAAATGCTTGAATCCAAAGGAAAAGAAGTCCAAATTGAATGAAACTTTGGGGATGGGCTTCTAAGGGCATTGGGAACCAAACTGTCAGAAAACAGAGAAAAAAATACTTTCCATTGGCTCTCTGCCTAGTCTATCGCGATAGACTGATGAATTGGAGATAGACTCACAATCAGGCAAAACTCCTCATACCACAGGTAAAACACATCAATACAAGGCTGCTCCCAAAAATTGAGTGTACTTGGACACCTGCTTGACCACTAAACCTCAAGTCTAGTGTTTAGAGTCAGACTTCAGAGACAAATTGGGTAAAGGGACTTGACCAAATTTCCATACCTTGTGAAACTTGGTATACATGATCTACAGAGGGTAGGGAACACGTCTGTGAAGAGAAAATTTGAAAAAAAGTGTCATTTTAGCATACTTGGTGAGTCTATCGCGATAGACTAAGAACCCAGTGATAGAAACTGAATTTTTCAAAAACCTCTGTGGCATAGCTTGGAAAGGTGCTATCAAGGACACATAAAAATTTTGAAGTCATTTGGACATCAAAAAGTGGGTGTAAGACCATTTGAGAGGATTCAACTTGTAGAAAACACCAGATCTGGTCTAACTGACAAAGTAAAAGTCCAAACCACTTGAAAATTGGCAGGAGGACTAAGGAGAGGTGTTGGAACACGGTGGTATAGTCAAAGTTCAAGTTTGACCTATAAAAGGGATACTTGCTGAGTCTATCGCGATAGACTCAAAGCAGGGCCAAAGAAATTGAAATTTTCAAAACCCTCTGGAGCATAGCTTGTTTAGCCTCTCAGGAGGTTACACACAAAATTTGGTGGATTTTGGACATTGGGAAGTCATCCTAAGTCTATTTTCTAGTGATCAGATAGACTCAGAATTCTAGAGTTGGAGTTAGAGACCTAACAAAAAGTCCAAAACAAGTGAAAATTGGTGAGCAAGGTGTACAGCATAGGGAACACAGTGGTAAAGAGAAATCTAGAAAATTTTCAAAATTGAAGAATCTGCTAAGTCTATCGCGATAGACTAGGTTTTTTTCACAAAAATTGAAATTTTTGAAAATTGACCTTAGGGCCTTGTTCTACATGTTGTTGTGAGCCTATGGTTAAAATTTAAGTAAATTTGGAGCATTGGAAGTGCATCTAAGTGGATTACTTCACAAGATCAAAAAAGAGACTGTTGTTTGATGCAAGTTACAAAGGAAAAGTATTCCAAGTTGGTTGAAACTTGGTGAGTAGTATCTCAAGAGAAGGGGGAACTCAAATCTGTGAAAACAATTGAAAAACTGTATCCCAGTAACACTCTAGTGAGTCTATCACGATAGACTCAGAAATTCACTGTAGAAAAATCAAAATTCAAATCTGACTTCATATTTGGGTTCAGAAGGTCCATTATACCCTGTACACAAAGTTTGAGTGCATTTGGACATCTACAAGGGGTACTTGGTGAGTCTATCGCGATAGACAACTGAGGAAAAAATTTTGAGAAATTTTTTGAAACCAAGTATACCACTGGGTTATCATTGCCTAAGGAGTGTACACACCAATTTTGGGCTCAAACTGACCACTTGCAAAAACATCAGATAGAGCAACTTTCCAAATTACATATCACTGTTTTGGTCATAACTTTCACATACGGACTCCGATTCCAAAACGTTTTTTATCAAAACGTAGCTTGAGAGCAGCACTACAGATCTTAGAGTAAAGGTCTCAAAATGCATCCAAAAGTCAGGGGTGTCTAAAATCGACAATTTGAGAGAATTGTGAGAAAACACTCACGGTTTTGGACATAGTTTTGGATTTTCCCTGACCAAAACACTTGAACACACTGAGAGAGGTATTACTACAGCAAGGTAGAGCTGTTAAGCCTAGAAGTCATGTCTACATCAGACTCAGACTCAGCTTATACAAGCACATGGATTGCAGGGATAGATGAGCACGCGCCCAGAATAGATCTTCCAAACCTACAGTACATAAAGACCAATTTTGTGGAGAGATTTTGGACGTATAACCATGAAAGTGAAGGACTATATAGGTATATTAATGGAAATCAATTCAACCTTTCCAGTTGCTTAGAGCCTTACCCAGATGAGCTGACAGAATACAAGCTCTTATATGTCTATACATACAAGGTCGACTGACAATGGACATCTTTATTTGTTGACAAGTATGGACGAGAATATAGAGCTATAGAAAGCACAAATCTGCGAACCAAATTAGAGATGAGTGGATATTTGGTCAATGAAGGACCTAAGATACATCCACCAAACACAGGAACCTCTAAGAGAATTCCAAAGAGGGAACCACCACCTGGATTTCCTCCTAGAGCGATAACGAGAGATGAAACGATACAAGAGAGGAGTATGGTTCCATACTTTGCACCCCAAAGTATAAGACCATCTCAGCTAAGAAAATGGGTAAATAGAAAGTACAATGGCATAGGAGACCCATACGCCCATGTCTCGGCTTTCAAGCAAGTCCTGCGAGCAGAACTAGTAGAGGACTTCCATACGCAGTATGAGGGTTTTGGACTTACATTGGAGGACAATGCACAATCATGGTTTGAACTATTGAACCGGAGAGAGTTCACAACCATTGAGAAAATGTTGGATGAATTTGTTCAAGAATTCACCAAGAGGGGCATAAAACATAACACCCTTCCTAAGATTCAAGAATTTAAACAAGGCGAAACAGAAACATTGCGACATGCAATATTGCGTTTCAAGCAATATGTTGCTAGATGTCCTACCCAAGAGTTACCCATGCCAGAACGTCAGATCCTATGCTTCATCAGAGGGCTTAGGAATGAGAATCTCCAAAAGGACCTATACATGAAAAGATACCAAACCTTGGAAGAGGTGACCAAAGCGACAGTTGACCTAGTTGACAATTTCAAATTCTATGACGATGGTCAGAAGAAGATGAATGATGTGAGTGAGAAAAAGAAAACCGCTGATCTTGAGGGTCAAAGAGGGAATCTAGGACAAAACCAAGTAAATGTTGAGGAGCAAATCATAGAGAATGTGATGCAACGCATCAACCACTCTGACAGAGTACCAGCCGATAGAGTTCCTCAACGACGAAGGTGCATGACATGTGAAGGGGACCATCTGACGCAACATTGTCCTGACTATAGACCTAAGACTCCACCAGGGTTTGAGCATGTTATGTTTCAACCGCCTAGCTATCATCCTGTAGTGAACAAGTGTTCTTAAGTGAAAGACCCATAGCTGCTAGAAATGCATATGTGAGTCATGAGCTTCAAATAGAAATAAATGTGGTAGATCAGAGCCCACTTCAAGGTCAATATCAAGTATTGCAACAACAACCAATACGTCCATGTGACAGATGTGGTAGTAGTGATCACTTGATTAAGGATTGTCCACACCATGATATCATGATAAATGTATATTGTAATGAGTGTGCAATCACACATATGATTTTAGATTGTCCTAAGAATCCAAGAAAGAAAGGTAAACTGCAACCACATGTTACCTTTCCTTCTACCATCAAATGAGAGAAAGAACGAGCCGCAACAAAAGGAGAGACGACAACAACAACAGAGCAAGAAACAATTAGAAAAGAACGGGTGCTTAAACAACAAGAAGATGAAAGTAAGCAAGTTGCTCCAGTAAACGTTTTCACAAGAGCACAAGCAAAAGTGCAAGAGCAGAAGCCTACAGATGGAGAGACTAGTAAGAGTTCCAAAAGCCGTAGAAACTCTAGACGAGCAAGGAGGACTAGAATGAAAGCGAGACTAGAAAGGGAGAAAGGAGAAGAAAAGGTTGTTACAGCTGACTTGGAAACAACTCAAGAGCAATAGACACAGCAAAGGGAAGCTGAAACCCTTAAACCAGCTGAAGCACCCAAAGATGCTAGTTCAGGAGGATCTTTTCCTAGTGGACAAATGAATAAAGCCTTTAGATGCGATTTTACAGGCTTATGAGGCTAGATTGGCAAATAGGCAGACCTTAGAACAAACATGGATGACTTATCCTTATCCTGTACTAGAGAATCAGAGGCTAGAAATGTGTAAGCAGCTCATTAAAACTGCTCAAGCATTGCTAGAACCACCTCCACCAGAAGTGAAGGATAGGATAGTCACCCCAGTGCACAAAGACAACAGCATTAAAGTAGACGAATTGCCTAGAGAAGAGGTAGATCATAGGGAATAACCACTGCCAAGGTCGCAAGACTCAAGGGTAGTCCAAAATACAACAGATGAATCAATGAGGGATTTCCCACCCTATGTTCCTATAGTTGAGGAGCAGTGGCCAGAGGAGTTATGGAAGGCTGTCCGAGATGCCCAAAAAAGAGAGGATACTGGACCAGCACCATTTCCTGAAATCACATTAGATAGACCACAAATGAGTGTTGATGTGAGGTCATATCATGGTGACGTAGGATCGATAGCCTCCGAAGACAGTAGACCTGCATCGTTAAGAACTTTGCCACAGTACATGGGAGATTTTGAGGCAAAGAGAGGCTAGGAGGGACAAAAGAATTGGACACAAAAATTTTGACTGACTTGCTATCCACACCAATGAAGTGCACAATTACGTTGGCAGAACTTTTGAAAATCAGGCCAAGTATGTGGACGGATATAGGAAAATGCTTGGAAAAAATTGGGATCAAAAGCCCGTTAAGGTTCCTGGAAAAAGAGCTAGATGAGATTGAGAAGCCTAGATCAAATGTAAGATTGGTACCCCTGAACAAAGTAGGAGAGTACTATGAAGGAGAAGATGGTAATGCCACTTTGTCTGTCGAGTACAATGGGATTGAAATGAAAGCGATACTTGACAGCGGAGCAGGAATTGCCATAGCAACAAAACAAATATGGGAGAAATGGGGTAGGCCCGCCTTTAGAACAGCCATAATAAAATTAAAGTTAGCGGATGGGCATGTGGAAAGACCCATGGGATTGCTAGAAGCGATAGTGGTGTCTTCTTGTGGTATAGAGTATGCGCATACTTTTGCCATAGTTGACTTTGGCAAAAAAAATAACTATGAAATCATCCTTGGAAGACCATTCATGAGACAACTCAAGATGGTACAAGATTGGGGTTATGATTATCTATACTTGAGACATGCTGAAACCACAACACATGTAAATATGAGAAATCATAGTTACCAAGATGTAACTAGAACGCCCGTAGAAGATTTTGATTCTGCAACACAAGTGGATCAATAGACCATCCGTGGATGGGAAAAAAGAAATAAATCTGGATGTGCGGAGCATCGGAGTGTAGTGACTTTGGGAGAAATGATAATTCCTTAGAGAGGGTCTTAGAAGATGATGCTTACATAAGAGAACCTTTTCCGGAAGAGGAGTTAGAACCGCTAGAGTGGACTCAGATATTGGCTACTTTGGATGTCTGTGTTAATGAGACCACACCAACAAAATTTTGCGATGAGAATGGGTATGACATAGACCCCTACTACATGCTAAGGTTTATGTGTGAGACAGATGAAGAATCTGAGTATGAGTTCGAAACGGGGTTATCAGCTATGGGAATAACACAAAACCAGATACCTAGCCCGAATACTGGTCATATAGAAATAGGTGCTCTTTGCGATCAGTGCGCGATAACACACTTGATTACAAACTGTCCAACTCACATGCATAGTACAAAGGAGGAGCCGCAAGTCAACGAAGAAAAGTTGCAGGAAGAAGGGCTAAGATCCAAAGAAGATCCTTCAGGTCCAACGCCTACAAACAAGTAATATGAATACTTGGAATCAATCAAAGAAGAGGTGCAGCAAGTGACAGGAAGTTCAGACACTATTGGTGACATTTCAACAGCTCAAGTTGAGGAAGAAGAGCCTATGACTCTACAGGAACCAAATGCTGATTTTGTCTCTCTAAAAGACATATCAGCGGAAATGGTGGTGAAGCAGAAGCTAACACACACAAATGAACTCAGAAGTGTGAACAATGAAGAAGAAGATGACAAGGAGTCCAGGCCAAAGATTGCTCAAGTCACTCAAGATAACACAAATTGAATTTTATGGCAGAAATTGATACAAATTCCACGACTAATGTCATGTCATATAGCATGTGGTTACTTCTAGGTAATCCAAAGCTTTATGATATTCAGATAAAGGTAAATCTCTCACCTGAAGTGGATGTTATAAGTATGGGGATTGCAGAAGCTATTGTCCAACTACACTCACAGAATGTCAAAGAAAAATTCTTGGTGGTAGATTCTCGACAAATGGGAACACACTTGATTTTGTCCAAGCCATGGGCACAAGTCTTTGAAAACGAGCCTGAATCTTCAACAATGGTTATCACGACAAGCTATCAAGTGGCAACAAAAGTCAAGCCTACAACAGTTCAAAGATTCTTGGCTATTGAAAAAGGCAAAGCTAAAGTAAGCCCACAGTCTCTAGCCCAGCCAATGCAAGTGCAAGACAAAGCCTCTACATCAAAAGCCAAACCATCAACAAAACAATGGAAACCCAAGCAAAAAGTCTATCAACCAAAGTTTCCATCGCTCGAAAGTCTCCAAAGGAAGTCAAAACAGGTCAACCAAGTGCTAGTATCCAAGGCACAGATTAAAGTTAATGATCCAATTTGGATACAATCATAGGAACAACCTCAACAAGCACAGGTAATAGTATGGATCACATCAAGCAAGTCAATTATTGCACAAGGCTACAAGAAAGTAAATTCATATGTTTGGGTCAACAAGCCCAAGATAACAGCTTGGCGATATCCATCCCATGACAACCACTCAGTCAGGAATCAACAAAGCCGTCAATGTCAATCACATAACTCAACCAAGAGAAAGGAAAGGTACAAAAAGCAAAAAATAAGTTCTTCCATTGGACAAACCATACGACAAGTCTGGGTAATGAAATCAGAATTCTACCAGACTACCCAACAAAGTCAAGTGAAGATAAGCAAGTCCAAAGATTCATTCCAGTCGAGTTACTCGAAGCCCAAGGATTCTATGAGGGTAACTTTCAAATCTGGTTACCTAAGGTAGTAGCTGATCAAGGAAAAGCAAGAAACATCAAGAAATGAAGAGCAGCCACCCGCTACACCCAAGAGTACTACAACGTATAGATGGATCCCTCGTCAATTACTACAAGAGCAAGGCTTTTACAAAAGTAGCAGCCATATTTGGAAATTAAAGAAAAGGTACCATCAAGTCAAAGAAGAAACAAGGCAAGTGGCAAAGGACATCACACCAAGCCCAAGAACAATGTGGGTTCCAAAATCCGCGATTGAGGCTCAACAACAAGAACGATACACAACTCCTTTACAGCCTCTTAACAACAAAAAGAAAGCAACGGTAAATGCGGAGGTCACAGTTTTGAAGAACACTATCTGGAAGAAGAAGACTTCATCAACCATTGCTTCAACATCAATACCTGTCTCATCAAGCGACCACAATTTTCTACCAAGGAATGAAGAGCAGATATATGCCAATGTATTGGACAACATGGCATCTCAAACAGAAACTAACGAGAAAGGCCTAAACATCAAAAGCATATGGAATTGGATTTCAGGCCACGATCAGGTAAGTCCAAGTCGCCATTAAACTTACATGGCATAAGAGTCTAGAGTCGGGCAGCTAAGCCACTAAATGAGCAAAGTGTCAAGTTAATATTTTTCTATGGTCTATGAGTCTAGCTAATAGGTATAAGCTCAAGATGGAGAGTTGAGCATACATAAAGTCATGTCGCTCATGCTGGAAGAGGTCAGCATAAGAGTCAAAGTCCATATAATATATAAGGTGGAGAAGGCGGAGTAGTCCAAAACAAAAACACTCACGCACTTGACACAGTGAGGAAGAGTGAAAAACCTCGACAACGAAAACCCTTCTTGTGAGTAGTGAAAGCTTTTGAATCACTCATGCTATATGTTTTGATCGCTACACTAACTCCATGAAGAACCCATCCAATACTCTTCTCTCGCACCGCATCTTGTTTAACATGAATAACTTTGTGCAAGCATATAGATGTCCCATCATTTGACATATGCATTAGGCACTCTTTTTTATTCCACCCATGTACTTACATAAACAAATGACGACAATGACCAAGCGGAAACAGGTTTTATAAGCCTTTGCTCAACAGCAACGACTCTGACTTCAAGCTACTAACACTTATCCATGTATATCAAGCCCATAGTAGTAGCCATATGGCCATATGTACTTTAACTCAGCATAACTCTATAACATCAGAACCTAAGTACATATAGCCTCGCATTTAATTATGACTAAAGACATTTTTTCCCACTGGGTTTTTCCCTTTAGTCTTATCCAGGTATCCAAGACCTTCATTTTGTATATACGCTATATTTTACTTTTACTCTTTTATTTTTTATAACAACAAAAACAAGAAGAACCACAATATCCCCACACTACTAATTGCAAATCTACTGACAAGTCAAAAGGGAGAGGCCAAAAAATAGCTTGACAAAGCTTCAAGTCAACTTACAGGTACAAATGCGAGATAACAACCACAGGAAAAGCAAATACTAGAGCTACAATGACAACAACCTGCTGCACCAACAAGTCGATACAACCTCATGTAATTCAAGATACAACAACCAATCAGAGGGGGAGAGTTCCAGGCTTCAGATACACTACAGGTACAACTTCAAGGCAGCTTTAACATCACGCAAAGCAACCAACTACAGAAGAGGCTGCCACAACAACTTCAACCAACACCAAGACATCAAGAACTCGTCAAGGCCAGCAAAGACATAGGGTCTTGTCGGGGACGACAAGAATTCGGAGGGGGAAAGTGTTGAAAGGACGCTCTTTCAACAACGTTTCCACAAAGATTCCATTAAGATTCCTCAAATATTTTGTAAAGATTCCAAATGAAGATGGTGATGAAGTAATGAAGATGAAGATTGATGCTGCAACATGAAGATACGAGTTCATGGACGTCATCGAATATCCCTTTATTATTATTTTAAGCCATTACGGCCACTTTTGTAATGTTTACGGGAACCTCATATTTTAAATCGGCACTTGTATTTTGGTCGCAGATACTTGTATAATGAGTAAAGCCAACTCAGTTTCTTGTAATTAAGCTCTGTAGAAGCCTAGGGACAATTCAGATCATTTGGCTGGACATTAGGTTTGAAGGCTTGGTATATAAGCTAAAACCTAAGGCTTTGTAAAACACATCACGTTATCTCAATTAATATACAGTCGTGGGTTCTGCAGCACATAGTAGTGAGCTTCACGCACACACACCATCGCGCACACTAATCACATTGCAGATATGAGAGTAGGAGAGTGTTAGCATCGAGGAGCTCTCCGCGTCGACGCAAGCAATGCAAGCCGAGGACCACATCGCGAGCCCGCCTGCTATGAGCTATATTTGGTCGTAAGTACCTCAAACGACATCCGTTCTGAATGATCGAGTAGTCGTTAGAATCAGGGCGAGAAGCTCTTCGTGTTGATGTCTTTGTAGATCAGTTTCGGACACTTTGAAAATTGCTGTTTTGAGTCTATCGCGACAGCGATTAGAGATCTTACAGTTATGGTTTTCAGGGTTTAGGTGTTTGGCCATATAGGATATGTCCTTGTGAGTCTTGCCCTCCAATTTTGAGTCATTCTGATATGATTTGAGACTGTTTCGAGCTTGTAGTGTTTCGTAGGATGCGTTCTCTGTTTCTTTGCTTTATGGTAGTGTTGTGGTAGGATTAGTGACTGTAGAGTGTTTTTCGTGTCTAGCTCAGGGTTAACAACCCAGAGATTGCCTCCATGCCCTAGTCGGGTCAGCTACGTCCTCGGATTGACAGTTTGTTGGTATGTGTTCTCGCTGTGCTCCATCGTCCGTCACGGCGTACTCGCTAACAGTTGCTGCACCACAACCTGCTGAGTCGGTGGCTGTGCTCTCACCTTAGCAGATAAGTGTGTGCTCCAGCTCTGTAGTTGATGTTCCAAAAATATGCGGAGATCCTTTTGCATCTCCACTGCCAACACATCCAAATCATTCATACTGATCATTACATCACCAGGGTGCGAGGCTAAGTATGAGGCAAGGCTATGCTGCGTTCGCAATTGAAGTATTTCTTCTTGAACGGAAGCCACAAATGCAGCATTAGTCCCCCGAATTGTTTGTATTTTTGCATTCTGCTGGCGAGCCGTTGCAGTCAAATCTTCATTTTGATTGGTTAACTCGGCAATGCGAGCCTGCAAGGCCATTACCTGCGTTTCCAGCTCATTAACTCTACCCTCTGTTGCGGGGGCTAGCCAGGCCGCACGAATAGAGTCCGCAAGTCTGCTCAAAAAAGTGCCGCACGCCTGTATTTGGTCAACAGGGTTTGCTGCCGTAGCCTCCCAAGGTAGCACTGCAGGAAGAGTACCTCTCGTCGAGGCAGCCGCATTGGTGGTTCCAGAAGTTTCCGGTTGCGAGGGAATGTCCGCAGCCGGAAAGCCCGTCCTAGGCGGAGTAGCAATTTCCACTCTCTCCTGCATTTGGCGGCGCCAGCGTGCCACCGCAGAATCCTCCGGCTCAGGAGATGCAGTCGCAGGAGGTGGTGTAGAGAACTGTTGTTCCTCTCGGCCGTGCTTGCGGATTGCTGGTCCTACAGTGGCCATCTCTTGGGCTCCAGAGGGTACCACTGCCGTCGATGGACCCGAAAAATCCTCAGTGCCAACATTCTGCTGTTGTGTTTCCCGCCCAGCAAGAACTGCCAAACTTTGGGTTTGCGACAGAGGTGCAACAGTCCCTTGGACCACCAATCTGTCATCTTCAAAATGGCATAGAGGACGCAGGGCGAGAGGAAAAACTGCCCTTAAGGGAAAGATCAGTGTGAGCAGCTGGACGAATTTTGTGTTGGTAGGGGTATTTCGCCCCAACTGTGCCATCACTCTTGGCATATTGCCAGCAGTCTTTATCTGACAACTGAAGCCCAAGCCACTGGCCCAAAGTTGGCCGAATGCAAAACATTCCTCGCTCTGGTCGAGATGGTATAGGTTTTGGCTTGTAGCCAAATTTCCTCGAGAAACCATCTATACACATCCATGGTCGCTACATCTGACAACCCTGAAAGCTTATATTCACCTTTCACTTTCAATCCAAACTCCTGCTCGACATCTGCAACAGGAATCACATGAGATGCTCGCACCACTCCATCATTAGGCAAACAGCAACACCTGGAAATTCTTTCTACTGTGAGCTGAATCTGTTGATTATTCAGCTCCACCATATCTCCAACATCCAGTTGCTCAATCAAACCTGCTGCCTTCGGGTGAACCGGTATCCCTTGCCAATCCAAGTTGGCGAACACTCGTAGCCACAAATCTTGCAGCTCGAGGGGTTCACTATGTGTAAAACTACCATATCATGTGCGTTCAAGACATGTTTGTAAAACCCCTTATCTGTGAATTTTGTTAAGAATATAATGTACCCTTTTCTTTTAAAATCTGTAAGTTTTTTTCAAATTTGAAAAAATAATGCCCTTCTATATATATATTTCTATAAGTTTCAAGAACTTTAAATACCCTTCTGTTGAACTCACATGATAGGTTACATTTTTATTAGGTGACCTACTCGGGTCTTGCAGCCAGGCATCCACTCGACGAAGCGCTAACTGTTGTACTGGAGTGAAGGGGATGCATTGCAGGAGAGAAGCCCTAGCGACGATGAGATGCAGGAGCAGAGAATATTGAGCTAAAGACGCGCGATACACAAAATAGGAGAAGCACAACAATAATCGTCTACATGCAGTAACCCTCTCACAATGAGTTCCCAAAATAGGGCGAGCCACGGTGTCGCAACCATCATAGCTCCTTTCCCGCTTTCCAAGATTGCATGCAAAAGAATCCCCAATCATTATTAGGGTGGCTTCCGGCTCTTGCACCACAGCAAAGGGGCACTGAATCGAGGTAGGTGAAACATAATGGCGCAGTCTAAAACCATTGATCGGTACAAAAATTACCTCCCCCCGCAAATTCGCCAAATAAAAATAGATGGGCCCGCATGCTTGAAAATTCCAGAATGGTCCTAACCACCGTAATTTAAGCTTTCCAGGCATCTTCCCGAGGCGAGAATTAAAGACAATGACCAGCTGTCCCCGAAAAAATTGCCATGCTTTCGGGCGATCCAGCCATTTTTTCCGCCTAGATTGCAGATCCTGCATCACCACAAAGTTATGCAACCGCTCTTCGTCTAGTTCTTGCAAAACATCCAAGCGATAAATAACAGAATCTTTCGAAAGAAGCCGATCCGCAATGAGCATCCGCAGACTCGGAATCACATGTTCCACCATGGTGATTGCCTCCATGTCAAATGCCAACTTAAAAGGAGTCAATCCTATTGCCACTTTATAAGCTGTCCGATAGGCCCATAAGGCGGAAGGAAGTTTCACATCCCAATCTGTTCGATGCATATTCACTAACTTTGTTAATATCCGAATCAATTGCTTATTAGTTGATTCTGCTTGCCCATTGGCCTGAGGTTAATATGGAGAAGATTTTCTGTGCAATACAAAATAAAACCGTAGCATTCTCTCCATCACCTTATTCAAAAAATGACTTCCCCTGTCACTAACCAGCTCAATAGGGCAGCCATATTTGGAAAAGACATCCTTATATAAGCATCCAGCCACAGAAACTGTCGTATTATCCCTCAAGGGCCATGCCTCCAACCATTTGGTAGCGGAATCCGTGGCTGCCAAAATATACTTATTACCCGTGTGAGCTGCAACTGGTTTAAAAGGTCCAACAAAATCCAAACCCCACTTTTGAAAAGGTTCCATGGGCAAAACCGGCTGAAAAGGCATTCTAGACCGTTTGGTAGGTTGCCCCAACCACTGACACACATCACACTGTTGCACATAATTTCTCACATTTGAAACAATGTGGGTCACCATAATCCAGATTGGAAAACCTTTCAAGCCGTGATTAGTGCTGCAAAGTGACCTCCCGCAATACCGGTATGGACTTCCTCCAAAACTGCTTCCTGCTCCTATGGTAGCACACTTCTAAGTAATACATCCACCACCGTACGATAATAGAGCTTCCCCATAATAATCTCAAAGTTCCTGCTTCTGATAGCCATACGTTTCCTCTGATAGCTGGACAAGAAGGAAGGCATTTCACCATTATCGAGAAAATGAAACATCTCCTCATACCATGTCCATGGGATGCTAGGGATGACCCTTGCCTGTTGCGGAACTGTTGTATCCTCTACAACTACACCTATTAGAAATAGAGACGCATCCAGAAATTCATCAGCTACACCCGTCGGCGGCTCACCAGAATCTAACCTGGATAGGTAGTCATCCACCGCATGCTGAGCCCCTGGACGATGTATGACCTCAAAGTCAAATTTCTGCAGCAAAAGCACCCATCTGGCCAATATTCCCGTCAAATTATGTTGACGTACCAGGTATAAAAGAGCCGAATGGTCCACATGGAAAAACATCGGCCCAATAGATAGTTTTGAAATTTTTTCACTGAATAAATCATCCCTAAACATTCCCTTTCTGTTACTGAATAATTTCTTTCTGCGGATGATAATCGTCTGCTGGCATAATAGACAGGTCGGAACCATCCTTGATTTTGTTCCTACATCAGCACACTGCCAATAGCTGGATCCGAAGCATCCACAAACACATGAAAATCCTGACCCCAATTCGAAGGAAGCATAATTGGAGCTTGGATAGCTGAAGTTTTAATCTCCAAAAAGCCAAATCCCATTCCTGTGTCCATTCAAAATCTATAGCATGCGCTGCCTGAGTAATCGGGATTGCCAAATGCGCGACAAACCGCAAATGCCTCCCATGCCAACGGGCTTGACCCAGGAAAATCTGACACTGTTTCTGGTTCCGCGGTGGAGGTGCTTCCATAATTGTGGCTATTTTATCCGGATCCACGGAAATACCATCTTCAGAAATTATATGCCCCAATAGCCTGCCACTGCGAACAGCAAATGCACACTTTAGAGGATTCAAACTCAATTTTACCTCTCTGCATTTCATAAAGCATAACCGTAATTGCTTCAAGTGCTCTAATTGCGCTCCAAAAACACTGAGATCATCCAAAAAAATTCTCATAAAATCCATCAAATAAGGACCAAAAATTTGGAATATATCCCTTTGAAAAGTTGAAGGCGCATTCCGCAATCCGAACCACATCACTGTGCAGGCAAACACACCCCATGCGGTAATAAAAGTTGTTTTTGGCTAATCCCGCAATGCCATTCGTATTTGGTTATATCCACTAAACCCATCCAGAAAAGTATACATCTCATGTCCTGCTACATTATCCAAAATGGAATCCAAGAATGGAAGAGGAAAAGGATCTGAAATAGTAGCCACATTCAATTTTTGGTAATCCACACAAATTCAGATTTGCTTGTTTTTCTTTGGTACAACCACAATTGGAGAAATCCACTCCGGATTATCAATAGGGGTAATAAAACCCACTTCCAAAAGACGATCAATTTCCATCTTAACTTGCTTTGCCACATTGGGATTCATCCTATATGAGTGCTGCTTCACTGGCACCGCATCCGGTTTCAGATTTATTATATGCTGATAAAACTTAGGATCCAATCCCTGCATATCCACATATTCCCATGCGAAAACATCCTTAAATTCTGTCAGTAACTTAATCAAATCACCTCTAAAACTTGCCTCAAGCTGCTTATTAATGTATATGGGCTGCGACTCCACTTGCTCCCCAAGAAAGACCTTCTTTAATTCATCTTCTTTAACCCTTGTAATTTTCTCCATCTGCATCTCAAACACACGTTCTTGCTGAATAACGTCCTCCAATGATTCAGGACTTGGAAACACCTATTGTTGCTCCCCTATTCCTGCTGGAGTTTCTGAAGCCCCCACCGAGTTTCCCTTCGGAACCAAAGAAATATCCGCCAGATATATAGAGACCAAATCCGGATTAGCTTTCAGAAATTGCTCCTCTTCATCCTCTTCTAATCCTTTCACCATATTTACTATTTCTGCTATCACCGTCCATGCTGCCTGAACTGGTTGTTTGCATGTTCCCAAAATCACCCGCACTTTCCTTCTACCCTTCTTTACTGTAAGCATATTTTCTTCCCAATTATGCTTTACCCTCTCTTGTCGTAACCAGGGTCTCCCCAAGATAATGTGATAATCATGATTATGATCTTGAATATTCAAGACTACTAAGGAAACGGCAAAACATAAGCCCGCCACATCCAAGACAATGCCTCAAAGTAACCCCACTGGTTTCACTCTTCTTTGATCTGCCATGCGGACTACAAAGGGTGCAGGCTTCCGATCACTGAGTCCAAAACGCTCACAAGTTGCTTGAGTAATAATCTTTACTCCCGCTCCTCCATCCAATAGTACCTTGTCAATGTATGTTCCATGGTATCTAGTTGAAAGCTCCGGAATGCGGGTATCTGTTATCCTATTTGTCGGCAATGGGGCTGAATCATCCTCCTCGCTTTCAAATTTCCCGATGGCGACTTCCCTCAGCTCTGTGGACGTTTGTCGCAACAATGCATTATGAAAATTCGGGACCAATTTCAGCAATGAACCCAAAGGTACTTGTATTGGTGACATGAGGACCTCTTTCCAAGCTAAATTCCAATCCTCCTCTTCTCTAATATCATCCTTATTTTCAAATTTTCCTTCCTTTATTTCCTGGCCCACAGTCGATGGTCCTGATGACTTCACTGGTGGTGCGGATTGTGGCAACTAGGACACAGTCTTTTTCCGCACTTCTTCCTGAGCAGTCCAATCCGGAATCTTTACATCGGGTGTTGGAACCACATTTTTACCGGATTGCGTGATTAATGAAACCATTGGATCAGACTCCTCCAATCCTTCAATCTGAACCATAGCCACACTAGGCTGTTTCCTTGCAGCGTGTTCCTATTTCTTCCGATCATATTCCATAGCTTCAGTACACTCGGATCACCAGTGCCCATCCCCCAAACAGAAAAGGCATGTCTTGGGGCGATTAGGATCTCGGCCACCTCTTCCACGACCTCATCCTCCCCCTTGACCCCGTCCTCCTGCTTGACCTTGCAAAGGCATCTCTGAAGTATGAGGATGAGCCATCGCCACAACAGGCTCTTGTCCCTGCCCTATCTGTGGTTGTTGCCATCTAGAAGAGTCTCCTCGACTCCGACGACCCCGACCATTGAAATAACATTCCACTGTATTATGAGTATTGGTTGTGCAAATCTCACACCACTTCTGATTCATTGCGCACTCCTGAGCAGCATGGCCCGGATTCCGACATTGGGTACACCATAGTTCCTTCAGACTTTTAGCCACCGCAGCCGATTCTGACGATCCGGATGAAACACCTTTCCCGTGACGCTGGGATTTTTTTCGAGGTGTCTCTTTCGATTCTTTCCCCGAATCGTTGTTGCCTAAGTTTGAGGAATCTGATACTGCGGACTCCAACTCTGAACTATCACTGCCGCTGTCTTGCGACTTCCAATAAGATTTCTTCCTGTCTTTTTTCTTTGATTTCTTTGGAGATTCCGTATCCTCTAAATCTTCTCCTGCTACTTCAGCCCTAGCAATTACATTATCCAGTGGAGTAGTTACCTTATCCACTGTTGCCATAGCAGTTCTGAGATCCTTGTTGAGCCCCCGCAAAAAATAATCAGTCAGCACTTCTGCTGCCGGCCTTTGTGCCTGAGGAACCCTGTGCAAAAGCAAGCAAAATTTTACAGCGTAATCCTCCACTGGCAATTACTTCTGCCACAGCGTTCGAAGCTTTTCCAAATGTTGAGGGACTGTCTTTTCCATTCTAAACCTTCGAAGAAACGCTATGGATCCGTCGACATACGTCTGAAAATGATCATCAGGGTATTCGGACAACCATTTTGCAGCTTTCCCCGAGAGTGTAGATTC
Source organism: Adiantum capillus-veneris (assembly GCF_014529385.1). Classification (NCBI taxonomy): domain Eukaryota; kingdom Viridiplantae; phylum Streptophyta; class Polypodiopsida; order Polypodiales; family Pteridaceae; genus Adiantum; species Adiantum capillus-veneris. The sequence continues at coordinate 35,095,395 of NC_140945.1, read as the reverse complement.
AAACACTGATTGTCCGAACTGCCTCACCTCCGACGTCTTCCTACAATTGGAACCACAGGGTCAGGTGGACCCTGCGACCTAGTGCGCATGCATATTCATCGCAGGTCGTCCATCACGCATCGTGGTCGCCAGATGTAATGGATATTGCCCGCACAGGAGCAATAGGCATTGCGAGAATGATGCAAACTACATTATGTGAACATCAAACACATAGAAATAGGAGAGAAGACACTACACAGTACATAGGCACAGAACACCTCCTGCTTCATTCATATGTAATCCGGACACAGAGTTACAACAGCAGATGTAGTGAATAACATAGAGGTTGGTTGCTTACATCCAAAGATAGGTATGTCCCCCCATATACAACCGCTGCTCCAGCGCAGATCGGGAATTGTGCACACACTCCTGTCCCATGATATCTTGTGAAGAACTGCCACAATGGCTGCCGCATACCGCATGACTCCTGATCCGCAATGTCCAGACCTCTGCAGGACCACATGTGCGACTCATGTCGTAACAACAAGGGGGTGGGCAATGATGGTGCAGCCAAAGTTGGTTTGTGTAGGGAAGTGCTCTATGCCAAGATGTGGGTGCTAGCAGGTGCAAGAAAAGGTGCTAAGGCATGTGCAAAAGACCTAGGTAGGTAGGTGTTAGTGGAAATGTATATCTGATGCGGCTTTTTAGGCCAAAGAGGCTCCAAAAAAGTCCAATTAGGATGACAAGTGAAGGTGGTGGAAATGCTTAGTTGGTGCTCTAGAATGTTGTTGTGCAAGCTGGTCCAAATAGCTGGTCAAACGGAGCCCTGATGTGGAAGATGTTAAAGGTTGAAGTCGAAAGGTCTAGCAGATCTGAGACGGACAGGGAAATTGGTCACAACTGGGATGAGTGGACAAAGCTATAGTGCTTATGTTGTGGAGCATGCCATCTTCTTGAATCACCAATTGGAGCTCAAGAGGGTAAGCTATGGACATTTGAAGATTTGGTGGAGACTAAGTTTCTTCCCACTTGATCGCATCAAGACTCGTGCCATCTGGTGTCTTTGTCAAATTTCAATAACGTAGAGCATACCATGTGGAGTTAGTAGGAAATTAGGCCTTGTCAATTGAGTTTCTGGTTAACGAGTTACAACCTGGTAAAGTGAGGACAATTGCCCAAGGAGAGGTGTCAGATGTTTTTTCTTCCATTTTGGCATCCCCAGTTTGCGAGCTTAGATGTGAGGGCCATGCCCGGGGACCACCGGCTGTACCATCTCCACATCGATACTCCGTGATATCCGACATCCCTCCCGCTTGAGGCTGACACCAAGACAGGACTCCTCCTGCTCTTCGATGCCAACTCAAGGTGTGATAACATTCACTTTCTCTCATATGGATCCCTTAGCCCCAAAGAACCTTTTCTTACCGATCAATCTTACCAATTGAAGTCATCAGACTAACTTGGAACTCAACCTTCCAGTGTCAACTGGCAGGAGTTCTCTAATTCACCCTTGGTTCAAGGTCATTGACTCTTCTTTTCCGGTTGGGACCGAGCACAGCCCGCCAATGTGTTCCCCTAAGGTGAGTGTATTATAATCTACACGAATCCATCGATCCCAAGTTGTTCCCCGCTCCATAGATCGGAATCCCTTTTTCCCCGCTCTGGACATAATTGCTAAGACAACATAAAATTGGGTTCAACTTTCTGGCCAACAATTAACCCTGCAAAATCTGCCCACCCACCGAACCATTTGATAAATGCACCTTCACAAGGTAGTGCTATGATACTAGAAAACAATATTCCAATCATGGCGAACCAAGAATACATTTTAAGCATTTGAAAGCAGCATGCAAACTGTTGCATACCCTTGCAAATGTGCATTTATCAGATCCTTCCCACCCTATCCTTTATATAATATTTTTACTTCCTTTTTCCTTTAATATTAGTAAGATTATCTAGTTATCTTTCAAGCAATCACATATACTTCTCCAGGCATATCCCGATCCTCGTCCCAAGACTCGAGTATCCTGTCTCCTCTGCCATGTGAGAAGGCGGCACCTTTTCACAGATTCAAATTCTTATTTTTCTTTATCTTGTGTGGGAAAGTCTTAAAAAATAATCTACTTTAAGATCCTTTTAAATCAATAATCCCGAGAAGAAGAGCAAAGGTCCGGCTGATGAAGACAATTGCGGAATAGCCCATTTAGGTTCCTAGCCTTTCCAAGGTTCCTTTTTCCCAAACAATTTGAAGAGTTCCTTAATTAAATCACATCCTACTCCCTTATCATGATCCCTCCATGGATCCGTTTTCCTTCCTCCTTTTGCCATCGGCATCGGGGCTACCGGGACTAGGCCGATTTCCAGACGAATCTGCGGGTCACATCCACCCGGCCGGGACACACTCCCATTCAATCCCATTTCTAGGACAATGAATGAACCCTGAGCTCCAAACATAGACCAACGGTTATCAGTCCTAGCCGTTTCAAGTTATCCCTGACTTCAATGAGTCCCATTTTTTATCACTTTTCATCATTTTCCATCCATGGGGCATCTCCATGGAAGCGTTGGGAGTTTTATGTTCAAGCAACACGGTCACGACATCCGTGAAGCTATCCCCTTACTCCCCCCCCTTCAAATTTGCAAAACAAACTTGAAAGTAGACAAAATTGAAATGAACAATGCATATGCTTTCTTTAATGAGTTTTTGCTTTGTATGCGTAGTACACACAAAACATTCAAAATGCACCAACTTGCAACCTTGGGCATCTAATCAAAATTTCCTTTGAGTGCTTATGCAAGAGTAAAATCCTTCTATGCATGGTAGTGTAAAATAGCAAAGTCCCTAAGAGTGGGCTTGCTAGTGTATCGTAAAATATGCATGTAATACGGTATGAATGATTAAAAAATTCTTCTTTAGGAAGGGATTTAGGCGTACCTTTACTAGCGTGGAGAGGATTAATCAAGTGGTTTAAAGAGGCTTAAGATTTTGGAACCTTAATGTGTAGATACTAGGGTCTTCTCCTTGCTTTGGAAGAGTAATGGCAAGTGTATTGACATGGCCGGATCTTTTCCGCTTCCCTTTGCTTGAAAACCACCAATTTGGCTATGGGAATAGAGAGAGGTCAAGAAAGCTAAAGCTATGGAAATCTTGTAGGTTAAGAGAGAAGAGGTGAAGAGAGTAATGGTAATTTGGATTATGGTTATGGATTCTCTTGAGGAGAGAGGCGTGTGTAGGTGTATGTGTGAAGAGGATTAGCATTGGCTTTTCGTGGCTCACTATCAAGCTTGCACTATTAAAATGTGAAGAGAAGTGAAGGGAAGTGAATTGAAGTGAAGTGAATTGAAGTGAAGTGAAGCAAAGTGAAGTGAAACAAAGCGAAGTGTTTAATGAGTAGGGAATGCCTTACTTGAAGCTTAATTTGATAAGGATCTTGACTTATCGTGATAATTTAATTTTCATATCTTGATATACTTTCTTCCTTCTCAAAGCTTCTCCAACAAGATACTTATGCAAGACGCTACTTTCCCGACGAGTGGCTTATGCATGAAGCTACATTTCCTACAAGTGGCTTATGCATGAAGCTACTTTCCTACAAGTGGCTTATGCATGAAGCTACTTTCCAACAAGTGGCTACTTTTCAACTCAACAAGTGGCTAATTTTGAATTCAACAAGTGGCTTTTTCAACAAGTGGCTTTTTCAACAAGATACTTTGCAACAAGTGTCTTATTCAAAAAGCTATTTTTCAACAAGTGGCTTCTTCAACAAGCTACTTCCAACAAGTTACTTTTTCACCTTACCCTTATTCTTTCTTTGTTTTCTTATGCAATTTTTTTCTTGAGATAAAACTAATATTCCATGCATTGGTTATATCCACGTCCCCATGGTGAAAACCGAAAGTGTCTCATGGATAGCTTTGCATTGATTATATCCATGTTCCCATAGTTAAGATTGAAAATGTCTCGTGGGTAGCTAGGGTTCTTTACTTGATCGTATTCGGAAAGTCGACGACTTAGATATTTCAGTAAGATTAAGGGCTAAGAGGAGGACCTTACAAACTCCCCAACAAAAAGAAAGAGATGCCCTCAACTCAAAATAAATAAGGAAGTTGGGAAATGTTCATTCGCACATTACACTTTCAACTTCTGGGTAACGCTAATTTATCCTTCCTTGGCTAGCTAGCCTATATAAGGTGCACAATATTTTCATTTCTTCTAGTATTATTCCCTTTGTCTTTCACTTTTCTTTCCATCCCTTGTCAAAATTCCTTAGGTTTGTCTCTTTACTCATTATCTTACGTTATGGATCGGTGGCAAGGGCTAGTTTTATCTGCAGCCATTTCTCATCTACAACAAACAAGTGAATCCATGAGGATAGATTTTGTGGATCGATATAGACGCCTGCTATTTCCTCACTTGGGAACTTCAGTAGCTCAAACCAAATGGCAGACATTTCAAAGTATAACAAGGGTGACCCTTTGGGGTTGGGATCACTTTCATAATAATGTCCGTTTGGCTATGGTTACTGAAACTATGGGTTTGGGTTCTCATTATTACTGCACGATGAGGTCAATGCATCGAGGTTTCTCAGAATGAGTCTTTTTGCTTGCTCAATTCCTTCCTCATCAAAAGATATATCTTTACCCTCACTTTGGTTTACCATTGAGAGGGCCCTTTAACTTCACACCTCATACTAGAGAGATTAGTGCAATAATTTCACAGGGAATCTTTCCTATTGATGAGAGGCCTAATATGTGCCCTGCTTGTGATAGTTTCTTTTGTGATCATGTAATGGATGGACTTATTGACCTCTAGAAAATGTATCTTTGTTATATCCCTTAACAAGTTCATCATGTTCTAAGATCTTGATGCCTGTCTTAAGTCCTTCTTTCTCTGATTTTTCTTGATGGATATAATGAAATTGGTTCTGAGTTCTTATATATTGTATTTGATAGGATTCCTTGAGAGAATTTCAAACTTAGCTAAATCTATTTATTGATTTTGTGATTCCATACACAGATCCAAGTCACAAGATGTAAAGGAAAACCCTAATCTCGTTATTATTTAGCAAAAGGTCAGGTTACAAAAGTTCACTAAGATAGAACTTGGATTTTGTAGTTACATGGGCTAACATGGTTTAGTTTGAGTACAAAGAAAAGAGGAGAATCCTGATAAAAAAGATGAGAAAACTGAGAAGTAAGGCGTTCCCAATCTTCCCAAGAGGCATCTTCAATGGGATAGCCCTTCCACTGGACTAAAGCCTCCCGAATTGTTCGATGTCGTAGCTTCCGCTCCTTCATGTCTAAAATTTGTTCTGGCTCCATCAGGAATTCTTCCTCTGTGATAAGAATAGTATCTTCGTCATTTAGGATGGTAAGGGGATCTGCAACATATCTTTTTTGCAAGCTAACATGAAAAACATTGTGCACATGCAAGTGAGGGGGTAAAGCGAGTTCGTAAGATTGGTCCCCTATCCTTCTCAAAATCTCAAAGGGTCCACAATATCTATATGCTAACTTCCTGTATTTCCCAATTTGAGTGAACTTCTCTTTGGCTTGACCCTAAGGAAAACTCTATCTCCTGCCTTAAAAATCTGGGGGGATCTATGTAAATCAACATAACGCTTTTGCATGTCACTTGCTCTCTTAAGGTTCTCCCTTATTATTTTGATTTGATGATCCATTTCTTCAAGTGTATTCTTTGTTGCAGGTACTTGGAGACTTGGGTCGTCCATTTTGAGAGGAATGATACAGTCTTGTCCATAAAGAGCTTTGAATGGTGACATTCCTAGGCTTCTATGGTAGGAAGAATTATAAGCAAATTCCACTAAGGGTAAAAACTTGATCCAAAGATGAGGTTGCTGACTGCAATATGATCTCAATATATCTTCTATGACCTGATTAACTCTTTCAATTTGTCCATCCATCTCTGGATGATAGGCTGAACTTAGGTTTAATTGAGTGCCTAAAGATTGGAACATGACCTTCCAAAACTTAAAGGTAAACTTGGCATCATGATCACTGATTATCCTAGCAGGTATTCCATGTAATCTGATAATTTCTTTTACAAAAATTTGAGCAATATCTGCTGCAGAGGTAGTGGTTTTGATTGGGACAAGGTGAGCTACTTTGGTGAGTTTATCCACCACCACAAAAATTGAATCAAAATTTCCAGCAGTCTTGGGTAACCCTGTTACAAAATCCATACTGATGCACTCCCACTTCATTGTAGGTATATCCAATGGTTGTAGCTTCCTAGGAATCTTAACTCTTTCAGCCTTCACCTTTTGGCATACCAAACACTTCTTAACATACTCTAAGGTATCCTTTTTCATCTTAGGCCAGTAGAAATTCTATTTAAGAGAAGCAAACATTTTGTGATAACCTAGGTGAGTTGCAAGGGGAGTTTCATGAGCTTCCTTTAGAATTTGCATCCTTAAGCATGTAGGTATGCACAATCGGTTCCTGAAGAATAAGATTCCATCTTGAATAGAGTAGCCTTCCAGATATCGAGCTTGGATTTCTTAGATCAACGGACCAAATTGCTCATCAGTTGGGAGGGCATTTTGAACTTCTTCGGATAGAGTTGAATGGACTAGTGTAATGGCAAGGGCCACTACTCGTCAGCTTAGAGCATTGGCAGCTTGATTTCCTTGCCTGGTCTAAATTTGATCTCAAAAGTGAACTCTTGTAGGAACTCAACCCATCTCCTTTGTCGCATATTGAGATCTGGCTGGGTGAAAATCCATTGAGACTTTTGTGGTCAGTAACAAGCTCAAACATCTGACCTAGAAGATAGTGTCTCCACTTTTTGAGGGCATGAACCATAGCCAGTAGTTTGAAGTCATGGGTGGGATAATTCTTCTCATGAACCTTGATCTGTCGTGATTCATAAGCTATGGGATGGCCTTCTTACTGTAGGATTCCACCTATACCTTTTATGCAAGCATCCATTATCTCCTCAAAGGTTTTTTGAAAATCTGGAAGTTTGAGAACAGGTTCACTGGCCAAAATCTCCCTTAATTTGTTGAAGACTTTATCCCTCTTGTCTGACTAGATAAAGGGTTCCTCCTTCTTAGTGAGTTCAGTGAGAGGGCGTGCGATGAGTGTATAGTTTTTAATAAATACTCTACACCATCCTATGAGGCCAAGAAATCCCCGTACTTCTGAAATAGTCTTGGGAATGGGCCACTGAGCTACAGCTTCCACCTTAGCTGGATCGCAGGAGAAATACCATCCTTTGAAACTATGTATCCCAAATAGGCAACCTTCTCTACAAAGAAAGAGCATTTTCTACGCTTGGCGTAGAGTTGGGCTTTTCTGAGAATCTCCAAGACATGGCGTACATGCCGTTCATGATCTTCTCTAGTCTTTGAATATATAAGGATGTCATCAAAGAAGACTAGAAAAAAATCATCTAACTCTGTCCTAAAGAGGACAGTCATGAGACAGTTAAATGTGGCAGGGGTATTAGTTAGGCCAAAAGGCATGACAGTGAACTCATAATGCCCAAACCTTGTGTTAAAAGCTGTTTTCGGAATATCCTCCCTTTTTATCCCAACTTGGTAATAGCCTGATCTGAGATCAATATTTGTGAAAAAATTGGAACCACCAAATGGAACCACCAAGTCGATCAAGCAACTCATTTATGTGAGGCAAGGGATACTTGTTCTTGACAGTGCACTGATTTAGGCCTTGAAAATCTATGAAAAGTTTGAACGTTCCATCTTTCTTCTTTTGGAAGAGTACAGGAGCACCCCAGAGAGAGACACTCGGTTTGATGAAAACTTGTTCCAAAAGCTAAGTCAACTAATTCTTCAGCTCTATGGATTTGGAGGTGGCATCTTGTAGGGAGTCCTTGCTATTGGTTGGGCACCAGGAATGAGCTCAATCTCGTGTACTAATTCCCTAGGCGGTGGAAGAGTTGTCAACTCCTCTGGAAAAATATCTTGATATTCTTTTAGCCATTCAGGCTCTCATTCTTTTGATTTGGTCTCTGGTTTATTGACCTTATAACAAAAATTGACAGTCCTTTCTTTAACCCCTTAACCAAACGACTGGCTTTGACCACCTTCAGGGGAGCTTTCCCTGTTCTACCTTCCACTAAGACTTGTTCACCCTTTGAGTTTGAAAAAGAGATGTTTCCTTCACTGCAATGGATGTTGGATTTATTTTTTTCTCAGCCCATTCATCCTAGGATTCCTTCAAATCGACCCATCTTTAGGATTCTTTCAGATATACAAGACTAGTTTTATTTTTTTAAAGATGGACCTTTCAAAAAGGTAAACTCTTTGTCATTTTCTCTCTTTCAAAAATCTTATTTTTTTCCTATTATGACAAAAACTTTATACATCTCGGGGAAATAATTACTGGTATAGGCTAGCACTTCTTTAGTACTTTCTAGACATCAAGTTCTTCCATTTGCTTTTGGACAATTTCGAGTATTCCTCTTCCTGAGAGGTCCACATCATCTGCAATTTGAGAAGTTATTTTCCATTACCTCACCCTTTTCTATAAGAGTCAGTTAAAACCTTTATATATCCAAGAACAGAAACTGCGCTCTAATACCACTTGTGAGGGCCATGCCCGGGGACCACCGGCTGTACCATCTCCACATGGATACTCCATGATCTTCGACATCCCTCTCGCTTGAGACTGACACAAAGACATGACTCCTCTTTCTCTTCGATGCCAACTCAAGGGGGTGATAACATTCACTTTCTCTCATAAGGCTCCCTTAGCCCTGAAGAACCTTTGCTTACCAATCAATCTTACCAATCGAAGTCATCAGACTAACTTGGAACTCAACCTTCCAGGGTCAACTGGTGGGAGTTCTCTAATTCACCCTTGGTTCAAGGTCATTAACGCTTTCTTCCCGGTTAGGACCGAGCACAGCCGTCAATGTGTTCCCCTAAGGTGAGTGTATTATAATCTACACAAATCCCTCAATCCCAAGTTGTTCCCCGCTCCATAGATCGGAATCCCTTTTTCCCCGCTATGGACTTAATTTCTAAGACAACATAAAATTGGGTTCAAATTTCCGACCAACAATTAACCCTCCGGAATCCGCCCACCCACCGAACCATTTGATAAATGCACCTTCACAAGGTAGTACTATGATACTAGAAAGCAGTATTCCAATCATGGCGAACCAAGAATACATTTCAAGCATTTGAAAGCAGCATGCAAACTGTTGCATACCCTTGCAAATGTGCATTTATTAGGTCGTTCCCACCTTTTCCTTTATATAATATTTTTACTTCCTTTTTCCTTTAATATTAGTAAGATTATCTAGCTATCTTTCAAGCAATCACATATACTTCTCCAGGCATATCCCGATCCTCGTCCCAGGACTCGGGTATCCTGTCTCCTCCGCCACGTGAGAAGGCGGCACTTTACACAGATTCCAATTCTTATTTTTCTTTATCTTGTGTGGGAAAGGCTTAAAAAATAATCTATTTTAGCTTCCTTTTAAATCAATAATCCCGAGAAGAAGAGCAAAGGTCCGGCTGATGAGGACAATTGCGAAATAGCCCATTTAGGTTCCTAGCCTTTCCAAGGTTCCTTTTTCCCAAACAATTTGAAGAGTTCCTTAATTAAATCACATCCTCCTCCCTTATCATGATCCCTCCATGGATCCTTTTCCCATCGGCATTAGGCCTACCCGGACTAAGCCGATTTCCAGACCCATCCGCGAGTCACATCCACCCGACCGGGACACACTCCCATTCAATCCCATTTCTAGGGCAATGAATGAACCTTGAGATCCAAACATAGACCAATGGTTATCAGTCCTAGCCGAAGGGACCATCCTTTATTGTATCCCATAGGTAAACACCTGCGCCGGCCTTTTTCCAAACATGAAGACAAGTTCACACTTAAATCGCTATGTTATGCTAGGGCTATCCCCGTCAATCGTCTTGGTAAAGTTTTTAATCCTAGTTTAAATTTTAGATTAAGCTCCTTGAGTTATAAATCCTTAATTCCTAATTCCTTTTAATTTTCTATTCAAACAAAACCTTAAGAAAACAACGAATCTCATGGAAGTTTAAGGTTTTGTCTCTACGTAAGTTTCAAGTTATCCCCGACTTCCATGAATCCCATTTTTTGTCCCTTTTCATCATGTGCCATCCATGGGGCATCTCCATGGAAGAGTTGGGAGTTTTATGTTCAAGCAACACGGTCACGACATCCGTGAAGCTATCCCCTTACTCCCCCCCCCTTCGAATTCGCAAAACAAACTTGAAAGCAGAAAAACTTGAAATGAACAATGCATATGCTTTCTATAATGAGTTTTTGCTTTGATGTGATCTATGCGTAGTACACACAAAACATTCGAAATGCACCAACTTACAACCTTGGGCATCTGATCAAAATTTCCTTTGAGTGCTTATGCAAGAGTAAAACCTTTCTATGCATGGTACTATAAAATGGCAAAGTTCCTAAGAGTGGACTTGCTAGTGTATCGTAAAATATGCATGTAATAGGGTATGAATGATTAACAAATTCTTCTTTAGGAAGGGATTTAGGCATACCTTTACTAACGTGGAGAGGATTAATCAAGTGGTTTTTCAAACCTGAATGTGTAGATAGTAGGGTCTTCTCCTTGCTTTGGAAGAGTAACGGCAAGTGTAATGACAAGGCCGGATCTTTTCCGCTTCCCTTTGCTTGAAAACCACCAATTTGGCTATGGGAATAGAGAGAGGTCAAGAAAACTAAAGCTATGGAAATCTTGTAGGTTAAGAGAGAGAAGGTGAGGAGAGTAATGGTAATTTGGATTATGGTTATGGCTTCTCTTGAGGAGAGAGGGATGTGTAGGCGTGTGTGTGAAGGAGGATTAGCATTGGCTTTTCATGGCTCACTATCAAGCTTGCACTATCAAAATGTGATGAGAAGTGAAGGGAAGTGAATTGAAGTGAAGTGAAACAAAGCAAAGCGTTTAATGAGTAGGGAATGCCTCCTTTTAAGCTTAATTTGATAAAGCTCTTAACTTATCGTGATAATTTAATTTTCATATCTTGATATGCTTTCTTCCTTCTCAAAGCTTCTCCAACAAGCTACTTATGCAAGACCCTACTTTCTTGACAAGTGGCTTATGCATGAAGCTACATTTCCTACAAGTGGCTTATGCATGAAGCTAATTTCCAACAAGTGGCTACTTTTCAACTCAACAAGTTGCTACTTTTCAATTCAACAAGTGGCTTTTTCAACAAGTACTTTGCAACAAGTGTCTTATTCAACAAGCTACTTCCAACAAGTTACTTTTTCACATTACCCTTATTCTTTCTTTTTTTTCTTATGCAATTTTTTTCTTGAGATAAAAATAATATTCCATGCATTGGTTATATCCATATCCCCATGGTGAAAACCGAAAGTGTATCATGGATAGCTTTGCATTGATTATATCCATGTTCCCATGGTTAAGATTGAAAGTGTCTCATGGGTAGCTAGGGTTCTTTACTTGATCGTATTCGGAAAGTCGATGGCTTAGATATTTCAGCAAGAGTAAGGGCTAAGAGGAGGACCTTACATTAGATGGCTTAGAATGTGGCGAGGATTGTGGAATTCCAAGTCGGTATTGAGGGCTATCAATTGGGACCTGCAAATCCATCCCCAGGCCAATGTGCAAGAAATGACAAGGCTCTGAAGCTTGGAAGAAAAAAATGTGTATGGTGGGGACTTTGGGGGGAATTTTTAAGTCTTGGGGAGCGATGAGCTAAGGTAGTTCCATGTGGCATGGAGATTTTTCCACATGCACAACCCGGAGCTCTAACTGTGGCCTATATAGCTTGGAACACGACCCATATAGGGTGTGAAGTAAGGAGAGAGTGGCCTCTCTCTTGAAAATGGCTATGGCGTGTCTTGCTTAGCGCTGCACGAAGTGGCCCAGTGGGCATTTTTGGTGTCCGATGGCGGTGCAAGGTGGCACATGCAGCAGCTAGTGGTTGGTGACAGTCCTACAATGGAGTTGATGATGGTAATGACATGGCATGTACCCTCAAGGGCTTGGTTCCCACAAGAAGTGGCGCCCCCATTTTTTTGATGAAAAAAGTGACCACTAGCAAGGCTGCTAGTGCGAGCAAGGGAGGAGTGTTCCACCAAGGGGGAAAGTGAGGTGGTAGAGGCTGTCAAAGAGGAGAGTTCAAATGATGAAAATCCCAACAGATAAGGGGAGGATCTTGTGAGGGAGTGAGACATTAGAAAATTTCGTAGGTCATTTGGAGGGCCTTGTAAGAAATTGTATTTCTCTCTCTAGAAACTTTTTATAAAATGCACTTGCACCTTGTGAGTACGTCCAAAAGGACAACCAGACACTCTAAAAAGTAGATTTATATTCCCAATCGTCCTTGAAAACGGTCACTTTTTTATTTAATGCGAGCGTCTTTTTCAAGAGGCAGGTGCGGCGCATTCAATGCAGCTTACGTCATCACTAAAAGTTGAAAAGTCACAAACTGTCAAATAGTGATATATTTTGAGGCTTTTGACACCACCAATGCGTCCGGAACGCCAAAATACCCTAAAAACGAATGTCCACTTGCCTGATTCCGACAACCGAAGAGGCAGAAAATGTCAAAAAACCCCAAAAAATGGGCTTTTTACTTAAGGCGCGCGAGGAGGCATTTCTAAATTTTAGAATGCCCCTCTGCGCGCCGTTAGTACAAAGCTTCTTTTAGTGATTTTTGGACACTTATCTTTCCAGAAAGCCCCTTTTTAGAGGTTTTTGGACATTTTTCTCTCAAAAAGCTCCCTAAAAAGAGGAAAAAGGGGCTTTTTACTAACGGCACGCGAGAAGGCATTCCAAAATTCTAGATTGCCCCTCTGCGCGTCGTTCGTATAAAGCTCCTTTTAGTGATTTTTGGACACTTATCTTTCCAGAAAGCCCCTTTTTAGAGGTTTTTGGACATCTTCCTCTCAAAAAGCTCCCTAAAAAGAGGAAAAAGGGGCTTTTTACTAACGGAGCGCGAGGAGGCATTACAAAATTTTGGAATGGCCCCTCGCGCGCCATTAGTAAAATGTTCCTTTAGGGCTTTTTGACATTTTTTTTTGCCTCTTTGGATGTCTGAGCGAGACAATTGGACATTCATTTCTAGGAGATATGTGCGTTCCGGACGCATTGACAATATCAAAAGTTTCAAAATCTTCCACCACTTGATTGTTTTTTGAATTTTTGAGTTCTAGTGATGACGTAGCCCATATCAAATGCACCGCATCTACCTTCTGAAAAAGGTGCTCGCATTAAATGAAAGAGAGTGCTCGTCTTCAAGGACCACTAGATTATTAAATGAGGAGAGGGACACCTTTTATATTTTTGTTAATATCAATCTATTTTTCTACGTAACGTGGGCTCTTCTCTCATTGGAGGAGCTTATTTTCCTCTCTCTTCCAAAAGGCCCTCCAAAAGACCTCCGAAATCTCCTAATGGAGAGAGAGAGGGAAAGAATTCAGAGGATCCAAGGCTAAGGGAGGGCAAGTCCAAGGAGACAGTAAAAGGCCATTCAATGGTGGACAAGTAGGGTGAAAATAAGGGGGGAGGGGAAAAAAATAAAATAAAAATTCCTATGTGTTAGGGGAACTAGAGACATCGCGCATGCACCCCCCTCAAGTTCAAGTCCAAAGAGGAAAGAGCAGATCAAACAAGGTGGCTCCCCCCTTCAAAGTTACCAAATTGAGATGAAAAGTGGACCAATCAAATTCCAGATGCCCAAATTGAAAGAGGACCTCCTATATAAACCAAACCCTGTACATTTTTTAATTCTTTTTTCCTATAGGCTTTTGCCCAAGAGGCTTTTTGGGAGCCTACAGAGAGCCATAAAGAGAGTGTGTGAGTTCTTGGGTGGGCTTTTTGTATAGACGTTGTGAGCAGGATGGAAATACACAGAACGCCTCTATAACGACCCGACACACACTCTTGGGATGATATACACACACACACTATGGGGCACCACTCGGCTTACACAACCCACCTGGCCAAGACAGGGAATACACCTATGGAGTGAGAGAAGAGAGACTACCCATTTACTCACTCCACACGGAGACACACACACACACACACCCAAAAAACTCAGCTCAAAAGAGGAGAATTCTTGATGTTTAGATGTATTTGAGCTTGGGCCAACACCAATGGGGAAAATAGCTCACACAATACGGGTAAAATATGCCAGATACAACACAAATTGGAGTAGAGCTTCGCTCATAGGAGAAACTTACACGCCAAAACAGTAGAAAAATAGTGAGGAATTTGGCAAAATGGACAGCACCGTTGCGTCTTGAACGGCCCAAAACCCCAGTCTACAATGTCAAAGTGCTCAAATCCGACCTCGGATGAGCAGTTTATGGCCAAAACAGGTTCCAACAACAGCAAAAACACAGTTGCGGCTGTTCCTCCTCTTCCCTCCACATTTTTTCTCGTCTTCTCTCAGTTTTTTCAGTTCCCACACTTAGCTTTATTACTTGGGCACCCTTGGCCTTTTTTATGACCTCAAACGGACCCCAAACAAGCCACAAAGTGGTCTCGCAGTGCATAGTTGTCACCCTGCAGCATCCATCCTCACACCTGGCACTCAACTTTTTTCAATAATGCATCCCGCCACCACGTGAAGTGGCCCCAAAAGATGGTCCTCATGATGACCTTTTGCATACTTCATCACAAAAAAACACCCACGTTGTGTCCGTACTTATCCACGTGCAAGTATTGACCCATTCGATCTCCTGACGCCACTAGATACCATGTGACGCACCTGCTTACCTCATGTCGTTGGCCCGCGGATAGCTTCCTCGAGAAGTTTTACGTGCTAGAAACTCCTCATTATTATAGAAAAAACACACTGATACTGATAACGATGAAAATAGTAGACGGAAAGTTAAAAGTCATAAACTGGCTACCCTTTTGTGAGCCTTTTGCCTCTGGTCTAGAATGTTTGAACTAAATCAAACACACCCCAAAAAAATCCAACACTCACACAATGGACTAAATCCAATGTGGAATTTAAGATGCACCAAAGGAGCAACAAAGTGAAAAGATCATTTACTAATAGCCACCAAAAAAGAACAACTTATCACAATTGTGTTCACTAGGTCATGTCAAATACGTAATTATACTAATAAAAAAACACATTCTTGTCCCAAAAGTCACAAACAATCAAGAGGTCTTGTTTACCACAAGAACAATGATAAATGTCAATTTAAAAGAGCAATCACAATTCACTACAATAGGATAATTTATTTGGTGCAAGTTGTTGATGTTGCAAGTCTTACAATTAAAAGAAGCCTAAAACAACCCTCTTGCACTACAATAACATTTACAGAGATCGCATGCTCACATCTTCTTGATAGTATCTCACTACTTCGATTAAACAAAATCTTTGCAAGAAAGAGTGATTCAAGCTATATGCTTTTGAAACATCTGAGAAATGGACCCACATACAATGGTCAATACAAGATATATACCCAGCCACAAGATGAAACATACAAGATCACATCATGGCATATAACATGAAAAGCTTTATTACAAGTACCAACCCACAAGAAACAAGCGACAAAAATACAAAATATATTTTAACAAGCTGTCTTGTTATTCCACTTCTATCCATGCCGCACAACATAAACAAAAGAGGGGTGTAAGATAGATAGAAAATTCCTAAAAATGCTAAGCAAAAAGACAAGGACTTCCAACCACACCATGCAAAAAGACAAGGACTTCCAAACAACCACACCATGCAAAAACAGCATGCACAACAGTTCCCAAGTTATTGCAAATAGAAATCCAAAATACTAATATGCTCACAAAACAAATAGGCCTCATTTAAACATAATCCTTGCAAAGAAAAGATGTTGTCAATCTAGAATTGAAATGGCTGCAAGTATTAGATAGCAACTTACCTTGACAATATTTCCCTATAGCATATGTGCACAACATGAAAAAGCATGGGTTGCAATGCATCCAATGCAAATTTTGAAGTCATGATTTTTTATAAATGTAATATTGCATGTGGCACACAGTGTTAAGATGTATGTCCAGTCATTTTGTCTTTGAACAATTCCCACAATGTCACCTAAAACGACCAAGATAGCCTCCAACAAACCTACCAACAGCAAGGGGGGGTGCAAATGATGGCACTTGTAATGGGCTCATGCCATTGAGACTTAATAGGCTCTTTGCATGGAGAATGAAAATTTCCAGCTCTACTCCAATGCAATAGCTAGATCACCTATACACATCAAGCTAAGACTCCATGGTTTCAATCAAATAGTATATGCAATGACAACAACCCAATAATTTTTATAGAAGAAGTCGCGCAAAGCTAATTGGCATCTCCAAGCCTTGCATATAATCATGATAAAAAGTTCACCACCATGACAAAAACAATAGAAAGCCACCCCAAAGTGCACACAACACCTTGGTTGCACCACTCTCTGTCAATATTTTACTTTCTATGCCAGCTCGTGAGCAATCAACGACCACAAGCCCCATATCTACCATGTGCACAAGTTGAACCCCGTTTGCTCCACTCTCCTCGACCATAGTCACCTAAGTTGGGTCTAGAAACCTCTTAAATGGAAAGTCAAACTCACTAAAAACCGCACAAAAGTCTAGCTGCACAAATGCATTAGCATTGCAAGGCTGTAGACATGACAACTTAAAGGGACCGTCACTTCATCCAGCTAATTATATTGGTGCACGGTGCCCCTGCAGGTGGTGGGCGGCTCAAGATAGAGGAGATGCAAAGAATTGATGAGGTTTTCTCAAGCTCCCTCTGTTAAGATAGTTGTATTAGAGAAGGGTTGAGGTCCATGTTTACATTACAACAACGCTAGAGGCAAAAGATGAAGTGAGACTATACATGCACAGAGAGAGAAATAGACTGACAAAGGCATGAGAGAGAGAGAGAGAGGTAGTGCCCAAGGATGCTTTTGCATGCATCCTTTTGTTGGATCATTATTTTATACCCTAATTCCAATTTGTTTTGTTTTTGCATACATAACAAGGTTGATATACTCAACTTCCAGGCCCTCTCAGGACAAAGGCTAGCTTCAACCATAGGTCCAAGCGCTTCAATAGCATGCGCATGCCCAACTTTGACCACATCTTCGATGGCGGTCGCACCACCTACAAGAATCAGAGTGCCAAGAGCTTCAAGTATAATACCATAGTGGGCCTCACTCCAGTAGGTGTAGCTGCACATTGACAAACATTGGCTCTTTGACCTCATTGCTCTTCATCTGCAGAACAAGAAGACGGGGCATATTATAGCATCACTCTTCAAGTGCTACTGCATTGTCCATAGCAGCTCTTCTCCATCATTAATTTCTCTTTGTTCGCTGATCTGCTGCTGGCTCACGCTCCAAAAGGTAGCTTGAAAGTGACAACACTGCAAAATCAGTGAGCACTATAGGTAGCTAGGGAGCAACGGATCAGGAATTTGATAACCTCCTTGGCAAGCCTCGGACCACGATACTTCCATCACCTCCTATCTATCCATTTCTTTTTCATTATGGCAGCCAAAACTTTCCCAGTGCACCAAATTCCTGCTTTCAAGCAACCATGCAAACTCTCTCTCTCTCTCTCTCTCTCTCTCTCTCTCTCTCTCTCTCTCTCTCTCTCTCTCTCTCTCTCTCTCTCTCTCTCTCTCTCTCTCTCTCTCTCTCTCTCCCCTCTCAGATATTGGTGAATTTCAACCTTAAATTCATAACCCTAGTGTACATCATTGCTTCTGCCTTTCATATCATCCAGAACAATTTATACTAAAAATGAATTCAATTGTATACCGTTTAGAAATATGAGGAAAAAATCAATTGCAGGGAAAAAAACTGCACACACACACACACACACACACAGAGAGAGATGAATAAGTTACTGAAGAAAATTTGTAGAAATGCATCACATCGCAGACAGGAAATGAGTGAAATGGAAAGGATTTCTACTCTAAAAGTAACAAAGAGGCCAGCTCCATCAGGTATTCTCCATCCACAGTGCAAGATATAACAGGTTGCAATAGGTGTAATGTCTGCCACATTTAACATGACAGAAAATGAAGCACAAGTCAAAGAACTTTGGTACCTTGGATCCACTTGAGACATGTCAGTGATCTTCTTGTAAACCAAAACTTTATAGACACAAGGGAGCTATAAATGAGACATTATTTCATTATAATTTACATCACAAACTATTTTTCTTAAGCTACTAGAGCTTAGTTCTTAATTTTCCTACCCTTGAGCAATCATGGAGTTTTCTTCTCCAGCTCTATATATCAGGTCTTTCTGTGGAGCACAAATATGTGCGCAATTATAAATAAAAAAGAGGGAGGGACAAGCTACTGCAGAGGCCAGAGGAGAACATTCGACAATACCTCAGGCGCAAGTGCAGCCCAAGAAGCACCAAAGTATAAAGCGAATAAGGGTCTACAATTGGTCGATTGGAAGGGCTTGGAAGTTGAGAAATTGATAAACGTGACAACTGCATCCATTAGAGAGCATGGCAATGAAGCAAGCTTTGAAGCTGGAGATTTATAAAGCCCATATGGCTAGCTATAGGGAGGTGAGCAGGTTTAAGAAGATGAAGTCGAACAAAGGTCCGGAACAAGGGCGCACGCATGCGAGAGAGAGAGAGAGAGAGAGAGAGAGAGAGAGAGAGAGAGAGAGAGAGAGAGAGAGAGAGAGAGAGAGAGAGATGCTCATGTGGCCTGAGCTCACCACGCAACAACTAGCACGCGCGCACACGAGAGAGAGAGAGAGAGAGAGAGAGAGAGAGAGAGAGAGAGAGAGAGAGAGAGAGAGAGAGAGAGAGAGAGAGAGCTGCTTATGTGGCTTGGAGCTCGCCATCGCAGCAACTAGGAGGGAATAATAAAAAGAAAAGATTTTTTACAGTTGAGCAAAGGGACTCTTGAGTATGCCTCTCTCCCTCATGATGACCATGCATACTAGAAATTCGTTTAAAATAAAAAATCTACGCTACTTTTAAGGAATGGATACCTAATTTGCCTTGCCTTAGGCAGAATAAAAAAAATTTAAAGACAAATTGTCTTTTAATGAGTGTCTGCAAAGCTATATCTACTAACATAATATGGCGGAAGGGGGAGCCCTTTACACGTGTCGCAATCTGTGACTTGAAGGCTAAAGTCCAAAACATAAACAAGCCCCTTTGCATGTGATAAAGAGGGAGAGAGGGGGGGGGAGAGAGAGGCCGCCGAAGGCGGCCGGCCGTACTAGTCTTTATAATGAGTGTCTGCTCTACAACCAACCAATCAAAAAAATTTACATTTTTTTAAAACCTCTCCTTTTTCATTAGGAAAAAGGGAATACATCATTATGGCCTTAGCCTTTTGGGCAGGCCAAAAAATACATCACATTTTCCAACATGGGTGTATTTTACTAGTAGCTTTCTTAAATGGAAAAGAAAATTTGGAGGGTTTTTCCCTATTGAATGTGGTAAATTATATGGAAAAAAAGACCTTTTTTTTCATTTTGGAATGTGTCGTGAAGTTCTTGTGGTGTGTGCATCAACTCCTTCATAAACAAGAGCATAGACAATCTGTGAAAATCCAAATGTAGAGGTTGTCTTCGTAGGTGTGTGGAGCTCGAGGGGGATGCATCTCGGGGTGAAGCTTTTGGGAAACCCTAAGGATGCAAGTGAAACGGTCCTTGATGAGGGAGAGACGGAGTTTATTTGCGTCGAGGGAAAGATGCAAAATGGGTGTGTACGGTGAAGTTGAATACTAAAGCTCGCATGAGGGGGAACCCACAAAGATTAGAAAGCAAGAAATGGATACTTCTTGAAATAGAGGCGAGAGTTTAAGAGTGGGCTGCATTGGCAGCAATGGCTAACCTCGGCACTCATACATGGCACGTGTGCATGTTTGGACAATGGGAAGGGATCCCATACAATCCCACCCATAAGGGATCAATGGTCCACTTTACAAGGCGCCAGCAAGGCAATTCTCTGTAGTCAAATTGGGTGTGTGAACTATCGTGGCTATTGTTGTGGCTATTGTCAGTTGCATGTCAAGTGAAAGTGAACTCAACAAACGTTATGAAAAGTGTTTCATGGATGAATTGAGTGCTCATGTACAGCATCCAATTTATGATGTAACTTTTCTATACCAAATCGTAAGAGCACACTAATGCCAAATGGTAAAGCAATTTTGCCTTGGAAAGGGTAGATTATGTGACAGGAGCCCTTCATCCCACCATTTTTTCCCTCCCCCTAGCAATTGGACACTTAAATATCCCTTTCAATCTTGAGAAAAGTTTTGGTTGAGAGGTATCATTTTGTGTCAAGGGCAATGTCACAACAAGGGTAGGACCAAGGGGGGGCATGGTTAGCTAGGCATGCTAAGAATAGAGGTTTCCTAAAGATAGCTTATGGAGTCTATAAAAGGGAGTGGTTAGGTAGAGAATAGGCATGTAGAGTTTCCCTTCTCCTTTCACTGGTACAGAGCACGCTCAGTTTCTAGGGAGGAGAATGCATCCCCTGTGTGTGTGTGTGTGTGTGTGTGTGTGTGTGTGTGTGTGTGTGTGTGTGTGTGTGTGTGTGTGTGTGTGTGTGTGTGTGTGTGTGTGTGTGTGTGCGCGCGCGCGCGCGCGCGTGCATGTACGCGTGCCTACAACCCTGCTTGCCATTCAAAACTTTGAACTTCAGAGGCTTATGCCTAAAATTTGAAATGCATTATGCTACCTTTTTTAATTTAAAAAAAACGCCTAAGGTCAAGCCTCAAGGATGCATTTGTTCAAACTTCATCTTTGGATTCTAGAACAGCGACAAAGACAGACACACACACACACACACACACACACACACACACACACACACACACACCTTAGATGTACTTATCTAGATTTTGGAGCACTCAAATGACAAGATCCTCTCAACGTTCTTAGAAGTCTTAAAGGGTCGGGACTCCGAATATGCAACGGTAGTGGTAGTGAGCACTACCACTTGAGCTCAAAGCTACCTCTTGTTGTGTTTCTCCTACTTCTTGGTTAGAGTCAGCCAAGAGAGACAATGTGACATGCTCTAAGGTTCTCAGTTCTCAGTTCTCAGCACTCATAGACTCACAAAGGAAATCTTTGAAGATGCGGGATGAGAAAATCTGACAGAGCTTGTGTCACGTGTGCCACAAATGTTGAGAGAGAGGAAGAGAGAGTAAAAGGGGACTCCTAGACAACGCTCACAAGTCACAGACTCACAAGGAAAATTGTAAAGAGACGGGATGACAAAAGGGGTTGGAGCCTTGCCAACCAAAAATAATGTTTATTAGATTTGAATGTTAGCTAAGGCTAACCTACTGCAACAGCGAAGTCTTTAAACTTTACATGAACCTAATTAAGGCATCCTACTAACCTAATGGCTCCACTTTCAGTTTCCATTACATAGAATCTCCCAAGATGCTTTAGCATCTCCAATTAGTATCTCCATTCAACTCACAATTTAAAACCAATCCTAATGGCTAGGATTTGACCTCAGCAGGTAGAGAGTATAAAGTTGAAGCTTAACCACTAGGATATTCTCCTTTGCTGCCCTTAGGGGTTCCCTTAAGCACTAAAAAAAAACAATACTCCCCGCCCCCCACCCTTCCCTTTTCCTTTCTTCTCCAAATATTGATGGAACACAAATATTGTTGTGTACAAAAGCCTCCCTTGATGGAAGAAGCTATAATACAAAAGCCTTTCTAAAGGGGGTACCGGCTCCATGTAAATCCAATCCTCAATTGTTGTCAATTTTTCTATTTCTCTCTCTTTTCAAGTATTGTCTATGCCAAACTAGCTAGGTGTAATTGCTATCTTGCTTTCTCCAACCAAGTACTCTCTCTATGATCATTAGGAACTTGTTCTTAATGAAATGCTCACTATGTTATCATTTTCTGCTACACACAAGGTACTAGTGCATTAAATGTTACAAAATGTGTGTCAGACATCAAAAGCTACTTTCCTTACCGCAAGCTTGATCCGATGATTTGGCATAGCTAGAGTCTCTAAATGCAACAAAACTTTATGCCTAGTATGAGCGGAGTATCCTTAACGCTGTCGTGTGCTCAAATGTCATTTCTAACACTTGGAAAAAAATGCACATACGATAAGTAGCCTATTTTAAGTCAATCAATTTTGGCACTCGAAGCACTCTACAGCTTCCTCTAGATGTTCTCTATCTATTCTTAAGGTCAAAAACCAATTTTGGTGTGTGTATTGTGCATAGGGAGCAAAATTAGCTTGTAGACAGCACGACTTAAAAAACAATTTCATCGCGAGAAACATTAAATGGAAGACCTTTCACTTGCAAACTTGTTGGTATGCTCAAAATAGCAATGCAACATCATACAAGAGAGACACAAGGAATCAAAGAAATAGTAGACTTATGTGAAGCTTCTGCAGCAAATGCTTCTTTCAATATATAAAAACTTAGGTTTTTAATTACAAAAGTTTTCTTTATATCTTAACCAAATTTCATAGAATAAAATTTCTAGCTATATGGGCTTAATACAAATCTTAAAGGTTGCATATGATTACAAACTTGGAGACCCTCAACCCCTTTAGACTCATTGGCAATCAATAATATTACAATGGATTTTGACTTTGCGGGATTTTTCCGTAGTACAAAGGGGTTTAATGCTATCGAATGGATTTTAAAAAAATGAGTGGCATCCCTTTTGATGCTCTTTCTTTGGCTCTTGCTAGCTGAGTAGCTAACATTCCCCCCCTTCATGCATGTGTCGTCCACAACACAGCTATTTAGGGTGCTAATTAGTGGTCTGGCTTCCTAGACATTGTTCATTGTGCATGTTGCTCGAGACCTTGTTGGTACCTTCGATGGAGTTCTTTATCTTTAGTGGCCATAAAGTGCATGGTTAATTTATATCTTTTCTCGATTGCGGAGTAACTGACAAGTCTTGCTCGCAGCCTATTGGTGATGATGGGGCCAAAGATCTTGGACCGATAAGTGAAGAAGCCTGTGTAGAATGCTTCTTCAAATGTCTGCATATAGTAGGATGATAGAAACATGACCCTAGCATAGAATCCATGGAGCACTTCTTTTGAGGGTTGGCGTGATAACATCATAGCATAAGCCCTTGGTGCCTTTGAGAAAGGACATCCATGCTGCATTGTTTTGCTCTACACGATGAAAAGTCTACAAACAGGTTAGGAGCATTTTTGTGATCTTTACCAGCATCATGCATGCTAAATCCAAAATTCCGCGAAACAGATGAATGGTCGAGGACCATGTTTCCACCATGTATGTTTCTGTGGGTTGGTTATTTGAATGTGGTGGAAACATGGGGTAGTTGAGCCAATTCGGCCACTTTTGTTGGAAGAGATAATGTTTCTGCCAACTTTTGACTCTTGGTATCGAGCACTATACAGGATCTTGCTTCATATGAGTTGGCGCATTTTTATACAAGATAAGGTACTTGGGGTGCCGGTTCAGCGAGGTCTTCCTGCATTTGGGATGTGCTAGTGTTGAGTTTGCTTGGAAATCCTTGAGTAGACTCTCTTTGATTTGGAGTACTTCAAATTTGATGAGGGGAAAGGGTAGATCTTGTTGATGCCATGCGTCATTGATATCTGATGGTGTGAGAAGGTTGACACTGATGCAATGCAATATCCACTCTTCCCACTTCATGGCTTCCTTCCAGATAGTCTTGATCTCCTCTTCCACTTACTTCTTTAATGCCTCTTCTTTCCAGCACAGTTAAGCTTTTGGTTGAATGGAGGATCCAGCTTCATCATGAGAAATATCTAGCTCTCGAAGACTAGCCTCTTCGGTGATATCTATTTCAAAGTCCATAAATTGCAATGCATCTTTATCTTTCATTGTGAAATCTATCTGTTCATAATTGACGGGCTAAAAGTCAGTTTTGGGGCACTTGAGTCTATTTGGTGAATTAAAGTGTATTTGAGAGTAAGTATGCATGAACAGAGTGTGCCAGTGTGATGTGGGCTTTGTGACGGGTAGGGGGCTCATGCCAATGTGAAAATATGTGCAAAATATGCTTCCATCCTAGCAGATTATCTTCGGCGTGCCTAAGATAATTTTTATAAATTGTTGCAATTTAGGCCCTAATCTTGTTCCATCTAGCTTCTACTAGGTTAATTATGAAGTGTGAATCCCTTGGTTATGTTTCTTGCACTTGTTGGTGTGCCTAATTCAGTATACAGTTCCCTTTTGGTCAAGCTTGACTTGGAGCCATTAGTCACTAGCTATATGCCTATTGAAGGTTGGTAAAGCTCCAATGTAAGATATAGAGTGCTCCCTTTCAGTTTGAGGTTAAACGGATCAATATTTTTCATTGTGGTGCAAAATATCGCTTTGCGGTAAGGCTATGGTCATTGATGATTGGGCCTCCAACGTATCCCTAACTCTCCACAATTCCCTAACATGATAGTCCCGACACATATGTGAAATCTGGTCCAGATGTGGGTCCTCTATCTTCGGCGTGTTGAAGATACCAGGTCAGTTTTTTGGACACATTCTTCATCTTTGACTCTAGCAATGTGTTGCCCTACTACTGAAGAGCCTCTGGTTCAATTTTGGAGTAATAACGATATCTGGTGTGGCCGATATTAGTGGTTCCGATCCCAAAAGTTCCCAGATTGGTTTGTGTTTTCGTGCTTGCTACTACTGGTGTGGTTGACAATGTGATATTCAAACCGCTTCTAGACATAGTTAGGAACTTACCCATCATGGCCGGAGTGAGTAAGAGCCGACAAACAGTGCGTAGGAGAGCGTGGAATGTTGCCAAAATCCACAAGCCAGAGCTCTCTCTCTAAAGTCTAGAATGTAAATGAGAGGGAAAATGGCCCAAGGGATTATACATACGTAGATTTTTTTGACACATCCTGTCCCAACGCCTACGCGATGAGCTTAATAGTCCTTACAGTGTACTCTCGAATCAAAATTCTTTGAAAACTGACATCCAGTGACCTTTTTGTCGCATTTAGTTCCAAATGACTAGTGAGTCTGAGTGGCCACCGAGTGTTTTGATCGAAATTGCTCCCAAAAAAAATTGGATTTTCCATTGAGCTTTGAGATTCGGCATTTGAAGTCAAAATACAATTCTGACATTCTAGCTTATTGTTTTTTATTTGTTTAGCTTTTATTAGCAAAATTAAGGAAAATTAATCGAACTGCTCAAAAAATTTAATCTTATATGCAAAAATAATAAAACACTTCTAAATTTATTATTTGGCCATATTTCTATGGACTGTTCCATTTTCATAATGATTTTGGCCAAAAAAAAACACGCAATTTAAGTAAACATTGCACTATTTATGGCTTTTGGCAATTATGTACAATATATACACATACCGAGGGATCAACTTATTGCATTCCCTAATCAGATTGTTATGAGGGAAATTGGCTAAATTATTCAAGAAAGATCTACGTTAACACACAATTATCTCAAAACATTTCCCTTATCTTTTCCACATCGATATGCTTTGTCCATTTTCAGATTATTTCCCCCCCCCCCCCCCCCCCCCCCCCCCCCCCCCCCCCCCTTGGTTCAGTCCGTTGGAACAACAAAGTATCCTGGTTGTGCAATGCGTAGGTTATAAAGTCGTGTCTATGCATGGCCCTGATTGGTCCTATAATGCTATTTATGTCAATGCGATTAACCATGCTATGTTGTGCAAGAGGTGGGTCTTGAGTATTGTACTCAAGGGTTTTCGATGGTGAGATATGTTGTGATTGAACTCTCTTGAAGAGTAAGTCCTGTAGCAATTTTGCACGTTGGTGCACCAAGCCGTGTCGGCCCGAGAAAGTGTCATCACCAGCAGCAGGTGCATGGCGATAGACAGATATTAGATGCAGTTCCTAAGCAAGCACTGCGGTGGTATGCATGTTAAGTGCGGCCCTTTGCAGGTCAAGTCGTGGGTTTTGAGTTCTATGAGTCAGGAGGCTTAAAGGTGGTGCAGTTGTGGTATTTATGCTGGATGGGTGGTCAGGATCCGTGCTTCAAAGTTTTTTATGTGCTCGAGTGAAGATGCTTTGTCATTCATCAGTTCGATATCGCATTGAGCTCGAAGAAAAAAACGAGCGTGATGGTCGTGTTGGGGATCCTCTAATCAAAATACGACAATTGAGGGGTTCTTTTTATGCTAGGTATTAAAGACTCGATGCTAGTCAACAAGAAATGTGGTTGTTTTCCTTTGGTATACTCTGGTATGTGCATCCACTGGTAAGAAAATGGTGTAGCAAAGGTAGCCATGTATTGCGTGTCCAAGGGGGCCAAAAGCGCAAAAGCTTTTTAAAGCTATTAATCAAAAAAACAAGTGATAAAATCACAAGGCCTGCCAGGCATGATAAAAATTTCTTTTTGACATCCAATTTTTCAAGCCCCCTTTCATATGCTTTGTGTAATGCAATCAACTTATATAATTGGCCATATATAACGTTAACTTAAAGATATAAATACAAAAAATGACAGGCAATTTTGAGATTGTTTTGATAGGCGAAATAGCCCTTGACAAAAAAAGTAGGCATCAATTTTAGGCCTTGATCTGAGGGTAGATCCCACTCTAAAATCACTACATCTCTAAGCTTTTTTTTAAAAAAAACATAAGCGTGCACATAGAATTGAATTAAAAGAGCACCCTTAAGCTCTACACCCTAAGCTTTAGATCCCTATGCTCTACACCCCACTTTAAAAACTCTAAATTTTTAAGCTCTAGAGCCCTTTTTACAAATTTAAAACTTTAGATCCCTAAGTTGTAAATCCCACTTTAAAAGCTTTAAAGTTCTAAATCCTAAGACTCTAGCGTCTCGGGGTGACCCTTCCCCTACTTGTGGATCCATGTAGCATTTTCACTTTCTTTAATTCAAAGTTTTACCTTCTAATAATAAAAAAAACTCTAGTCCTCATTGGATCATCGGAGACCTTACTTTAAAAGTTTTACATCTTTAAGTTCTAAACTTAGCTTTAAAATCTTTAAAAATAAAAATAAAAAATCTTTAAAGGTTAAAGCCCCAAATGATAAATTCCTTCCATAAAGTTTTAACTAACAAAAATGACAACTTTAGTCTATTACCTCAAGTTTCAAGGGGTGAACAAAATTCTCAAAATGAAAAGGTGGGTAACACAAATTTCAAAATGAAAAGGTGACTCTTGCGATTTGTGGAGCCTCTAAGGCTTTATCATTTAACATGTAAGGCTGTCAACTCATTTAACATGTAAGGCTGTCAACGTTTCATTCTTCCAAAGGCATTGGGCAACCCAAAATCCTTTCCTTGGTATATGAGAGTTCATTTCATATTTCAAAACTCAAGACATACCCATCATTAGATTTACACGATTCATTTCAATGAGTATCCACTATCTTATTTCAACCAATCAACATTTTTGACATGTCAAAAAATGCTTAAAAATACAACTCAACCTTTTTCCTATTTTAGTCAGCAAAAAGAGAAGTGATCTCTATAGCCTTTGCCCTTTGGGCAGGCCAAAAAATCAAGTTGCAAGGAATAGAAAGGGCGCCATCTGTGTGTGGTATCCATGCAGGGGATAAGGAAAGGCACCAAAGACTGGCAGAGGAAGAGTGGACGCCATCTGTGGGTTGGTGCATGGACGGGGCCAGTTGCATGAGGAGGAGGCAGCCAGAAGCAAAGGGGGCAGCCCGAGGGAGTTGGAGGGCCAGCTTGCAGGGGTGGTGAGCAAGTTGGAGGGCCAGGAGGATGAAGCCAGAGGGGTTGAGGGCTGCGCCAGTTGCATCAAAAAAGGGTGGTTCGGCTGTAGGTCAGGGCCATAGAGAAGGAGGAGAGTTGAGGGCGGCATGAGGGCCACCTTGAAGAGAACGAGGGTGACAGAGCAGGAGCTGGTTGGGCTGCAGTTCATGAAGAAGGGGGTGCTATCTGCAGACTGTGGGGAAGGGCTTGAGGCCGGCAATTTTTCAGGAGCTTGAGGAAGGGCTGCCACTAACAAGAAGGAAAAAACGAGAGGGCGTTGCTGAAGGGAAGACAAGTGGCCAGGCCGTTATCAAGAGGGGCCGCCATCTGTGAAGGAGATGGGAGCATCCAATCGGGGGAGCACGTGTAGAAGAGGAAAAACCGCCAGGGGCAAGTCTTGGAAGGGAAGAGGTGGCGGGCTGTCGACGACTGAAGGACATGGTCACGAGCAAGGGATGCCGCAAGTGGTGGCGGTGATTGGAGTCACGAGAAGCTGCTAAACTGACAAAGGTGGAGCTAGAGGGGCTCGCCAATTGCAAGGGTGCCGACTGCAGAAACTGGGAAGGTTGAAAATGGAGCTACAAGGCATGCATGAAGATTATGTAGTTAAAAGGTCGCCGTAGCCACCAACGGACGCTATCATAGTATTGGATAGCGGTTATGTAATACATAATTGGTTTGTGTTTTTTGCCGAGTTTGCCATCAATATCGTCTACGTCTCGTTTTTTGCCATGTGCCCATGGTAGCGGTGGCTCCGGGTCTTTTGTGTGTGTGTGCAGAGAGAGCGATAGAGAGAGAGAGAGAGAGAGAGAGAGAGAGAGAGAGAGAGAGAGATTGATTGTGGTTGCAGATTGAGTGTGGTTTTGTGTGCGGTCAAGGTTTGCGAGGCCTCCCGGTATGAGTGTTTACAGATATGGGTGCATTGGTGTGTGCGTCAGTAAATGCGATTGTGTGTAGCCAAAGTTGCTCGTAAGCAAGGTTGTTCAGTGCAAGTTGCAGAAAGTGTGCGTGTGTGTATGTTTCTGTGTGTCTTGGGGTGTTGAATATATGTTGGGCTATAGAGAGGCATCTAGTTTGTGTACTATGTGTGTTCCCATTTCCCCCATCCCAACGTTCTTTTATGGTGCAATATGCACCATCTGCTGTGTGATGATTGGAACGGGTGGTTTCAATTGTGGCGGGTGGTTTGACTTTAGGTATCCACTTGTACGTGATGCAGGTTGGCTTGAGTTGCGACGGGGTCTTTAGTACCCATAGTTTGACTTGTCTGCTTTGGGTAGTTAGTCTTCTACCTTGAGTTGCGTATTTCTTCTTTGGTTTCCATATCCATTTCATCTTTAGTAGTGGTAGTTTCTGTTGAACAGATGGATACGATGGTTTTTTCTTAGGGTAGTTGGAGGTGTATAGCAATCTTTTGGGCACCCAGATTTGTTGAGGTTGTTTGACAAGCTGACTTTTGGGTATCTAGATGTAAGATTCCCAATTTTTTGGTCTCTTCTAAAAATAAGAAAAATAGCTTTCAATATCTATTTTGCCAAATTTTTACTTAAGATGCTGGATTGACAGTATTGGAAGGTTCTAAAGTAAAAAGCAAGGTCATTTCCATGTTCCAGTAGATTAAACCGACATTTGGTTCAGTTTTGGAAAAATCCGCTATTTTTAGCTTTTTCATGCTTTTTATGCTTTTAGGTGCTTTATTGCAAAAAGCAAGGTCGGATCCTTAATCTACGTGTTCTAGGGAAGCTATGGTTCAATTTTGTAAAAATTTGCTTTTTGAGTGCTTTTCACGCTATTTATAGCTTTTCATGATTTCTAGTGCTTATTAATGAAAAGCGAATCCGCTTTCTTATTCCAGTGGACGAGGGGAACCCGTGGTTCAATTTCAAAATATAGTGGAGGATGAAATAGAGTATACAGAGACATGAGAAGATGACAACAAAGAATCTTTAAATGCCCATCTAAATGGAAAAGGCAACCATGTATTAATTCAATGACAAAATATGGGTATACTATAACATCAAAAAGTTTATGACAAAATAACTAGCAGAGCACTGGACCCTTTGTAGGGATCGACCGGTCCACCCATCCACTTTCGCTCTACTACAAACAGAGAGAATTTCACTTCATCGGGAGGGAGCCAGAACACCTCCAACCTACTTGAGCCAAACATAGGTTGAGGCCGCTTCGCCTCCCTCCATGAACCCGAGCTCTGAAAGGATCCCAAGTACGAGCAGGTGGTAGGGTATCAACACCAACCATACCAGTTTAGGTGCCATGTCTCTTTGATGCCCAGCATTGGGTGTTTAGGTAAAGCCAAGGCAAAATCCCCAACGTGTTAGTCGTGTAGGTCGTTCAACCCCCAACGCACTAACCATGTAGATGAGCCTAACAAAAAGAAGAAGACCTAGGCAACACCCCCGATCCAGCAAAGCCCCAGGTCAACGACCCTTTAGTCTAAGGCTAAGTGATATAGTTGATCCTAGTCTTGTAGTAGTGATGCTACCATGAGAAACATAACACATGAATCCAATCACAATAGAACTTCCCATATGCACAAACACTCTTTCCCAAGCAGTTAGGTTGTACAGGGTCTCTACCCTTACACGTCTGCCATAAACCATCGAAATCATTTCATGATCCAATCCCAAAACTATAAACCATAATCCAATCACTTCACATGGGTGAGCATTCCACCCAATTCGGGTGAGGCACGACCAATCCTGCATAACCACTTTAGAACATAACATGGCTGCAAAAATTTTGACAGTATTTCGGTAGCATAACCATATCCAAATTAAAAAAAACACATGAACCACCGGATTACACCATAGAAAATCGACCATAATCCAAAGGAAATCTCAGCCCTTAACCATGAACCATAATCACACTGAACCAACTCCCACACTTGGAGTTTGACATATCCCCTACAATCAATCAGAGTCTACATACATGTGACTCTTAAGACATGATTCTATCATGCATAAAAAGAGTTTGACCAGCAACTAATCATGATATAAAAATCCAAGTTTGACAACATCCAACCATGCAAAGTTGATGCATCACATCTGCACTTCACCTCTCTAGCATATAGAGCTAGTTTTGACCTAGAAAGGTGGAAAGCAATCATAACCATGCATATGAGGCATCCACATCAATCCATAAGTTCCCATATATCATATGATAACATTCCATCACCATAGACATGATACAAAACAGCTCCAACCTTTACGTCAACCATAAACCATAACTTCACATATATGCAAAAAACAACTTTTTGGCATTTTTGGGAGCATGAAAAACATGCAAATGAAAGTATGTGACCTCAAACCAATGCATAAATCTTAGCTTCATAATATATACTATCACTCTATCACATCACTTCACCCATATGATACTCACACAACAAACGGTAACCCCAAAAGCAAGCCATTTTATTCATATCTGCCTATGCAGTTTGGGATATTTAACCATATACTCTGACATAAGTTTATGGCCATCTAATAATTGAAATCGACTCACCAAAACAAACCATAAAACATATAAAAACGGCTCGGTCAACTCACGACGTCATAGAGTACCCCCCCCCCCCCCCTGGTAGCACGCTTATGCATGTAGGTAACCAGTTATAGAACAATTAATAACTCGCATTCTCGAAGTCATAACGGAGACCTAAATTCATTTATCGTCAAGTTTCATCAAGATTTTTGATTGGTTAATTGGGTTTGTCTATCCGGTGAATCTATATAGTGGTCCTCCAAGGAGTCTGGAGTCAAAAATGTTGGTAAGTGTAGTGGGCAGCAAGCTGTTTTTTTACCATATCTCTTAGCTCGTACGTGTTTTTCACATGACACCTAAGAAAAAAAATGTTTTAAATGATGATTTTTATCTCTGGTATAAAGGGTTTGGGCCGATTCATAACGGTTTGTGATTTATGACTAAAACAGTGTTTCTACCGTCTCTATGACGTGAAACAAAAAACGCTTTTTATGCACGCACATGATCATATACGCAGCATGTGCATAAATCAGCGAGTTAAGCATGATGAAATAATCATGGGGCAACTTCGTATGTACTGAGTTGATCCAAACATGCACTCGTATGCGGAAAAAAAATCGCCGAGAGAGTGACTACTCAGAAAAACGACATAGAGAGAGAGAGAGAGAGAGAGAGAGAGAGAGAGAGAGAGATGATGGCTATGGAGTTTAGAGCTTCTTACCGTGCTTTAGAATCGATTAGGGGTTGTCAAAAGGCTTCTTGATTTTCCAAATAAGAGCGGTGATGAGAGCTACGTAGAGGTATCCGCCATGAATGCTTCCGAAGAGTGCGTACACCGTGAAACGAGAGAGAAAATAGTAAGCAAGTAGAGAGAGAGTATCCTTCTTCTTCTTCTTCTTCTTCTTCCCAAGAGAGAAGAGCTTATGAGAATGGTGATGAAGATCTTACACCAGTCCGTATAATAGATATGTATAGCCTTGCGATAGTAGACGCAATAGGCGGCATTGACAATTGAGCACTAATCGGCAAGTTATAGGCAAGTGCATCACGCTGGAGTGTGCCCCAAGCAGAGAGGTAGCACTAATTTTTAGCCTGGAATAACCCCTAGCTTTTGGGAAAAAGCTCTAGTCTTTTCTAAAAACATGGCATAGCTTTTGGTGGTCAACTCTCCCACTTACCATTCAATTTTTACAACAAAATTGGCCATACGAGCAGTATCTGGCCAACTAATGGAAATTGTGGCTAGACTATGTCGCACTGTAATGTCTCGACATAATTATGACTTTCCTGTACTGCCCGACGTATTTACAGTACCGTTTTTTGTAAAAATCCCGTCTGGTCCCGTTTTTGCTCTGGGTGATCATTTTTAAATCCGACGGAGACTAAAATTAATATTTTTATGTTTAGATCATCATAAAAAGCACATTGCTTTTCAAAAACACTAAAAGGCACGAAAAGCTAAAAATAGTGTAAAAAGAAAAAAAAACAAGATTTTCTAAAATTGAACCACGGGTTCCCCTCGTCCACTCAAATAAGAAAGCGGACTCGCTTTTCACTATAAAGCACTAGAAATCATGAAAAACTATAAATAGTGTAAAAAGCACTCAAAAAGCAACTTTTTACAAAATTGAATCATAGCTTCCCCGGAACACATAGATTTAGGATCCGACCTTGCTTTTTGCAAAAAAAGCACTTAAAAGCATAAAAAGCACAAAAAAGCTAAAAATAGCAGATTTTTTCAAAACTAAACCAAACGTCCGTCTAACCTACTGGAACATGGAAACAACCTTGCTTTTTATTTTAGAACCTTCCAATACTGTCAATCAAGCATCTTGAGTAAAAAAATGGCAAAATAGATAATGAAAGCTATTTTTCTTATTTTTAGAAGAGACTCAAAAATTGGGGATCTTACATCCTCCCACACTTGAAAAATTCAAGGTTTCCTCACCTCGACATGAAATCTGGATAATTTAGTATCATTACATCATCACGTTCCCAAGTGGAATCTTCTTGAGGATACGTTGACCATTTAACAAGGTATTCAATAATGGTCCGATTACGTAGAGACTTGCTTCTGCTCTGAATTATTACTTACTTCAAAAGCTCCATCCGTAGATGTAGATAATAGAGAATCATCAAGAATATGTTATGGATCCGGTACATACTTCTTGAGTAAGCTGGCGTGAAAAACATCATGTACCTTTATGTGTGGTGGTAACAAGAGTCTTTAAGCTTGATCATTAATCCGTTTTGTGATTACAAAAGGTCCACAATATCTGACATTTAGCTTCTTACACTTAGCCATTGATAAAGAACTATGTTTGCATTTCACCCCATATCGCCCTCTTCATAAAGTCTAGAAAATCGTTTTGGGTCAGCATAACTCTTCTGTCTATCTTGAGCAGTCTTAATATCTTTCCGTATAAGATCGGTTTGTATTTGCATTTTATCCAACATTTCTTTGGATGCTTGAACTCGTATGAGAGGGTCTGTCCATTTAAGTGGAGTAAAACACTCTTGTCCATACAATGCTTGAAAAGGAGACATTCCAATTGAGAATTGGAATGAGAAATTATACGCAAATTCAACCAAATACAAGTATCGAGTCCATTTACTATGTTCATGCATACAATAAGCTCTCAACATGTCTTCAATTATTTGATTTGTTCTTTTTGTCTATCCTTAGTTTGAGGATGAGAAGCAGTACTAAAGGCTAATTGGGTTCCTGTAGCTGAGAATAAGGCTTTCCAAAAATTAGAGGTGAATTTTGCATCTCCATCAAAAATTATCCGTCGAGGTAAACCATGATATATGAAAACACCTTTTATGAAGATTTGAGCTATATCCTTAGCCGTAAATGTTGTCTTGACTAGAAATAAATGGGTCATTTTTATAAGCATATCAACAACCACAAAAAATAGAGTCATACTCAGAGATGTAGGAATTCCTCTAATGAAATCCATGGATATGCATTCCCATTTCATTTGTGGAGAATCAACTGGTTGAAGCTTATTGGGGTATCAAATTTTTTCAGCTTTAATACGTTGACAGGTTAAACATCTTGTAACATAGTTCAATACATCATGCTTTAGTCTTGGCCAAAAGAAACTCTTTCTTACAATAGAGTAAGTCTTAATGTATCCTGGATGTCTTGCTATAGGTATATCATGAGCTTCCACCTTGATTTGGAATACAAAGACGGTTACCAAAGAAAATCTCATCACCGTCAACGTGAAAGCTTTTGATTTGCCTTTCCTGCTTCTTTGTGAGATTAGTCTGGAAGTTGTAGTATTGGATCATTCACCAAGGCTTCTTTGAGTTTATCAAAACTAGCTTGAGCACGTTCATTCCAAGTAAACACTTTAGCCTTCTTAAGTGTATTAGTCAATGGAGATGCAATCTTACCATAACCCTCAATAAATATACGATACCATCCTGTCAAACCAAAAAAGCCACGTACCTCTCGTATTGATTTCGGTGTAGGCCAAGCTATGACAGCTTCGATCTTACTTGGATCAGTAGAAACACCATTTTGGATACAATAAATCCCAAATATTCTACCTTGTTAGTGAAGAAGGTGAATTTGCTACATTTGGCATAAAGTTGATTTTGACGGAGAAGTTCAAGTACTCTCCGTACATGTTGTTCATGGTCTTCTCTGTTTGTTGAGTAAACGAGGATATCATCAAAGAAGACAAGAACAAAATCATTAAGATCCTCTCAAAATACGTCGGTCATGAGACAACTAAAAGTTGCAGGAGCATTAGTAAGTCCAAAATGCATAACTGTAAATTCATAATAATCAAAACGAGTATTAAATCATGTCCCTTTGGTATGTCCTCCTCCTTGATTCGGATTTGGTAATACCCTGACTTAAGATCAATCTTTGTGAAGATAGAAGATCCGTGTAATCGGTCAAGCAGTTCATCAATCTTTGGTATTGCATACTTGATTGTTACCTGGTTCAATCCATGATAATCAATACAAAGATGTAGAGTACCATCCTTCTTCTGATTAAAGAGAACAGGATTACTCCATGAAGAAACGTTGGGTCAAATAAAGCCTTGTTCAAGGAATTTAGTTAATTGCTCCTTGAGTTCCACAAATTCAGGTACTGACACTTTGTAAGGTCTACTAGCAAAACTGGTTGAACTCCTAGAGTGAGCTCTATTGCATGATCAGCATCAGGTTTGCATAGTAGTTCTTCAAGAAATACATTATCAAATTCTGTTATCCATTCTAGTTTAGGTGAATCTAACTGCTTCTCCTTAGGGTTAAGCTTTACTGCATAAATCCTTTCATTATTCCTATGACTCTTCATAAGTTTGGTAAATTTCACTAGTATGAGCTTAGGCTTCCCTCGTTTCCCAATAATCGTAACTCTAGAGTTTTGATCATTCTCGAAATTCAATGAAGCATCTTTACAATGTATGTGAGCATCATTGGATTTAGGCCAATCCATTCATAGAATTCCATCATAAATTCCTATGGATAAGACTCTAAAGTTTGCAGAAGTATTATGAACATCCAAAACAAAATTCAAGTTACCCAATGAAGTAGAAGATCTAACCCTCCTTCTCGTAGCTACTTCTACTGCTGTAAGGTTTGTATCAGGGTGCTCATGCAAAATGAGGTTTCTGATGCACTTAGGAGATATGAAAGAATGTGTACTCTCTGAATCAATCAATAAGGTGAAATGGTTACCTTGATACTCCGTTGAGGTTTGAATAACTGAAAATTGTTCATTCACTCCCTGATGTTCAATTGCAGCATAAACATGTATGCGTTTGCCTGATTTCCTTCACCTCTAGCCCCTTGAGTCCTGTTAACTTGAGTTCTTCCTTGAGGTCTCTGATTTCCTCCTCCTCCTGGACGTAGTTGACGTTTAACATTTACATGGTTGTTATTGTTGACAAAAAGTCCATTCTAAAAAAAAGGTGGATTGCCTGGCCTAAAATTCCCTTGGTTTTGAGGTTGTCTTTGGTTTTGGTTAAAGTTTTTCTGATTGAAGTTCCTCTGAACTGCTGTTGGTCAGGGTCTAAAGTTCCCAAAATTCCGATTTGGATTAAAGTTTCTATGTTCGTAATTGTCCACCAATCCTTTGAAGCTTGAATTGTTAAATGGACAATCCCTAGATTGATGACTAGGATCAAGACAAGTGTAGTACACAAATGATCCTGTTTGGCTTTCATACGTAATAAGTTCTCTCTTCTTTTCTGTGGATTTCCAGATATTTGTTTCTCCTCGGGACAAGGTCTTTTGATTTCACAAATAGGAACAAGTTCTGGTTTCCTTTTTCCGGTAGTAGATAATTCTATTTCAATGGGTCTGCCTGCATCAAGGACATCTGCAAAATTGATAAGATGAAGACTTTGGAGTCTAGTCTTTATAGGATTATGTAACCCTGACACGAATCAAGATACCTTGACCTCTTGAGTCATCCTTCTGGAGCATACTTGACAAGGATAAAGAAATGTTGATAGTGTGATTTCAGATCTCTGGCTCCTTGAGTATAGTCAAGAAACTTATTCATACGGTCTGGATGATAGACCTTGTTTTGATAGTTCTTCTTAAGCTGGGTCATAAGATAATCCCAAGTCGCAGCATTAGGATCAACATTTTTTTTTGGGCAATGGTCTCTTCACCAATGCTTGGCTATTTTCTCTAGTTTGAACTTAGCGATGATAGCTTTTTTTACCGCTGACGAATGGGCTAAGTCAAAGTAGTCATCCATGCACTCAATCCAATCTTCAACTACTTTGCCTACATCTTTTCCTTCCCCGCTAAAATTTTTAGGTTGAGACTTGCAAAGCATAACAGTGATGTCTCTATCGATGATGGTGTGTTGAGGAACAATAGATGCATTTGTGTTAGCAGCAGCCGCATTTCCTCTAGGAGGCATGGTAACTTACTGCACCATATCAACCAATGTCACAATTATTAAAATTTTCTATTTCGCTCGAAGTTTTTAAATCAAATAGAATAGGCACTTAAAGATAAGATGAGAAGAAAATATGAGAAAGAATAATAAATAGATTAATCCAATTTCTATATCACAAAACTTTGTGTTTTCCAAAAATCCTACAAAGTGTCTTGAAAGTCTCTGATAAATCCTAATGGCTCTAGCATAATTCACTTGTTATCCATCCTGACATCCTTCCACCAATGGAGTATAGTTGTCCCATTCCTTGAGTATGTCGTCTGATGGTTGACTCCAATAATCCTTTACGATCTTTGGCTGGAACATTTCTTCATTGGCATGTGAGTCATACCATTCCTGAGTAAGCAATTTGTTGGTTACAGGTACTCCCATTTTGGTGTAAATAATCGCCTTCATGTACCCAAAGTAGTCATTGAAGAAAGCAGATTATTTTGGAAACACATCCAGTGTGTCCCATCCCATTGAGCTATGAATGTTTGCACAATCTGCAAGGCACTAAGGTCTGATGTAGGCATTGTATAAAATTTTTACATAGCAAGGATTTTAGATTAGTGACTTTCCAAACAAGTCAAAGAATAACTTTCAAGGTACTACACTATAGGAATGTCGATCATTGTTTTCACATTGCCCTCCTTATACATTAAACATAACAATGTCAAAGCATCCCGTAGCCATTACTAAACGAAGTATATTTCTGAACATCCACCTTTCCTTTGTCGGTATTAGGGTAAATTCATAAGAATTTATATACAATATTTGATTAGTGACTACAATCTACGTTCCCAACTTAGATTGTATCCACTCAATACTCCCTACAGGCGAGGGTTTATGTTGAGGTGGTCTAAACTCAGGGTTCCCTGTAGCATAATGATACCAAGCTCGGAAGGTATTTGGTACAATAAAGTCCGTAGACATCAACCTTATCTTCTCTTTCCCATTATGCGTGGTAGTGACAAGTCTTAGCACTTCCATTCCAGTTTAGAAATGCTCCTCCACCATAAGGCGAGAGAGTATATGCATCCAAATCTCTCGAGGTAAGATGTCAATCATCTACACACACACCCCATCACTCAAGTTAGTTATAATGATAAAATCAAAATTCAAACTCAATTATTATATCTTTAAAACAATATGTGTTATATCAAAATCAATTTTTTATAATCGCAGAAGACCAAAAAGATACATAGTGTTTCTAGGGAGATACATAAATACAAACGGGCCCAATGACTCATGATGACTCATGCTTATTTGATTGGAAATCACCAAGAGCTTCTTTCCATTCCTCTTTATTGTATGCAAATGGTATTTTTAATTGTCCTCCTTTGAGTGTGAGTTCCAAAATTTTGGAATCTCAATCTTGAACTGGTTTGTAGGTTCTCATCCACGGAAAACCTAATATTAGGTTCTCATTCATTTGTTCATCCACTATACATATAAAAGTATGCCGGAAAAAGAATCCATGAACCATAATATTCAAGTTGATTTTCCCTAAAGTTGGAGTGACGGTTGTAGCCCTTGATCGTGGCTTGACAGTACTCAAGTGGTAATGTAGTTGCTTTGCGATAAGTGGAATAGTTGACCGCATTGACTTGGGCTCCTGTATCTGCTAAAGCTTTGACTTTGTAATCCTTGTTCAGATTCACATTGATTCGCATATCAAGATCATCTAGCCACTCATCATCAGTCTCGACCTCATTCTCTACTAAGGGTTGAATGTCAAGAGTACTGAGTGGTACATCTTGGAGAACAGGTTGTCTTGCAGCTTTTTGTTTTAGAACTCAAATGTGAGCTTCTTCTTGAGCCTCCTCAATAACATGTTGTTGTTTAAGCTTCCTTTCCTTGGATGCATGCATTCTCTGTAGAAGTTCATTAGTCAAGGGAAGGTTGTATTTGCGGAGTCGACATCCACTAGTCCAGTTTCCCATGATTTCTCCATCTACAGTGGCTAACTTGACAGCCCCACTTTGGTGAAACATCTTCAATGACAAAAGGACCATGTTCGTTTTTCTTGAACTTGGGTATATGTTGTTTTAATGAGTAAACTAGGACTAGATCTCCTAGTTTGAAAACTTAAGTGAACAAATGCGAGTCAAAGAACTATTTTTGTTTTTGTTTTTGTGCATATATGTGGGCAATGGCCACTAAACATTTTTCACCTAGGCGTTCTAAGTCCTCGAGTTGTTCTGACAACTCATGCCCTTTCCATTCCAACTCAGTTGCAACTCTAAGTGTGGGTAGTAAAAATTCCATCAAAAATATTCCATCTAGGCCATAGACCAAATTAAAAGGAGTCGTGCTCAAAGCCATTATAAAGGAAACTCAATAAGCCCATAAGGCAAAGTGAATATGGATTTCCCAGTCGTTGTACCTGAACTAACAATTTTGGTTAGTACAAAGCTCAAAAAAAAATGTATGTTCTGCTTGACCATTTGCTTGAGGGTGGTAGGGTGCAGATTTGTTATGGATTACCATGAATCTCATCAACTAGATATTATATCATCTCATTGAGAAAATGCGATCCGCAATCACTCACAAGCTCAATAGGAATCCACTTGTGTTGTAGTCATTAAAGACACAAGATCTTCTAACCATCTTGGAATCATTTCCACAAAAAACAAACATGTATCAGGTAAGTCATTGTCTACCCCAAATATGTATTGGGTAATTCATCGTCTAACCCTTTAGGTGTTTCCCCCATGGTGAGTCTTGGCAGGTGATATGTCCGCTATCCGTTTTGTAGTTTTCTTTTTTAAGTTATGGTCTCGTTTTTTCCAGTATCTTTGTTGGCATCTTTGGTGTTGATTTGGAAACTCAATAAATCTGTATTCCCCTCCTTTGAGTAGAAGCTTGGCCCTTGCCTGTTCTTTCTTGGAATCCAATCCCTCTGTTGTAATTGGTTCTTCTTCCCACTCATTTGTAGCATCATAAAAGTGATCAAAGAAAATCTATTGCTCCTCGATCATCTCAATAGATACCATTTATATTGGGACTATATCATATCCCTTTTCATCACAAAAGTATGTAGGTGTAGATTCATTAGCACATACATCCATGGTGGCCAAGATCTAAGTTCATTCAAAGGGTTCAAACAAATGTTCATGGAATGGTTCTAGTATGTGATCTGTATCATTTACATCTCTGTCCAAAGTGCAATCTTCCTTTTGTAAACTGCCCAATTGAGAAGCCCCGTGACATCCAAATTGGAGCGTTTTTATGCACCCATGATGGCAGTTTAGTTTTTGCACATGTTTCAGAGTTCAATTCCTATATTGGTGTCCTCAAGAAATCCTTGTAAGAATGGTCTTTCAAGTTCACTCGAGTGACTACCCCTACTTGTTTTAGATAGAGATAATCATTGCCCCAATCTTGGATTAATTATATATTCTCATGTCTTCCCAAGATGATTTCATAATTGAGTTTCTTTCCAAAGCT
This sequence comes from Adiantum capillus-veneris, assembly GCF_014529385.1. Classification (NCBI taxonomy): domain Eukaryota; kingdom Viridiplantae; phylum Streptophyta; class Polypodiopsida; order Polypodiales; family Pteridaceae; genus Adiantum; species Adiantum capillus-veneris. The sequence continues at coordinate 35,054,899 of NC_140945.1, read as the reverse complement.
TACAATGGCAAAAGTTTGTTGTGGTAGTCAATCCCACAGGAGGTGACTATCACATTCTCTAGTAGGCCCATTGGTTTCTCTATGTGTACATCTGGCAATTGAGTGGTGCCAAGTAGTTCATTAAAAGGGGAACCAATAATTCATGTTCAAGTAATGACTAGGGCACCAACCAAGCAAAACAAACCAAAAAATGCAAGAGGATTTGATTAATCCAACAATTCCTCCAAAACTCAAGGAAAAAAAGATGCAAAATATACGAACTCAAGAGACAAAGACAGTGAAAGAAAATTCAAGGGAAGATGCAAAAGGAGATGGAGGAAAAAATGTAGACTCCTTCAACAGATTTTAAGGAATTTGAACCAAAATTGGTTGGATCCATTTGGTTGATTAAAATTATGAAGCAATCAATGCAGCTTTGCAAGCTTTCCAAGCTAGTCTAAATGATGGGTAAACGTTGGAAACCAATGGAAAAACTATCCTACACCTGAAATGGAAGAAGCTAAATTGGAAGCTCATAGAAATCTCGTGCAAATCATGCAGACCCTAATGGAAAAATAGAATCCTCATCAGAAATCTATAGGAGAACCGGCGAAAGTTGAGACCAAAACCCTCAGAGAAAAAGATCAATAAAAGGAAGGGTCGAAAATTTGGAAAAACGATGAAATAAAACCACCTAAACTGGGAGCTCCTGATAGTAAAGAAGGATGGGACGAGGTGCCAATAATTGAGGATGATTGGCCAAACTATATGTGGAAATGAGTTAGGGAAGTGAAAGATGGGAGCTTGACTTTGAAATCAACACCAATCAAAGAAGTTCAGTTTGACAGACCATCCATGAAACTAGATGAACAATCATTGTATGGAGATTGGGGATCAGAACAGTCAGACTCTACAGAAGCTAAAATCTTGCGAACACTACCGTCTTACTTAGGCGAGAATATAGAGAATGGTCTTTAAAAAAACAAAACTAGAAAGTCCAAGATAGACTTTGAATGTGACTAGCCTACAATCCATTATGCCGACACCATTTTGGTGCACAGTCACTTTGGGTGAGCTACTAAAACTGAGGCCACATCTATGGGAAGATATACAAACCACAATGGGAAGGATGAGATTAAGGAGAGCACCTCAAATGAGCCTAGAAAAATTGTAAAACAAAGAGATACATACTAGACTTGTCAAGTCGGTACCTATGAGCAAGGTCAAAACTACTGTGAAGGGAATGAGGGAAACGCAACCCTTCCAAGACAATATAATGATGTAATGACTATGGCTATTTTAGACTTGGAGCAGGCATAGACATAGCAATCAAAGCTATTTGGGAAAATCCAACAATTAGGCAAACAAGAATGAAACGTGTTCCTCCGTTTGTTCCTCGGACACCGTGTACTTGATTGGTATAGATCAATTCCTTGGAAGGGTAGTTTTTGACCCCAACACCGGTTGTGGTCGCTCCACATTCATGTGTGATCTTTGCATGGATATCATATTGGATGGGTATTTTTACATGGGTTGCCCTTGTGGCCTCATTGACACATATTGGACATTTTCATCATATTTAGGCTTGTAGTAGCACTCGTTTGTCTCATGATTAGTCTACTTTCCTTCAATGGTGCACCATTTTAACTGCCTTTGTTGTCCCATAGGTTGTCCCTGATTTGATCCCTACATTGAGCCTCACATTGACATCCTTTGCACGCTGATCATCATATCGTTCAAGTGTTTAAGCATGCCCTCTATTGCATTGGTAGGAGTTACATCTGCTAATCCTACTTGTGTTGACACAGTGGATGTGTTTTGCTCGCTTTGTGTATCTTTAGCTTTTCTTTCCTCATTGAAGATCTTGCAATTATCAATAAGTCAATCGCATCTACACTGCACGCTTCCTAAGTCATGTGTTTTTTGCTATCCAAAATAGCATACAAATCTTTGTTTAATAGCCCCTCTAGAAACAGTGAGACTAGTCTTTCCTCGGTTGAGATCTCCAACTATGGGCATTTGTCGATGTACTGCCTCATTTGACGCATGCCATCTCTGCCAGTTTCTTCTTGTTCTTGTTTGAAACTATAGATTTTTGCCATTTGAGCTTGAATTGGAGTAAGTGTCTGGAACTTCTTTTGCAATAGTTTCTAATGGTCTCCCTTGATTTATGCTCTCTTTTGTGGATGCTCTGCTCCTATTCTCTCCTAAGTCAATGGAGTTTCCCAAAACCCTACCGGATTTTAGGTTCATATATTGATTTACACAACTTAATTTAATCGATACTTCAAACCTGAAAGGTTGTCTTTGATTTCGAACGCAATGCTTTTGTTGTTTGCTCTCCTATCCTTCACAAAGGTGCAATTTCCTGCACAACAACACTTAAAGCCATATGTGATTCCACAATTTGTCAATCTTGAGTCACAAAATATACAAAAAATTCTTTTTTCAGTGCTCGATAGACCCTATGTGCAAAAAATGTGAAATTTTGCTTTGTTTTATCTTAGGCGTGCCTTAGATGGTTGCACCTATCTGTCACGGGGTCTACCTCAAATTTTATTACACAATTTTGATCTCCACAACTTGCCAAAAATCAATCCTGGTGTCAAAATGACAAAACTGCTTTTCTGGAGGGAGATTTACCTTCGGTGCACCTAAGATAAATCTTCTCTATTTCAACATATTTTTGGCTAATATGACTTGGGGTGGATTTTACATGTGATTTCAAGCTTATACAATAAGTTTCACAAGGTTTGGACGATTCACCAATGTTTTATCATTTTTTTTAATCCCTTAGCCTGGTTTTCAAGTTTTCTTGGTGTTTGTACCCTTACACAACTTCAAATCTGATGAAACTTGTTCAAGAGTTGACTTATGGTCTAAATAGACTCTATGAGTTGAAATTTTGTTAAAATACCCCCTCCGGAGAGTTTTCTATCTTTGATGCACTTAAGATAAGACTCTGCCAGATTTTGACATTTTTCTTTTTTTTATTCACAATTTGCTTCTCCCACAAGTTTTAGGATTTATCCACACCCTAGTTTCAAGTTCTAACATGATTTGAGTTTTTCATGTGGATTTTTTTTGAAGTCTGCGTTTTTTCCAATTTTGGGCTTGACCAAGTGCTTTAGTGATGTGAATGTTTCCAAAAGCAAAGGGAATTGTCTAATCAAGTGGCTCTACCACCTTGCAAGTTTAGTTGTACCATGTCAGTCCCAGAAACCCTCTATCTATCTTAGGCACGCCTAAGATAGATATGATAATTTTTTTGGCTTTCTTCAATGCACCTTAGATCAGATGCAGTCTAATTATTTTCTACTTACCCTGCTCCTACTTAATATGAAAAACAGTACAAAACTGAAAAAGTTCAACCTTAAGTTTGAAATCCCTACTCTCTACTTAGGTGATGCCCTTACCAACCACTAGCTCATCTCAAGGACTCTCTACCTAATCAGTCCTACTAATCCAAAGGTCATGAGGTCCTTGCCGAGTATCTCTACTCTCAAACACCTCTCAGTCATGGTAAACTCAAAAAATGTATTCCTCTAGCCAAAATTAAAGGAAGTAATGGAAATTCAAGTAAATACTTTGGCTTTTTCTCTAGTTTAAGTAGCCCCGTCCCCGGCATTGGCGCCAAAATGTTGGTTGATTGCCAAGCCTCACCATATCGATTCTAGCAAAGTGAGAACCACAAACATAAAAATTGTTAATTTGTGGAAAGTAGCTGACACGACTAGTGCATGGAGGCTATAAGAGATAGCCGATCTCTCAAAAAAACCCAAGTCTAAAGTCAAACATCAAAAGTTACTTTCCTTATCGCAACCTTGATCCTATGATTTGGCATAGCTACGAATCTTTGAATGCAATGAAACTTTATGCCTAGTATGAGTAGAGTATCCTTAACGCTCTCATGTGCTCAAATGTCATTTCTGACACTCAAAAAAAATCGCGCATAAGATAAATAGCCTATTTTAGGTCAATCAATTTTGGCACCTAAAGCACTCTACAACTTCCTCTAGATGTGCTCTACCTACTCCTAAGGTCAAAAACCAGTTTTAATGCGTGTAATGTGCATAGGGAGTAAAATAGCTTGTAGAAAGCACAACTAAAAACACACTTTCGTCGCAAGAAACTTATGTTAAATGGAAGAGCTTTCTCTAGCAAGTGCATTGGTATGCTCAGAATAGAAATGCAACACCATATGAGAGAGACATGAGGAATCAAAGAAATAGTAGATGCATGTTGAGCTTCTGCAATAAACTCTTTCTTTCATTATCCAAAAACTTTGGTTTTTAAATAGAAAAGTCATCTTTTATACCTTAGCCAAAGTACAAAGAATGGATTCCTACCTATTTGGGCTCAATACAAAGCTTAAAAGCTACACATGATTACAAACTCGGAGACCCTCGACCCCTTTAGACTCATTGGCAATCAATAATATTACAATGGTTTTTGACTTTGTGAGATTTTTCAGTAATACAAAGGGGTTTAATACAATCGATTGGCTTTTAAAAAAATGAGTGGCATCCCTTTTGATGCTCTTTCTCTAGCTCTTGCTTGTTGAATAGTCAACACTTCCTAGTCTTACCTTGACCCATACTTTTAGGCCATGGCTTGTGCCATGCCTCTAGACCATGCTCTCGCCAAGATCATGGGAAGTATGAGTTCTTCATATTTATAACCATCAAATCCACATTTCAATTTAATCTTAACTTATCTAAAGTTTCAACTATGAAAAGGCCACTTCACATAAGATGTATGTGGTGATCATTGTGAGAAAGAAAAAGTCGGGAACTTGGTACCTCATTAGGAGACATTGTGCATGTGAAGCTATTGAACCAAGACTTTTTAGAGAGAGAGAGAGAGAGAGAGAGAACACTAATGCGCATGATCTTCTCATCTTCATGTCAATGAAGAGAATACAACTTATTGCACAAGTTCTATGAAGTCGTTAAAAAATGAAGGAAATTTTTGTGCCTCTAATAATAAATAAATAATATATTATTTGTAGATGTGGGTGGGGGGGGAAGGGGGGGGGGAGAGAGAGAGAGAGAGAGAGAGAGAGAGTTAACCCAGCACTATAGCTTTATCAATGCATTGGGTATGCAAGTGCTACAAAGCTATAAAAAAAAAGCAACTTTTGATCTAAGAAACACTAGAAAGTGAGAGAAGATAAGCATTAACATGAGAGAGAGTCCATGGTTTTGTTACCTCATTTATTGAGGCAATAGACAATTTCCAAGAATATAGGTTGAAGTTGTATTACTTTTTGCAGTTGTAAAGCTACTGATGTAGGTTTGATCATTGATATTTGAAATGTTTTGGACCCTTCTTTCATGTTCATTCGCTTTAAGATATCAAAAATCTTAAGTAGAATAAACGTCTAAATAGCCCTTCTTGGACATGGTGGGGACCAAAATATTCCATCCATAAGGTCTCTCTCTCTCTCTCTCTCTCTCTCTCTCTCACTCACTCACTCACTCATATATATATATATATGTGTGTGTGTGTGTGTGTGTATGTATGTATATGTATTGGAGGGTCGTGCTTCATACGTTACATCGCGTATGTTGCCCTTGCCTACAAAACCATATTATTCTTTGCACAATGGAGCCACACCCACCTTACATGCTTGAGCCTATCCCCTTGAGTGCGATCTACACCATTGCCTCTGTCTAACTCAATTTTCATCCTCTACAATGCGAGATAGGGTGTTGGGACACCGATGAAGAGTCTCATCGATTATGCACTTTATGCCCCCACAAAGTGTGTGAGTCTAAGCATCTTACCTAACTTGAGTCAACTTTTAATCGCATTAGAGCATGCTTTCCCCACATTTTTTGTCATGAGCTTTCCCTACAAACATTCATCTCCCAACCATGATGTACACTCTCTATTGTGAAGCTCAATTCCACAATTTGAGTTATTAATTTACAATCGATTGTTTTTTAGCAAACAAAATAATGGGGCAAGTCCCTTGAGACATAATTTACTTCTTATGAGTGAATTGCAAAAGTGCAAGAGGGTTATCCATTGTTGTAAAATAAATGGCGTGACAATGCAAGAGACACTTACACTCAAAAAACAAAACTCTCTCTTTAGTGGAGACATCCTTGCATACATATGAGAGAAAAATAAATACAAAATAATAAATGTGAGACTTACTAAAGAGACTGAGTTGTTAAAAAAACATTAGTAAACCCCTATGTGGATCAATAGGCAAAGCCACATTACACCATTGTTCAAGGTTGCATACAAATTAATAACTTGAAACACACTCATCGTCTATGAAGAGATGCCATCTTTGAAGCTTATCTTTTGGGTAACCATCATATCATGTGTCCAATGTCATGTGTCCACTCTCTGTCTCAATGTATTATGGTGATGCAACTTCAACGAAACAAAATACACACAAAATTTCAATTCAACAAAACAACCATGTTCGTAACATGATATGCACAAAAACCTACAAGTGACAGTAGCAATGTTCGTCCATGAATCATACAATGCTAAGGAAGATAGCAAGAACATAATCAACCACAATTTTCATTGAGATGCCCCAACCAAAAGAAATGTAGTATAAATGTCATGTGGTAATTGAGGGTGGGAATCTCACAATTCATCAAAGGGGTTTCCACCCATAGGTATGTATCCCTTGTCCACCACATTTGTGTGGATGTGGTTTCATCCTCTCTCACTTGCTTCATGCAAAAAAAGCAAGGGTTGCAAGCAAGCGAAAACAAGTGCCTCTTCAAAATCTAAAGATGCACATGCACAATGAGAGGCCAAACATCGTGTCAAAATGGGAGCTATTCCACAACCAAACTCAAGGCATAACCCCCTGGAACAACACAAGAACTCAATAAAACATGCCATAAAAGAATGGCTCTTTTATGGAGGGCCTCTCTAGGTAATTTTGGAATCTATAAGGGCTCAAGTTGAATATGGAAAAATAGTGGAGGATAGTGCTATCCATGGCACTCATCCTTACTACATGAAATAAGGGGAGCACTCTCTACAACATTACAAGGCAACACACCAAAAAAATCAAAAAATCAAAAAATGCACATTCATACTTGCTTGCCATGAAATATAAATAGAGATGTCACCTCATGCCACTCGCCGGATGACTCTACATATCCATAAGATGCATGATGCAAAACCACCACACATCGATGAATGATCAACTTTGATGCCCTGCAAAATCTCTCAACCCAAAAGACTATGTCTCCTACAAGCATAAAAAACATCAATGATAAAAAAATTGAACATATTAACGACAATAGAAATATCTAGAAAGGTTATTTAGTTGCAAGAGGCACCATCACAAGTAGCCACCCAAGTTGTCCAAGGTACTATGGTTCAAAGGAATAGTGGATCATGCATGATCCTCTGTACATGTATCCCATGAAGGTTGAGGTGATGGCAAGTGAAGATAGCCTCCAAATGGAAAGTTGACAAAGATGAAGTCTTCATCGCATGAAAATGACCTTCCACTCCTCCTATTAAAATATACAAGCTCACATCTCTCTACTAGAGATGTGAACAAGGGCTAAGGATGAATTTATGATGGAAGTGAGTCAACATGGACTCAAGTGTGATGTTATGGCATGAGAATACATGCCCATGGTCATGGATTTACCCCCATCTACACGTGGGAAGAGTCTATTGTAACTACCAATCACTTGGGTTGTAATGTGCCCCGACCGTCATGACTTTCACCATGCAACCCACCTTGCTGATGTGCAGGAAAGTACCAGTTGTCCCTATGTCTCTCTTGAAGCTCATAGCATACAGTTGGCTGCACCCACCCTTGTCTAGTTGGTCATCTCTCAACAACCACACACGCACACAATGTGTGTGGAAGACCTCTCTATCTCTTGTCTATTTGTGTGTGTGCATTGAGAAAGATGGATGGTGTGCGTGTAGCTAGCAGTTGAATCCGGAGGGGTTGGTGGATTGGTGGCCACAAAAAGGGCTGCATGCAAAGAGTTGGCTGAGGGCAGCATGCAAAGAGTTGAGAGAAATAATTAGAAGGTGGTTGCACTGCTCTGCATGGGTAAAGTGGTAAGTCATTTCGCTGGTTTGTTGCATGGTAGACGCCACTAGGGTGTTACCGACGTACATTGGTTATGTTACTGGTGAACAGTGGTGGGCGCCAATGATGACGAGGGGGTGGGAGGGTTGGTGAAGACGAGCAATTAAACTGGTTGGCATAATGCAATAGAACGAGAGAGAGTCAAAGAGTTAGACAGAGTTCCAATGTTCTGTAGATTGCGATGGTTGTGTGTGTGTGTGTGTGTGTGTGTGTGTGTGTGGGTGGGTGAGAGAGAGAGAGAGAGAGAGAGAGAGAGAGAGATAGAAAGAGAAAGAAAGAGTGTTCAATTGTACTCAGTGTGGCAGTGAGCTAAGAAATAGAGAGAGATTGTTTGACTAACTCTACCTCATGCATGCCCAAACGTCTGCATGTTGATCATGCGGATGATGACAGGCTCTGATAGTGGGTGTCCAAGGGTGTTGTTTAGCGGCCTACTCCACGAGAGACAAGTGCGACTGCTTGGTTTCCCCTGCCCACTATTGTCAAGGGTGAGAGAGAAATTGGCAATGCTTCCTACTGCCATTCCATTTTCTATATGCTCGTATCTCCTTCTACTACCTACTAAACCATCCCCACACCCTCTACAATCTTGCCTGCTTATTACCATATACATGTGGTAGTGATGTGTGTGAACACACTAGGACCCCCGGGGCATTTTTTCCCTCTTTAGGAGGTTTTTCCCCCCATTCATTGTACATTTACACTAAGTAATACACTCTATGTTTTATGACTTGAGCTTCCTTTGTCTTCTCTAAGCTGTGTGTGTTTCCCTGCAACCCTAATTCCAACAATTGGTATCAGAGCGGGCGGCATCCTCCAGGGCCTAGTCGCCAGTAGCTCCAGCACATGCCTGCTCACAGTGAGCTTTGGCAAGCATTTGTAGGTGGCAAGTTTACCCAGATTTTTTATTCGGGCTCATTTCGATCTTCGTTTCCACTACAGCTAGAACTGCACATGCAATTTTGTCATTTTGTGCAAAAATTTTGTGAGTGTCAATTATTGCATAATAGGTCCCATACAGTCTACTGCGGGTTGTTATATATAGCACATACTGGTCTCACTCAGTTTCTCCTCATTGCGTGCAATTTTCACATCAGGTGCATGCATTTTCCATGGCTGACAATAACACAGATATGTTCAAGGTGTGCTAATGAGGACAGATTGGATGGAGACAATTACCCTATGTGGGCTTACATGATGCAACATGTACTTGTGTCAAAGGGAGTTTGGAACATTGTGCAAGGCATTGATGTACATCCTGGTACTATGGATGTAGGCAATGTTGAGGATGTGGGCTAGGTTTTGTTGTGAGGGTTGTTGCTGTCAGAGTTGTTTTGCCTACGGTTGAGCAGGCTCGTTGGGATTTAAGAGATGCACATGCTCATGCATTGATTGCATTGTATGAAGCGCACTATCATTCCTCACATCCGTTCAGCAAAAACTGCAAAACAGGCTTGGGATATTCTAGCAGAACTTTATTCAAGCCGTAATGAGGCAAAAATTGCTTTGTTGCGTAAAGAGCTAGAATTAAAGATTATGCATGAGGAAGATGAAATGGAAACTTTCCTTTCTGGTGTCAAGGATGTTCATGCACAACTAATTTCTGCAGGAGAAGCCATATTCTTACCATACTTTTGCTAGTACTTAGAGACTCATGACCCAAGGAAATCCTGAAGTTGTCAAGTTTGATGCATTATGCACATTATTGTTGCAAGAGTCACTTTCCAAAAAAAACAGGACTAGACAGTGTGCAGTTGAACAGGCTATTATTGCAGCTCAAAGAAAAGGTGGGAACAACAATGTAGCCACTTCTTATGGTTCTGCTGCGAGTGGCAAAACTTTTGTTCCTAATGCTTCTGTTGGGAGCACTTTGTCTGTCAATTCTAGTGATAAGGGCAAAAAGAAGATGTGTTGCCATTATTGTAAAGCTAATGATCACTTGATCAAGAAGTGTCTGAAATTGAAGGCAAAAGAGGCTAAGAAGAAAGAATCTAGATCCACTACAGGGTCCAATACAAGTGTAGCAAATGTAGAGTATTCTATCAAAGGAGATTGTGATGCTGATGTTGATGCAGAATGGGCATTTAGTGAAGAGTGCACTTATGATCCTATTGTCCATGATGCATGTATGTCAGTTGTTGCAGATTCTTCTACAGACGGATGCGTGGCGTCCCTGCAAAATACCTCAAATAGCATGATGGAAATCGTAAAACACGACAAATATACATACCTGACAAATCATGTGAGCATATAATCCAATTGTACACGAACAGAGAGAGATAGAGAGAGCGAGAGAGAGCGAGAGAGCACATGCAAGCGCACCTCCTAGAGCGGAGTGCTACGTCGGCACGGCGAGAGAGAAGAGAAGAGGGGAGAGAAGAAGTACACAGACACTGGGTGCAATCTCCCCCCGTGCAAGAGTGACCATTTCCCTCTTGCACGTATTTGTTTTATATATTTCTTAAATGGTCAATTGTGAGTACAAGCCTTTTCCACCTGCCACAGCTGCAATAAATTAAAAAATATCAATTCCATAACATACCTCTCAGTTGAAAAGCAATTGTCCTCAGTTGCGAAGATAAAATCTGTAAACAATACTTGTCAAAAAACAATGATTAGAAATTTGTATTATATAGTAAAAAGTCCATAAAATTAGACAACATTGCTTATGCCTGCCGTCATCCACATACTACCTATTCTAGTGCCTTGCAAAATACCCGAAACAACACGCTACTAATCATAAATGAACGTATCCGCATACCTGATGCCTGGCATAGCACATGATCAACAATGCACGCGAACAGAGAGAGATAGCGCACGAGAGAGAAGAAGAGAACATACACAGGTGCACCTCCTAGAGCAGAGTGCTACGCCGGCACGACGAGAGAGAAGTGAGAAGAGGAGAGAAGAATACACAGGCACTGGGTGCAATCTCCCCCCGTGCAAGAGTGACCATTTCCCTCTTGCACGTATTTGTTTTATAGATTTCTTGAATGGTCAAATTGGTTACAAACTAGCCGGCCGGTCATAAATGGCCAAAGCTCATAAAGAGCACTTGAATAATAAAATGTACATGAAATATGATATCCTTTTGCAATAGATGTTATGGAATTGATATTTTATTATTTATTGCAGCTGTGATAGGTGGAAAAGGCTTGATCGAGCTAGGCCTATGCATACGGAAATATATTTCATGTATTATTCAAGTTCTCTTTATGAGCTTCGGCCATTTATGACCGGTCGGCCAGTTTGTACTCACAATTGACCATTTAAGAAATCTATAAAACAAATACGTGCAAGAGGGAAATGGTCACTCTTGCACGGGGGGAGATTGTACCCAGTGTCTATGTACTTCTTATCTCCCCTCTTCTCTTCTCTCTCGCTATGCCGGCATAGCACTCCGCTCTAGGAGGTGCGCTTGCATGTGCTCTCTTGCTCTCTCTCGCTCTCTATCTCTCTCTGTTCGTGTACAATTGGATTATATGCTCACATGATTCGTCAGGTATGTATATTTGCCGTGTTTTACAATTTCCATAATGCTATTTGAGGTATTTTGCACGGACACCGCGCATCCGTCTGTAGCAGTGGTTTCAGAGCCTAGGCTACGTTTGTAGGTCTATGGAAATCACCACAACGATCAAGCTAAGTCTTTTTTTCATTCTTTAGCTTCTTTCTTGATATTTATATTTGTATGTGAGATGCACAAGCATGATGTGACTACTTAGATCTTTTTTTTATTTTTTTTCTCATAATTGCATGTGTTAATTATGCTAAATAATGATTATTTTAACCATATTATCAGTTATGTATGCAATAAAAAATAAAATAAAATATAGATCCTTAAGAGTAGAAATACTAGAAGAAGGCAGAGATGATTACCAATAGTAAGAAAAAGGATTAGGAGGAGGAAGATAGGATTGTCGACATAAGAAATCTTACTAAAGTAGAGGAAGAAAAACAAGAAGGACGAGTAAGTTCTCGTGTTTGGGAATAGTCTTTAGCGACCTTTGCCCTCAACTCATTGAAGACCTTCATCTGAATCATCCCAATAGGAAACTTTCCAAGTGAATTTCTTTGTGGCTCAAAGTTTACTATGTGAGCGACTTCGATTTGCATGGACTCTTTGTCAAGGAGGCCATTGAGAAGGTTCAGCAATGACTTGCACTTTGCAAGAAGATTGGTCGAAAGGACCTTGTTATGATCGTTGGACCATGGGCCTTGATCAAGGTTCAGCGTGGTTGACACATTAGCATACTGGTAGCAATGTAAACACCGCCCGATGTCGTTGCTTACTCTTGCAACAAACAATGCAGATGACATAGCCAGCAGACATTGCTTACTACCGTAGATGACGTATAAAGTGGTATGATAGTACTCGACGACCAAACAAACACCCAATTTTTAGCGCATGCATTGTCGCAACAACAACTCCTCGTCTGATGAGCAATCCATACAATATGTGATGGAAATCTGGGACTGGAGCACCTAACGCAAAGCACCAATTGCAGCCACCTATGTTGTGCACGTGGTATGGCGGTACGTCATTATTGGCTTCCATCCTTCACAACCAGCGCAACGCGTACATGCAAACACATGGCTACACCGTCAAGCAGCCAGTTTTCCACCATGCATAGGCTGCCATACAGCGAGTTTCTGCGCTCCTCAGTCCCTCGACCAAAATCCTCTCCATTTGGTCTTTCTGACCTACCAGTGTGAGGTCAACTTCACTTAGCCCCCCCTGCAAGCCACGTCTCCCACACATGCACAGGCCGCCATGCAACTCACTCTCTCTTTCTCTCAGTTGTGCTGCCATCCGCCCGGTACCCTCACGCAGACGACCTTCTCTCTCTCTCAGAGCCTCCACCAACCATCTCTCTCTCTCTCTCCTTCTCTCTCGTGCTGACTGCAGTTCAACTACCCCACGAGAATTCTCGTCATCAACCACCACCACCCCCTTGTTGTCATTAGCGGACATCATTGACGCCCGCAACACAATCCATGCAACCACTAGGCAAATTTTGGACTCACAAAGGGGCCCTTTAAGGACTTTGACTTTACCTCTCTCTGCCAAAACGGGCACATGGATAAATTTTTGCAAACAAACTCCAAAGTTGGCGGAGGTTTGGCAGTTAGAATGTCCTCTTCAAGCTCTATCTACTGATATATAGCACGCCATGAGATTCCTTATATTTTAGAAGATTATTTTTTTTGATTCACCTATGATGGGACAACTCTGTCGGAATCTAAGTGTTGTCACTTAGATTCCGACAGAGTTGTCCCATCATAGGTGAATCATGAGATTCCTCATATTTTAGAAGATTTTTTTTTTTGATTCACCTATGATGGGACAACTCTGTCGGAATCTAAGTGTTGTCACTTAGATTCCGACAGAGTTGTCCCATCATAGTTGAATCAAAAAAAATAATCTTCTAAAATATGAGGAATCTCATGGCGTGCTATATATCAGTAGATAGAGCTTGAAGAGGACATTCTAGCTGCCAAACCTCCGCCAACTTTGGAGTTTGTTTGCAAAAATTTATCCATGCGCCCATTTTGGCAGAGAGAGGTAAAGTCAAACTCCTTAAAGGGCCCCTTTGTGAGTCCAAATTTTGTCTAATGCGACTCTTGGGTTTTTGCCTACCACCCGAGCCGCCCCAATGAAAAGTGCGGCCCCCAACTGCACATCCGTAACTCCTCACCTTTGCTTTCGCATGCAACTAGTGTTGCTCACACCCATGCATAACCTATAGCCAACCTTGTCCACACAGCCAACTCTCCTCACCCTCCTCACATTTGACTTTGCATGCACCTCGACTAATGATCACGTACGACTGCAGCTCTCATCCATGAGCAGGCCGCCATGCACTCAACTCCCCTCGTTTTCATACCTTCCTCACACCCACACGTCGGCCTGGGCTGCAGCTTCTCAACCAGTACTGTGCTGCATACCCTTTAATCTCACTCCAACTCTCTCTCTCTCTCTCTCTCTCTCTCTCTCTCTCTCTCTCTCTCTCTCTCTCTCTCTCTCTCTCTCTCTTTCTCTCTCTCCAACCTGCAACCACCCGACACTCCTTTTCTCTCTCTCACCCAGTCAATCGGCTCCATACAAGCTCTCTACTCAAGAGAGAGTTTTTTTCCGATGGTAGGAACTAACAAGATTGGTGCCGCCCATTTCTTGTTGCCAACAGGAGTTGTCAAATGAGAACTAGCTGCTAGTGGACGAGTTGTGCAAACCTGTCGAGGTGCCCTGGCTCGGTACTGCTCTGATGGTCACACATACTTAAGCAGCCTTGAGCTTATAACCGAGATCCAGCCCATGGAAGGCTTGCTGCAATACTAATACCAATATTGAAATGAGGTCGTTGCTTCTGGATGACTGGTTTAGCCATGTTCGTTTGTCTGCGTCGGTATTGGAAGCAACCCCCAACAGCTAATTCAGACCGGTAATAAAACCATGGAAATGACCACTCTCTCTTACTGAAAAATTGCATGGCTTGGGGCGCCAAGGGTCTCTTGTACATGCGGCCTGCACTCAAACGCTCACCATCTCTGCCATCTTTGTTTCAGCACAGCTCCAAAGCTCAATCTCAATTTTCTTTGAGAAGCCATCCTTCTTTGGATCCGATGATCCATCCAAGTTCCTTAGCCGTGGCCCCAAGATCATTCACACCTCCACTTCATCGAAACAAGCAGCTGTCCAGCTCTCTGCTTCCACACGGGATGGAAACCACACGAGGTGAAGCAGAAATTGTTTTAGGAACTTGGGTCGTGCTCTTAATGATTTTGCAACAAGCCTTAGGAGGGGAAAATTGGACGCATCCCATACGCTTCTAAATGGTTCCCTCATGAAGACTGCCAAGGTTTCCCCACTCGATGTTGTATTCGACAATTTAGAAGTAACTAGAGGTATGTAGGACACTCTAAGTGGTCTATGCAAGATGTAACTAAGAATTTAAATCATGACTAGGGCATCATAGATATTATGGTGCACTCTTTAGCTAACGGGTGCGTGATGGACACACGTCTTCTAGAAATTTTGAGGTGTGGCTACCTTGCTATCATTTCAAAGTCAATTAGATACTCATATGTGTTCCCATTGAAACACTTTGCACCTTTAATGAATGTTGGTGGGTCATTCCTTCACTTACATATATTGTGTGTGAAAATATTATTCCCAGGTAGGCCCCTCAATGATAAGGTATTTCATACATTTTTTCGTTTTCATTTGATTAATGGTTTACTCAACTGAGTACTGGTTGTCTAGATTATGTTTTCTTAATATATGGTAGACATATCAATTGAATATGTACAATACTAGCCACCTGAAGACATCTATGACATTCCTTGTAAATGAATTTCCTTGTGAAGGCTATGAGGCATCTTTTAGGTTATTTGATTGATTTATTTAAAAAATAATAATAATGAAGTCTAAATATTGGATGGCTCATTAACATTTATCTCATCTTCACACCTCTCATTAATATCTTCACCTATATGAAACAAGATTCATACTATTCTAGTGATTTATCAGTGAAAGGATATGTTTGCAAGTGTCTGTAGCTCCTTAACTTTCTAAATTTGGTGTATCAATTTTATCAGATTTGTTACATTGTTATTGAATTTAACAAGAAATTGCCTTTAATACTTTGTCTTTGTCTTTCAAAGACCCTCCGGGTATTTATATATATATATATATATACATATATATATATATATATATATATATATATATATATATATATATATATATATATATACACACACACTAATCAAGATGTGTGTGTTCTATTGATATCGACAGTGCTTGTTGTCCAACAACGTACATAAGGATCATGGTCTGTATTAATCGCTAGCAACCTATCGTCATTTAACCTCTAGCATCTACGTATGACTCCTTCATCAATTAATGTTCATTCATCATTTGATGTTATTGACTGTTATGCACACATATCCATAGTTGAAATTTGCATAAATTACAAATTTTGGGGATTTTTATTCAAAGTTGTCCGCTTTAAATGGCTCATTCTGCACCTCCTACTTGCACTGGTCAATCCTGCTAACCTTATGTTTTTTTAATGTTTTCACAATTTTACGGCTCCATATCATCATCTGAACTACCCCATTTTCAACTTTATTGTAATTAGCACACCATTAAGGATGCAAGCGTTTTCAGTATACCATTTACATGAATCCTCTCTTCGTTTTGCAAAATTATTTAACCCTTTTTGCTTGATACTTATTTGGTTCAGTATACTAATCCTCTCTTATAATATGTCATTCATGAAAAACAATGCAGGTACACATACTTCTCCAAACTCGTTTTTATATCGCATCGCTTAATCACTATTTCTTCACCAAACTTTTACATATTCAATTTCTCAATGTAGTTTACATTCCAGACACTCATTTCAATTTTCAATAGAAAATACATTGCTACGGTCAGGGCTTACTACTTGCACGTTATGAAATTTTATTGCCATGATTATTCATTAGCTATGCAGCTCCTCAGTTGAGCTAGGGTGCTCGGGAATATCGAGCCACAGTTTGTAACTACTGGAACATACTCTAATTTGGTGTCAAATAGGTAACAAATGTTTTCTTCTTATGCCTTGCTTAGTCCATTGGTCACCAACACACAGATTCGCCGATTTAGGCAGTGTGTAAATACTCATCTTGGTGCAGATCCGCCAATTTAGGCAGGACATTGATAAACTTCAGATTTATTATTTTTAAACAATATCCAATGCAGATCCACCGATTTAGGCAGCATTAGTGCAGATTCGCCGATTTAGGCAGCACGCTTTATTGGTGTAGACTCGCCGGATGAGGCAACACAAATCAAAAAATCATGCTGCAGTGGTTGGCCACCACTGTAACTGGTATGATTTTGTTCCCCGGGTACATAATGAAAGTGATTTGGATTTGGACTTATATTGTGGAATTGAAATTGGATTGGGATTTGGTATCTGGTGATTATTATGGCAATGTTTATGTGATAAGACTTGACATTATGAGATTGATGATGAGTGTGACCAATGATATCCTGATTCATCAGGATAAGACATATACTTCTTATTCTAGTGGTATGGGACACTAGAATAGGTAGTGTGTGGATGACGGCAGGCATAAGCAATGTTGTCTAATTTTATGGACTTTTTACTATTTAATACAGATTTGTAATCATTGTTTTTTGACAAGTATCGTTTGCAGATTTTATCTTCGCAATTGAGGACAGTTGCTTTTCAACGGAGAGGTATGTTATGGAATTGATATTTTATTATTTATTACAGCTGTGACAGGTGGAAAAGGCTTGACCGAGCTAGGCCTATGCATACAAAAATATATTTCATGTATTATTCAAGTGCTCTTTATGAGCTTCGGCCATTTATGACCGGCCTGCCAGTTTGTACTCACAATTGACCATTTAAGAAATCTATAAAACAAATACGTGCAAGAGGGAAATGGTCACTCTTGCACGGGGAGATTGCACCCAGTGTCTGTGTACTTCTTCTCTCCCCTCTTCTCTTCTCTCTCGCCGTGCCGACGTAGCACTCCCCTCTAGGAGGTGCACTTGCACGTGCTCTCTCTCTCTCTCTCTCTCTCTCTCTCTCTCTCTCTCTCTCTCTCTCTCTCTCTCTCTCTCTCTCTCTCTCTCTCTCTCTCTCTCTCTCTCTATCTCTCTCTCTGTTCGTGTACAATTGGATTATATGCTCACATGATTCGTCAGGTATGTATATTTGTCGTGTTTTACAGTCTCCATCATGCTATTTGAGGTATTTTGCAGGGACGTCGTGCATCCATCTGTAGCAGATTCACATGTGTGGTATTTTGCCAGTTGTGCTACAAAGCACATTACCTCACATCATGATTTGTTTACCTCTATTGAGTATTTCCCTCATGAGAATACGGTGACTTGTGCCAACAATGCCTCTTATCCTGTTCAAGGAGTTGGAAAGATTGTGCTTACTGCTACAAATGGCAGTTCTTTCACACTTGTTGATGCATTGTATGTACCGGGGATCAAAAAGAACATTTTGTTTGTATCTGCACTTGCTAGACTTGGTCTCATAGTCAAATTTTTGGATGACAGATGTACAATTCATGATCTCAATTTTGGTGATGAAATTGTTGCATCTTGCCTTTTGTGTCGTGGGTTGTATAAGATCACTTTGTATGACAAGTGTGGACAAAAATTTTCAAATGCATTTGTAGACTCAACGGCTGTTTCAGATGCAAAACTCTGGCATGCACGTTTTGGGTATCTGAAGTTTGCCAATTTGTTGCATTTGTAGAAATCTGATATGGTTGCTTCTTTGCGGCCTCTTGAATCACATGTCAAACATGTTTGTGAAGGTTGTATTTTGGGTAAAATGCAACGTGCTAAGTTTGGAAAGGATGGATTAGTACGTGCTACATGCAGATTGCAGCTTTTGCATAGTGATGTTTGTGGGCCTATGCAAACTCCGTCCTTGGGAAATTACTTGTACTTCGTGACTTTCATTGATGAATACTCCGGGCATGCATGGGTATATCCATTGAAATCTAAGTATATCCATTGAAAGCTAAGTCCAAAGTGTTCATGTGCTTCAAGCAATTTCTTGCTATGGCTGAAAATGTCTCGAAATGTACTATGGGCACCCCTCCATTCTGATCAAGGGGGGGAGTATATGTCTCATGAATTTAATGCATTTCTAGCTAGTTGTGGGATAAAGCACCAATGTACAATGCCATTTACACCTCAGAAAAATGGTGTTGCTAAGAGGAAAAATAGGTCTCTTACGGAAATGACACAATGTATGGTCAAAAGTCGATCAAGCTTTACCACGTTTGTTTTGGCTCGAGACTATCATGTCTAACACTTACGTACTCAAGAGGTGTCCTACAAAAGTGTTACATTCTATGACTCTAGATGAAGCATGGCATGAAAGAAGCCATCTATTGAGCACATGCGTGTTTTTAGTTGTTTGGCCTATGGTTTAGTGCCACAAGTGCAGCACAGAAAATTGGATGATAAGGCTGTCAAATGTTTTTTTTTTGTTATAGTGCTAAAAGAAAATGTTACAGGTTGTACCATCCACAAACAAAGCGTATTTCACGTGATGCTGTGTTTGTGGAAGATTTTGTTCATCCTTTGTTGTCATGTACTAGAGATTGTAATGTAAGCTCAGAGGACATTTATGACAGTTTATTGCCTCTTTTTAGTGGTGGAAGTTCAAATGCAAATTCAAATGAGGCAAATGTACAGCCTATGGGGTTTTCTAAAAATGTTACAAATCGGCCTATTACTAATGCAGATGTACATGATGTACTTGATGAGGAAAGGACTGAAAATGAACAGGCTAGAGGTATGCCAAAATGGCTGGTGCACACTTTGCATGATAGTAAATTAGATGCACCTTTGTCTAGTCTTACTCGTTCATGTTCTCACCATGCCTCTTATGCATCAGATTGTTATGCTTTGGCTGTGTCTAGCTTATGTGATATAGAGGAACCTCTATCTTCTGATGAAGCACAGAATTCACAAAATTGGATGGCTGCTATGCAATCAGAATATGATGCACTTATAGAAAATGACAAATGAAATTTATGTGATTTGCCTCCTGGAAAAAAGGCCATTGGTACAAAGTGGGTTTACAAGTTGAAACGCAAGCCGAATGGTGAGGTTGATCACCATAAGGCTTGACTTGTTGTAAAAGGCTATGCGCAACAAAAAGACATAGATTATGCAGAAACTTTTGCTTCCAATTGACGTATGACTATTGTTTGTTTTCTATGTGCATTGGCGGCTCATTTTGGTTGGGATGTACATCAATCCGATATTGTTACTGCTTTCTTGAATGGTGACATTTTTCAGGAAGTCTATGTAACACAGCCTCGCGGTTTTGTCAAAAAAGGACAAGAGGACAAAGTGTGCAAATGTAAGAAGTCTTTGTAGGGGTTGAAGCAATCTCGTCATGCTTGGTATGAGAAAGCTGACACTCATTTGGTCAAACAAGGCTTTTGTAACAGTCCAACGGAAAGGACATTGTATGTCAAGCGTGAGGGTCATGTACTTCTCATTGTTGTTCTTTATGTGAATGATTTGTTGATCACTGGTCCCAATGAGGCACATATTGTTGAATTTAAGGCTGATTTGAATGCTAATTTCAAGATGAAATATTTGGGGGTTTTGCATCATTACTTGGGCATACATTTTAAGCAGTGTGATGGTGGTATTGCCTTGTGTCAGAAAAGTTACATAGAGACATTTCTATGTAATTTTGGACTTGAGGATTGCAAACCTATTACCACTCCCATGGAAACAGGTTTGAAATTGAGTCTACATGATGCTGGTGTTCTTGTTGATGTCACTCTTTATCGAACTTCTGTTGGCTGCCTCATTTATGTATGCAACACGAGGCCGGATATTCAGTTTACAGTCTCACAAGTCAGTAAATTTATGCACAGCCCAAGGTCTAAGCATTGGCTAGCAATCAAGAGTATTTTTTGCTACTTGAGTGGCACTTTGCATCTTGGCTTGTTTTATCCAAGGGGGGATCATTGCCGCCAGATTTGAATGCTTTTTTGGAGTTAGATTGGGTTGGTTGTTATGACACGCGAGTGTCCACAAGTGGTTTTTGTTTCATGTGTGGAGCTCATGTATTTCATTGTTGAGCAAGAAGCAACCTATTGTGGCCACTTCCAATTGTGAGGCTGAGTACAGGACAGTCTTCATAGCTACGGTTGAGTGTGTATGGCTCACATGCCTTATAGCTGATTTGGGTATAGGACAAGACATTGCCAACATCATCTACACTGACAGCCAGAGTGCATTGGCAGTTGTGAGGAACCCAGATTTTCATGCTTGCACAAAGGACATTGAGGTGAATTACCACTATGTCATGGAGAGGCTCTCAGCAGGAGAGATCATCCTGGTTTATGTGCCAACACAAAACAACCTTGCAGATCTTTTCACAAAGGCATTGTCTTGTGAGAAGTTGGAAGCTTTCCGCAAAGCTTTGGGCTTGCTCCCCTTTGTGGATTGATCCTGTCCTCAGGCCATGGCACTTCCCTTTACTCTTCAAGCCAGCCCTCATTCACCGCATCACTCCCAAGGGGGATTTGTTACGAGGAATCCCAAAATCCGAGCAAATAAAATCGAGCAAACCATGAACTCAGCAAAACCTGCAATGTTTTGTGACACCCTTGTGCAATATATTTGTTATATACATATTTGAGTTTTACTGGTAAGAAACCCTTCATAGTTTCTTTACCTTAGAAAGTTTTTTTTCGATTGTTCATTCACTCACATCAACAATGAAATCGACAAAAAAGTTGTATTTGCACCTATAATTCAAAAAAATGTACAATGTACAACAATACTTTTGATCAATAATATTTGACACAAAATTTAACGCCCATAACCATATATCACCAAAAAATCACTTCTCCAAACCATTGCAAGGTACACAAGCCTTCATCGTTGCATCTTCACGCGTGCACCTCCAAGTGCTTGAACTAACTCTATTTATGTTAGAGCAATCTGATGCATGAACTTATGAGCGTGAGGGTCAAGGCCAAGGACTTGCAAAAATATGAAGTAAATGCGCTTACATGGCATATATACAAGGCGTTTGCTTTTATATTTTTAAAATCCTCGCAAGTACATCTAGGAAAATATGACATTGTCACAAAGTATGTCACTCCCTTTGCACTTGACCCTGTAGTCTTAACATAGAAAACATGTGCTTCCTTGCAAACCACAATGGCCTCTTGTACCAACTTTGGTGCCATGGTTGTATCTAGTTCCCATGAAATTCCTTTGTTACTCGTGATCTTCACTTCACAATCTTTCTATCTCTAAAGTTGGGATGGATGCCGCTAGCAACTTTTTGGTTCAATGGAACTGTTTCATGAATTCTTGTTGTTAACATCACTCCTCCTTGAAAGACAAATCCATTGTCTTGCAAATGAGCTACCTCTTGAGGTTGCAAGTTTATGCCCTAATTTGCGACCACCCAAACATTGGGAGCTGGACCTGGTGGCCCTTCAACTATGTTGTGAACCTTCCAAGTGTGCATGTTATTGGAGTTAGAAAACCAAATGAATCCTTCTACAAGACCTCTTGGGTTTGAACCAAATTGAGGATATTTCCTGAGACCCCAAAAGCAAGGAACTGGCACCCCATTTTTGGAATCCATAGAACAATTATTAATAAACCTCCCACAACAATATCCATCTTTTGACACCAAACCAAAACAAGTCATCTTTCTCAATGTTAATGCAACGCAAATGCCCATAGCATCTGCTAAATCTAACAACACCAATAAAACTATCGCTAATACAAGTGACATAATCTATCCACGTGTGATTAAAATGTCTTAGCTCCATACACTCATACGTAATGTAGCCATCATATTTAGTTGGGAGCTCATAAGTTTGGACCACCTTCTTGGCTTGATGGAGTGCAATATATAAGTTGCTTTGTGGTGGCACGCACTTAATCATGCCAATCACACTTGCATTGATCTTTGAGTGATCTAAGTTGTTTAGATCATCATTTAAATGATCTCCATTGTTGTCTTTCTTGTCTTGAGAAACTTTGTCGATGCTTGCACCAATTTGATCCTCACTTCTAACATCTACCTTGTAGAACAAGTGCATCTCATGATCGAGCATAAAATTTTGCTCATCATCATTTGATATTGTAGCCTCCAACTTTACTTGCGGTCCAGAGAATGTTAGCGATCAAAGATAGAAATTGGCATTACAAAGCTCAAAATGTTCTTGCACAGAAGCAACTACTAGTGAATAAAACAATAGTACTACCTTATGTCCACGTCATGGCCCAAAAATTGTAATACATCTCCCCATGGGTTAATAGTGTGACAAGCATAATTTTAGAAATATTGATACAAACAAAAAGGAAGCAATGGTAGTGTATAGATTGCTACAAAAGGTTGAATCAAAGTTTTAGATTTCTTTTGAATTTTTTTCCTTGAAATTTCAGTCATAACTACAAGCCGCTTGAGGAGCTAGTCCGCACGTTCATGTACCTATACTTGCCAATCATGGCTTTCTTTAATATATTATGAAAGAATGATTCTCACTGTATGAATTTTTACAGAGTGAGATCAAATATTTAAAATAGTCCTCCCGAATTGTTTAAAAAAAAACGTGCCCCGTCAACTAATGTAATAAAATGGCAATTTTCATCACCCTCCTGAAATCCAAGCCCAACCGTATGCCCTGCATTTCTCCTGTGCAAATCTCCAAAAGAAACTTTTGATTTCCCCAATTCATGGAACATCTTGCTTCTCAGGCAAATTAATTCTTCTGCTCATGCATCCTTCCTAGCTCTAAAGAGCTTGACTGTCTCTAACGCTATCATTTGGCTGAGGATAGATTTCAAGCACTCCCTCCAGCGTGGCAGGAGGGGGGCCGTTGCCACCTCAGTAGGCTTTCCATCGTGGTGTGAGCGCAAGAGATTTCTCTCAAAAGCTACACAGTGTAGTGCTCAAACTCTTTCTCCTACCCCGTACGACTTCGAAAAGTCCAGAAGGCAGAACTCACTATCTTCTCATGCGAGTGTTGAACGAGCTGGAAATTTTGTTGAGGATAAAAGTTCATTTGGATCAGCAAAAAATTGTCTAAAATATACTTTACATTGCCCTTGTCACATTTGGCATTTAATCAATTCTTGAAACTCTTCATAAGTTGTATGATAAGAGGAAAAATATAAAGAGCCATTTGAATTAGCAAAAATTGATCAAAGTACAATTTTCTCCTTTAAAAGATCGTTAGGGCTCACAATATTTTTTTTATAGAAAAATAGATGTGCCAACTTACTAACCCCTTGGTTATCTGCCTTTCTAGCAATTTCTCTCCATAATAAGTTGAAGGTTCCTTCTCCTAACTTGAAGAGCCATGGTGACCAGGGGGCAATGGAGCATTTGAAATACCTCATAGTCTCTCGTTAGAATGCTGCTTTGTTGCACTTTTGTATCACCTTCTTTTTGTATCCTCCTAGGTTCAAAAACCTCCACCTCCTGCTAATAATTTATATCTATAGGAAATCTCTCTTTAAAAAACCTAGTTTTAGTAAAATCCCACCTACACATTTTTAAATTTTCCTCTAAATTTTAATTAAGAAAATCTACAAGAAATGTAAAAATCTACAATTATTGTCAATCTACCTTCAATTTCTTTTTAATAAAGAGTTTTCATGTCTTGAGCCTTGGAGCAATGTTTGGGAAAAATGTGTCTGGGCTTAATATCGTGCCGTTTTTCAATTTCGAGATTACCGATCGAGGTCAAAGGGAAAAGGAGAAACTCTGCCCCAAAGTATAAAAAACTAGTGTAAAACCCCAAAAAAATAATATAATCTTCTTAAATTTCATCTTGGCAAACTCAAGGAAAGGAATTTTGTCTATTTGGAAAAATGATTTTTTTTTAACACTACCTTGGTGCTCTCTCTCTCTCTCTCTCTCTCTCTCTCTCTCTCTCTCTCTCTCTCTCTCTCTCTCTCTCTCTCTCTCTCTCTCTCTCTCTCTCACACACACACACACACACACACACACACACACATTAGTTCTGGAGGACGATTGTGACTTGATTAGCTTGGTAGCTTTTCATGGGTTATGGAGGAGGACTGTGACGTTAGGGAAAATTGACATCGCCAGGTTGGAGAAGATGCCAGGATGGCACAAGGACTTGGTGCTCGGCCACCCCTTCTTTGACTTGTCTCTGAGCGACCTTCTTTGGCCCCCCTTCAAACCTGTGCCCTTGACCTCTTCTATAGCCCATTTGTAGCCCTGTTCTCTATGGTGCTAAGGCCACCCTGTAGCCCCCTCTTTGAACTGGGTACCTGCACACCTCCTCTCTTCTGGAAGGCACTCCAAATGAGGCTCCTCCCACTCCTATAGCGCTATGAGGTCCCTCTCTCAGACAGCGCAATCCAGCCTTATCACTTGTTGGTGCCCCCTTGCTGCACCTTTGTTTTGCAAGCTCCTGCAGGCTTTTTTTGCCTTCTCTGCAGTCCTCCCCTCTCTCCAACCCCGCGTGGCCTCAAGAGTCCTCCCCTTCGCAGAAGCCTCCCTCCCTCATTGCTCCCCCTGCTTCTCTAAGCCTGAGGGGCGGCTCCATATCGGGCGGGCAAATGAAATGAAGGGTGGAAAGCTTTAAGGAGCTGTCATCGTCATTTTTATCCTTGCTAGCACCGCAAGAGCCTTCAGCAACTTCTAAACGACCTACTACTGGTAGCTAGCGTGGTTTTCCTATGGTTAGGGCATGCGCACCATCTCACATACACACACAGCTTTAATGGAGCCCTGCTACATCCACCAAGAGGTCTGCCGCACGGCTCATGTAGCCATGCTATTGAAGCAGCCAGCTCTTGCTCGCCACCTCTCTCCACTAGATCAGGTTTGAAACATTCATAAAGCCTGTTCCAGGTGGGCAACCGTATCGTTTAAGCTTCTTCATTGAAAGACGAGAGTCATCATTTGCGTGGAGACCTCCTCTTAGGTACCTCTAAAAACTACCTGTAGTCATCCACGCCAGCGTGGATGGATACAGGCAGTTTGTTTTACATAGCATAAGGTTATTGTGCATGGATGTGTTCCTATTGCAGCTTCATCTATTTGATAAGGTGGGTTTAATTGAAGTGTGTTGTAGTAGTAGTAGTAGGTCATTCAAAAGCTGTTGCAGGTTGTTGTAGGGCCGATTATGAGGAGTTTATGGCCTAAAATATCTTCGTGGTGATGCCAGCAAAGATAGCGATTGCGATGGCAGCTCGTTAAAGCTCTCATCCCTTCATTTCATTTGCCCACCTGACACAGGTTTTATGCATGCTTCGAACCTGATCTAGCAGAGAGAGGTGGCGAGCAAGAGCCGGCTGCTTCAATTGAATGGCTACAATATGAGACATACGGCACGCCTCTTGGTGGATGGGCTCCATCTACTGGACTTGCAGGGTGGCTGAGGTCAACTCGTCTTGGGCACTGAGCGCGGTGTGCTATTGACAGGTTTTCAAACTACCTATAGCAATCCACGCCGGCGCGGATGGCTACAGGAAGTTATTTTTCGTAAGCGTGCATGCCTCCTCATAACGCCGGCCAGCTACTGCAGTTCTATGATCGCATGCACTGGCTTCTTCTTGCCACAACAAGATGACATATTGTCACCACTACTATGCTTGACCCTATAGAGATATCACTAGGCGCCTCCATATATACTCATTTGGATGCCTACCTGGATTACCTTCGAGTTTTGGGCTGCACCAAGGGACCATGGGTTTGGCCTGAAAAGGCATCTAGGGATGCCCGTAGGCACATGCTCTGTGGGTGCATAGAATTTTCCACTTTAGACAAGTACCATGATTGGCAAACCATAGTTTGCCATTATATAGTGCTCTTAGCCAACCAAGCTTATCATTACAAGATCCCTTTGCCCCTTAGTATAAGCTTGTATTTGTCATGACAAATAGCCAGATTTCAATTTACATGAAGCAAGCCAAAACACAGACATCACCCATTATGCATGCCTGCTCTGTAGCACCACACGAGAGCCTGCCTGCTCCTTGATCCTATGAAGAAAAGTCCAAAGGAAAGAACTACACCAAACATCCCGTTTGCAAAAAGCCAAGCAAGCTGGGACTCTGGATGAGTCAGAAAAACTCTTTCAGGTATTCTTTTGAATATTTTGAACCCTTTGCAAGTCAAGCTGAAAACAGCTTTAGTGGCTTCCTTTCACATGTTTACAAGAGTTTGAAGTGCTAAACTTGAGCGACACTTACCTTGATAGCTTGTTGCAACTTGATGCCTGAATAACATGGTGATAATGGTGCTAATCTTTGCTTCTAATAGTGCTCTAGCTCATGCAGCTGCTAAAAAATGGGGGTCAATCTCATGATAGTTTTGCAATAGTACATGGTCGGTTGTGACTGGTCAAGGGTGGCCAAGCTAGTGCTGTTGCTTCCATATCAATATGAGTATGATAATGCAGAGCTGGTTTCTTGGTTGAACATGAGAAGAGGCACCATTATTGTGAGAGAAATATTCTTGTCATATCATCAAGTTACCTTTGCAAACTCTCTATACCCATCCACGCCGGCGTGGATGGCTACATGAGGTTTTTTTCTCCTAAGTTTTTAAGTACTATATAATCAATGAAATTAAAGCTACTGGTGTGTCATAATTCTCAAAAGTTTTTGAATCATTGTTGTAAATCAAAACGTACCACTGTGATAACACACGCTATTGTTTTTAAATTTGGTCATCACTTGCTACAATTTGTTAGCTCCTTCAAGCCATCCAAGGTAGCATAGATATTGCCGACATGGTAGGCTAGAAGGAGCTTCTGAGTTAGTTTTTTATTATTATTATTGTAGTGAAATTGATTTGGTATTGCAGTAAAGTAAGAAAATTGGTTTTTGTTGTGTTATGCTAGTCCTTCTACTCGTGGACAAGGTTGGAGAGAAGACGACCTTCTTTAAATCAAGCTTCAAGTATTTTAGAAAGTAGTGATGAAATAAGCGTGGTCTCTATCATTGATATGACAGGAGGCTTGGAGACACAAGAGGAGGAGATGCAAAGTCAAGACTGGGGGCTTGGCTCCATAGATGAAGTTGATGAGTCTCCTGCTCCACAAGAGGCATGCTTACAAATAGTGCCCTATGTTGTAAGAGATGAAGTAACAGTAGACACAAAGGTCGGGGATGAGCACAAGATCTATATGCATTGAGGACAAGATATTATTCAATTTAATTCTTGCATTTTTAGTTGTTTTGATTGTCCACCAATTACTTTATGTCGATTGAATACCTATGCAAGGGGGAGAGGTTTAAGCGATTGATGATTATAGTGGATTGAAAGATGCTTTTGCAAAGGAGGGCTATATGCAAGAAAAATGAGCTTTCATTGTTTCAATTTGGAATTCTAAGAAGGAGGAAGCTTATGTGACAGGCATTTCATTTTCCTACTTTGGTCCTTCTTTGGTTGCTAACTGTTCTTTGTTGTTGTCATAAATAGTTGCTAAGTGTTCCTTTTTTGTATGTGCTTATGTATTTTATAGAGGAGCTTCTTCCATCATGGGACCCAATATGGGTTGATATACACAAAGACTTTAAGATAGAGATTTCTAAAAGAACTTTTGTACATATTATATATTTGTGAGTATGTGGAAAAGGTGCAAATGTCTAGGGAATTGAGCCAAAGAATAGAGCATGCTAGGCAGACAATGACAAATGTCTAAGGAATTGAGCCAGAAAATAGATCATGCTAGGCAAACAATGACAAATTAAGGACTTAAAAGGAGGAGGAGAAGATTCAAAATTATTTAGCACTCGAATATGGAGAGTGTTGGAAAGGTGATTGCTTTGTATTTTTTTATGTGTTTTACGCATAGCGATAATATTTATTGAAGCCTGGTTACTTTGTTCATCACTAACAAATTGTTGTTGTTAAATATTGTTGATCCAAACCTTGGACAGGATTGAATGGTTCGAGTCCTTTCACTCAAGTTGGGTCCTGATAGTTGCGCTACGCTTGAGAAACTGAACTTGATTGTTATGCATGATGCTCCTGTTTTGAGCAAGCTATTATGGGTTTCTCATTAATGCTCGACAAATCTTGTGTTAAAATTGTAGTGTTGATTTTTTTTTGTGGATCATGACATGGTTTTCATACTTGTATAACAACTTTGCTACTCGCTCGGGTTTCTCATTGCTCGACGAATCTTGCTCAGGTTACGGTAAGACTCATTTGTTACCATATACATGTGGTAGTGATGTGTGAACACACTAGGACCGTCGGGCCATTTTTTCCCTCTTTAGGAGGTTTTTTCCCTCGTGCATTGTATATACTTCCATCACTCTAGGGCTATCTATCTTTCCATTGCACACTAAGTAATACACTCGCTATTGTGTGGCTTGAGCTTCCTTTGTCTTCTCCAAGTTGTGTGCATTTCCCTGCAACCCTAATTCCAACACTGCTTACATCATCTACTACGGATTCTCAAGGCGAGCACTATTGCTCCCGCTTTTTTGTGTCTTTTTCATTAGGATAAATATTACTATGGAAAAAAAAATACAATTAGCTTGAGGGTCGTTCTCACAAAGCTGAAGTGGATGGCGTAGAGGAAGATACAGTTTTTCTAGTGATTCTGATGGTTGTGAGAACTATGCTGAGTGCAATGACGACAATTAGGAATTCCTCCTCTACTTTGCCTTTTCCTACAGCCTTTCTTATTCTTCAAACTCGGATACACTTCTTTGAGGTCTCTATTTGTAGGGCATTGAAATTGAAATTTCTTTGATTCTCATGCAATAAAACTTCTTGGACTCCTTTGACAGGAATATTTAGAGAACATTGAATTCTCTATCTCTTCTCTATATAGCTATGGAAAACATCTCCAAGTTCTTCTTTTTATGAGTATTATCATCTTAAGCATATATCCCCGTAGCTAAGTACCATATCTTCACTACAGACATGATACCATGAATATCTTCTTCCCTAATAATAGCCTATGTCAACTACTCAAATCATACGCATAGGCTCAATTCAACCTCTATGCATGAATTACTCAATACATGCATGAATGCCCTCAATAACAAGAAATGCCTCTTCATATATTAAAAGAGAAGAATCATGAAATATAATTAGAATAATCATGAAAGGAAAAACTTATCTTCATGTCAATTGTGCATAGAGATCCATGTGCCACTAGGAGCGGTGATCTACGCTTTGATACCACTGCTACAAACAGATGCATGGAAAGCATGGAAAATGCTGCAAGCTATAAACAAACAAATCTACATACCTGACGACTCGCACAAATCCATAATTGAGCTCAACACAAACAAAGAGAGACAGAGAACAAGATAGATTGGGAGAGTACGTGCAGGCGCACCTCCTAGAGCGGAGTGCTACGCCGCCACGATGTGAGAGAAGAGAGGAGAGGAGAGAAGAACAACGCAAACACTTGGTGCAATCTCTCTTTGTGCAAGAGTGAGCATTTCTCTCTTGCACGTATTTATTTAGATTCTTCAATGCTCAAAAATGAATACACATTGGCCGGTCGTACTTAAATGGCCTTAGCTTATAAAAAGAATTTAAATAATGTAATGTCCATCAAGATGATATCATTTTGCATAACCCTTAGCCTTTTCCACTTGTCACCTGCAAAATAATCATTTTCCATTTTCATTGCATACCTCTCTGTTAGAAATCAATTGTCCTCAGTGGCAAAGATAAGAATCTGCAAACTACATTGGTCAAAAGTAGTGATTAGTAATGTGTGTTAGGAACATCTCATAGTAAAAGAAAAAATGTATGAAACTAAACAATGTTGTTTATGCATGTTGTCATCCATATACTACCTATCCTAGTGTCCCATACCAATAGAATAAGTTGTATATGTCATACCCTGATGAATCATGATATCATTGGTCGCACTCATCATCAATCTCATAAATCAAGTCCAATTTTATAAACGCTGTCGCGACAGAAAATCATCATATACCAATTCCAATTTCAAATCCAAATATCTTTTATTTGATATACTCGAGTAACAAAATCATACTAAGAACAGTGGTGGACTGCAGCATGATTTTGTGATCAGTGTTGCGTAAATTGGCGAATCTACACCAATAAGACATGTTGTCTAAATCGGTAAATCTTCATTGATGCTCCCTAAATCAGCAAATCTGCGTTTGGTATTGTTTAAAAATCATTATTGTGCTGCCTAAATTGGCGAATCTGTATGGACAACTGATGCTGCCTAAATTGGTGAATCTACACCAGGATGAGCATTTACACACTGCCTAAACCAGTGAATTTGTGTGCATGTGACCAATGGACTAGACAGAACATAAAAGAGAAAAATATTTACTATCTGTTTGACATCATTTTGGAGTATAGAAAAGGACTTACAAACTGTTGTGCATGAAACCAAAATACCATAGCTGATGTGAGTAGCTAGATTGCTTAGTGTCAAAGGATTTCAAGAACAACTCCATTTAGTGCAAAGCTCAACCACAATATGAGAGATGGATGCGTTCATAACTCATAAGATAACATTAAATAAATAAAAAGAGGGATTAGGTATTTGACGTACATACCAACATTTGAAAATATATCTACCAATCACGGAGAGAGGTACAAGTAGGAAAGAGTTGAGAGGGATAGGACGGTCACTTAGTATCTAGAACTTTATTCAATATAAGTGTTTGATTGCACATTTAGAACGTGTAGTCTTTACACATGTACTCAAGAATGACAATGTAAAAAATAAATCCAACTGGAACACAAATAAAAAGTGATCCATAGCCTTGTTGAATGTGAGACAGCTTAGAGGGAAGAAAAACTATGCAGTTCGAACGTAATAGCATAGATTGACTAGAGTCACAAACAAACATAAAATGTAGGAAGTAGACCTAAGTTGAATGTATAGCACAATGTAAGAGACACAAATTATACTGGTTACTTACAGACATCTATGATGATTAGCCTTGGATCGATTAGAAAGTGAGATGGAATTGATTGGTCCAACAAATTATGAGCAGTGCAAAATAATTCAATATGAGCTACTCTTTTCTATAAGTTTCCATTTACGATAAAGATGTCCACTCATAAATAAAATTATGTAAGAGAATGAAAGTTTTTTGTGCATCAAGAAAATCATTAATAAAGAAAAACATAGATTAAAGTCATCAATTCATATTATATACACATTACATCTTATTAGGTCTCCCCAATCTTAGAAAAATAAAAATTATTTCAAAACATATTAAGTGCATAAGTGAAGGGTGAGTTTAGGAAATGACAAGATAGATAAAGGTGGAAAGTAAAAAGAAGAGTGAAGGTTGAAAGTCAAAAGACCTTTTGTGTCCATGTAAATTGGTGTTTATTTTCTCTTTCATTTTTCCTTTAGCGTTTTCTTCTAAGTTCTCTTTAGCGTTTCTCTCTCTCTCTCTCTCTCTCTCTCTCTCTCTCTCTCTGTGTGTGTGTGTGTGTGTGTGTGTGTGGTATTCATCTTTCTTAGGCAATATTGTTACAAATCTATGTGCTTTGTCATTGCCTGTCGCTTCGTTTTTCTTGTTTTTGAAAGGAATCTTTAAATTAGGAGCACCTTTTTAAAAAACTTTGAAGCCATTAGGAATGCCTTTTTAAAATACATTACATCTTATTTGTATCACTAAATGTAAGTAATACATAGAATGTATCAACTAAAGACTACAAATGATAATAAACTCTAATATGACAAAAAAAGTATTTGTTACATATAATGTCCTTAAGAATAAAATCATGTAAATGAACTACAATCAGAACACGCACATCTTGACTTGTATTATAATGTATATATTTTGCAGTTAGTACACCATTTATTCTCTATATACTTTATTTTAATGTATTTTTTTAATACAATTATTGAATTATTAGACATATATATTTTATAATTGTCAAAAATATAACATTAGTGATATCAATTACCAAACATAAGGGGGGGGCGGGGGGGGATTGTTGTGGGGGGATCAGATGCAGTAAGACGAGGGGGAGAGTGAGAAATGAAATGAAATATTATATGAACCGTCTTGAAAAGGCCAAAATGATCGATGAAAGTAAAGTGATACAATCTCGGTGGATTTAATGCAATGTTAGGTACAAAATAGAATAATATAAGGTGAAAGACTAAATTAAAAGGAACTAAACTAAAACCCTAAAAAACTTCATACATAAATCATCGTCGATGCACATGGATGCCCAGCAGCAGACGTTGTTAGAGAAAGTATTGCATTGGAGTCATAGTGGGAGGGGGAAGAGAGAGAGAGACGGGAGAAATGAAATGTGATGTTAACCAACTTCCAAATGCGTATGGGACCAAACCAAGGCAATCCTTATGGATCTAATTGTCTAGGTACAAAATTATAATGAAGTAAAGTGAAAAACTAAAGAACTAAAAGCATTAGACTAAAGTCATAATCAGCATCGTTGGCAATTCCTGTGGATGCTTTGCGGCGGATATGTTCGCAGAAATTATGGCATCACAGAGGCAGAAATGCATTTAAAGGTCGCACATTTGTAGGGTCGCCAGGAGCAGATATTGTTTGTGCGGAGGCATCAAAGCGAAGGCACCATACATTGGCAATGGCCTTGCCAGGCCAAGGCCACGTGAACCCCATGATGCACTTGTGTAAGCGGATGGCCGCCCAGGAGGGCTTCACCAACACCTTCCTCGACATAACCAACTCCTTCTTCACCTCTAAGCAACCTCCTCCGCCATTAGGAGAGCATGCGACGGCAAAGGCACGCAGTGGATCACGGCTTGATATCTACAGAACAGACATTTCCATGCCGTTGTTCGATCCCAACCAGTTGAGCTTGACTAGGGTGGGCATCATGGAGTGCTTCTTCAAATCCCTTAATAGCCTCGCTCCTCAAATTGAGCACCTATTATTGCAACAGCAAGACCCGCCGGTCACTTGCCTCATCTCCGACATCTTCATGACCACCTCTACGTGAAGTGTAACCGACAAACTCAACTTACCCAGAATTTATCTTTATCCTTCCATCATAGCACTCTGCTGCTGATGGCTCACCATATCCAACAGGGAACCGTGTCTTTTGAAGAAGGGCAATTTCAGGACGTTCAAGAGCAAAACTGTAGGAGTGATATCAGTCACCTACAGTAGTGATCTTGTAGAGAAATACAGAGAGAATTTTCTCTACTCAATATGGATCACAATATCATCATAGGGTTTATTTTAATTCCACTCCTACCATTTCTAATGAAGGTGCCAACTTTGATGCCTACAGAGCAGCAGACTGCAGAGAAGAGTCATCATACCAACTTGGGAGCTACCTACCAAGAGATGCAGTCATGATATCTTGATGAAGTGTAAGGAGAAAATGTTCTCCTCATCATGGAGGATCTAGCTACCAAAGTAATCCCCAAAATTCACTTGGAGGATTCAACTACAACAGCTATAAATAGTGCCGTAGAAGAGGTTGCAGTAGGACCCCTTTGTACACAATTTGTACCTAGCAGTACCCTAGTGCTTAGAGTCTGCCTAGTTCCAAGATGATATTGGGCTAGAACAAGGATACCATTACACTTTAGGTAGTGAGCTTAGCAAGGTGGTGAAGTGATGCTGCTAGGAAGAACACTCACACCTTAGCATTGGGAAGAACAAGAGAGAACATAGTGAGAAACATTGTGAGGCATTAGAACATCTTGTATAGTGTTTTGTAGTTTGGAAACACACTACTTATAAGTGGGTCTATAGCCTTAGCATTGGGTTTGGGGATTAACTCATCGGTCTCTCTCTCAGTAAAACAAGTATTGTGTATCTGGATGTTTCACAATACCTACTTTGGTACTTACAGTACCAAACTTTGATACTACCAAACTACCAAATTATCCGGTTGGTACTAGTAGCTCTCTGTTCTTAGTGCTATTAAGAGTTTTGTTACAGTCTAGAGTTTGGTGGTATGTAGCACCAATTTTGGTACCCGACAGTACCAACATTGTATCCAATGTGGTTTGCTTATGAATTATGTTATTCTTCTCATTACACCATTGTCTCTCTTATGCATTTAATAACATATTGGTTCTCCTCTCTCATATATCTTGGCAGAAAGATCCACACACACATTCCCCTCACGCTTTTCACACCTTTGATTTCAATCTTTGTAGATCGAGCTATAACCATATGCTCGTATACATACATCCATGATCTAGGCTGCACACCACTACAAAAATCGCTAGTAATTCCAATAATGTAGTCACCAAGAAAACCAACACGCCTAGTATCACCGCAACCAAAAAACACAACATGTTGAGGATGCCCTGGCACAAAGACAAACTAGAAGAAACATCACAATCTATGTGTGCCCCGCTCTTTGCAAGAACAAACATTCACATTCTATATAAATACGAGTAATCTACCCTAGCCATGACAACAAGTTTCCAACAATAAAACCAATAATATTATACCCAAAACAGACGGTGGATCATCAATCACATGGTTTGTAGTAGGTGCACGTTGGTCCTTGTCCAAAAACCTTGTTGTTTCAATTTAGAAATAAGTGCCAAAACAATCAAAAATTTGAAAATCTACCAAAGTTTAGGTTACATGCCAAAGAGATGATGACTTCAACTTACAAATATGTGCACGTCGACCAAATGGAAGAGGATGAGATGGTGGATCACCAACATCTATGACTCTGGGTGGTGGAAGATCTAAGGACGCGGCTCCTCTAAACTTCACATCATGCAACTCCTTCTCTCTCTAGCAAGGGTATGGTCTCTAACCATGTCAATCCATCAAGGGCAATGCTCAAGCTCCCATTGTGAGAGCTGATGCATGGTCGGTGGATACATGCATCCCTCACCTCTCTCAATGTGAGTCCAAGAACACGCAAGCATAGGGATCGCAACAATGTGATGCATAGTCAGGAGGTGAGAAAAGTATATGTGAAACGCCAACAAAGAATTATGCTAAAGTCAAAGTTAAAGAGCTTGTTAGAATGCCAAAATGGTCAAACCATCACCTGTAAACTAGTCACTAAGAAGCCATGCGGAGTAGTCAATCCTCTTCAAGGCCTGCAGCTTCACATCCTTCGTTTTGTTTTCCAAATCCACCTCTAGAGGAAATAGAAACTTACTTCACCACAATCTTGGTGTAGTACATATTCATGGTGCATGAGGGAGGAATATCAATCCATCCGGGCACATCCACATAGTCTATAAGGAGCTTGCTACATCTATCCAGGATCCTTTGCAAGTGTCCCTCTCGTTTCATCCAGCTTTGACACCAAGCATGTAAAAAAATCAAACCAATTACACAACATTAACCAAATATCTTAACAAACCATTTTCATTAAGATGCTCACCCTAGAAACTTGTGGTCTCCTTTCATCGTGCAATAAGTTGCACGAGTGATCTTGCATGCCTCTAGTAAGGACACCACAAGCTTTTATTTTCTATCAAAGAATCATGTGGAGCAATCAAGTTTAGTTTTTTTAGAATGGTCCAATTGTCTTTCCCCCATTGAAGACTCATTACATGATCAAACCATTCCTTATCTAGCCTTGGGTCAACAATGTTGAAAATCTACCAAAGCACAATGTTAGTCAATTGAATTCCCCCCTTACCATATATCAAAGAAAACATCAAAAGGTGGTTATATACCTTTCCAACACAATCCAAATACTTATAATAAAGATCATTTATGATCTTAGACTCTTCCTTTTTCAACTTCTCTCTAGAAAGCAACAATTTCATGGTCTGTAGTTTAGTGTGTAGCTGTTTTGACATTTGAGCCTTCAATATAAATTAATACTCCTCAACACAAAAAACTCCAATCAAAGCATACAAAAAAGAGCTACAATGCCAAACACACTTACATCAAAAATAATTCTAGCTAGATATCTTTGTGCAAGAGAACTTGCAAGAGAATGACATGGCTCGTCTCCCTTTCTGGTTCTCTTGCACAGAGTGTCAATCAATTTTTTATCATTATTCAACAATGCATGAAGATAATCCTCATGATCCACACAGCAAATGTTTGCACAGTTAATAAACTCATCTCAGAGATGAGATGAAACTAGTGCATGGGTGTTCATGTTGAAATAAATTTAATCAAGTTAATTGACATTCAAACATGTAAAGTTTATCCAAAAACCAAAATAGTGAAGACTCACTCATAAATTTATAACCTCCAAGCTCCTTAGTAATGCTATTTCAAAAATCTTTGTAGAGTCAATGATCACGCACAAGACCCTACAATGCTTCTCTTTGATTTTTTCCCAAGAAAAAGATCCTTCTATTAGTTAATAAAACCTGCCCATACGGCCCGGCTTCAAACCACCTCTACTAGAGAGGGATACATCAAAAGCATGGGGAGACTCTCCCAGTGAGTGAACAAAATATGTACAATGAGGCTACATCATAAAATGGGAGGAGGAAAGAACCACATAGGTGGTTGGTAATGCCATCTTGGTGCACCCTGGACCATGGTGAAGAAAGGCCATGGGTGCCAGAGTCGCAAGAAAGCCTCTCTCTGCTCCTGCATGTGGTCGGAGTTGCCCTGAAGTGTAACATTTAATGGCCTAAAAACTTGTGTGTAGCGAAAATTAGCATGAACATAGTGGGCATTTCATTAGAATAGATTCTCATTGAGAATTACAAGAGTGCTTGGGTGGAGAGAGCAACAAAAAGCATAACACCTAGTTAGATAGCATGAACAATACTTTCAAAAGAGAGAGAAATTAAGCTATTGACAACAGTTGAGGACCGGATTTTCATGGAGCCGGTCCCCCCTCCAAAAGGCTTTGTATTATGGTTTCTCCCATCAAGAGAGACATTGTACAATACAATTCTTTGTGTTCCTTCAAGACTAGCTAGTGCAATGAAGATGAAAGCTTCATGCACTAAGCAAAACACTTAGCAAACACAACATCAATTATCCCCGGTCTCAGACCCAAGACCTCACACACCTTCAAAGATGGTGAGAGCTAGCAAGGTATGAGAGTAGATTGAGACGAAGAAGGAGTATCTTACGAGAAAGATGTACATCTCCTCACATAATCACTCATATTAGCATAGCTTAGCTTAGTAATTAGCTTGGTAGAGGAGATGAGCATGCATTGGAGCTTGGCTCTTGGTTGGATTCGCATCCACATGCCAAGAGTGTGTCGATGTAGGTTTCTATCTCACAAGCTTGGAGTAGGTGATGAGCTCTCCATCAAAGCTTGGGAAGAGATAGTCTTTTTCTTGCTTCTCCATAGACTGTGTGAGAGTGTGTGTGTGTGTGTGTGTGTGTGTGTGTGTGTGTGTGTGTGTGTGTGTGTGTGTGTGTGTGTGTGTGTGTGTGTGTGTGTGTGTGTGTGTGATAATGCCTTGCAAAAATCAACCCCCTCTCTCTCTTGGGCGAGCCCTCTTGATCTTTGCTCTTCCTGTCCTCTCATTGGACCTCCCTAGGGCTAGCCAATGACAATTAAGCAGCATAAGCGATAGCCTTCTGACATGTGTCCCCCTTTCCCCTTTTGTGAGAGCTTTAGGTAATTTAATAATTCAACTAAACTCTCATTGGACCCCTTTGCCTCCTGGCCAATAGGAATCAGGCAAGCCATTGGGCTGCTGAATGCTCATTGGACCCCTTGGGAGACTGTCCAATAGTCTTCTAGAGGACTTAATTCTCATTGGTTCTTTTATTAAGTGTTTTTTAAATTAATTAAACTAGATTTACTCTAGCCTTATTCTCATTGGTCCACCTCCAAGGCCATCCAATAGGAATTGGGTACACCTTGTGGGCATCTGGCCTAGGGAGCTGACATGTGTCCCTCATTCCCTTTGTGTAAAGGGAGCTTGTGTGTGTTGTTGTGGATTTCTCTCTCATCCCCTACATGCAAGGCTCGCCCCCTCCTAAGTAGGGATTGCAAAGACTTTTTTGTACACACACAAAGCATCCAATTCCCCTATGGTTGACCTTTGGACACAACCTTTGAATTTTGGAACCTTAGCATTTTGGAAGTCTTAATGGGCTGAACCTTAGGGTCTTTTTAGCCCACCATTGTTGCACATGGATCTTTTGCGGATGGCCCCCCTTTTGGATCCCTATTTTCCCTCCTTTGGATCCCTACAGTGGCCGGTCTGCTAGCTTAACCAATATTCTAGCTTTTTCTCCCCTGGCACTTCCCCATATTAAGTGATCAGTTTAACATGAGAAAATCATTAGGAGAATTAGATATTGATTATTATGACATTACCTCTCTCTTGAAATCATAGTCGTCCTCGACTATGGTGTAGAGAAGATAAAGCATATTCATGAGTCCTTTTCTTAGCGGGTAGAGGATACCTATGTTACCCTACGACATCATTCCACAATGGATGACTAGTCCATTTGGCGCTTGAGAGCCTGAGGCTGCCGCAAGCATGTCTGCACATTAGTCCTATCAATCTTCCATAGTAGAGTGACGAGCTCTACTTGGTGTTTGGGAGACGTCGTCTCCGCAAACTTGATCTAAGCATGCATACTACTTCATTTTTGTGCACAATAAAGAAAAAGAGAGTCTTATAAGACAAAAACTTTGTTCATTTTTAACATTTTGTACATTTGCTTACTCTTGGGAAGCATTGTAAGCATTGACAAGGTTTAGGTTATCCTTTAATTGTATGCCTTGCATCCATCTAGCATCTTCAAAAGGATAATTCTTAAACTTAATAAGATATCGTCGGATAGTCTTACCGCCTCTTAGTACCTTGTTTTCATGTCGGAGAATGGACTCGGGCTGCAGCACCTCCTCTTGGTCCTCGATCTCCGGTGGGTCTTCAATAGTTGGTTCTTGAGGTGGCTCTCCTTTGTAAGGCTTTAATAGGCTCACATGGAAAGCATTGTGTATGAGCCAATGATTGGGCAACTTGAGTTGATAGGCCATCTCATTGATTGGCCTAAGAATCTGGAAGGGACCATAGTACCTTTTTGCTAGTTTAGCATAGTACTTTTGGTGTCCAGTAGGATTCTTGCCCGTCGTGTGCCTTAATCGAGCCTTGGGAAACTTTAATAAGACCCAATCATTTTCTTTAAAGGCTTGGGCTCTTCTGTGCTTGTCAGCAGCAGCCTTTTACCTTTGCTGTGAGATAGAGATAGCATCCTTAATCTTTTGAAAAGATTCTTGTAGGTCTCGGCTATACCCATCTGCAGCGAAGATCTTCCCATGTACCTTAAGTAGCAAGGGACTTTTTGATCTTCCCTCAATTACCTCGAAAGGTGTTTTTCCCGTGGAAGTATGTACAGTGTTATTATAAGCATACTCCAATAAGGGTAAGTACTTCTCCCATTGGGATCTTTGATCTACTTCCGTTACATAGGCTTTTAGTAGATCGAGAATGATTATGTTAGCTATTTCACTTTGGCCATCCGTTTGTGGATGATAGGCCGAAGAGAAGTTTAGCCTTGTCCCTAAATTCTCAAAGAGACCCTTCCAGAAATTACTAGTCATTCTAAGATCTCTATCCAACACTATGGACATTGGCAAGCCATGGTACTTGAAAATTTATGAAATGAAGAGGGTTGCCATTTGATGGGCTTTGATAGTCTTTTTGACAGGTATAAAATGAGCTTGTTTACTGAACCTGTCTACTATCGTCCATATTCTCCTATTCCCATGGATAGACTTAGGCAATCCAAAGATAAAATCCATGGATATGCTCTCCCATGGTGAATTAGGGATTGACAAGGGTTGAAGCAATCCAAGTTGCTTCCCTCTATCAAATTTTGTCTTTTGGCATACCACACATTTAAAAACATACTCTTGTGTGTTCACTTTCATGGTAGGCCAATAGAAATATGTTTCAATTCCCTTTAAGGTAGACTGAATCCCTCTATGCCCCGAATAAGGTGGAGCATGAGATTCATACATTACTTTCTCACGTAGTGAGTTAGTAACGTATAGTCTATTGCCATAGAGAAGGTAACCATCTTGTAAAGTAAATGGTTCTTCTTTCTTCCCTAATGCAAGGTCTGAAATCACATCTCTAAAATCGGGATCAATAGCACACTCATCTATAATTAAAGATAGATCATTGTGAGTTGCTATGGAAACCGCATTCACTCTCGGCCTTCTTGAGAGTGCATGAGCTACTTGATTATGCTTGCCAGCAATGTGAGCAATATGAAAATGAAATTGCCAAAGGAAATTTTCCCACCTCATTTGTTTGTCGGAGAGCTTGGTCTGCGTCATGAAGTACTTAAGACTTTGGTGATCCGTTCACAGAATGAAAGGAGTCACCAATAAATAGTGCTTCCATGAGTCTAAGGCATGTAGAACTGCAAGGAGTTCCTTTTCATATATGCCTAGAGCTTGCTCAACAGGGTCGAGCCTTTGACTTTCATAGCCTATGGCGTGCCCTTCTTGAAGCAAAACAGCTCCAAGGCAATTACCACAAGCATCACATTGGACCCCAAATGGTTTTGAGAGATCCGGTAGTGTAAGCACAAGTTGAGAGATAAGCTTTTCTTTCAGATTTTCGAAAGCATTGTTCTCCTTAGCAGACCATGTATACCTAACGCTTTTCTTTGTTAGGTCATGTAATGGTCCCGCAATTTGTGAGAACTTTTCTATGAAGCGTCTATAGTATGCACACATTCCTATAAAGCTTCTTAGTTCATGAAGATTCTTTGGTTTAGGCCATCCTTTTATTACCTCTAACTTTGATGGATCCATTTGGATGCCATCTTGAGAGATAATGTGACCTAAATACTGAATCTCTTGTAATAAAAATTCACTTTTTTTTCGATTAACATAAAGTTTATTCTCTCTTAAAAGTTGAAATATTACCTAGAGGTGTTGCTTGTGTTCGTCTAATGAATTAGAGTAGATGATAATATCATCAAAGAACACTCCAGTGAAGGTTCGATGAGGCCTAAACAGTTTCTCCATCAAGCGGTTGAATGTGGTTGGTGCATTGGTCAAGCCAAAAGGCATGACAATGTATTCGTAAAGACCAAATGTGGTGCGAAATGCGGTCTTTACAATGTCTTGATCAACTATCCTTATTTGATGATATCCACATTTTAGGTCAATCCTACTGAAGTAGGTCGATCCTTGTAGCTTATCAAATAGGTCTTCTACCCACGGAACGGGAAACCTATTCTTGATAGTGATCCTATTTAGTGCTCTATAGTCGACACACATACGATATGTGCCGTCTTTCTTTTGCACTAATAGCACAGGTAAGCAAAATGGAGATGAGCTAGGCCTAACCATGCCTTTCTCAACTAACTCATGCACTTGCCGCATAATCTCTTGTTGAGCTTGAGAAACTCTATAAGGAGGTTTGTTAGGCGGTGAACTTCCTGGAAGAAGTTCAATTGCATGGTCATCATTACCTCGTTTAGGAGGTAGCTCACAAGGGATGTCGTCAATAAAAACATCTTGAAACCCCTTGAGAAAATTGGATAACTCTAATTCCTTTTGGTTGCTTTTATTTTCTTTTGCTAAAGCATTAGGTTCATTTTGAGAATCTTTAATAAAAATCATGTACACGGAAATAGAGCTCTTTATTGACTTGTTGAAAGCTGGTGTATGTACAATGGGGATAGTGTTACCCATTTCCTTAGCATCTATATACATGTCTTTTTCCCTGAACTTAAAGGACATTCTCCTTTCAGGAAATTTAACATTGGCAGCCAGGCGGTCAAACCATGGTGCCCCTAGGATTACATCCTCATGCTTGAGAGGAGAGATAAAGAAGTCCTCTTTGTCCACATAGCTTTGGACATAAAGCCTCAATTTTCCGATTAAGGGAGTGGCTGAAGCTTTTTGCCCCTTGAAAGCACTATCTGCGGGTAGGACATATCCCATCTCGTAGGCTTGTATGCCTAGCTTGGTGGCCAACTCTATAGATATAAAATTGTGAGTAGAACCAGGGTCAAAGAGAATAAAAGCATCATGTTCTCTTACCTTTCCCCAAGCATGGCATAGAGTAGATCCTTTGTGGTGAATTTGGTAAGTCTCCTCCTCTTGGATTTCAACCAAGGTAGCTCTAGGAGGATCTTGGCGGTTGTTCTTTTGGGAACAAGCGCGGTACGCATGCCCTTGTTCGCCGCACTTGAAACACTGGTTATCCTTGCGATAACGCTCAAGCTCTTCAAAAGAGAGTTTGTTTTTACCTTTGTAAACTCCCTTCTCTTTAGCTTTGTTGGAGTTACCCTTAGGAGACTTTTGGACATTGTCCTTCCCCTTAGGCTCGTTGGAACTCTTGTTTTCCGTGGGCTTATTATTTCTTTTAGCCCCCGTTTGGAAATTAATTCGAGAGGCCACCATAGTATGGTGTATTACCGCCGATATGATACGTGGCCTTTGGGAGTTGACATACTCCGCCATTTCTTCGGTTAAGCCTGCACAAAATTGTTGCTTTTGCTCTCCAAAATCCAAGTTTTTGAAGACAGTGGCTTTGAATTGTAGGTCCCAAAACTTGTCTACATATTTGTGGATGGATTCATAGGGAGAGAGCTTTAAGCTTCGCCATTCGGTGAGTACTTTGTCTTTGGCATCAGTGGCCAAAAACTGCTTCATAATGGACGCTCTTAAAGCTTTCCATGTTCGTGGAGCTTCACCGTTGACTCGTAGGCTAGACTACCATTGCCTGGTGGACTTTTGAAAGTGCATAGCTACATGGCGTAGCTTAGAGGACTCCGTGAAGCCCTCATCTCCAAACGCCGCATCAAACTGTTGGATAAAGGCCAAGACTTTGTCCGTAGCACTAGAGGTGCCACCATAGGTAAGGAAAGAGATACTCTTCCCTCCCTCTTTGAGCTTCTTCAGCTTGGACGACCTCTTCCATGCGGCATAGGATTTCCTATGGCCTCTTCTTTTTTATGTTTCAAAGGTTGCACCATCACTTTCTTCAGAAGGTGAAGAATTTGAAGAAGGTGGAGAAGAGGGTGACCTCTTTCTCGCCTTTTTCTTGTCTTGATCGTCGTCGTCTTCACCATCACTTTCATAAGAGGAGGAGGATGAAGAAGATGGAGAAGAGGGTGTCCTCTTTCTCGCCTTTTTCTTCTCTTGCTTTTTATCATCCCTCTTTGAATTATGGTGTGGAGAAGGGTACGATGGTCTTCTCCGCTTTGGTGGTGATGGAGAGCGTTTAGCCCGCCGTCTTCGTGGAGCCATCTTCTCCGAGGTGGCGGGAGACTCACTTCTTTCTCATTCCTTCGGTGGAGGCTCTTGAGTTCTCCTTTGGGAAGGAGATGCATCATCAAGAAGTAAATTCTTGAGCCCTTCGTATGGATTCTCTTCTTCTTCCCGAATCGGAGAGAGACCTCTTTTGGAAGTCTCACAAGGAGGCTTCCTAGGTGTTCTCTCATCATGGTGATGAGCTTGGAGAATCCCATGAGCAAGGAACTGCCATTGCACTTCACTTTGGAGAGATGGATTACCCATGGCTTGCCTAGAAACAAGAAGTTAACAAGCATCGGAGCATCATTAGTAGCTTGCTCATTAGCAAAATCAAAGTTATCAACATTAATTTCACTCTCTTTACTATTGTCAGCCATTCTAACAACTTTTAGGTGTAAACTTTTTAGGTGTACTTTGGCACTTCAAGCCCTAGTTGCTACTCCTCTTTACCCCTTTAGAAAAAGCACTCAAGCTACTATACCCGTGGCTTGAATACCATTAATTGCAAGGAATAGAAGACAGGGTCATTCAACACCAAAACAGCACCGGCTCCTGTCAAGCTTCTAATAGTTCAATAGCGGTTAAGCCGTAGGCTATAAGCCGTAGGCTAGCCCCGTAGGACTCCACTATTAAGACCATAGCTCTCGACGGTGATGCCCCGTTAACTGCACGAAGGCAGGCGCACTG
Source organism: Adiantum capillus-veneris (assembly GCF_014529385.1). Classification (NCBI taxonomy): domain Eukaryota; kingdom Viridiplantae; phylum Streptophyta; class Polypodiopsida; order Polypodiales; family Pteridaceae; genus Adiantum; species Adiantum capillus-veneris. The sequence goes on along the minus strand of NC_140945.1, from coordinate 35,010,472 downwards.
CAAGGCTGAAATACCAACCATTTATAGCTAGCATGAGGACCTCCCTTCTTGAGAAAGAAAAGAGAAACCTTGGGCTCTGATACCAATGTAACATTTAATGGCCTAAAAACTTGTGTGTAGCGAAAATTAGCATGAACATAGTGGGCATTTCATTAGAATAGATTCTCATTGAGAATTACAAGAGTGCTTGGGTGGAGAGAGCAACAAAAAGCATAACACATAGTTAGATAGCATGAACAATACTTTCAAAAGAGAGAGAAATTAAGCTATTGACAACAGTTGAGGACCGGATTTTCATGGAGCCGGTCCCCCCTCCAAAAGGCTTTGTATTATGGTTTCTCCCATCAAGAGAGACATTGTACAATACAACTCTTTGTGTTCCTTCAAGACTAGCTAGTGCAATGAAGATGAAAGCTTCATGCACTAAGCAAAACACTTAGCAAACACAAAATCAATTATCCCCGGTCTCAGACCCAAGACCTCACACACCTTCAAAGATGGTGAGAGCTAGCAGGGTATGAGAGTAGATTGAGACGAAGAAGGAGTATCTTACGAGAAAGATGTACATCTCCTCACATAATCACTCATATTAGCATAGCTTAGCTTAGTAATTAGCTTGGTAGAGGAGATGAGCATGCATTGGAGCTTGGCTCTTGGTTGGATTTGCATCCACATGCCAAGAGTGTGTCGATGTAGGCTTCTATCTCACAAGCTTGGAGTAGGTGATGAGCTCTCCATCAAAGCTTGGGAAGAGATAGTCTTTTTCTTGCTTCTCCATAGACTGTGTGAGAGTGTGTGTGTGTGTGTGTGTGTGTGTGTGTGTGTGTGTGTGTGTGTGTGTGTGTGTGTGATAATGCCTTGCAAAAATCAACCCCCTCTCTCTCTTGGGCGAGCCCTCTTGCTATTTGCTCTTCCTGTCCTCTCATTGGACCTCCCTAGGGCTAGCCAATGACAATTAAGCAGCATAAGCGATAGCCTTCTGACATGTGTCCCCCTTTCCCCTTTTGTGAGAGCTTTAGGTAATTTAATAATTCAACTAAACTCTCATTGGACCCCTTTGCCTCCTGGCCAATAGGAATCAAGCAAGCCATTGGGCTGCTGAATGCGACCCCTTGGGAGATCGTCCAATAGTCTTCTAAAGGACTTAATTCTCATTGGTTCTTTTATTAAGTGTTTTTTAAATTAATTAAACTAGATTTACTCGAGCCTTATTCTCATTGGTCCACCTCCAAGGCCATCCAATAGGAATTGGGTACAGCTTGTGGGCATCTGGCCTAGGGAGCTGACATGTGTCCCTCATTCCCTTCGTGTAAAGGGAGCTTGTGTGTGTGTGTGTGTGTGTGTGTGTGTGTGTGTGTGTGTGTGTGTGTGTGTGTGTGTGCTTTCTCTCTCATCCCCTACATGCAAGGCTCGCCCCCTGCTAAGTAGGGATTGCAAAGACTTTTTTGTACACACACAAAGCATCCAATTCCCCTATGGTTGACCTTTGGACACAACCTTTGAATTTTGGAACCTTAGCATTTTGGAAGTGTTAATGGGCTGAACCTTAGGGTCTTTTTAGCCCATTGTTGCACATGGCTCTTTTGCAGATGGCCCCCCTTTTGGATCCCTATTTTCCCTCCTTTGGATCCCTACAATGGCCGGTCTGCTAGCTTAATCAATATTCTAGCTTTTTCTCCCCTGGCACTTCCCCATATTAAATGATCAGTTTAACATGAGAAAATCATTTAGGAGAATTAGATATTGATTATTACTCATAAATTTATAAGCTACAAGCTCCTTAGTAATGCTATTTCCAAAATCTTTGTAGAGTCAATGATCACGCACAAGACCCTACAATGCTTCTCTTTGCTTTTTTTCCAAGAAAAAGATCCTTCTATTAGTTAATAAAACCTGCCCATAGGGCTTCAAACCACCTCTACTAGAGAGGGCTACATCAAAAGATGGGGAGACTCTCCCAGTAAGTGAACAAAATATGTACAATGAGGCTACATCATAATATGGGAGGAGGAAAGAACCACATAGGTGGCTAGTAATGCCATCTTGGTGCACCCTAGACCATGGTGAAGAAAGGCCATGGGCGCCAGAGTCGCAAGAAAGCCTCTCTCTGCTCCTACATATGGTCGGAATTGCCCTGAAGTCTCTCAAACTGGTCCCTAAGAGTGTGAATCAGCTTCAACAAGAAGTCACGAACAGTCTCCGTCGGTGGAACAGGGTGAGCCTCAAAGATGCAGAAGCATCGGACCTGCCAAATGAACCAGAGTGTCAGGCCATAGAGGAGCTCCCAACACACCTCTCTCTCACTGCGCCACTCCTAGGGGGTAATAAGCTCTATGGCAGGCTGAAGTGTAGGATCACTATCAACCTGTTGGTGGAGACTAGCTCAAAATGGAGCACAGGGCTCGTGAGGGTGGACCATGTTGCAGCACCCCAAGCGTACTTTCGCGTTGTGGAAAGTGTTGGCATCATTCGAAGAACCGAAAGCCATACCGGTTGTGCCCTGGGGCAGTCCCACAGACAGTCTGTTCCTTTTGACAGGTTTGCAGTGAAACTATAAAGGCGCCTTTTTCCATTATATAACCCTCCCCGGCAAATGCAACTTTTGAGCTAGAAACATCATAGGCCGTGTATGCGTGCATATGGAATGAGTCTATACAAAGGCACTGGAGGGCACTCAAAACAACTAAAAGCCCTTGTGGCTTTGAGAATGTCTTCTCCTTTTTCCATATGCAAATGATTGTCATCCCCATCATCTGCAGATGCCCCAACTTTACGGGTATAATTGAGATGGAACCAATTCCAAAGCTGCCTCTTGCCTAGCTGTGTGAGCACCTACTTGATTCATTGACTCCAAGCCAATGTTTGTGCTCTCGCTCTCATCACCATCAAGATCATTGTCATCGAAGTCCTTTGTGTGATTGGCATAGAGCTTACTTGATCATTGCAAAGAGGATCATGAGCTAGAGACCCTCTCCCTTTTCTATGAGAGCCTCTCCCAATTACAGGACTACACACAAGTTTTCAAATAAGAAACAGACAACCCCTTCGATCACTGCACAATCACAATTGACATTTTTATTTCACACATATATAGAATATTTTGACTACTCAACTTCAATAAAAACAGCCAACAAGGGGCCAAGAATAGAGCAATTTTAAATCAAGGGGCAAGTCTAGACGATGCAAATTGTGTGTGTGTGTGTGTGTGTGTGTGTGTGTGTGAGAGAGAGAGAGAGAGAGAGAGAGAGAGGAGGAGGAGAATAAGAAATAAGATAGCGCCATGTGGCCTAAGAAGCATGAGTCTTAGATTGTCATTTCTCATTAGTCAATATAGCACAAATATGACAACATGACACGTGTCCATATAGGGCCATTATTTCATTTACAAGTGTTGTTGTTCATGCAAACGTGCAAGCTTATGTGTAACCAAACAAAGGCACTGGAGGGCACCTTAAACCAAATTAAACATGTTCTATTTTAACATATACTAACCCTAATGGTTTGAATCCTTAAACTCTAAGTTTACTTATGATTTGTTGATAAATGCTTCCTAGGTTAATTCATCCTATGCATTTAAGGTGCATTTTACCATGTCCTCAAAACTCTTTCTATACTTAGTTGAAATTATCGTCCAAAAGCATGTTTTTGCCTGAAGGTTTTATTCAAATCCAGCGATTGTTAAGGTTTAACCAACCAGAGCCAGTCCAATGCCATAAATCAGACATAACCCCCCATCTACAAAAACAATGAGGCAGCCTCTTTATCAATATAAAGAGGGCCAGAGACACTTCAAAAAACACCTTTCAAATCTTCCTTTTCTGAAAGTAATTGGCACCATTATCCTGTTCATAAGGGCATGATCCACCTCAAAGGTGGAACCCCACATCATTCACGTGAATCAGTCTACATTCAACAGTCCTATATTCAAAATTGAGGCCATAATCCCACAAAAGCAGCCAGCCATAAAGGGAACTATCCCACTGATCACCAGAGACCGACAATAGACCGTAAAAGGGAATTGACCAACAATAGATGTCCAATATTCAAAATTGAGGCCATAATCCCACAAAAGTAGTCAGCCATAAAAGGGAACCATCCCACTGATGAGCAAAGACGACAAAAACTAAGCAATGTGTCGTTTCACATCCTTATCGCAAAGAACCATCAAGATGCCAGGGTGGGCATAGATTACTCAGAAGATACGTTAAGAGGCCAAACCCTATGTTTTATGACAAGGCTATGCTAAAAAAGAACCAAAGTCGGGAGCATCATAAAACTTATCATTTCTGAACCCAACAAGATCAACATGGTGTGTGAAAACCATAATCAGGACTCGATATTCATGATCACAAACTACGTCCTAAGTGGCGAAAGTGTCAACCAAGCTATGGGTCAAGTACCTAATACCACAACAAAAACCTTTCAAAGTGGAGGTTTCCTTGATATATAACTGATAAGAGACTACAAACAAAACTGTCAGGTCTCTTCAAATGGCAAAAATCCTTTACATGCTGCTGTTTTACAAAAGCACGGGTGAGTTTCGCACCCATGCACGTCTCCATAACTGAAAGTCAGCTCGTCTCCTTCACCAATATCACATCTAGCAAAAAACACTAACTTGGGGATTGGAGAGCCTGACAGTCTAGCTATACAAGGCTGAAGGTTACCTCCATCACAAGAATGATTCACAAATCTTGCTACATTGCCAACATGAGTGGCATCAATGTTCAGCCGTAAGCACAGATTCCCTGATGGCAAATGTTCCCTCACTACCATTAAAGAAGGCGCGAACTCTGCTTGAGTTTTCCGTAGTTCATCATACAGTCTTTGCCTGCTTTGAGCTTCCATGGTTGTTAAAAGTTCTCCTATTACCAAAGAAACTTCCAATGAGGGACCCAATGTGCTCACAAATGGACAAATAGTATAGCAATCAAGATATATTTGAGTCTTGCACAAACAACTCACAACAGACAAAAGCATTATCGTGATCTTTTGGAAGATTCAAAAATGCACAGTTCATTAAAGATTTGCACACAATTAGTATCCATGTCCTTGAACAATAAACTTTCAAACTTGCTGATGATTTGGATAATACCCGATATCAACAAGAATGTTCTACACTCGCAAAACTTGGGCCCTTGTAATCAAGTTTGTTAAAGATGAATGTTGCATGCCCAACATACACACCTCGTGCAATGACATAAGATGGAAGGCCAACTTTAAAACAAAGAACTACAGTCAAGATTGTTAAAGATAAACGTTCCATGCACGAACTTGTACAGCTCGTGCATTGACATAAGATGGAAGCCCAACTTTGGGACATAAAGAACCTTGGAGAAATGTGTTTCCTCTCTGTTGTCTAGGATCAACTCCAGTGAGCCCTCACTGTGAATAAGTTTCACCAATTGGCCGCCAATGAAGGCGAAACCACAGTTACTGATCCTTCAAACGTGTCATGCTTTGTGAAACAGCACTATCAAAGATCCAATCTCGAGAGTCTCGAACCGCAAGAATTGTCTCAACATCTGATGTGGTCGGAGAAGCCTCAGAAGAATTCATTGACGATGAGTGGGAAGAGAGAGTGAAATTGTTTAAAATCATGTTTGAGCCGCCGCATTACTACCTCCAACGGAAGCTTGCGAATGAGTGGTATAAGAAGGAAAAACCAAGTGATTGGGGTCAATGGCTTGCCGCTTGGGTCGATCATTTGCTTTGCTTTCATAATGGCATCCTTGATCTCAAGCTCCTTCTCGGCCGTCACATTCTTGCAATGCTTCATCTCACTTGCTCCCCCACTACGTGAAAGAGGTGTGCTCGAACCTTGCTTGTCCCGGATTTGCGGTGGAAGCCACATAGTTTTCACGTTGTCGAGGGATGTGTGTTCGAAAGGTGAGCCGGGAAGGCGTGGGGCCTCTGGCTGTGAGAGGTGTGTGGAAGAGAGTTGCAACAAACACAATTAATGTAAACAAAGCTTAAAACTGACAACTTGAACACGATTCTGAAGCTTGATTATCCTAAGCGGACAATTAACAATACCGTTGCTTAAATTATTTAAACTCCTTACATCATGTTAATTTGCCTTCATTGGCTTGCCGAGCTTGCCTTGATAATAGTTGTCTCCTTCGTTCTTCCTCTGCTGCTTTGAGAGAGAGAGAGAGAGAGAGAGAGAGAGAGAGATCCCAAGAAAATGATTAATTATGGCTTGAGAAAGAGATTACCGCTTGGGTTATGGCTTCTTTGATTAGAGTGGCTATGGAAGCTTGGATTAGAGTGGGCTATGAAAGCTTGGAAAAAGAGTTAAGAGTGCTTAAAGTTTATGGCTTCCTCCCTTGATACAGCAAAGAACGAAAACTTGAATATCTCCTAATCGGTGCAGAATTAGCCTCTGTGTGTGAGACGCAAAAATGCTCAAAACGCCCTTTTCCTTCTCTCGGAGCCGCCCGTTTTTACCAAAAACCTGTTTTACAAAAAATTTACAGACTAAGACTTTTTCGGCCTCCCTCATGCAGAGGTGTGAAGTCTCTCGCACACTTTCCTTTTTACCACTCACCACATGTCTTCCTCTACCCAAGTTGCCTTGTATGTCCTAAGAGCCCTTTCACATGTAAAACCTTTTCTTCAAGCATAAAATCTCTATGCTTGGGCCTTCATAACCACATAAAGCATACACTTTCTCGATCTCCTTGCTTGTTCTCAAGCCCTGGTCAATGCTCAATAAATGTGTGAGCTTCAAATAGACTTTTTCTGCTTTCCTTTGTGCTTTTCCTATCATGGAAGCGGAGCCGCACGACAACGTTAACAACTGAGGGACCTTCATGTGATGCGGAAGCTTGTGCCATATTGATGGCGCTTGAGGGTTGAGCCTTGAGACTTGAAACTCGAGAGAGAGGGATGTCCGATGGAGGAATGGAGCTTGAAAGTTGAGAGAGGGATACGATTGAGGAATGGAGCTTGCGAGCTTGTGAGAGGGATGAAGCTTGAGAGCTTGCAAGAGGGATGGAGCGTGAGAGCTTGTGGCTTGAAGCTTGAGAGAGAGGGTGAGAGTGAGTGGCTTGCCGCTCGGCGCTTCAAGTTTGAGAGGGAGGGTGAGACTTCAGAGAGTGGCTTCAAGGCTCAAGCTTGAGAGTGAATGAAAGTGTGAGGGGTGAGGGTGAGCTTTTATAGAAAAAAAGACCAACCCCCCCCCCCCCCCCCCCCCCCCGGAGTCTTGCAAGTTCAAGTGTGAACAACCCCCAAACGGCCTGGCGTCCACCTGTTTTTAGAATTCAAATCTGTCGCTCGTCGTTCCGAACCGTTCTCCCCATTCTGGCAGTTCCACTGTTGGGTGACGCATCCAAAACGCATGTTCTTTCCTGACCCCGTTTCGCTAGATTCCGCCGACTGGAACGTTGTTTCAGTACGGAAAGCAATCGTTCCGCCCGTTCCCTTACTATGGTGAAAAGCAGTTACATGAAAAGCTTGAAACTCAAAAGCCTATGGCCCAAAAGTTGGCGCTGAAATCAGCCATCGTAAATCACGAAAATTTGTACACTTGCCACGTCATCGTATCAGCACCGCTAATTTTACTACTCCGGAATATCAAGAGTTCCGATGTTAGGTGCAACAGAATGAATGTTTGCACTTTGCTCAAGATGAGTGCTCCGAACTGTGCTCAAGGTTCCTTTTGTTCTTATGGAAGGGAGAGCCTTCTGTTCTTAATGAGAAAGTGCTATGATCACAAACAAAGTGAATGGACACTGTGCGTGCAAATGTATGAGACTGAGAGATAGAGAGAGAAGAGAATACCACACCAGAGACGACGTAAAACCCTCCTCCGAAGGCCCCACTCTCGTCGGCAAGAGTGGTCTACTTATGATTGCACAATCTGGTACAATGGGAATGCATATGACTGATGCAAGTCTAGGCTATGTCGACGATGACGACGGTAATGACGAAGTCGACCTAAGGGCTGAAATCTGCAATCTTTCTACTGCTGTCCAAAAACGCTCTGGGCTGAAATCTGCGATTAGTCCAAAACGTTGATTTGGGGGACTCTTTTCTATGGGTCTTTGTTGCTGAAAATCTGCAGTTTAATGTCTGAAAACTGAGGTCTTGCTGGGGCTGAATCTGCTACTTCTTCATGGGCTGAATCTGCTACCTTTAGGGGCTGAATCTTGCAGACTCTTCATGGCTGAAAACGCTAGGCTGCTGTGGCTGAAAAACGCGGAAATCTGCTAACGCTGGGTCATGCAAAAACGCCAGGGATGCAAAAACGCTAGCTGCTAGCTTCTCTGCAAAAATGTTAGAGGATGGGGTTCCTTGGCAGGGTGCCCTGATGCAAAAACGCCAGGCTGTGGTAGGGTTGCGGCGAGGATCTGCTGATGGAGAAGACGCTAGTGATGGTTCTTGCTTGGCGGGAATCCACCAAGGTCTTGTTGGAGAAGTTGCCTGCTGAGCTTGGCTCCTGTTGCCTCTTCTTCCATTTAGTGCTAACTTTGGTTTGCTTATATATTTTCTTACCCAAATTGCCCTACCTACTTTTGTTGGAAAGTCACTTAAATTAATAAGTGAAAAATGTCAAAAATAGGAAAAATAGGCTAAATGCACTGGAAAAATCTCCTAACTGATTCTAATGGATTCTGATGAAAATATTGATGATCATGCTGTGTGCAACCAGAGGATATGCATCTATACTAAGTGACTGGGTATGCACGGTCTACGAATAGACTCACAAAAAGTGACAGATCACTTCTAATCTAGACTAACTGGACTTGACGGAAACCCTGTTGTGGTGTAGCTTGTCCACGAACACATAGGGTTGGATGTGTCACGTGACATCCGATCTGGACGAAAGGAGAAGCTAACTCCTTGATCAAAAGAGCAGAAAGGAAAAGCTAACTCCTTGACCAAAACAGCCGAAAGGAGAAGCTAACTCCTTGATCAAAAGAGCAGAAAGGAGAAACTAACTCCTTAATAAAAAGAGCAAACTAATTGTCCCTCGGAATGTCCCTCGGAAATTTTTGAGCTAACTTGAGTTGTTTTGCAAATATGTTGTAATCGAATAGGATTACTCGCTTTCAAGAAGGAGAGATGTAACAAACTGCTGACGTGTCGACCTACTGAAGAATGGAGCTACCGACCGAGGGGCCTAAACCCTAAGAAGAACAAGTAACAAAAGAAGTGTCACAAAGTGATGACGTGGTTGCTCGAGAGCAAAAACCCTAACCCTAATTTCTACCAAAAACCCTAATTGCTGAAACCCTAATTCTGGAAACCCTTACCCTAAAACCTGCAAACCCTAATTCTGCTGCCAAAAACCCTAAAACTGTAGAACCCCTAACCCTAACCCTAACCCTAACTTTAAGGGCAAATTTTTGCGTTTTCTATTGGCTGATGACGTGGCAACTGTACGGATTTCCGTGATTTACGTTGGCAACTTTTTGGCATTGCTTTTTGGACCAGAAGCTTTTGAGTTTTAAAGGCTTTTTACTGTAACTGCTTTTCAGGCCAAAGGCCTTTAAATATGAGGCTAGGGCTCATTCTCTGGCATGCTTCTTGGCGAAGGTGCAGAGTCTGGAGTACCGGCTTGTACTGTGTTGATGCAATATAAAGAAATACCGAAAGGGGAGCCAAGGTTTGGGGCCAATACTCTCTGGGGTGGAATTCTGCCACTCCGTGTCGCGTGTCATCTCTCTCTTTCAGTTCAGTTGTTATTGAAGTGTTAAAAGTCTGTTCAGTTTATTCTTTTCTATTGGCACGTGGTGCCCGTCTTTGACAGCCACATCATCATGTCAACGCAAATTCCAAGAATCCATACAGGTGCCATGTCATCAATTCTCTGCGTGTGTGTGTGTGGGCTTCCTTGATTTTAATGCTTTTATGTCACTTGGGCCCCATCGGACGGGGTCCCATAGGTTGGAGAGAACTCTTATGTCACGTGCGCACTTCACGTGCGCTATGTGGACATGCTTTTGCTACAGTCTAGCATGAGTCATTAGCTTAGGACTGAGCCTGGCACCTTTGTGAGCCTCTAGCAGGATGTGCATGCCCAAGCCGGTCATAGTTGCATACCCTCTCTTGCACAGGACAACATTCCAGCATATAGGCATTTGACCGCATGTGAACCGCCTCTTAAGCCCTTTTATTAATAAGTGACTTGTTGGAATGTAAGTAGGGCAAATGGCTAAAGGAACTATAAAAGGAAGCATGTGGCACCAGTAGACGACAGATGAATGCAGAGACACAAGGAGGCAGGCACCCGATCGATAGCACATCAAGAGCTCTAGCGTTTTCTCCACGATCAGACCAATGTTTTCAGCATTAGACGACCTGCGTTTTCAGCCCATAAGACCAGCGTTTTCAGATCAGCCATGAACCTCGCCGTACCGCACCCTTTCCGGTTGCAAATCCTCGCTGCATCGACCATCAGCACCAGATCAGCCTAGAGTTTTTGGTTTCGGCCCAGATCACCTAGCGTTTTTTGCATTTCAGCTTAGCATGCATTGGCGGTGCCAGATCCTTGCCGCAATACCGCCACAGTTTGCAGATCCACAATAGAAGTACCTAGCGTTTTCAGATTTCAGCCAGGACATCGTCGGCGTCATTGTCGTCGATATCGTAGTCATCGACATCATCGTCGTCGACATAGACCCGTCAGTAGCCAGTACACAGCATCAATAGCATCAGTACCCCTTACCAACAGAACAAGGGGGCCCTTGAGGGTTGGGACCTGACATCCCAATGTCGTCTCTTTTCTCTCTCTTGTCTCTCTCTTTCTTTCAATTCAGTTCAATTCTTTCAAGTGAAGTAAAGAGTCCCTTGTGTTTGTGTGGAGATCAAAGCTAAATCCTCCGCTGCACCTGACATTGGTATCAAAGCTTTGTGCGTGCTTCGGCTTCGCGAACTCAAGGAAAGAACCATCAAGAGATGTAAGGTCTCCGACCCCGAGCTAAAAGAACACCATTGTACCATGAAACAATCATAATGGAAAAAGTTACTATTTTTAGCAGTTTTCCAAATTCTGTCAGTGCCATGATGTTTAGAATGTTTTAAAGCTTCGAAATGTGAATTAAAATAATTTTTGTGAAAATTTTTCAAAAATAGTAAGTTTTTGGTCAACCGACCCGTCTAGTTTTGACCGTCTCGAAAAACTGTACCCGTACCCCGAATTTGAAAAAAAATGCATTTTCAAACCCCGGGGGGGACTGCTAATTATGGCAAGTACTCGGGCCAATACGCCTTAGTTAGGGCTCGGTATAGCAATTTTCGGCATCAAATTCCGACTCGTATGACCCATTTTAGCCTAAAATCAATTTTTCCCAAAATTGTCCGGAGAGGCACCGGGACTTGAGGCTGTGTGGGAACAAGTTCTAGGCCACTCTGAGCCAGCTTTAGCAACTAGGGGGCGCCCTCTTGTCTTGTGGGAGTTGTGGGAGAGTTTCCAAACTTAAGAGTGAGTGTGAAAGCCAGTTAGACTAGCTAACTGGACACTTGGTAGGCAGGAAACTAGACTTGCCATGCATTAATTGAGTGCTCATTCAGATGCAAATAGCAAGGTTGGTCGATTTTCAGCTTGAGGAGGCCTATTTAAAGGTGTGCTCACACACACACACACACACCCATGCTCACACACACACCCAATATACACCCACACCTACACACACCTTGGGGAGGTGCTGCCGGTACACAGTTTTTGAAGAAGAAGCAAGGAGAGAGGTGCTGCCGAAATTCTCATCTTGAGGATTCATTGGATTAGAAAAATCAGAGGATTCTCAGCCTCTAATCACGTTCTTTTTCAAGTTTATCATTTAAAGTAGTGAGTATAAAATGGCTCCGGTTAAGAGAACTCGCTTCGGTGGTGCCCACGACCGCGAGGCGGGAACGAGCAATGTAAATGGAAAAGGAAAAGCTCCCATGGACGAACAAGCACCGGCCAGCTCACGGGCTATTGACGAAGAAATGGAAGAGGTAGTCACATTTTCATTCAAGTTGTTTAATTTAACATTGCACACGTTTAGCTAAGAAAGAACATATCCCCAAACATGTTGGAGAAATCTGACGGAAACCTCAACATTTGAATTCATAATTCATTTGTATATTAAAGTCTAAAGTAGGAAAGAAATGATTGACGGATATACTGTTTGCAATAGGAAAAAATGTCTGCTAGGGAAAATTTAGCTCGGTATGTTCATTCTATTTCCAATGTTGATACTAGTCCGAATCCCCTCTTGATCACAGGGGACAGTGTTCCTGGTTAAGGACTCTTGAATCCACGACTGCTGGTTAAGCGGTGGATACCCACGTCTGTTGGATAAGCGGTGGGAACCCACGTCTGCTAGGTAAGCGATGGGAATGTCCATGTCGTGCTTTCTATGCGGTGAACATACCTAGTTGTATGGGCAGCTAGGCGACAATGGGAGAAGTAAACTCTCGTTGGAGGGGGGATGTTGTACCTCCAGAACATTGGAATTTTAATGAATAAGTTTGAGTAGAATTTTTACTAGAACTCTGTCTTGGTGCCGCTTTGCAATACTGATTGAAGGGTTGTCTTAACGAACATTGTGATTCGGAATCTAATCAAGGAATGTTTATGTTGAACAATCATTGTGGTAGTAATTAGGACACACAAGGAAGTGTGAGTGTGGGGGTGGAAAGTGGGGGCTTGGCTCAGGTTGCCAATGCCTATGAGAAGGGTGGTCCCGATTGGTCGGGAACTCTCTGTCCCCATAGTATTTAAATCGACACTAGTAATACTCATTGCCCCTAGAGCGGCGAAGTCTCAAGTGTACGTGTCTGAAACATGGAGAAAAAGACACTCGGGATTTCTCCCCTCTTGGAAGGTGGGTCGTAGGATCGCTAGATAGATTAAGTACGCTTCCCCTGCGAGGTGGAGCTAGATCTCATTACTAGTAGGCTCGAACTCGACTCACTTTGTGATGAGAGATCGTCCGCTAGTTGAACCTTGAACCACTTTGTTTACTTCCGCTATAGATCTAGTGGCCACCAGGTTCAACATCAGATCCGTCGTTTGATACGGCGGGGTGGGGACCTCACAAGAACGAAGAACCTCAAGAACTCAAGAACTCAAGAACCAAAGAACCCAAGAAACATCATGAACCCAAAGAATTTCTCTCGGGTTTTTTTTCCTGAAAGCATCTTCGAGTCCCGATCATGGACTCATTAGCTCCCATCTTCATTGCCATGTCTTTGAAGGAAGATCGACATCGACGGATACACAAAAACCCAGATCTTGAGTACCAGGATCTACTTGCCTCTTATGCGGATATGGAAGGAGTTGGAGACAGGATCCCTAACCTCTTCTGCATTCGCATTCCCATGTAGCGTGTGTTGGGGTATAGGCGCATGTGCCTTGCCCGGCCGCCCAGAGTCTCGGCGCCCACTGACTTGTATACCTTATACATAGCATAAGTGTATAGGGGTCTGCTCAATCTTTGGAGTCTCCCCACCCACATCGTGTGTGTGTCTCCTTCTCTCTCTCTCTCACTCTCTGTCTGTGGTGCTCCCCGATCCCCTTCAATTGGTATCAGAGCTATGGTGACCGCGGAGAGCACGACGGCTTTGAGAGCTTCGAGGCAATAGCTCGCTCGCTCTCGACGGTGGAGTTCGATCGCGGAGTTTCACGGAGAGCGATTTTAGTTTGTGAGCTCAGTTGAGAGTGATGTATGCTCTTGTGGAAGCTCAGAAAGGAGTGTGGAAGATTGTGTGTAAGTGAAGGTGCTGCCCTAAAACTGTGTGCGCAGCAGCACAGTTTTCAGATTCGTTTTTCTCCTTGTAGAATGCAGATCTGAGAATTCTATCCATCAAGCCCATCCGTTTCGACGCGGTCTACAACTTTGCAAAAGAAACTTTTTGCAAATTTCTCACCGTTTTGCTGATATTCAGCTCAGACTGACTGTATACAGAAATTCCAGATTTTCTGTTGTCGCATTGTGTGCGAGTTTGATGCACTTTTGGAAGCACGGGAGATGCTTGAAGTTGAGTGCATAAATTCTGAGCTGAAGATGCAATTGCAGCTTGTGTTAAGCTTGTGGTTTGAGGGTTTTTTGGTAGACTTGGGCAACAAAGTACGGAGGCGTTTACACACCACCGAAGCGGTCTCTTGAGAGACGCAGTTTTTTGGAGCACACAGGTGGAGCTTCTTTCACTAGTTTTCACAGGATATTTTGGCAGTGATTTTGTGCTTGGATTCATGGTCTTTGCGGATGGTTTGTATATGGTTATGGCGCATGGTTGATGCCCATTATACATGCATTTTGACGAGCACTTTCAAGTGCCGGTGAGCTCTCTTGAGAGCATTGTTTTCGCATTGAATAAGTTTCCGGATTGCAAATCTTTTGGCGCTTGCTTATGCACGGTCACTCCGTTGATGTACGTTGAGTGCGGATTGCCATTGTATGTGAAAATGTGGAGCCATTTTGGCATTTCTACTCATTGGCATTGAGTAGTGTTATGGTTTATGGTAGAGATTGTACTTGAGTTTTTTGCTCAGTTTTCATGGAAAATTCTGTCGGATTTTTCCCAGATTCTCGCCATAGTTTGTGATCGAGTGTTTACTCTCACTTTGACAGGTTTTGTCAATTTGGACACAGTTTTGTGTTTTTGTATCCACTCTCGCAAGAGTGAGGAGTTCTGTATCTTTCTTTGCTTGAGACAGTGGTTTGCTCTCGGGTGGGAGAGTCTTGTGATCTCGAGCATTGTTTGCCATAGTTTTGCAGAGCTTATGCATGTATGTTGAGTGTAGTTTGATGCGCATTGATTGCTCATTGTATTGAGCTTGCAGGACAATGGTTATTTTGTGTTGATAGCCATTGTGCGTCGAAACTCTGGCGAAATTTTCCCAGGAGTTTTATGCGTATCATTTATGCGATCTAGGTAGAGATTGCAGGTTGCACTCAGCATTTGCGTGCGGTGTTCTCTGCAGGTGGGAGATTTGTGCGTATGTATGCATCGATACCGCACAGTGTGGACTTGGTGATTAGCTCACAGATTGCAATGTGATACTAGAGCATGCGAGGCTTGTATTGACATTGCGGGAGCTCTATTTTGGAGTGTGTCTCACAGGTTTTACATTGTGTTTCTGGCCATATTTGTAGACAGTTTCCAGGTGTTGTTGGTGAGGTGGTGTTGCTTTCTAGTTTGCTACATTGTGCTCATGACAGAGACATGTGATCGATCAGATTGTGACCTCTCACAGATGCGCGTGTTTGATGGGTCAGACTTTGCGGCATGGAGAGAGTGTATGCTTGATGCATTGACACAGTGAGGGTTGCATCGACCATTGAGTGGTGATGTAAGTAGACCTTCAAACATGTCTGACGATCAGTGGCAGGAGCTAGAGGAGATGGCACTATCTACGCTCTCTTTGCACCTTGCGGAATCTGTATATGCTCTTGTTATGTATGAGACTACTTCGAGAGCACTTTGGCACAGATTACATGATATGTATGATAGATCTGAGTCATCACGGACTCGTGTGAGACATGTACATTCACGAGCACGCCGACAGGTGACATGTTGGTATTGTGGCCATTCTGGACACGTTAGACGGCGTTGTTTTCGTCGTATGCGACATCGTAGGAGACATGGCAGTCTCAGAGATGTATGTAGTGATGCCATGGACTCAGTTGCTTTGACAGTTGAGGCACATGTAGTGTCGGAGTATACTAGTGACGGGGATGTCACTTTTACCTCGAGCTATGCACGAGATGCTATACATGTGGATAGTGCACTCCCTTCGCAGTGGTTGCTAGACGCAGATGCTATGTTTCATGTCACGTCGCATCGTGAATGGTTTTGTAGCTATTCTAGCGGGATGCTTGGCAGTGTACGTTTGACCGATGGATCGGTGCATGCGATAGCAGGTGCAGGAGATGTGAGACTGTCATTACCGAGTGGTGCATCTTACTTGTTACGACATGTGCGCTATGTACCAGATTTGACAATGAGTTTGATCTCGATTGGTCAGCTTAGAGATTGTGGATGTCAGATTTCGCTATGAGAGCGAGATTTTGTGATGCATTTGGGTTCGCTAGTGATTGCGAGAGGTGCCAGGAGTGGTACAGGTTACCCATTGCATGTGGATCACGTGAGAGACGGTGTTGTCTTTGTGATCATGCAACCAGGTAGAGAGCGAGAGAGCAGGCGAGTCTCTTTTGCTTGTGGGTTGCAGGATGCTTTGCATGGAGTGCAGAGTAGTGAGCTCGTTGTGCACACAGTTGGGGCACGACTTGAGCAGTCACAGAGAGAGGTGACAGAGTCAGACATGCATGCTTTGCTAGTGACTGAGCAAAGCAGAGAGTCAGTTGTGCGAGATACTTCTATGCAGGATAGACAGGTAGAGCGGTCTTGCTCTAGTGAGTCACGACAGGAGGACGTTGTGCAAGAGTCTATGCATACGGAGTTAGAGCATGAGAGCTCTAGTGAGTCACAGCAGATTGAGTGGTCATGTTTGCAGTGGATGATTGCAGAGGAGACTGAGATGTCAGCGATTATGCAGTCATTTCTTTCTATGCTCGACAGTGAGCATGGGGATATAGTTGTGCAGGATATGTCTTCCAACAGACATCTAGAGCAGCTGGTTTGCTCTGAGGTTGCACAACAGGTTGATGCGTCTTTTGCGGACAGTCAGGAGATGCATGTGGCTGACACGCCTTGTCAGTCAGAGATGCCTATTGCCAGGGATATATATGTTGATGCATGCTCCATAGAGCTAGCAGGGCCCGCTAGCATTGCATCGGCATTCGGTGGTCTCATGTATGAGATGCTGATCTTGAGACCGGATATCGCAGCTGTAGTGGGAGCATTTGCAGTTGGGGTTGTCAGTCGTTTGTTGACTGATGATGGCATAGTGCACGAGGGAGATATGCAGGTATTGCGTACATACTTGCAGTACGTGTGCGATACGTCTGGTGGTGTATGGACTTACATGGGAGAAGGACAGCCGGATGCACACGATCACAGCCAGCCAATGGGCATCGCTTGAGCGCGGTTTTCTCTCGCCTTTTGTAGTCTTTAGACTAGGTTCTCTTGCTTAAAGGCACAGTCACCTTTAAGTGGGAGGTTGTTGGGGTATAGGCGCATGTGGCTTGCCCGGCCGCCCAGAGTTTGGGCGCCCACCGACTTGTATACCTTATACATAGCATAAGTGTATAGGGGGCTGCTCACTCTTTGGAGTCTCCCCACCCACATCGTGTGTGTGTCTCCTTCTCTCTCTCTCTCTCACTCTCTGTCTGTGGTGCTCCCCGATCCCCTTCAGCGTGCATCCACCTCCGTCGACAAGAAACCCTTGGAATTACCTCCGAGCACCCTTACCTTTCACCTTCACCCGCAATGTTTTCACAACAAGACTATTCAAGCGGTCGTACTTGACCGCAAGGCAGAGTCAACAAGAAGGCTCATATTCTGCAACGGTAGTAAGGCTGCCTAGCAACTCGTATGGTAGGTGTTGACATCGCACCAGATCTACATCCATAGTACTGACCCATTTGGAGGAATATTCATTGGTTGATGCATCCACATGCATCAAAAGCAATCAGCATCAGAAGTACAGATAGAGGTTCGGCAATTGTGCCTCACCTTTAACAGGGGGGGTGTCACGTGCGCACTTCACTTGCGCTACGTGGACATGCTTTTGCAACAATCTAGCATGAGTCATTAGCTTAGGACTGGGCCTGGCACCTTTGTGAGCCTCTAGCAAGACCTGTGTGCCTAGGCCGGTCATAGTTGCATACCCTCTCTTGCACACGACAACATTTCAGCATATAGGCATTTTACTGCGTGTGAAACACCTCTTAAGCCATTTTATTAATAAGTGACTTTTCATTTACCCTTGTTGGAATGTAAGTTGGGCAAATGGCTAAAGGAAGTATAAAAGGAGGCATGGGGCGCCACTAGAGGGCAGATGAATGCAGAGACAGAAGGAGGCAGGCACCAAGTAGGTAGCACCTCAAGAGCTCTAGCGTTTTCTCCAAGATCAACCAAGCGTTTTCAGCATTAGAAGACCTGCGTTTTCAGCCCACAAGACCAGCGTTTTCAGATCAGCCCTAAACCTCGCCGTACCACACCCTTCCCGGTTGCAGATCTTCGCCACATCGACCATCAGCACCCAGATCAGCCTAGCGTTTTTATTTTCAGCCCAAAAACAACCAGCGCTTTGCAGATTCAGCCCAGATCAGCTAGCGTTTTTTGCAATTCAGCTTAGCATGCATTGGCGGTGGCAAATCCTCGCCGGCAATACCCCCACAGTTGCAGATCCACAGTAAAAGTACCTAGCGTTTTCAAATTTCATCCTTGACATCGTCGTCGTCGTCGACATAGACCCATGAGTAGCCAGTATAGAGCATTAGTAGCATCAGTACCCCTTAGCATCAATACCTCAGCATTTAGCATCATTGTACCAACATTGTGCAAGACTAAAGAAAGTACTTGCTCTGGCAACAAAGTAAGGGGGCCCTTGAGGGTTGAGACCCGACATCCTTGTGTCGTCTCTGTTCTCTCTCTTTCTTTCAGTTCAATTCAGTTCTTTCAAGTGAAGTAAAGAGTCCCTTTTGTTTGTGCGGAGTACTAGATCCAAGCTAAATCCATAAACACTTCCGCTGCACCTGACATTGGTATCAGAGCTCTGTGCTTGCTTCTGCTTCGCGAACTCAAGGGAAGAACCTAAAGAAGAACCATCAAGAATGAAGAACCTCAAGAACTCAAGAGCCCAAGAACCAAAGAACCCAAGAAACACCAAAAACCCAAAGAACCTCTGCCCATTTTTTTTTCCTGAAAGCATCTTCGAGTCCCGATCATGGACTCATTAGCTCCCATCTTCATCGCCATGTCTTCGAAGGAAGATCAACATCGGCAGATACACGAAAACCCAGATCTTGAGTACCACGATCTACTTGCCTCTTATGTGGATATGGAAGGAGTTGGAGACAAGATCCCTAACCTCTTTTGCATTCGCATTCGCATGTAGCGTGCATCCACATCCACTACCGTCGACAAGAAACCCTTGGAATTACCTCCGAGCACCCTTACCTTTCAGCTTCACCCGAAATGTTTTCACGACAAGACTATTCCAACGGTCGTACTTGACCGCAAGGCAGAGTCAACAAGAAGGCTCGTATTCTGCGACAATGGTAAGGCTGCCTAGCAACTCGTATGGTAGGTGTTGACATCGCACCAGATCTACATCCGTAGTACCCCCCGTTTGGAGGAATTTTCATCGGTTGATGCATCCACATGCATCAAAAGCAGTCAGCATCAGAAATACAGAGAGGTTCGACAGTTGCGCCTCACCTTTAACAAGGGGATGTCACATGCGCACTTCACTTGCGCTACGTGGACATGCTCCTGCTACAGTCTAGCAGGAGTCATTAGCTGAACCTGGCTGTCACAAAGTGATGACGTGGCTCCCAAAGAAACCCTAATTTTTGCCAAAAACCCTAATTCTATTGAAACCCTAAATCTACCAAAAACCCTAACCCTAGCATGCCACGTGGCAGCAATACGGACGACCGGATTTTGCGGCAGATTTTGCGCTGGCTGTACGGCATTTTGGACAGTGCTTTTTCCATGCAAATGAGAGAGAGAGAGAGAGAGAGAGAGAGAGAGAGAGAGAGAGAGAGAGAGAGAGAGAGAGAGAGAGAAGAGAACTCTCTTTTGCTTTAAATTTTAGGGCAGGAAAGAGAGAGAACTTGAGAGAGAAAAGAAAAGCACAGCTTTTGAGATTTTGATTTTAAGCTTTTGGGGCTCTACTTTTGGCATCCCTTGTAACTCTTTATAAGTGAAGTTGGTCTCTCACTTCTCAGAACATCTAGACGCGGAGTCTGAGAGTGAGACCCAACCGCCCTCTTGTACTTTGAAATACCGAAAGGGGCGCCAGTCTTTGGGGCCAATATCTCTAGGCACGGAACTCCGCCGGGCCAATGTAAATCAATTGTGAATTGTGAACTGTTTTGAAGTGGTTACCTGGTGCTGTCGCGGTAGATTCTTGACTTGGAGTGTCCAAGTGTGTTACAGTGGTATCAAAGCACGGCCGATTCTCTTCTACGGGAAATCCGATCCCAAATTTTTTTTTCCGCGGCACCTATGGCTTCACGCAAGGATCAGTCAACTCCCTCTGCATCCGGAGATGCGGTAAGGGATCACAATGAAGATTCCAGCAAAGAGTATGGCCCGCCTCGGCCTACTCAAGCGAAGCGTCGAGAGATGGAACTTCGTCAATTGATCGGCGATGCAACAAAGATGATGCTCAATTTTGCGAAGGACCCAAAATTTGCAAATATATGAGTGAGACTTCTTTTCAGGACTTCCCGGGTTATTTGGGTCGTCAGTTAACATTTGAAAAGACAAAGAAACTGAAGAAGCGTGTTCGATTTGAAGAAGTACCCAGTTCTTCTTCTTCTTCTTCTTCTTCTTCTTCTTCTTCTGACAGTTCTTCTAAGCTCATCTGACTCGAGCGAAGAAGACCGTAAAGGCAAAAAGCGAAGCAAGAAACAACGCTTCGAAAGGGCAAGAAAAAGGCAAAGAAGTCTAAATCTCACCCAGTGAGTGACGGTTCTACAGAGGACTCGTCTACAGACAGTTCAGACTCTTGACAACAGCAACTTTTATGCAAAGAAGAAGAATTTTTATAAAGCCAACCAATATGACTTTCTGGAAGATAAAAGCAAGAAAGTCCGAGAGTTTAAGGAAGGTGGACAGTCAATTAAATTTGACACGTTTTCAAGATATAGAGATGCTTCGAAGGCTGTCTTTTGTACAGCAGTTTGACATCGCTTTCGCAAGAGGATGCTACTCAGAGCACTCTAAGATTCGGAGAGCTACCTCTTACTTTAAGGGGAATGCTCGAACTTGGTGGTCCACGCTTCTTTGAAACAAGACTGGCGCCAGTTAAATGGTTGAAATTTAAGAAGCTTTTTATTTCTTCTTGGCTAACTGAAGAGTATGAACGCGATATACGAGTTGCTTGGAACCATCTTTGGATGACCAAGAAAGATACAGTGGCCGCTTATTGCGAGAGATTCTGGAGCTCTTTTCTACCCGCCTCTTCATTCAAGAAGACCTCGTTCAAAGAACAGATTGAGCGGTTTACCTTGGGTCTACCTACAGAGATCCGAGATCACTAACTTCTATTCAATAGTTGATGAGTCATGCGAAACGGGGTTTTGCCATTCACTCTGACAGTCTAACCTACCCCACCAATGAGGTCATGACAAAACGAGCCGAACTGACTTCAACAAATGAAAGTAAAAAGAGAAAGAGCAACCCAGAAAAGAAGGATGCACGACCCAAGCTTACTCCTCAGCAGAGAGCTCGCTTCATCAGGGAGGGGAAGAGCTTTGGATGCGGGGAACATGGACATATCTCCACGAAGTGTCCTAAAAAGGCACAGAAAGAACAGAATGACAAGGACGACGAAAGGCCTGAGAGTTCGAGAGCAACTGAGGAACGTGGAAGAAAAGGCAAGATGAAAACAGGATTGGTTCCAGATTGTGTGGGTACTGATCCCAACACAATGGATGAGAGTACAAAACTTTGCCGAGCTTGGGGCAAAATGAAAGACCAAGAGGCCCTGATCTTCTTTGATGGAGGAGCCAAGGCCAACTTCATTTCATCGGAATTGGCGGCACGGCTCGAGATCACTCCCGATCGAATGGGACCACTTGCGGAGGCTGTTCTAGCGGTACCCGGCAGGGACGTAGCCATTACACCTGTCATTGGCAAACTTCGGTTGCATTGTCAGGGGTATTTGGGGCATGAGGACTTTTACATAATGCCTTTGGAAGGTTGTGATGTTCTCTTGGGAATTCCCTGGTACCACAAGAACAACGCCGTTTTGACTATTGGGCAAGAAAGCGACATTGACTATAGAGAAGGGCAGAACCATTGTACTTGACATTAAATTGAAGGGGAGTCTGTCTCTATTGTATCAGCTTCAACCATTTCTAAATTAATGAAATCCAGTCTGTTTGTTTACTCGATCTTTATGAAAGAGTTGAGTGATGAGGATAGGACAAATATGTCTAAACTTGATAAAGAACGCCAACGCCGATTGCTTCTCAGAGGGCCCACCAGGCGAGTTACCATCTGCTCGCCCTGAAGATCATACCATTGATCTGATACCTGGAAGCACACCACCTAACCGGCCACCTTACCGTGTGAGCCGAGCACAGAATGAAGAGATTATGAACCAAGTGAAACACCTCTTGGAAAAAAGGTCTTGTCCAGCCTAGTACTTCACCGTATTGCTCTCCACTTTGTTGGTTTTGAAGAAAGACGGATCTTGGAGAATGTGCATCGATTATAGAGCTCTCAACAAAATCACCATCAAGAACAGATTTCCGATTCCTAGGATCGATGATATACTCGACAGATTACAGGGATCCTCGTGCTTTAGCAAGATTGATTTATCATCAGATCAGAATCACCCCGGGAGACGTCTACAATACAGCTTTTCGGACGACTTTTGGGTTATTTGAGTTTTTGGTGATGCCTTTTGGCTTAAGCAATGCTCCCGCGATATTTAACCGGATGATAGACAGGATTTTTCGAGATTTGTTAGCACTTTCTTTGACGATATCATTGTTTTCTCCAAGAATGAGGCAGAACATAGAGATCATCTGCTTCAGGTCTTTCAAGCATTACGAGATCACAAGTTAATGATTAATGCAAAGAAAAGTGGATTTTTCCTACCAGAGATACACTTTTTGGGACACATTGTGTCAACAGAGCAGGAGTGCAAATGGATCCAGCCAAGATAGAGACTATCCGTGATTGGCCCGATTTGAAGAATGTCCATGAAGTTAGAAGCTTCTTGGGACTGTGTTCGTACTACAGGCAGTTCATTCCAAAGTTTGCAGAGGTTGCTTCCCCTTTGCATATCTTGACACAGAAAGGAGTCCCTTTCTCGTCGGGACCCACAGAGGTGACTGCCTTTCAAACATTGAAAGAGAAATTGACTACAGGACCAGTTTTGACTTTGTCGGACTTGCAGAAGTCATTTGAAGTATATTGTGATGCTTGTGGTCGTAGTCTGGGTGCGGTTTTAATGCAAGAAGGCCATGTCATTGCTTACAAGAGCCGATTGTTCTCAAGGCCGAAAATGACAGCACAGATTTTATGAGAAAGAGCTTGTGGCGGTTATCCATGCTCTTACTCAGTGGCAGCACTACCTACTCGGAGCGGATTTTACTGTCTTTACAGACCATCAGAGTTTTGGCTACTTCTTGTCACAGAAGCAGCTATCGGAAAAGCAAATGCGGTGGGCGAACATCTTGTCACAGTTTCACTTCCAGATTGTCCATGTTCAGGGACAGAAGAATGTGGTGGCAGATGCTTTGTCTCGAACGCCGTTGGTTCGGCTATTTCCGCGATACATCATAGGAGCTTCGAGGATATGGTCGACCAGTATGCCACAGATACAGATTTTGGAGACATTTTCACACGGACACGAGATGGGGAGACAGTAGCCGGATATTCCATTCGGGATAGCTACTTGATGAGAAAAACCATGTTGTGCATTACTCAGCCGTTGAGGGAAAAGGTTATGACCAAATGCCATTGTCCACCTTTTACGGGTCATCGCGGCATTGCTACCACCATGAAAGGGGTAGAGAGATACTTCTTTTGGCCGAGACTCGAGAAGGATGTGGAAGAGTTTGTGCGCAGTTGCTTGGTATGCCAGAAGGTCAAGTTTGACAGACATAAAGCACAAGGATTGTTACAGCCTTTGCCCATACTCACCCGCCCCTGGGAAAGTATTGCAATGGATTTCATTTTTGATCTCCCGAGAACACAGAGTGGTCACGATGGTATCTGGATTGTTATTGATAGATTTAGCAAGCAGGCTCATTTCATTCCAGCGAAGAAAACAGTCAAGCCGGATCACTTAGCAAGACTATTTGTGGCCCAGATTTTTAGATTACATGGCATGCATGAGACGATTGTTTCTGACAGGGACCCCAGATTTACGAGTTTGTTTTCAAAGGCAATTTGGGAGAACATTGGCACGCCATTGCAGTTCTCGTCATCTTTCCACCCGCAGACTGACGGGCAATCTAAGATTGCCGATTCAGAGGTTTTAGATTTATTGAAGTCTTATATCTCGGATCAGAAGACTCAATGGAAAAGTATCTACCTTGGTGAAATTTGCCTATTATAACACGATACACTCTTCGACAGGGAAGGCGCCATTTGAGATTGTTGAAGGTGCTGCGAAGGTTCCACCCTTCCTAAGCACAAAAGAAAAGATAAGATTTTTGAAGCGGATGAGTATACGCGCGACTTAGACAAAGCTTGTTCCAAGGTCCGCAAGGCTTTGCAGAAATCTCAAGAACGACAGAAAAAGGCAATGGATCGCCATCGTCGCGATTTGAAATTGAAGGAGGATGATTGGGGTGCGCTTACGTTTTGAGAAGGCACGCCTGAGAAAGAAGAAGGGAAAGGAGAGGCTTTTTCCAAAGCTTAGTATGCGATACTACGGACCTTTCCAAATCTCTGAAAAGATCAATGATGTCTCCTTCCGACTGAAACTGCCTGACACTTGGAGGATTCACAATGCATTCCATGTGAGTCTCTTGAAACCTTTTAAAGGTGATGTGCTTGATGATGGGGAGCTTGATGAGCAACCCGAAGTGGAAGAAAACGAGGAGATCCTTGTTCCTCAACACATTTTGGCACATAAGGACACAAAGAATAAAGGTAAAGTCCGAAGGCGGTTCTTGGTTAATTTCAAGAACTATCCTGCATTGGATGCGAAGTGGGAGGAGGAGGACCTAGCAGATACTCCTCAGATTGTGAAACTTTACCTCGAAGCTTTTGGTTTAGCATAGTCTACTCCAAATGGAACCCAGAATTCAACTTGGCCGGAGATCTGGTGCAGTGGGATGCACAACAGAGGAGTTACTCCGCTCCTTTGTCAACAGATGCCTCGATTTTGATACTAGAGTCACTGATATCTCTTTGAGCTTCAGGGATACTGAGAGCTGACAGCATTCTGTTGTATGACTTTATGAAATGGAATTCCTAAATATAAAACTGATTTGTTCTTGACTTGTTTTTAAGTGCAAAAACTGATAGACGAAATGATTGCAGCATTTTGGTCTAATTCATCTCGAATAGACATGGTTGCAATAGGGGTTAGTCAATAGGGCATCGATGAGGTCCTGACTAGATCTAGATGCGATTGCTAGCTACATTGCTGATAAATCATGGTCTAAGATCCAAATGAATATTGAATGTCATGTGATGTCCTGTGATGTCTAGTGATGTCCTATGATGTCGTGTGATGTGACTGTCGATTGGTACATGTGCTAGATGTGTGTTCCTAGTACGTAGGTACTAAAAGTCGGTGTCTGCTAAGACAATTTATGGCCTCTGTCTGTTTTGCAGGCGTAATCGAGGGCGATTACAATGCTTTCACGAGGGGGGTATGTCACAAAGTGATGACATGGCTGCCAGAGAAACCCTAATTTCTACCAAAGAAACCCTAATTCTAAAAACCCTAATTTCTACCAAAAACCCTAATCTGCAAAAACCCTAATTCTATTGAAACCCTAAATCCGCCAGAAAACCCTAACTCTGGCATGACACGTGGCAACAGTACGGACGGCCGGATTTTGCGCCGGCTGTACGGCAACTTTTGGACAATGCTTTTTCCACGCAAATTGAGAGAGAGAGAGAGAGAGAGAGAGAGAGAGAGAGAGAGAGAGAGAGAGAGAGAGAGAGAGAGAGAGAGAGAGAGAGAGAAGAGAACTCTCTTTTGCTTTAAATTTTAGGGCAAGAAAGAGAGAGAACTTGAGAGAGAAAAGAAAAGCACAGCTTTTGAGCTTTTGATTTTAAGCTTTTGGGGCTCTGCTTTTGGCATCCCTTGTAACTCTTTATAAGTGAAGTTGGTCTCTCACTTCTCAGAGCATCTGGACGCAAAGTCTGAGAGTGAGACCCAACCGCACTCTTGTACTCTGAACTCAGATTAATACAAAAAGAAATACCGAAAGGGACCCCAGTCTTTGGGGCCAATATCTCTAGGCACAGAACTCTACCGGGCCAGTGTAAATCAATTGTGAACTGTGAACTGTTTTGAAGTGGTTATTTGGTGTTGTCGCGGTAGATTCTTGACTTGGAGTGTCCAAGTCTGTTACACTGGCACCTTTGTGAGCCTTTAGGCCGGTCATAGTTGCATACCCTCTCTTCCACACGACAACATTTCAACATATAGGCATTTTACAGCGTGTGAAACACCTCTTAAGCCATTTTATTGATAAGTGACTTTTCATTTACCCTTGTTGGTTGGGCAAACGGCTAAAGGAACTATAAAAGGAGGCATGAGGCGCCAGTAGGGAGCAGATGAATGCAGAGACACAAGGAGGCAAGCACCAAATAGGCAGCACCTCAGGAGCTCTAGCGTTTTCTCGAAGATCAGCCAAGCGTTTTCAACATTAGAGGACCTACCTTTTCAGCCCATAAGACCGGCGTTTTCAGATCAGCCATGAACCTCGCCGTACCGCACCCTTCCCGGTTGCAGATCCTCACTGCATCGACCATCAGCACCTAGATCAACCTAGAGTTTTTTGTTTCAGCCCAAAGCAACGAGTGCTTTGCAGATTCAGCCCAGATCAACTAGCATTTTTTGCATTTCAGCTTAGCATGCAGTGGCGGTGGTAGATCCTCACCGCAGTTGCAGATCCAGAGCAGAAATAACTAGCGTCGACACCATCATCGTCGTCGTCGACATAGACCCGTCAATAGCCATTACACAACATGAGTAGCATGAGTACCCCTTAGCATCAGTACCTCAGCATTTAGCATCATTGCACCAACATTGTGCAAGAATAAAGAAAGTACTTGCTTTGGCAACAGAGTAAGGGAGCCCTTGAGGGTTGGGACCAGGCATCCCTGAGTCGTCTCTTTTCTCTCTCTTGTCTCTCTCTTTCTTTCAATTCAATTCAGTTCTTTCAAGTGAAGTAAAGAGTCCCTTGTGTTTGTGCGGAGTACTAGATCCGAGCTAAATCCATAAACACTTCCGTTGCATCTGACGTCTTCTTTAAAAATAGCCCACTTGGCAAGACTTTGTAAGTCGATAAAACTTCTTTTGCTGCTTCGGCTTCTTCTTCTTAGGGTTTAGGCCCCTCGGCCAGGATTTGCAGGTTGGCTCCGTTCTTCGATGGCTTAACACGTCAGCAATTGGAGACATCCCCCCTTCTTGAAAGAAAGTAATCGTCAACGATTACAGCATATCTACAAAACAACTCAAGTTAGCTCAAAAATTTCCGAGAATCATTTTGAGGAACATTCCGAGGGACAATACAATCAGTTTTCTCATTCCAAATCGAAGCTCTTGATTTGCTGGGTCGTTGGCTTCCCAGAAGAATCTCATCCAGTAAAGAGTCTCATTCCAAATGGGAACTCTTGATATCCTGGGTCGTTGACTTCCCAGAAGTATCTCATCCAATAAGGAGTCTCATTCCAGATCGAAACTCTTGATATCCTGGGTTGTTGGTTTCCTAAAAGTATCTCATCCAATAAGGAGTCTCATTCCGGATCAGAACTCTTGATATCCTCGGTCGTTAGTTTCCCAGAAGTATCTCATCTAATAAGGAGTCTCATTCCAAATCGGAACTCTTGATATCCTAGGTCATTGGTTACCCAAAAGTATCTCATCCAATAAAGAATATTTAGTGGTTGGTACATCAAAATGCAACACGAATGCTCACATATGCATGTTACAAGACATAGAAACATAAAGCCGCCGATGAACACTTCCCCCGTAAATAACCATCCAGTTCCGGACCATGAGCTGTTCAATGACTCCCTCGTCATTCCTCCCACATAGCCTAAAAAGGTCCGAGTCGGGAGATATAGAGGTCTTTTACAACCAAACGGCCCCCAGACCGTAGCATTCGTCGTTTGGAGGTGCTAAGAGTAACCACTGCTAAAACCGGCCTGTACAACGTAGAGGGCGGTACTATTTCAATCACCTGTTAACTTTACACAGAGCACTGAGAAGGGAAGAGAACACAGTTGCGTCCAGCGACTAGAATGTCACTGCGCACACGAGACCGACACCCTGTAGGCCCCAAAGACTGTCGCCCCTTTTTTTATTCAAATTAAGGTAGACGATCCGACCACTTAGCACAAGCTTTCACAAAGCTGTCCAAACCTGGCGAGAGCTGAAAACGCAGGTTTTCGACCTGATTTTGGCAACATAACGACGCAAAAACCCCTGTAGGTCAAAAGCACCTGTCTAGGACGGATTCCCTCGCTATCTGGAAGCTTTCTGGTGAGCTGTCACAGAATTTCAGCGGACTGTAATTCCCTGTTTTTCACTGCCGGGTGCCCAAAAGCCTGTACACGCATCCCAAGGCTCTCATGAGGCTGCCCCGGTGTTCCCTTGCAGTTTAGGTGCGAAACCCTAAACCTGCAAAAAAACACAGCAGGCTGTAATTCGCTGTTTAGGATCGTTTTTAGCGGAGCGAACACACCGACGCGTGTCCCAAGGGCTCCCGCACGCAATGGGACAGTTCCCCTGTGAATTGGACGAGTTTTCACGTGAGAAAACTCTCCGAACTCGCAATTTCTCGAGATGGAACTGTGCGTACCTGTGGGGGATTAGCAATTAGCTAATCCGGTTCCTGTTCAGAAGGCTCTTGCCTTGGCAAACGCGCATAAACCCCCAGAACAGTACATGTTCAACTGAGTAGCCCAACTAGTGGGGCATTACCATATGTGCCAAAGGGGCGAGAGAAATGCACGAGAGCAAATCATCGCGCTACATGAGATAGAGGAGAAGGCAAGCTTTCCATTAAAGCTGTAGACCTACACCCAATACTCACACACACATTGTAGGTCACTTATGAGTCAAATCAGCCTCCTCTCTCAAATTGGGCGCCCCCTCTTGCTGATGGAAGTGGAAAACCGCCGCCATGTGTCCAGTTTGCCCCTTTTGAGTTAATTCTCTAGTTCCCATTGACTTATAAAGTTGTAAGTGACTTTCCGAGTGGCCCAGATTTCATTTGGCGCACACAAGCTTCCATACTCATCAGAATTCAGTGCTAACTGGCCCGACCAGTCCCAGACTGACCGACCCAGACTCCCGCTGTGAGAAACCTATTCGACCACAACCGTTTCACACTGGCCATGCAATGTCCACTTGCACCTTTTCAAGGGTTCTGGGGAAAACAAGTAAAAATAAAAATAAATAAAAATACCTAGTACTTATTTACGGAAGGCAACAGGAAAAATACACCTCCTAGTGACACCACCCCACCCTTGAAATACTGCAAGCGACCTCGCTTGCATGCCAATAATACATGCAATATCTCCTGATATCACATATATTCTATGATGGGAATCCAAGATATACATGCTTCCGGAAATGTAGCATTGGACGATTAAAGAATCCCACCAACCTGGCTACGACACATATATCAAGCATAGAAATCTTCTAGTGTACTCTCAAGCACAAACTTCTGTAGCTAAATTCTGTATGGAAAGAGTAGATACAATTGCTTAACTACTCTCTTGAGCATCATGAACCATGCTCTTGCCTTGCTCCAGAAAAGGCTACATCAAGTCACTGTAGGTTCCATCTGAAAGGCTTCAAGATACAATTGCAATAGCTGAGGTGAATCAACCAATTCAGACTCTTCCATCCATTTGGCATCCAACGATGGATAGTTCTTGAACTTCACCAA
This sequence comes from Adiantum capillus-veneris, assembly GCF_014529385.1. Classification (NCBI taxonomy): domain Eukaryota; kingdom Viridiplantae; phylum Streptophyta; class Polypodiopsida; order Polypodiales; family Pteridaceae; genus Adiantum; species Adiantum capillus-veneris. The sequence goes on along the minus strand of NC_140945.1, from coordinate 34,980,791 downwards.
ATAGCGTCTTGCAACCTTTCCTCTAACCTTTCTTTCTTTATGTGCCAATATCTGTTTAGGAACAAGGATTTCATCCAATTCTTCCACTTCGGGTTGTTCCTCATCAAGCATATTCTCTGGCACATTACCAACAAAGGGTCTTAGAAGGCTGACATGAAAAGCATTATGTATTTTCCAGCCTTCTGGTAGCTTTAACCTGTAAGCTACATCGTTGATCTTTTCTGAAATCTGAAAAGGACCATAATATCGCATACTGAGCTTAGGAAACAAGCGTTCCTTGCCTTTCCTTTTCCTTAACCTGGCCTTTTCAAAGCGCAAAAGCACCCAATCACCAAGTGAAAATACAAGTTCACGACGGTGACGATGAGCAGCTTTCTTTTGCTTAGCTTGAGTCTTCTCAAGAGCAATCTTTATCTTCCTATATGTTTCATCCATATCTTGCACATACTTGTCTGCCTCAAAAATCTTGTCCTTATTCTGCAAAATGGGCGGGACTTTCTTTCCTCCTTCCACTATCTCAAATGGTGCCGTACCTGTTGACGTATGCACAGTGTTATTGTAAGCATATTCAACCAATGGAAGATAATGTTCCCAAGTTGCCTTGTGCTCTGACACATAACATTTGAGCAGGTCAAGGACAGTAGAATTTGTCTCTTTTGACTGTCCATCAGTTTGCGGATGAAACGAAGAAGAGAACTTTAGCGTAGTGCCCATGTTCTCAAACAATGCCTTCCAGAAAAGACTCGTCATTCGTGGATCCCTATCACTGACAATTGACTGAGGCATCCCGTGATATTTAAAGATATTGCTCATGAATATCTTGACCATGTGTTCTGACTTTATCTTCTTCCTCACAGGAATGAAATGGGCCTACTTACTGAACCTACAAATGATAGTCCAAATCCCATCATTGTCCGTTTGCGTCCTTGGAAGATCAAAGATAAAGTCCATTGCTATGCTTTCCCATGGCCTATCTGGGATCGGCAATGGCTGCAACAATCCCGGTTGCTTTTGTCTGTCAAATTTGACTTTTTGGCATACTAAGCATGATCTTACAAATGTGTCAACATCTTGACGCAAAGCTAGCCAATAGAAGAATGCCTCAACCCCTTTCACTGTCGCATCAATTCCACGATGCCAGCATAAGGTGGAGCATGACTTTCCATCAAAATCTTTGGCCGTAACTGTTTAGTAACGCATAACTTTCCATGCATCATGAGAAAGTCATTCTTAAGCATATAGTGCTCATGATGTTGCCCATCAACAAGTTGGTCATAGATCCTTGCAAAATCTGAGTCTTCAGCATATTGTGTCTTCATTTCGTCTAGTTCACAATGGTACGGAATTGACACTGCTGAAATTTGGGGCTTTCGTGACAACGCATCAGCCACCACGTTCTTTTTCCCTTGCACATGCACAATCTGAAAATGGAACATTGACAAGATGTTTGCCCATCGCATGTGCTTCTCAGACAACTTCGTCTGTGTGAGAAAATATCGCAAGGTTTGATGATCCGTTTGGACAACAAAATCAGCCCCTAGCAGATAGTGTTTCCAACTAGTGAGAGCATGAATTACTGCCACCAATTCTTTCTCATAGACTTGCAAGTTTCTTAATCTTCAAAAGAATTCTGCTCTCATATGCGACTACTCGGCCATTCTGCATTAGAACTGCACCAAGACTATGGCCACACGCATCACACTGAACCACAAAAGGTTTTGAAAGATCTGGCAAAATGATTACCTGATCTGAAGTCAGCTTCTCTTTCAAGTGTTTGAACGCTAAAATTTCCTTGGCTGTCCACTTGAAAGTAACTCCTTTTCCTTGTAGTACATGGAGTGGAGAAGCAATCTCAGCAAAATTTCGGATGAACCTCCTGTAGTAGGAACATAAGCCTAGAAAGCTTCGGATGTCATGTACGGACTTCAAGTCTGGCCATGACCTAATTGCTTCCACTTTAGCGGGATCCATGCGTACCCCATCCTTTGAAACAATGTGCCCAAGGAAGTGAATCTCTTGCAAAAAGAATTCACTCTTCTTCGCATTAATGAGTAGCCTATTCTTACGTAACTCATTGAAAACTGCAGTCAAGTGATCCCTATGCTCCTCTTCAGACTTCGAATAGACAGTAATGTCATCAAAGAAGGTACACACAAAGTTTCTATGTGGTCTAAAAATTCTGTCCATCATTCTATTAAACGTGGCCGAAGCATTTGTGAGACCAAATGGCATAACAAGAAACTCATAGAGACCAAATGTTGTCCTGAACGCAGTCTTATGGACATCTTCTGGCCTAATGCGTATCTGATGGTAGCCACTCTTTAGGTCTATCCTTGTAAACAATGACGCTCCCTCAAGCCGATCAAGAATGTCATCTATCCTCGGTATGGGGAACCTGTTCTTGATGATATTCTTATTCAAGGCGCGATGATATTCTTATTCAAGGCGCGATAGTCAATGCACATGCGCCATGAACCATCCTTCTTCTGCACTAAGAGTACAGGCGAACAAAAAGGGGATGAACTGGGCTGAATCAGCCCCTTCTCTAAAAGCTGGTTGACCTGACTCATAATCTCTTTCTGCTGGGCTGCACTAACCCTGTATGGTGGTCTATTCGGTGGACTAGAACCTGGCACAAGATCTATGGTATGATCCTCACGTCTCTCAAGAGGTAACTCCCTTGGCAAAGAGTCCGAAAAACAATCACTGAAACCACTCAAAAAAGTTGACCCGTCTTTATCTAAGGTAGACAAATTAGATACAACTTGAGGTACTTCTTTTGCAGAAAGATGATTCTTTATTCAGATGAAATAGCAGAAGCAAAAACAACTAGAACAAACTCGCCTTTAAGCTTTACATCAAGGACATGAGTCTTTCCTCTATGTACAAGGGTAATCTTTTTGTTGTAAGTATCCACCATAGCATGCAACCTGTAACACCATGGGATACCCAGTAACACATCACAACCCTCAAGTGGCATAATATGAAATTCTTCCGCATCCACATAGCTCTGAATGTGCAGACGAAGCTTCCCCAAAATGGGAGTAACGGGCTCTGAATGACCTGGGCATGCCAAACCTGCTTCCCCTGTCATACCCATCTCCTCTGCACGAATGCCCAACTTTGATGCCAATTCTGGTGATATGAAATTTGCACGGGCTCCTGGATCAAAGAAAACCAGCACTCTTTGGTCTCTAACTTTGCCCCAAGCTCTGCACAGCTCCATGGCATCTGTGTTTGGTTGGTCTCCAACTAAATCTGGAACAAGTCCTACACTTGGCTTTGGCTTCTTCCCTTTATGGTCTAACTTTTCATCCTTATCCTGTGACTTCTTCTATGGGCATTCATTTGCAAAATGTCCTTCCTGTTCACAAATGTAGAATTTCTTGGCCTCCCTAAGAGCTTTCCGTTCTTCAAAAGTTTTTCCAGAAAAATGTCTCTTTTGTCCTTGTCCTCGTCCTGAAGAAGACTTAGACTGCTTCTTGGACGTATCACCTTCTTCAGTGGAGGGCTTCTTTGTGGGAGGCTGAGAAGGCTTTGCTGCAACATTGCCCTTGGCTGAAAACTGTTTGCCCTGGGACCCTTTCTTGTGGCTATTAAATCCATCGGAATCTCCCTTTGACAGATTGCTGGCCACTCTTGCATTCTCTATCAACTGAAACATATTCATGACAGTAGTCTTTGTGCAATAGTCCCTGATTTTCTTGGGCAATCTGCAACAGTACTTCTCAATTTGTTCTGACAATGGCACAAACCTGTAAGAGGTGATTGGCAACAGTGCGGCCCAAACTGTTTTTTGTACTCTTCCAGATTCACACACTGTTTAGCATTCAACTCGTGCCATTCTATCATCACATCCACTTCAAAAGTGTTTGTCAACCATGCAGGCGCAAAAAGCTGTTTGAATTGGACCCACGTTGTTGGGGCTTGACCTTGGTTCAACAATGCGGTCCACCATTGAAGCGCATTCCCTTTCAAGAAAGTGGCAGCCTTGCGTATCTTTGAAGATTCCGTTAAGTTTCCTCCAGCATAAGCTGCATCGAACTACTCTATGAAGGTCAAAGCCTTCAATTGATCCTCAGTTCCTTTGAAAGTTTCAAACTTCACTCCCTGCCCACCTTCCTTGTAATCCTTAAGCTAACTCAAAGGAGCCACATTATCATAAACAGTTGCCCGTAACAGTGGTGCTCCATGATTGTTCATTCCAGCACTCGCATCAACTGTTTTACCTGTGGTATCTGCATTTGGTAGGTAGGGCTGCGAAAAACCAACCATACCAAATTGTGTTCCAGGCACTCGAAATAGGCCATAGGCACCCTGAAAACCTAGTTGGACACCCATGTTCGCGTACATAGGGTTACCCATGCCTGTTTGCATTGTGCCGAACACATTCCCTGGCATATAACCTGTGGAAGGTCCAGCCATAGCTTGAAACACTGAACCACCTCCAAAATAACCATGATAAGTATTAGGTAATGGAAGGGTCTGACGCATAGCGTGTTCATTACTCCCTTGACCATTCACAAACGGTTCCTGTCCAACTAAAGCAAGCTGCTTTGGATCATTGGACACCGCTAGTTGCTCAACCACATGGGCTTTCCCTCGAGCATCATGAGTCCTCTACGCATTGGAAATGTCCTTTTCCTGCAACGGCTCAGTCATGCCCTATGTAGGAGGCTGAAAACCCTGTGTCGGAGCCTGTGAGAACTCCTGCATCCTTGGGTTGTTAGCCAACTATTGAAACATATCCATACAGCAACGCAGTTGAGTTCTAAACAAGTTGTCCTCTTCTTTAAGAGTTGAAGGAATTTTCTCTGTGCCATGTGAGGAAGATCCCTCTTCAGGTACTTGGTCTCTCTTCTCTGCCATATCGACAAGATCTGTGTTGCTTTCACCCACAACAATCCACGCTGCACTTTTTGAAGAAAAAGTGACTATCCCGTCGATAGAACCATAAAACCGGCCTGTACAACGTAGAGGGCGGTACTATTTCAATCACCTATTAACTTTACACAGAGCACTGAGAAGGGAAGAGAACACAGTTGCGTCCAGCGACTAGAATTTCACTGCGCACACGAGACCGACACCTTGTAGGCCCCAAAGACTGGCGCCCTTCTTTTATTCAAATTAAGGTAGACGATCCGACCACTTAGCACAAGCTTTCACAAAGCTGTCCAAACCTGGCGAGAGCTGAAAACGCAGGTTTTCGACCTGATTTTGGCAACATAACGACGCAAAAACCCCTGTAGGTCAAAAGCACCTGTCTAGGACGGATTCCCTCGCTATCTAGAAGCTTTCTAGTGAGCTGTCACAGAATTTCAGCGGGCTATAATTCCCTGTTTTTCACTGCCGGGTGCCCAAAAGCTTGTACACGCATCCCAAGGCTCTCACGAGGCTGCCCCGATGTTCCCTTGCAGTTTAGGTGCGAAACCCTAAACCTGCAAAAAAACACAGCAGGTTGTAATTCGCTGTTTCAGATCGTTTTTAGCGGAGCGAACACGCCTACGCGTGTCCCAAGGACTCCCGCACGCAATGGGACAGTTCCCCTGTGAATTGGACGAGTTATCACATGAGAAAACTCTCCGAACTCGCAATTTCTCGCGATGGAACTGTGCGTACCTGTGGGGGATTAGCAATTAGCTAATCCGGTTCCTGTTCAGAAGGCTCTTGCCTTGGCAAACGCGCATTAACCACCAGAACTGTACATGTTCAACTGAGTAGCCCAACTAGTGGGGCATTACCATATGTGCCAAAGGGGAGAGAGAGATGCACGAGAGCAAATCATCACGCTACATGAGACAGAGGAGAAGGCAAGCTTTCCATTAAAGCTGTAGACCTGCATCCACTACTCACACACACACTGTAGGTCACTTATGAGTCAAATCAGCCTCCTCTCTCAAATTGGGCGCCCCCTCTTGCTGATGGAAGTGGAAAACTGCACCAAGAGCCGCCATGTGTCCAGTTTGCCCCTTTTGAGTTAATTCTCTAGTTCCCACTGACTTATAAAGTTGTAAGTGACTTTCCGAGTGGCCCAGATTTCATTTGGCGCACACAAGCTTCCATACTCATCAGAATTCAGTGCTAACTGGCCGAGCAGTCCCAGACTGACCGACCCAGACTCCCGCTGTGAGAAACCTATTCGACCGCAGCCGTTTCACATTGGCCATGCAATGTCCACTTGCACCTTTTCAAGGGTTCCGAGGAAAACAAGTAAAAATAAAAATAAATAAAAATACCTAGTACTTATTTACAGAAGGCAACAGGAAAAATACACCTCCTGGTGACAAATGCTCAGACTTCTTAATACTTCCCCCCTAAATAACCATCGAAGTCCAGGCCATGAGTAACAACAAAAATACTTCCCCCATAAATATCCACAAGGGTCCGGGCCAAGAGTAAAAACAACACTTTTCAAACATTCAATACTCTCTCTCCAAATAACCACAAGGGTCCGGGCCATGAGTATGAACAAGCATTCTCAACATCAATTCTCTTCAATACTCCACTCGGGAGTAAATCACCAATCATTGAAACCAATCTTAAAACCATAGTCAAACAATTCAAATCGGCACCAAGACAGGTTTAAAACAGATACCATGTATTTCCAACAAATTCCAAATAGGATCTCCAAACAAGTTCTCAAACAGTTTCAAACTTAAAAAGCAATCTCGACATCAGTGAAGCTTGAAAAGTCGATTGACTTTCCATCCTGAAACTTGCACCAAAAATTAGGGTTAGGTCCTTCTATAAGGTCATAGCCGATTGTAGCATGGTCCATCAGCTCTTGGATAGAAAGTGTCCCTGTGGCGGTGATGGTAGTTCCAAGATATAGCAATCTCACTGGACCTCCAAGGTTATTAGCTCGAGAAGAGACACTTGTTGCGAGGGTTTCAAAAATTTCAACTCGTATTCTGCTAGGGGTTTTGTGGCAAGCATTTCGAGATACCCCACTCTGCCAGAAGCTGCACTGCGAAGAAAGATATCTGAAGGCATACGACTTCGGGCAAAAAATTTCTTGAAAGCTTGCCAAGTCCTTGGAGTGTGCAACTTGGCAGCTATACACATCCACCACTATTGTCACGTGCACATCTAACCCTATGTGTACGTGGACGAGCTACTTCATGACAAGGGTTCAGTTCAGTTAGCTTAGGAAGTGTTCTGGCACTTTTGTGAGTCTGTTCGCAAACCGTGCATGTCCAGACACTTCGAGTAGATGCATATCCTTTGGTTGCACACAACATGATCATCAGATTACCATCAAAACCCATCAAGAGCATTTTTACAGTGCACAGATCCTTTTTCCCTATTTTAGCCATTTTTCACTTATTATTATTAAGTGAAAATTTGTTGGGAACTGGGTAGGGCAATTTTGACAAGCATGTATATAAGAAACCCTAGCGCTAGCATTTCCTGGCAGAAGAGGCAGCAGGGACCAAGTGTCCAACAGAGCACCTTCTCAGCAAGACTCCTCGGTAGGCAACCTAGCGTTTTCCAACCAACAGACTAAAGACTAGCCTAGCCTTTTTCATCAAGGACCAAAGACCAAGAGCCAATGTTTTTAGCATTGCAGATCAGCCAACGTTTTGCATTTGCAAATCAACTTGGCGACACCAAGACCTAGCAGAAGCATAGCGTTTTTGCAGTAGACCCCAGATCAGCCCTAGCTTTTTTGGACAGCAGAACCCTTAGCGTTTTGCAGATTCACCGCGACAGGACCAGCACATGCATTAGCGTTTTGCATTTTCAGCATCAAGACACCGCAGAACAGCCCCGAACTTTGCAGATCTCACATTCCCGCAGTAGATCCTCGCCGCACGGTTAGATCAGCCCAAGTTTGCAGATTCAGCCTAGAAAATGTAGATTTCAGCATCTGCGTTTTCAACATGTCGTCGTCGCATCGTCGTCATCGCCGTCGTCATCAACATAGAGTCAAAAATTCAGCAAATACAAGATTTGCAGATTTCAGCCCTTAGCGTTTTCAGTTTTCAGCCCGTCTCATCTTCGTCCTCATCGTCGTCGACATTGTCGGCAAGTCCATAGCATTGTAGAGATTTGTGCAATCAATGGTAGACCACTCTTGCCATAGAGAGCGGGGCCTTCGGAGGAGGGTTTGACAACATTCTGGTGTCGTATTCTTCTTTCTCTATCTCTCAGTCTCAGCACCTTCATTCACAGTGTTCACCACTTTGTTTGTGTCCATTGCACTCTCTCACTAAAGAAACGGAAGGCTCTCCCTTCCGTAAGTAAAAGGAACCCTTGAGCACAATTCGGAGCACTCATCTTGAGCAAAGTTCAACATTCACTTCCGTTGCATTTTACATTGGTATCAGAGCTTTGGCAGTGTTCTGTATCACTCAAGGAAAGAACCACAAAAAAAAAATATATATATATATACTTTTTGCGGTCGCATGTATCCCAAGTCCACTTGGGCGTGTTGATTCCTAATCGTGTTTTTGAAGAGTGACAAGAATCCCAAGAAAGAAGGGCTTGTCCAGCCTCCCCTTGTTCTCTTTTCACTCATTGAGAGCGGACCGTGAACTTAGCGGCCGGCCAATCGACGTGAAGTGGAAAAAAGCAACCTTGGTGTGAGCGCAAGGCCGCCCGGGGGTAGGCCCGCGGGAAAGAGAAGACTCGAGTAAGAGAAGATCCTTCTCTAACACAGATTGCAAGCTAAAGAAGAACCCCAAGACCCTCAAGAACCTCATGAACCCAAGAACCACAAGAACCCAAGTTCCTCGTGAACTTAAGAACCCAAGACTTCACTGTATGGTCATCACCCGAAGCGAAATGGATACTTCGCATGGAGGTGATGAGCATGGAAGTGGCAAAGAAGAATTTTCCTCACCAGGAGGTTTTTTTGAAACCCCCCCCTCTTCATCTACGCCAAGGATTGCACCAACTCCTATGGAGGCTTTCGACAAGATGATCATGGAGAGGAAGTTAGAACGCGATGCAAGAAAGGCAAAATAAGCTGGTAAACACAAAGAAAGAAAAGCAGAAATGGATTGTGAGCACAAAGAAAGAAGGGCCGAAATGGATCGCGAGCACAAAGAAAGAAGAGCCGAATTGGATCGTGAGTGCGAAGAAAGACAGTTAGCCTTTGAGCGTGTGCGCGAGCAAGCGCGCTTGGCGGCCGAAGAAAGAATGGCAGCCCTAGAGCGTGAGCGCTAGCAAGCACGCTTGGCAGTCGAAGAAAGAATGGCAGCCTTGGAGCGTCAACGCGAGCAAGCACGCTTGGCGGCCGACGAAAGAAAGGCAGCTATTGAGCTAGAGCATGTGCAATCATGCGAAGCGCAACGAGTAGCGGCCGAAGACAGAAGGGTCGCCTTGGAGAAGGAGACTCTCTCAGTCTCTTCTTTTCCAAAGCACAACACACATGATTTGCTTGATAATGATGAGCATGATGATTTGCATGATCAAGATGTGATTACGAGCATGATGATTTGCAGGATAATGATGTGATTGTTCACAAGGATGATGGTTTAGTTGATACTTTGTCTAGTGAAGCTAACCTCATTACAGATTCGATCAATCACGAAGAACCGATCTTGGCTCTCGAGTCGAGGTCCAAAGAACCCCCACAGGAAGTATTTTGTGTTCGAATGATTAGTCAGCACGCATTGTTCGAGTGTTTTATTCGTGATGCTTTCTTGTATTTTAGTCATTGTCCTTATGTGATCCCTTTTCATAGGCATGTCATATGGTACGATGAACACGATTCACTCATGAATAAGCACGGATGTATGCGGATTACTCATGAAAAGATGAAATGTTTGCACCCAAGGAATTCACATTCCATGTCTCTTCCTTGGCATGACACAGTATCCGAAAGAGCACAAGAAGGATTGAGCATCAATCAACGGCATTTCCACTGTGATTTGCCACAGTTGATTGATTTCGATCAGAAAGTCAAGATTCGATTCCATTGTTTGCGTGTGTTTGATGAAGGTTTGACACTCCGTCTCTATGTTCATCTACATTGCATGCACAGTATTTAAAGAAGACTAGAATTTTTCCAATCACTTTACATGGAATGGGTATGTTCATGTTTTTGTGTTGAAAGTGGTTTCGGGAATTTTCATACTCGGAGATTCTTGACGAAGGTAGACGCATGACTATGGACGAAGTTGAAGCATTGAAGGAGCCACGAAAGACTGTGTCGCTTTCGGCGCGGCCCAAAGAAGCAAGCGTTGCAGACCTTTATGAAGTTCAAGTATCGCATGACCCACGCATCAGAGTGGGCCGGCAAAGAGTCCTTTCCAGGATTCCAGACGCTGTTGACGATCTCCCTCGATGCCATATAGTTCGGTACCAGTACCTCACTTTGAAAAGGAGGGGATGTCACGTGCACATCTAACCCTATGTCTACGTGGACAAGCTACTCATGACAAGGGTTCAGTTCAGTTAGCTTAGGAAGTGTTTTGGCACTTTTGTGAGTCTGTTCGCAGACCGTGCTTGTCCAGACACTTAGAGTAGATGCATATCCTCTGGTTGCACACAGCATGATCATCAGATTACCATCAAAACCCATGAAGAGCATTTTTACAATGCACAGATCCTTTTTCCCTATTTTAGCCATTTTTCTCTTATTATTATTAAGTGACTTTTGTTGGGAACTGGGTAGGGCAATTTTGACAAGCATGTATATAAGAAACCCTAGCACTAGCTTTTCCTGGCAGAAGAGGCAGCACGGACCAAGTATCCAAGAGAGCATCTTCTCAGCAAGACTCCCCGGCAAGCAACCTAGCGTTTTCCAGCCAACACACCAAAGACCAGCCTAGTGTTTTTCATCAAGGATCAAAAACCAAGAGCCAGCGTTTTCAGCATTGCAGATCAGCCAGCGGTTTGCATTTGCAGATCAACCTGGCGACAACAAGACCCAGCAAAGCATAGCGTTTTTGCAGTAGACTCCAGATCAGCCCTAGCGTTTTTGGACAGCAAAACCCTTAGCATTTTGTGGATTCGCCGCGACAGGACCAGCACACGCATTAGCGTTTTGCATTTTCAGCATCAAGACACCGCAGAACAGCCCTGAACTTTGCAAATCTCACCTTCCCGCAGCAGATCTTCGCCGCACAATTAGATCAGCCCAAGTTTGCAAATTCAGCCCGGAAAATGCAAATTTCAGCGTCTGCGTTTTCAGCATGTCATCGTCGCATCGCCGTCGTCATCGCTGTAGAGTCAAAATTCAACAGATGCAAGATTTGCAGATTTCAGCCCTTAGCATTTTCAGTTTTCAGCCCGTCTCGTCGTTCTCCTCATCGTTGTCGACATCGCCGGCAAGTCCATAGCATTGTAGATATTTGTGCAATCAATAGTAGATCGCTCTCGCCATAGAGAGTGGGGCCTTCGGAGGAGGGTTTGACAACATTCTGGCATCGTATTCTTCTCTCTATATCTCTAAGTCTCAGCACCTTCATTCACAGTGTTCGCCACTTTGTTTGTGTCCATTGCACTCTCTCACTAAAGGAACGGAAGGCTCTCCCTTCCATAAGTAAAAGGAACCCTTGAGCACAGTTCGGAGCACTCATCTTGAGCAAAGTTCAACATTTACTTCCGCTGCACCTTACAACTGCATGGCATTGCCTCTGAGAAAAACAACGGCTTGAAAAAAGAAAATCATTGATCCTTCTTTGCGAGAGTGATCCTTATGGCTTATGCCCTGTAAGACAGAGCGATGAAGACGAGAGCCCGCCCGATGTGCAATGAAGTAAGGGTGGGAGTGAATACAAAGCTTGTGAGTTCACAGCTTTAATGGCGTCCGATTTCTAACGATGATTGCTTGTCTGCCAACTACTGCATTTGCTCCACATGCATCCACTCGTGAAAGCCTAATTTGCAGAGGAAATACACATCAAAATGCCTCCTTTGTTTTGGAGAGCGGTGAGACTGATTTGTTTCAACATTCACAGAAATCACCTTCACCATTTTTTCCAGATGGGTGAGCCAGATTGACTTGTGGGTTCATAAATATTCTGTCACAATTTCATTGCACAATCTTAGAATACTCTCGGAGCGCTTCGATGGGCTGGAAGTACAATGCAAGTTTGCTACTCATAGGCTCTGTTGTCATCATATGGATTACCTCTGTAGAAGTTACACAGGTGTTCTCCCATCGCACGAGGGAGTAGGGGCAAAGGAAGGCAAGTGTCTCTGTAAGAGAAAAGCGCTTTGTGGGAGCATAGCCAAATCAGGCAACCACTCAACTTAGCGTGCTCGCTGCTGCTGTCTCCCCCCTACCCCTTGCTCGCCATCGCCCCCTCCCGCTCCTTGCGCGCCCTGCCCGTTGCCTGCCCCTAGGGTAGTCGCCACCAGTTAAGCTCTTCAGAAAAAGGTGTGCAAGCCAGTATGCAACTTTCCTTTGTGTGCGACAAGCCTACCCACTGCCCTGCCCGCCTACACACTGCCTTTAGCCCGTCGCCTCTCCATTCCCACTTGACGGGCCTCGCCTACACCCTCGACATGCTAAGTCCAGCAAGAGATTCCTCATTCGTCGACGCTTCTCCGTCTTTTCTTCACAGCAGCAGACACAGATAGAGGCTCAAGCTCTGCTACAGAGGGACTCCAATGAAGTCCTCTCATCCGACCCTACTGAGCCCACCATTTGGCTTGCTCTCACCAATAGAGCAAGCGAGCCTAGCCGCAGAGGTGGAACGCATGCAGGCGACTTCCGTCATCTACAAGATTCTCGACACCAGACCCAACAGAGGAGAGTTGCGTGATCTTCTCCAAGCCTACCTTCTCGCAGAGGTGGGCAAGATCTTGGATGTTCAGTTCCTCGGACGCGGCTACTATCAGATAGAGTTTGAGACCTCCGAGATGGCGTCCAAGGTCATCGCCATGAGCCCCTTGACCATCCGAGCAATTCGAGCCCACTTTCGACAGTGGAGACATGGTTTTGACCCAGCTTCAGATGTTTTGGTAGAGGAGGCAAACCTTCCCATCTCCGTCTGCTTTCCTGGTTTGAGGAAGGAGTACCTACCACTTGTCCAAGATAGGCTCAGAGATTGGGACTATCTTGGAGACACCTCGCACGGCAGCCTCAGTAGCTGCCAAGGCGATCGACATTCCTTCAATACGTGTTCTGGTTAGGGACACCCACTCTCCGGAAGGTCATCCTACTTCCTCGGGTGAGTGGGGGCTGGTTTCGACAGAACGTGGACTATTCGGGCCTCCCGAATCAGTGTTTCATTTGTCAACAGATGGGCCATCTTGCGAAGACCTGTCCACGGAGGAGACCCCGACCTACACCACACGCCCAGGCCCAGCCCTCAAGGACTGGCCAGCAGCATCAGGCAGAGTCACAGAGCACGCTGGCAGAGCCACCCTCCGAGCCTGGGGCTCAAGCGAAGGAGGATTGGCAGCAGGTTCGGGTCGACGTCGGCAGGGACCACCGCGCCAGCCTGGCACTCATAGTGGTCCTCAAGCTCTTGCCTAGCAACAATGGATTCCCACGGGAAACCGATTCGACCCTCTTCAGCAAGACGAAGTCCCTGCTCCAGCCTCACCCTCGACAACCCCTCCTCCCCCCCAGTTCCCCTCCTCTTCCCCCCCCCCCCTCCCCTTCTCCTTCTCCCTCTGTCTCTCCATCTCGCCCTCCTACCTTGCCAATCCCCCTCGCCCCCTGCTCCCTCCCTCACCTCCTCCCGCTCCAGTCGTGTCTCTTCACCAAGAGATGTGTCTTTTCATTTATGTCTCTTCGTCTCCTATATAAGGAGCCTATTGTACTCAATTTTTAAGAAGTCATCAATCAATCAAACACAGAGTCTTCTAAGTCTTTCTTTGAGTTCAGTTCAGTTTCTTAAGTCTTAATCATGAGTTTAGTACTTAATAAAGGATTAGTACCTAGAATCCTCACAGAGTTGATTGGGACTTTTTGGAGGGCACTCTACGCAGGATGGGCTTCTCAGATGCTTGGATCATAGGTGTGTCAACTCTGTACAGACGGGCACACAATCAGGTACTTTTGTCAGAAGTTAGAGGTGATCGTTTCATGCTCACACGTTCGGTCAGATAGGGCTGCCCTCTTGCCCCCTTCCTCTTTCTATTCTATATTGAGGCAATGAGCAGGTTTTTGGTTTCAGAGCAGGTTGGTTTACGTGGCTTAGCGCTCCCAATTCAGGGAGATGGATGGCCTGGAGGCCAACCTTCACACGTGTGAGCAGGCTCTTGAGACTTTTTGTTGTGCATCAGACGCACTGATCAACTGGAGAAAGACAGTGGCTTTGTCGGTTGGTAGTGCTCCTACGCTTGATTGGATGCCAAGTGAGGGTTTCAAGTGGATTCCCCCAGGGACTGCAATTCGATACTTGGGCTGTCAAGTTGGTTTGGACTTGTCTCCCGAGCAGCACATTGCTCCCCTCCTCCTGTCCATCAGGAGGAAGTTGTTACATTGGAGCTCCGCACGACTTTCTCTGGCAGGTAGAGTTGTAGGGGCCAACCAGATGTTGTTGGCTACTATGTGGTACATCACTTCTTGTTCGATCTTTTTGAGTTCTTGTATCGGCCAAGTAGAGAGGCTGATCAAGAACTTCCTTTGGTCAGGGCGTGACACTCAGATAGCCCGGGCCAAACTGGCATGGCATGTCATCATTCTTCCTTGTTCTCAAGGAGGATTGGGAATCATAGACCCAGCACAGCACAGCAAAGCCCTTCTTGGGAAGTTTATCGTCAAAGGACTTCTTCCAAGAGAGGAGCCCTAAAAGGAGTTCTTGCTTAGTGGCTTAGTGCTAGGGTACCTCAGGCTGGAGGCCCCTGGCGACCCTTGACTAGATGGATTTTCACAGAGATGCGCAGAGTTGGCTTGAGCAAGAGATTGGAGGACCGCGTTGCTGTGAGTGCTCCGAACTTGGGAGCAACTGCGGAGAGGCCTGGAGCAGCGCCAGCCTACTTGCACGGAGGAGCACCTGAGACGGCTCCTTGTTTGGAACCCCATGGTTAGCACTTAGAGAGGCCACTTGGTTGGTAATCGGCCTCATGTTTCCTAGGGTCCCATGGCAGAGGGTCCAGCATGCACTTTAGGTGACTGGCTACAATTTTCAGGCTTGTCAGAGGAGCTTCAAGGCATTCAGCTACAGGGCATGAGAGGGGTGCAAAGCATGTGTCAAGACATCTCAGAGGCAGTACCAGCTGAGTGGCTCACACCTCTCGAGTCAGCAACACCCAGATGGATGGGGGCCTTCACGCGACTGGAGGTTCTCATCTCAGTTCGGGCTTGCTCAGAGACTATACCCTCCCTGTTTTTCGAGCTACAGGGTGAGGGACGCTTACACCGAGTTACAGTAGAGGCCCCACAGGTGGCAAAGTGTTGTTTTCAAAGGATCCGAGTGGTGGGCATCTGTGGAAGGACTTGTGTCATAGATCCCGACCCAACAGCTCTTGAGACTGGTCACTAGAGACTGTGGGCTTGGGAGAGCTGTCCACTGGCACGAGTAAAGTGGGATCCTAGAGAGTGGCTTTGGAGGGACCCTTTCTCCTCAACAGACCATCCACGTGTTCCTTTCTTTTAGTACACTGTTCGACTGGGACGTGTAACAAACTGCTGACGTGTCTACCTACTGAAGAACGGAGCTACTGGCCGAGGGGCCTAAACCCTAAGAAGAACAAGTAACAGGAGATGTAACAAACTGATGACGAGGTTGCCCGAAAGCAGAAACCCTAACCCTAATTTCTCCCAAAAACCCTAACTGCTGAAACCCTAATTTTGGAAACCCTAACCCTAAAACCTTGCAAACCCTAATTCTACTGCCAAAACCCTAAAACTGCAAAAACCCTAACCCTAACCCTAAGGGCAAATTTCCGTGTTTTGCGCTGGCTGATGACGTCGTAGGCTGTACAGATTTCCGTGATTTACGTTGGCAACATTTTGGCTTTGCTTTTGGACCAGAAGCTTTTGAGTTTTAAAGGCTTTTACTGTAATTGCTTTTCAAGCCAAGGGCCTTTAAATATGAGGCTAGGGCTCATTCTCTGGCATGCTTCCTGGAGAAGGTGCAAAGTCTGGAGTACCGGCTTGTACTTTGATTGCAATATAAAGAAACACCAAAAGGGGCGCCAAGGTTTGGGGCCAATACTCTTTGAGGTGGAATTCCGCCACTCCGTGTCACGTGTGGTCTCTCTCTTTCAGTTCAGTTGTTATTGAAGTGTTAAAAGTCTGTTCAGTCTGTTCTTTTGTATTAGCACGTGGTGCTCGCCTTGTGATAGTGGTATCAAAGCATCAGGCGTGTGCTTTTCTGAAAGCATACCGGTCCTATAAAGAGCAGACGGAGGTTCCAATTATCGGACTTATTAGCCACTCCCACCCTTACTTCATCGCGCATCGGGCGCGCTCCCGTCTTCACTGCAGTGTCTTACAAGGCATAAGCCAATCAAGATCACTTGCAAGAGAAGGATCCAGATTTGTTTCAAGTCATTGTTTTTTTCTCAAAAGCAGTGCCCTGCAGATGTTGATGTCTACAGCTACCAAGCAGCATACTCCAAGTACTTGGCAAGCTTTCAAGAAAATTTTTGCCCGAAGTTATATGGTTTCTGACATCTTCCTTCGGAGTGCAACTTCTGGCAGAGTGGGGTATCCTGAAACGCTTGCCATGGAAACCCTAGCAGAAAATTTCTCGACATCTCTCAATGATGTCTCTTCTCGAGTTGATAACCTTGGAAGTTCGGTACGATTGCTATATTGGGACTATCTTTGCCGCCAAAGAAACACTATCTGTCCAAGAGCTGATGGACCATGTTGTGCTCGACTACGACCTTATGGAATGAACCTAACCCTAATTTTTGGTGCAGGTTTCAGGATGGAAAGTCAATCGACTTTTCGAGCTCGACTGATGTCGAGATTGCTTTTTAAGTTTGAGTTCTGTTTGAACTTGTTTGGTAATCCTGTTTGGAATTTGTTTGAAATGGATGGTATCTGTTTTGAACCTGTTTTGGTGCCGATTTGAATTGTTTGACTCTGGTTTGATATTGGTTTCAATGATTGGTGATTTTACTCCCGGGTGGAGAAATGAGAAATAATGTTTGAGAATGCTTGTTCATACTCATGGCCCGGACCCTTGTGGTTATTTGCGGAGGGAGTATTGAATGATTGAAAAGTGTTGTTTTTACTCATGGCTCGGACCCTTGTGGTTATTTACGGGGGGAGTATTGTTGTTGTTACTCATGGCCCGGACCTGGATGGTTATGCGAGAGGAGTATTGAGAAGTCTGAGCAATGGTTACTCTCAGCACCTCCAAACGACGCAAGCTGCGGTCTGGGGGCATTCATCGCCCGAACCTTTTTAGGCTATTTGCGGGAGGAGTGATGAGGGAGTCGTTGAACAACTCATGGCCCGGACCTAGATGGTTATTTGCGGGGGGAGTGTTCATCAACGGCTTTATGTTTCTATGTCTTGTAACATGTATATGTAAGCATTTGTGTTGCATTGTGATGTGCCAACTATTGAAAATTCCTAATTGGATGAGATTGCCCGGGTATGTAATTTTAGTGCATCAAGACACCCGTGGAAGATCAGTACGGTCTGGGTGTGATGGCTAATTTTACTACGCCGGAATATCAAGAGTTCCGATCTGGACGAAAGAAGAAGCTAACTCCTTGATCAAAATAGCCGAAAGGAGAAGCTAACTCCGTGATCAAAACAGCCGAAAGGAGAAGCTAACTCCTTGATCAAAAGAGCAGAAAGGAGAAGCTAACTCCTTAATAAAAAGAGCAAACTTATTGTCCCTTGGAATGTCCCCTCAAAAATTTTTGAGCTGACTTGAGTTGTTTTGTAGATATGCTGTAATCGAGGACGATTACTCTCTTTCAAGAAGGGGAGATGTAACAAACTGCTGACGTGTCGACCTACTGAAGAATGGAGCTACCGGCCGAGGGGCCTAAACCCTAAGAAGAACAAGTAACAAGAGATGTAACAAACTAATGACGTGGTTGCCCGAGAGCAAAAACCCTAACCCTAATTTTTGCCCAAAACCCTAATTTTGGAAACCCTAACCCTAAAACCTGCAAACCCTAACTTTGGAAACCCTAACCCTAAAACCTGCAAACCCTAATTCTGCTGCCAAAAACCCTAACCCTAACCCTAAGGGCAGATTTTCGCGTTTTGCACTGCCTGATGACGTGGCAAGCTGTACGGATTTCCGTGATTTACGCTGGTAGCTTTTTGTCTTTGCTTTTGGACCAAAAGCTTTTGAGTTTTAAAGGCTTTTACTATAACTGCTTTTCAGGCCAAGGGCCTTTAAATATGAGGCTAGGGCTCATTCTCTGGCATGCTTCCCGGAGAAGAGGCAGAGTTTGGAGTACCGGCTTGTACTTTGATGATGCAATATAAAGAAACATCGAAAGGGGCACCAAGGTTTGGGGCCAATACTCTTTGGAGTCGAATTCTGCCACTCCGTGTCGCGTGTGGTCTCTCTCTCAATTCAGTTGTTATTGAAGTGTTAAAAGTCTGTTCAGTCTATTCTTTTCTATTGGCACGTGGTGCCCGCCTTGTGACAGGACGTCACATACGGACAACGCAGAGAGAGGCTCGTCCTACTGTAGCACCTCATTGGCAGGAGGAGGGTCTCACAGCTGAGTTCTTGGCAACTTTTTGGGAGAGGTTGTGGGACTCCAAACAGCCGAGGCGAGTCACTTTGTTCCAGTGGCTGGTTGCACACCGAGCTACAACAGTTGGGAGTTGGCTTGTACATAGTGGTCTCTCGACCGCATGTGCAGCTTGTGACCATCTTGTGGAGAGTCAGTATCACTGTGTCCTTTGGCACATCAGATGTGGCTTTGTGTTCGTCGGCTGATGCCAGCTCTTTCCACAGCTCCGCAGTACACTTGGGAGGCAGCTGCCTCGTCCACTCTCATGGACCCGGCACTTCAGTTTGAGCTATCCTCCACTAGCACGATGATAGTGATGTAGGGGGGTCAACCTACACTCCAGCCTGCTACACAGCTTACTCCACAGCAGTGGTGCCGTGAGAGAGAGGAGTGTTGGGAGCTCATCAGTGGCCTGACACTCTGGTTCATATGGCGGGCCCGCTACTTCCGCATCTTCGAGGCTCGCCCTGTACCACCAGCAGAGACTGTTCGGGATCTTTGGCTAGAGCTGATTCATACTCTCAGAGGACAGTTCGAGAGACTCCAGGGCAGCTCCGACCGCATGCGGGAACGCAGAGAGGCTTTCCTTCGACTCTGGCGTCCTGGGCCTTTTTTCACCATGGTCCAAGGTGTGCTCAGATGGCACTACCTTTCCCTCCTCCCATCTCTTGATTTAGCCTCATTGTACCTATGCTGTTTTTTCATTGGGAGAGTCTCCCTATCATGAGGAGACTCTTGTAGAGGTGGTTGTAGCCCTAAGGGCAGTTTCATTAACTAATAGAAGGATCTTTTTCTCGGAAAAAAAAAAGTAAGGGTGGGAGTGGCTATTAAGTCCGGGGTCGGGACACGAAGATTCTTTCTTTATTAGAATTTCCAATAAACTTTGGAAGTGCCAAAGTGCATTGTCTGCTCTTTGGTAGGACCAATATGCTTTGAGAAAAGCACACACCTGAAGCTATGATACCACTGTCACGAGACGGGCACCACGTGCCAACGAAAAATAACAGACTGAACAACTTTAAGCACTTCAAATAACGATTGAACTCAAAGAGATAGACGACACGAGACGAGACGTGGTGGAATTCCACCCCAAGAGAGCAATGGCCCCAAACCTTGGAGCCCCTTTCAATATTTCTTTATATTGCTTGAACTCAGTACATTGTCGGTACTCACACTTGGCACGTTCACTCAGAAGAGTGCCAAAGAATGAGCCCTCTGCATATATTAAAAGGCCCTTGGCCTTAAAAAGCAGTTACATGAAAAGCTTGAAACTCAAAAGCGTCTGGCCCAAAAGCTAGCACTGAAAATCAGCCAGTGTAAATCATGGAAATCGGTACACTTGCCACACCATCATGTCAGCACGAATTGCGGAAATCCATACAACTGCCACATCATCATGTCAGCGCAAATTCCAAGAATCCGTATAGCTGCTACATCATCAGTTCTTCGCGTGTGTGTGTGTGGGCTTGCTTTATTTTAATGCCTTTATGTCACTTGGGCCCCATAAGACGAGGTCCCATAAGTTGGTGGGAACTCTTCTTTAAAAGTTGGCCACTCGGCAAGACTTTGTAAGTCGGTAAAACTTCTTTTGCTGCTTCGGCTTCTTCTACTTAGGATTCTTCAGTGGCTTGACACGTCAGCAATGTGTGACAGGGGGGGAGGGGAGAGTACAAAAGAGGGAAAATACAAGAGAGAGACGATGGAGCATTTGAGAGAGAGATAGAGAAAGAGAGAGTATGGACAAGGACAAGGACAAGGCGCAACTCTGTTATCACAAGAAAAAACAAGGCTGTACACACTACAATGCCAAAATGGGCTGACCTCCACCTCCCTATATAGGGAAGTAAAATAAAATGCCCGACCTACATCTCAATAACCAGTGTCATATAAATGAGAATATGAAGGGTCAAAAACATCTAAATAGGGCGCCCAACAAAAAGGCCACAAGTGGTACACTAGACAAAATCTAAGAAAAATCCCCTATCATGCCTAGACTCTAGAAAAGCCTCACAATAGCCACACTCACAAGATCCGTACAAGAAAACTGTAAGGTGCAGCGGAATGAATGTTGTATTTTCTCAAGATTAGTGATCTTTATTGCTCAAGGTTCCTTTTAGTTCTTAGCTAAAGAGAGAGCTTTCCGTCTTATGGAGAGTGCTATGATCACGAACAAAGTGAGTGGATTGTGCGTGCAAGTGAATGAGACTGAGAGAAGGAGAGAGAAGAGATACGACACCGAGAGGTTGTAAAACCCTCCTCCGAAGGCCCCACTCTCGTAGGCAAGAGTGGTCTACTTTGATTGCACAAATGTGTACAATGCGAATGCAATGGACTGATGCAATGGGACTATGCCGATGACGACGACGGTGGTGACGACAACGACTTGATGGCTAAAATCTGAGATCTTCTAATCGCTGAATTTAGGGACTGTTTCGGTGGTTGAAAATGACTGTTTTGGCTGCGTTTTTATGGCTGAAAATGGGGGATCATCTGCAACCGTCTTGGGGTGGTTCTGCTACTGTGCATAAGGCTGAAAATGTTGTGGTCTAATGCAGTTTAGGGCTGAAAACAAAAACGCTGGCTGAACCTATCTCTTGCCAAAAACGCAAGGCAGATCTAGGTCAGAGAACCAAAAACGCTGGGCCTTGGGGCTGAAATCGTTGAGGATTGCAAGGGTTAGCTAGCGTTAGTAGAGCCTACTGCTGCTGCTGGTAAAGGGGAAAACGCCAAGCACTGGGGGATGATGGAGATAGCTACTGGAGATGGAAACGCCAGGGATGAGGGAGGTATGGCGATGGATCTGATGCTGAGGGGGGTACTGCTGAGAAGTTGCCTGTTGAGTGGGAAGCTCCTGCTGCCTCTTCTGCCAGAAAGTGCTAACTTGGGTTTGCTTATATGTTAACTTAGCAAAATTGCCCTACCTACTTTTGTTGGAAAGTCACTTAAAAATAATAAGTGAAAATAACCAAAAATAGGAAAATAGGCTAAATGCACTGGAAAATTCCCCTAACTGATGCTAATGGATTCTGATGGGAATTCCGATGCAATCGGAGGATATGCATCTATGCTAAGTGACTGGGCATGCACGGTCTACGAATAGACTCACAAAAGTGCCAGATCACTGCTAATCTAAAATGACTGAACTGACGGGAGCCCTGCTATGGTGTAGCTTGTCCACGGACACATAGGGTTGGGATGTGTCACGTGACAAAAACCCAAGAAATGACCTTCAAAATTCTTAACCCCCACTCTGAGATCGTGAGTACACAACAAGACCAAGGATCTAGGGCATCCTATAACGCGACGGGCACCACGTGCCAACAGAAAAGAACAAACTGAACAACTTTAAGCACTTCAAATGACAACTGAACTGAAAGAGATGCACGACACACGAGACAAGGAGTAGTGGAGTTCCACAGCCCAAGAGAGAACTAGCCCCAAACCCTGGCACCCCACTTTCGGTATTACTTTATATTGCTTCAACTCTGTACAAACCAGTACTCCACCTCCACGCGGAGACGTGCCAGAGAATGAGCCCATGGACTATATTTACAGGCCCTAGGCCGGGTAGGCCCATGAAAAAGAGTATACATGAAAAGTGTGAGCCCCAAAAGCTTCTGGTCTGTCACGTGCACATCTAACCCTATGTGCATGTGGACAAGTTGTACCTACTTCCACGGTTTAGGTAGCCTAGAAAGTGTTTTGGCACCCTTGTGAGCCTGTACGCAGGCCGTGCATGCCCACGCACCTAGAGTAGTTGCATACCCTCTGATTGCACAACCCATAACATTAGCATCATGATCCGGTACCCAACATGAGCAGTTCCACCTCATGTGAACCAGTTCTGACCGCGCGTGGAAGCCACCTCTTACTATGATAAGTGACTTATTAGTATTTCCCAAATCATGGAGATCCCAGCCAAGCTACTCGACCCACCTTCTTGAACCTATATAAGGATGACAGGGGGATGCTAGAAGACGAGATCACCCAGAGTTGAAGACAGAACCACGTAGCACCTGCAGAACTCGCATGACTTGCAATCTCTGGCGTTTTCTCAACAAACAAGACCAGCGTTTTTGCCTTGTGCATCAGCGTTTTCAAGATCAGCCCTTAGCCCTCGCCAGCGGCAAAACCCGCAGCACCTATAGCAGATCCTCTCCACAATGATCCTCCAATTAGCCAACGTTTCCAGATCAGCCTACATCAGCCAGCGTTCTCCAGATTCAGCCCCATCAGTTAGTGTCTTCAAGATCAGCCAGAGATCAGCCCGCGATCTCTAGTTTTCAGCCCTTGAGGCTTGCAGGCCTTGGCGGTAGCAAATCAGCCTTTGCCTTGCAACAGTAGCAGACTCCCATTAGCAGATTCTGATTCTCACAAATTTCAGCCCATCGTCGTCGTCGTCGTCAACTACCACAGCATCTAGAAGCATTGTACCAGACCTTTGTACAATCTAAAGGAAATACCTCTCTAGCAATAGAGAGGAAGGCCTTGGAGGGGGTTCGGGACCCCATCTAGTGTCATCTCTTCTCTCTCTCTCGCACTCTCATGCACTCTCTTCTCTCTCTTCTCTTCTCTCTCTAGCACTCTCATGCACTCGCCACTCATAGTTTTCCACTCTTGTTTTGGTCATTGCACATTCTCTCTCCAAGTACGAAAGGCTCTCCCTTCCGCTAAGTAAAAGAACCCTTGACTCACTGATCACTCATCCTGAGCCATACACCACCATTCACTCCGGCTGCACATTACATGGTCCAAAAGCTGCAGCGTAAATCTGGAAATCCGTACAATCTGCCATGTCAACAGTCAGTGCATTTCACGGACGTCTGTACATAGCCACGTCAACATGACAACGCAATCCGTGGGATGACAGTATAGTCCTACCACGTCATCAGCTTCATTTGCTGGGCAGTTTTTATGAGAGTGGGTCCTACTTTATTTTATTATGGGCCCCATTAAACAGAAACCCAATAAGTTAGTTCACACTTCTTCTATTGCTTCTTCTCTTAGGGTTTAGACCCCTCGGTCAAGATCTGCAGGTTGACTCAGATCTTCAATGACTTGACACATCAGAATTTGTGACACCTCCAGCAAGTTAAGAAGGAATCTGCAAGTCCAATCCACGACTACTTAAGCATATCTCTCTACAGAATACCACAAGGCATCAAGTTAGGCAATCCTATCACCAATGGAAACCAAGTACGCGCAACCACCATCAGTGTCCGCAAGGCACTACGTGGAAGGCTGTGGGAGTCGCACATGCTGGAGTTCCACCACCTGAACACCATGCCATGTGGGCATGTCATCAATAGCTATAGTTTATATGGAGCGTCTCTCTTCATGCACTGAGCACTACACCAGACTAGACTGTTGAAAACTTGAGAGCTCTACACAAACAAGCTCCTCACATCTGAAGATGTCAAGACAAGATCTTTCTTCTCCGAGGACTATCTACCAAGTCGTCCTCGTCCAATCCAAACTTCCAAAAACTCCACAAGTACCATCGATAGAAGTCTAACAAATCCCTCTATGAATCTTTTCGAAATGCTCTTGCAACCCTGCAACTTTTCAATGATTCTACAAATCCCTTTTCGAAATCTATCAAGCAGGTCACCAACTAATTCTTCTTGAATTCATTGCACACAATATCTAATTTGTACCTTTATTTTCAAATCGTTGCCAATTGCAACATCCCTACTTGCACAAACCAAGAGATTCTACCAATCCCTCTTTGAATCTAAATCCTACTTTTCAAGAGATTCTACCATCCCTTTTATCAGATCTTCCGAGACACCAAATCAATTTGTGACTTGGCTTTCTTTACTCTTCAGTCCTCTGCTTATTGTTTTTTCCCTACTGACTTTCCCAGGAAGTAGACCTTATCCTGTTGCCACAATCTCTCTGACCTCTTACTGCTTCTCCTCTTCTTCATCTTTTCCTCAAAGATAAGGTGTTGCTTCTCAATCAATTGCTACGGTTGTAGATTGGATTGCTGTGAGAAGAACATAATCTGAGCTCTAGTACCATTGTAACCGGCATACCATTGGCTAGGCGACAGAATCATTGCAACAATCACCAAGCTAAGCCAAGACAGGAAACAAATGATCTTGAAAGAGAGAACATAACACAGTAGATAGGAGACATAAAGTGGCGGAGTCCCACTCCCAAAAGCCTTGGCCCCTAAGTCAGGCACCCCTTTCAGTACTGCTTTTTTTCTCCCTCACCTCTAAGACCTTGAACAGTTTCTGTTTCTTGGACTTGACTTGATAGGATCTTATCTGGCATGCCATTCATATCTTGATACCTTCTGGTGAGCAGGTTTGCTTCATGACTTTAATTTTGTCTTTCATTCTAAATATCTAAGCACTACATGCTTTTCTACTATTTTGATCGTCTGCTATCAAATGTTCGTGAATATATAAACACTGCCTTGAAAGAGGTTTAAGGCCCAATATGGCAGTGCCCACTATGCATGGAGGAAGCGCCACAAAACTATGATTGAAACGGGAGCCAAGGACACATGTAGAGCCGGAGCTGGTAAGCGAGGGGATAGCTGGGATCAGCTATAGGCTATTTTGTGTCATATCTTCCAAAAGATTTGGACCTGTAAGAAGAGCCTCTTTTATAGGCAAAGCCTTGGTAATTATCAAGTACAAAAAATTTTGTGACATAAACACATGAAACGACAAGAAAATTGACCCAAACGAGCAGAGAGATGATGTGAATAGCACAAACCTGCATACTGAAATACAAAGGCTCCCTTAGGAATGAAATTCATGGCTCGCAAACTCCAACCCTTAAGGTGATCCTTGTGTACAGCAACCTTGACACTAAGACCATGTTGAGTAACCCTGTATTTGCATCTTAGAGAGCAACCACATGCAGGGCCACATTCGATGATGGACAAAAACTCGTTGGAAGGAACCCATTCATCGCTCTTGCTGGACATGCTGAGGCAGTGGAGTCGAGAATCACCGTCATATGCAAGCTCCCCTTCAAGTAAATGTCCACATAAAGGAGGCATTTCCCTCTGCCTCTTCGAAATAGGAGGAGAGTCTGCTTCCATGCACAGCTGGGAATGGTTGGTAGCAGAGTTTGATTCCAAGATCTGACCAGAATTGGAAGCAACGCAGGGGCAAATATCTGCAGAGGGGCTTGGTGGGCGGGCATTAGAAGGTGTTTTGTGTGGAGGTCGAGAGAGAGAGCCCCAGGGAAGCAGGGGAGGGGAAGAACGCAGGATTGAGAAAGGGGAGTAGGAGAAAAGGGGGTAAAGGACGTGGTCCACGGTGTTGAATACGGGCACGGGGAAGCGCTCGAGGCCACGGGCTATGTCGTTGGCACGCAGGAGATTGAGGGAAGCAGCGGTGGCTGCCAAGGCGCGGCAGGTGCGGCCAAGCGAAGCCAAGTCCTTGAGATGCAGCCATGGCATCACCTGGGTAAGAACTGCGATTACCCTGCCCTGTATTTGGGAATCGGCCATTGCATGTTTTGTTGGCGGGGAATAGCTGTTTGAATTACGTACAATTACCCTATGTGGGTGGTGCAAGGGTTAGAGGGCCTTCTCATAGGCCAGCTCAAAGCATTGTTAACGACCGTTTCTGGATTTTGGAATGATCCCATACACAGCTCAAAGCACCGCTGCAAAAAGGTACAGAGCAATTTTGCCTCCGACGTGGGGGGTAGTTCAACCACCCTCTAGATGCTTGAACTACCTCCGAAACTGGCTAGACCCCGCTATTGGGTGTCTACAGAGCTGCTTGTGGACTGGAACAGTCACACAGTGAGACCGGCATCGAGCAGTCTGTTGGTGGAAAATTTCCCAAGTATGGGATGGGAGCGTGCCGCTTAACAGGCCTCTACCTTTGGAGGGCCTCTCTATGAGAAGTGCTTTTAGCGGACCTACGGGAAGGCGCTCTTAGCAAGTCGCAGCCAAAGCCTTGGATGAAACGGTGCCTCCGACAACGAGCACGACAAGAGTAAAGAATTTCCCTTGTAAAATTTTGGGTACTAGTAGACTATAGAAGGACAGCAGGCGCCAGCGAGGGTCGAGCGTGCATTGCGCCCCAAAACTTTGCTCCTGTAACGATGCCACCTCCCGAGCTTCAGTGCTCCAGAATATACTTAAGTTACTTTATTTGGCTCGCTCTGTCTCAGAAAAGCATTATTATTGGCCCCCATATCCTAGAATGTCAAGTAAGGGCCGGTCTGCATGTGGGAGGCAGGTCCGCCGGCTCTAATTGTGACCCAACCTTATTTTATTTTGTGTCCAGCATGCGTCATCAACAAAGCTTTCCTCTCTCAACTCTGCCAATTTTGGCAGAGTTGGTGCTACCCCAGCCTTGCCTAGGGCACAAGACAAACACATTGTTAAGCTTTTAGTTTTCGTCGAATGCTTCCCTCCATGCTTGCTTACGTAAACCTTACCCACGTTGGCCTTGTTTACATAAACTTTACCATCACTGGCCTGGCGTGCGAAATTGCTCTTAGAGATGAGTGCTTCGGAGAGGTGGCCAGTTTGTAAATCCGTCATTTTGTGTGATAGGTTTTTCTACTTACATACGCGGGTTCTCTATTGGGTGTGCCCTAGAGACAAGGAAATTAGAATAAACAAGGCTCGAATGCTTGCCTACACAAAACACGATTGTACAACAAACCTTTGGCAACCACGACACCCGACAAATTTTGTGCTTTCATTGATGCAACAAAGTGTTCTAGCAAACCACCATTTTTGTTCTACATAAAACTCAAAAAGAGCATTGGTTACCACGTAGATGCACGATGGCGAGAGAGAGAGAGACATACATAAAGAGCACATGGAGGGGTCTGGTGATAGATCCATTGAGGTGAACATCCATTCATATTTGCGATGCATATTGTAGCCTCTTCCAAAACTCCAAATTTATTGAATATTTGCAGCAACTTAATGTGCTTAAGCCATGAAAAGTTGAGTCAAAAGGCTTTGTTTTAAGAAGGAAGCAATAGTATCTCCACAGGTGGTCGATAAAAGTGCCTAAAGATAACCTACTTACACTCTAGGCCCTTGCAAGCCATTATATGGGACCCAACTTTTACGTAAGTTTGTGTGTGTAAGTGCACACACAAAGAGAGATATAGATAGATAGATTTCATTATCATCGTAGAAGGTCAAATATGACTATGGGACCAAAAGAAATGTTCTAAGACAAATTTTGAGCAAATCCAAGGGCAAATTGATACAAGAGCAACAATGCTGAAAGAAAATAATTACGCCATGCAACAATTATGTGAACTGATCGACACAAATTTAGATTTTAGAACCATTATGAAAATTGAATACTCTAGACAAAGACGATCTCTTCATACTCGAGACATAACGCAATTCCAGGTGACATACATCCTCTCCAAAATAGTCCATCAACAACCATGTCTATAATGATGGAATCTTTGACTCAATGGCATGTCCATCTCGCCAAAATTGCATAATCTCCTCTTTACAAACGTTTGCAGCTCCCAATGGAACACACATGATCTTTCTTTTTCATGCATTGTCTTATTTGCACCTCCAAAGTTAACAATACGAACAACAATCCAATTTGCACTAGCCTCATCTACCATAAAACCTATAAACTCTGGCTTCTCAAATCCAAGACCACCTTGTTAAGAAGGTCATTTGCACAGGTCTTGGCAAGGCAGATCTGAAGCTCTCTTTTGTTGCTCCCTTGACTTGAAAACGCCCACACATACTCGCATTGAAAGTCCGAATGCCATCGAGACTATGCGTGCAGGGGTTTTATTGGAGTAGCAATGTGGTATTTTTGGCATATTATAATTATTATATCTCACAATCATCATTCGTGTTCATAAAAATATCTCTCTCTCTCTCTCTCTCTCTCTCTCTCTCTCTCTCTCTCTCTGTGTGTGTGTGTGTGTGCGTGAACCCTAGGAAGTTGTGTGTACATGCAAGGAGGGAGGGTTAGGTTACAAGACAGGGGACATATCCCACAACGCAATATGAGGCAGAGAGAGGGGGAGAGAGATGGCTAACCCATTGCCCATTTGGCATTGAGTCAAAGAAAAGCCCTACTGAAAAGAGTCATACTACATGGCCTTAGAGACTTTGTTATGGTAGGCTTAACAAAAACAAAAAAGAAGAAGTTTGCAAAAGATAAAAGAATTTGTGTCTTGGAGGATGCTAAGGTAACATATATGAAACATGCCCAATAGGTAGGATAAAGGGAAAAAGGAAAAGATGATACTCACCCATAATTCTTTTAATTAATTCAATTAACATTTGAGCAACCATCTTCAATGCCATAAATGTCGTGACGAAAACAAGTGATAAAATCACGAGGCCTGCCCTTGAGAGCAAGAGTGAAAGGTAAAAGAGGAAAGTCATATTACAATGACTCAACTTCAAGAGAAAAGTACATCTTGACATGGACAATGCACAAAGTCGTTAAGACTAGCTATTCTAGTGCAAGTGATTAATAACTACATAGAGATTGTCTATAGATGCTCCAACATAGTGTCTAGGATGCAATCTTATTGCGATGTACACGTTTTACATATCTTGCAATAGTCATAGAAGAGTCACATATTTCTTCCTTTTGCAGCTTGAGGAGGATCGATAAGCTATTGAAGCAACCGTTCCAGAAAGAGTTCTACAAGCTTATCCACCATGAAATTCAATGCAAGTGTGGACAAGTTGATGAAGGTAAATTTTCTGCTCTAGACCATAGCCAAGGAAGAAGAAGTTTAACACTTGGGGTCCCTTGTTCTCGTCAGAGGATGATTGTAGACCATCTCGTGGATTATATTTTTCTCTCACCATTACGTGAACTTGTGTCTGAGCCTTTTGAAGAGAAGGGATTGTCAATTTCAATAGTGTCAAAGGAGGGTGATAATGCTTCACAACTTGCTATGGGAAAGTTGAAGATGGATACATGTCATCAGCATCAGAAGAATTGGAATGGCATTGATTGCAAGCTCCCTGGAGACATAAGGTCACTCTCCACCATAAGTTCTCAAGTAGACAAAGCAATTTCATCATCTCAAAATATGTTGAAGAAGTGCAAAAATGAAGAGATTTAATGGACAAGAAATGAAGCCTTTTCGGGACCAAGAGAACTAGGCTCCAATTCTATGTCGAAAGGTGATACCTTCATGGATGAGAAGTGCCAACAAGGGATTAACTTCAAAAATGAAAGTTATGCTCCTGCCAAACAACAAAAGAATGGAAGTGCCACATGTGGTAGCTAGTTCCACCACTCGCTAGGGCCAACTGAATGCATTAGCCACATTGGGCAACCGCTTAGGAGTCTGCCTACAGGCTACTACTGACAACAAACAATTGTCCACATCCATTTTCTGTATCATGTCAGCCTTAGTCTATCAGCTCATCCACCCTACAAAGCGCACCTGCAACCCTGTGTGTTTTCCATGATGCCAAACGGCATGATAATGCACGTAAGCAGAGCAAGAAGGTGAGCCTTTGCTCAATCTCCTGCAAGGCTCAAAAGGATTAACGTGCAATATAGCTCGACATCCTGTTGCTCTCCAAATTGAGCACAACAAGGCAAGGCTTCAAGATGTGAGCCGGAGAGAAGAGGTTGAGAGTGGGAAGACAGGTGTTTGCCAAGAGGAAGGGAGATGAGAGGTGGGAACGGGAAGAAGTGAGGCGGATTCATATAAAACCTCTGTTTTTTTAGAGAGAGCATACAAAAGAGACGTTTGCAATCTTTGCCAAATCCACCAAACTCTGCCACATAGGCTTTTGCCCCATGATTAAATATCACTATTGTTGGTCCTGTTGAGCTAGCACCATGGTTGCCTTCACAAAATTCTTCGGGTCCCTTCTTGCCAACTCACCAACTATGCAGTGCAAGGATAATTTCATCAACCCCTTGCACTCTCCCACTCTCTCCTTCAACTGTGATGGCTTACCTTCCTAGAATCTTAAATGCCACTTCGCTAAACTGATCGTCATCGATCCCCCCCCTCTTGCAGATAGACATAACTTAGCTTTCTCGTCAAGACTTCCTCATAGTACTCCATGGGCTTTCTCAAGTCAAAGAAGTTGATCATTGCAGAGGAAACATGTAATGAAAATGACCTATGAACTTTGAGAGTAGCGGAATTAGAAAATTAGGTGAAGCACTTTTATAAGATTACTTTGTGAGCATAGCGGGTGAACTTGATTGATGGTAGCAACATAAACATGGTACTTAGTTAACTTGGCATGAGCAATACTTTTGCAAGAGAGAGAGTTTAGAGAAATGACAATAGTTGAGGACCGGATTCATACGGAGCCGGGCCCCCCTCCAATAGGCATTTGTATTATAGTTTCTCCCATCAAGAGAGACTTGGTACAATACAATCTTTGTGTTCCTTGTGACCTAGGTGATGCAATGAAGATGGAAAGCTTCATGCATCACAAGCATAACATAAACTTTGTAGAAAGTGTTAACTATCCCAAGCCTCGGTCCCAAGGCCTCAAACACCTTCGAAGCTGGAGAGAGCTAGCGGGGAATGAGGATAGGGAAGAGGAAGAAGAAACATTCCATAGGAGGAAGAAATAGTTCCTCACTTATCATCAATCTTCTTGCTAGCATACATAATAGCATAGTAATGAAGATGGAAAGCTTAAGCATTGAAGCATGGCTCTTGGTTGGATTTACATTCCATAGCCAAGAGTGTTGGTGTAGGCTCTCACTTCTCACAAACTTGGAGAAGGAGGTGGAGTTCCTCAACTTTTACCAAGAAAGAATGAATCTCAAAATGAGTGTGTGTGTGGTTTATATCCCCCCAGCACCCCCCTTGCTTGCTTGGGGCGAGTTGTAGCTTTTATACATGTTTCAAGTTCATTGGACCCTCTTCCCCCTAGCCAATCACATGCAGCATGCATTCAAGTACATGGGTAGTCTTTGGACAAGTATCCTCCTTACCCCTTAGAGAGAGAGAGCTTGAAAATATATAGATATTTTTTGGATGGAGCTGGAAGCTCATTGGACCCCACTTTAGACCAACCAATAACATTCAAGCACACCATGTGGTTAAGCATAAGGACAGTCTGACATGTGTCCCATGTGCCCTTTGAGAAAAGGGGTGCCCTTTGGGTGAGTGGAAGGTTAAGTCAAAGAGTTTCCTAACTTAGGGACTTTCATGCATAGGAAGCTTATCAAGCACCTTCCTCATTAAGTTTGTAGGGTCTCTTTTTTACTCAAGCACCTTACCCCCCCATGCATGGGAAGCTTCTCAAGCACCTTCCTCATTAACTTTGTAGGGTCTCTTTTTGACTCAAGCACTTTACCCCCCATGCATGGGAAGCTTCTCAAGCACCTTCCTCATTAAGTATGACAAGCACCTCAAGTACCTTAGTCATCAAGCATGGCAAGCACCTCAAGCACCTTAGTCATCAAGCACGACAAGCACCTCAAGCTTAGGTCGGGTTCCCACCTCAAGCTCAACAGTTAACTTTGCTCTTTGATAGACCATCTCCCATTTGGACCCCTTTACCATTGGCACCGTGTTGAGATAGATCCGTTAGCACATGTCTATATTCTAACCTTTGTTCCCGTTTATTATCCCACATTGAATGATCAATTTAATATGAGAAAATAATTTGGGTTGGTTAGATGTTATATTTAATGACATTACCTCTTTCTTGAAATCATAGTCATCCTTGACTATGAGGTAAAAGAAATAAAGCCATAGTCATTAGTCAATTTGTCTTAGCGGGTAGAGGATCCCTTTTTACCCTACAACATCATTCCAAGATGGATGATTAATCCATTTGGTGCTTGGGAGACATAGCTGCCACAAGCATGTCTACTCTTTAGTCCATTTCATCCTCCCAAGTAGAGTGACAAATTCTACATGGTGTTTTGAGAGACGTCGAAATCCCAAACATGATTCTTAGTATGCATACTACTTAAATTTGTGCCCAATAAAGAGAGATTAGTCTTATAAGACAAAAACATTGATCATTTAAAAGAAGCATGTACATTTGCTTACTCTAATGTAGCATTGTAAGCGTTGACAAGGTTCATACTATCCTTAAGTTGGATTCCTTGTATCCATCTAGCATCTTCAAAAGGATAATTTTTTAACTTAATAAGATACCTTTGGGTTGTAGCACCTCTTCTTGGTCTTTGATTTCGGGAGGGTCTTCAATAATTGGTTCATTTGGAGGCTCTTCTTTGTAGGGCTTAAGTAGGCTCACATGAAAAGCATTGTGTATGAGCCAATGGTTAGGCAACTTGAGTTGATAAGCCACCTCATTGATTGGCTTCAAAATTTAAAGGACCATAGTATCTTTTTGCTAGTTTAGCATAATACTTTTGATGGCCTGTAGGATTCTTGCCCGTCGTTTGCCTCAATCAAGCCTTAGGAAACTTAAGTAAGACCCAATCATTTTCTTTGAACATTAAGGCCCTTTTGTGCTTGTCAGCAGCAGCTTTTTGCCTTAGTTGGGAGATGGATATAGCCTCCTTAATCTTTTGAAAAGATGCTTGTAGGTCACGTTATTACTCATCGACAACGAAGATCTTTCCAGGTACTTTAAGTAGCAAGAGACTTTTAGGTCTTCCCTCTATGATTTCGAAAGGTGCTTTTCTCGTAGAAGTATGGATAGTATTATTATACACATACTCTACAAGAGGTAAGTACTTTTCCCATTGTGAGCGTTGATCTACTTCTGTAACATAGGTCTTTAGTAGATCAAGAATTGTAAGATTGGCTATCTCACTTTGGCCATCCATTTGTGGGTGATAGGCCGAAGAGAAATTCAATCTTGTACCTAGATTTTTGAAGAGACCTTTCCAAAAATTACTGGTCATTCTAGGATCTCTATCTGACACAATGGATGTTGGCAATCCATGGTGTTTGAAAATCTGGGATATGAAGAGAGTTGCCATTTGGTGTGCCTTAATAGTCTTCTTGACAGGAATAAAGTGTGCTTGCTTGCTAAACTTGTCGACTATTGTCCATATTTCTGTATTCTCATGGATAGCTTGGGTAATCCAAAGATAAAATCCATGGATATACTTTCCCATGGTGAATTAGGGATTGTCAATGGCTGGAGTAATCCACGTTGCTTCCCTCTATCATACTTGGTCTTTTGGCATACCACACATTCCGAAACATACTCTTGTATGTCCACTTTCATGGTAGGCCAATAACAGTACATCTCTACCCCTCGAAGAGTAGGTTGAATGCCTCTATGTCCCGGATAGGGAGGAGCATGGGATTCATACATGAATTTCTCACGAAGGGACTGGGTAACACATAGCCTATTTCCATGGAGAAGATAACTATCCTGCAAGGTGAATGGTTCCTCTTTCTTCCCCAAAGCAAGGGCTGACATTATGTCTTTAAAGTCAGGGTCAATAGCATACTCATCTATCATAGAAGATAGATCATTGTGAGTTGCTATTGACACAGCATTAACTTTTGGTCGTCGTGAAAGTGCATCAGGCACTTGATTGTGCTTACCAGCAATGTGAGCAATGTGGAAATTAAAATGCGAAAGAAAATTTGCCCACCTCATTTGTTTGTCGAAAAGCTTTGTTTGCGTCATGAAGTACTTGAGACTTTGATGGTCTGTTCGTAAAATGAATGGAGTCCCCAATAGATAGTGCTTCCATGTGTCTAGGGCATGTAGGACAGCTAACAGCTCTTTCGGCTCTCATATCCTATGGCATGCCCTTCTTGAAGCAAGACTGCTCCAAGGCAATCACCACAAGCATCACATTGGACCTCAAATGGCTTTGAGAGATCCGGAATCATAAGGACTGTTTGGGAGGTAAGCTTCTCTTTGAGCTTGTCAAAAGCAATTTGTTCCTTAGCAGTCCATGAATACTTAACGTTTTTCTTTGTTAAGTCATGTAATGGTCTTGCTATTTGAGAGAACTTTGTTATGGAGCGTCTATAGTATGCACAGATACCAATATAGCTTCTTAGCTCATGTAGATTCCTTGGATTAGGCCATGCTTTTATTACCTCCAACTTTGATGGATCCATACGGATACCATCTCGAGAGATAATATGACCTAAATATGAATCTCTTGAAGAAAAAATTCGCTTTTCTGTTGATTGAGAAAAAGCTTATTCTCCCTTAATGCTTGAAAAATCACTTGGAGATGTTTCTTGTGTTCCTCCAAGGAATTGAAGTGGATGATGATATCATCAAAGAATACTCTAGCGAATTTGCGGTAGGGTCTAAAAATTTTCTCCATTAATCGATTGAATGTAGCTGGTGCATTAGTCAAGCCAAAAGGCATGACTAGATATTCATAAAGGCCAAACATTGTACGAAACACGATCTTTAGGATATCTTCATTCACTATCCTTATTTGATGGTAGCCACTTTTAAGGTCAATCCTAATGAAGTAGGTAGAGCCTTGTAGCTTATCAAACATATCTTTTACCCGAGGTACGGGAAATTTGTTTTTGATAGTGATATGGTTTAGTGCGTGATAGTCCACACACATGCGGTATATACCATCTTTCTTTTGCGCTAAAAGGACTGGAGAACAAAAGGGAGAGGAGCTAGCCTCACCATCCCTTTGTCTACCAATTCTTGTACTTGCCTTATGATCTTCTCTTGTTGAGCATGGGGAGCTCGATAATGAGGTTTGTTAGGCGGTGAGCTTCCTGATAGGAGCTCAATTCAATGGTCATCATCCCCTCGTTTGGAGGTAAGTCCATAGGGATATCATCGATGAACACATCTTGGAATCCTTTTAGAAAGTTAAACAAGTCTAACTCTTCTTGATTCCTATCATTCACCTTTGATGAAACATTAAGACCTTTTAAGGACTCTTTGACAAAAATCATGTACGCAGAAATTGAGCTCTTCATTGATTTATCAAGGGCAAGAGGATTTACAAGTGGTATAGTACGACCATACTCATAAGCATCTATATACATATTCTTTCCCCTGTAGGTGAAGAAGATTCTCCTTTCAGGGAACTTCATGTTGGCAGCCATGCGGTTGAACCATGGTACCCCTAGGATAGCATCCTCATGTTGGAGAGGAGAGATAAAGAAGTCTTCTTTGTGGACATAGCTTTGAACATGAAGCCTCAACTTCCCAATCAAGGGAGTAACGGAGGCCTGCTGTCCCTTGAAAGTGGCATCGGCAATTACAACATCTCCCATCTCAAAGGCTTGAATGCCCAACTTGGTGGCCAAATCCATTGATATGAAGTTGTGAGTAGAACCAGGGTCAAACAGGATAAAGGCATCATGTTCCCTTACCTTTCCCCACCCATAAGAGAGAGGTGATCCTTTGCAATGAGCATCCTCTTTTGGAGCTTCGAAAATGGAAGCTCTAGGAGTCTCATTGCGAGCATTTCTTTTGGGGCAAGAACGATAACCATGCCCTTGCTCCCCACACTCAAAACATTTGTGATCCTTGCAAAATGTTTCAAGCTCTTCAGGAGAGAGTTTACTTTTACCTTTGTAAACTTCTTTCTCCTTGGACCGATTATTGTTGTTGTTGGAATGGCCTTGGGAAGAATTCTGGGCATTAATTTTCCCCTTTGCATCACTTTTGTCTTTATTTTCCATGGGCTTGACATTCCGTCTAACCCCTTGTTGGAAATTGATGCGTGAAGCAACCATGGTATGGTGGATTACTTCGCTGATAGAACCAGGCCGTTGAGAGTTGACATAGTCGGCCATGTCTTCAGGTAATCCCGCACCCACAGAATTGTTGCTTTTGCTCAGCAAAAGTCTATCTTTTGAAAGACAGTAGCCTTGAGATGTAAATCCCAAAACTTGTCCACATATTTGTGGATAGACTCATGAGAGAGAAGCCTCAAACTCCGCCATTCGGTGAGCACTTTGTCCTTTGCCATCGCTGGCAAGGAATTGCTTCATAATGGAAACTCGTAGAGTTTTCCATGCCTTTGGGGCTTCACCGTTGCCACGAAGGCTAGCCCACCATTGACCAGCCAATTTTTGGAAGTGCATAGCTACATGGCGTAGCTTGGAGGACTCCGTGAAGCCCTCATCTCCTAAGGCCACATCAAATTGTTGGATGAAGGCCAGTACTTTATCGGTAGCATCAAAGGTTCCATCATAGGTGAGAAAAGAGATACTCTTTCCTCCCTCTTTGAACTTCTTTAGCTTTTGTGACCTTCACCATGCAAGGTAAGATTTGTGATGTCCTCCCCTCTTGTATTCTCTAGGAGCCATAGCTTTCATCGGTAGAGGAGGAAGGTGAAGAAGAAGGAGAAGAGGGTGACCTCTTTCTTGCCCTTTTCTTCCTTGGTTTCCCCTCTTCCCTTTTGGAGTGATGAGGAGAAGGACTATGGGTTAATCGTTTCCTCTTGGGAGGAGTCGGCGATCGCTTAGTCCGCCTTCTTCGTAGAGCCACATTTTCGGAGGAACTTAGGGATTCATTACTTTCTTGATCGTTGGATTCCTCCATTCTTATGGGAGAGAGTCTTCTTTTGGGGGTCTCATCAAGAGGCCTCCTAAGCTCTCTCTCCTCTTGGAGAGGAAAGGAAATCCCATAAGCACGAAGTTGTTAACTTCGGCTTGCAAAGCGGGGTTGCCCATATCTTGTTGCAACCTAGTAACAACATAATTAACAAACATGGGGGAATCATCATTAGCACCTTCATGTGCAAAATCAAAGTTATCAATGTTCATTCTACTCTCTTGGTTATTGTAAGCCATGTTAATTAAACTTATGTGTTTACTTAGTGTATGCTTTGGCAAATCAAAACCTTAGTTGCTACTCCTCTTAGCCTTTGAAAATAGGCACTTAAGTACCTACACCCATGGCTCGAATTGGTTAATTATAGAGAGTAGTGGAGTGAGTCTAACATAGCGAAGTTGCCGAGGGATAGATCCTTTAGGACTTCTTATGGCTCAATAATGGTAAAGCCGTAGGCAAGTCTAAGAAGACTCCATTATTAAGACCAAAGCTCTTGAAGTGTGCACCATATCCCACATAGTGGGCTCAATAAAACCGATAATAGATCCCAATTCCACTTACCCTAATATAACTAACAAGATCAACCATTAATAGGCTACTTAAGGACCTCTCTTCTTAAGTAAGAAAAGAGAAACCAAATGCTCTGATACCAATGTAATGGAAATGACCTATGAACTTTGAGAGTAACGGAATTAAAAAATTAGGTGAAGCACTTTTGTGAGATTACTTTGTGAGCATAGCGGGTGAACTTGATTGATGGTAGCAACATAAACATGGTACTTAGTTTACTTGGCATGATCAATACTTTTTCAAGAGAGAGAGTTTAGAGAAATGACAACAGTTGAGGACCGGATTCATACGGAGCCGGTCCCCCCTCCAATAGGCATTCGTATTATAGTTTCTCCCATCAAGAGAGACTTGGTACAATACAATCTTTGTGTTCCTTGTGACCTAGGTGATGCAATGAAGATGGAAATCTTCATGCATCATAAGCATAACAAAAACTTTGTAGAGAGCATTAACTATGCCAAGCCTCAGTCCCTCAAACACCTTTGAAGGTTGAGAGAGCTAGCGGGGAATGAGGATAGGGAAGAGGAAAAAGAAACATTCCATAGGAAAAAGAAATAGTTCCTCACTTATCATCACTCTTCTTGCTAGCATACATAATAGCATAGTAATGAAGATGGAGAAGATGGCAAGCTTAAGCATTGAAGCATGGCTCTTGGTTGGATTTGCATTCCATAGCCAAGAGTGTTGGTGTAGGCTCTCACTTCTCACAAACTTGGAGAAGGAGATGGAGTTCCTCAACTTTCACCAAGTGAGAATGAATCCCAAAATGAGTGTGTGTGTGGTGTATATCCCCCCAGCACCCCCTTGCTTGCTTGGGGTGAGTTGTAGCTTTTACACATGTTTCAAGCTCATTGGACCCCTCGCCCCCCTAGCCGATCACATGGAGCATGCATTCAAGTACATGGGTAGTCTTTGGACAAGTGTCCTCCTTACCCCTTCGAGAGAGAACTTGAAAATATCTAGATATTTGTTGGATGGAGCTAGAAGCCCATTGGACCCTCTTTAGACCAACCAATAGCATTCAAGCACACCGTGTGGTTAAGCATAGGGAGAGTCCGACATGTGTCCCATGTGCTCTTTGAGAAAAGGGGTGCCCTTTGGGTGAGTGGAAGGTTAAGTCAAAGATTCCCCTAACTTTGGGCTTTCATGCATAGGAAGCTTATCAAACACCTTCCTCATTAAGTTTGTAAGGTCTCTTTTTGACTCAAGCACCTTACCCCGCCCATGCATGGGAAGCTTCTCAAGCACCTTCCTCATTAACTTTGTAGGGTCTCTTTTTGACTCAAGCACCTTACCCCCCATGCATGGGAAGCTTCTCAAGCACCTTCCTCATTAAGTATGACAAGCACCTCAAGCACCTTAGTCATCAAGCATGACAAGCACCTCAAGAACCTTAGTCATCAAGCACGACAAGCACCTCAAGCTTAGGTCGGGTTCCAACGTCAAGCTCATCCCCATCTTGCCTAAGGTCAAAAGACTTTTAACACTAACCATTGGAGGTCTTTAATGAAGGTAACCCTAAGGTCTTTTAAGCTCCATTAGTTAACCTTGCTCTTTGACAGACCATCTCTCATTTGTACCCCTTTCCCATTGGCCCCGTGTTGAGATAGATCCATAAGCACATGTCTATATTCTAACATTTGTTCCCGTTTATTATCCCACATTAAATGATCAGTTTAATATGAGAAAATCATTTGGGTTGGTTAGATATAAGATTTATGACAAAACATAGATTACATCAATGATGATAACCATTATGTGAAAGACGAGAATGGATTAGCTCTTCAGAAGCTAGACACTTGTCTCTATGTGCAGGTCCAACTATGGACCTCAACGAGGTCAAAAAATAGTTCTTCTATTTGATGATCGATTACAAGAGATCAAGGTTGACACACTTAAACTAAATTTCGATGTTCAGAATGGAGATTTTTTAATGCTTCCTTTGACATTGTATGGAGAAAATGTCCATCTTGAACATGGAGGAAACAATGTTGGTGACCAAATTTACACTCTTTACCACGAAGTCTCATAGTTCTAAAAGATTGGTGTCACCTCTGGGTTGTTGTCGGACGTTGTTGGCTCAAAAGTTTTGCCAATAGTGATCAAAGAGGAAACTAATGACTCGAGGCATCCATAAGCGAGTGTCATTGACATCATTAGAAACCTCCCATTGTAAACAAACCTTATGGTGCCCTTGTGTCAAGTTAGAAGGTTATGCAAGTCTCTGAGCTCACATTGCAATATTATGGGTATGTCACTTTTGAGTTGCCACCACAAGGTGAAAGCTCAAGCATGAATGGTATGGAACAACGTTTCAATGGACACTCATGGGTAGAGTATGTGACTTTTTAGTAGGTGTGGTGCACTTTAGCAAATGTTGTGGCCATTTGTGGTGTATGAGTCTTGATTGCAATTATCATTTGAGAACAAACCTTCTGAATGAGAGTCAGTGGAAGGATCGATTATCATGAGCACCACCAAAGGGGTTGATTGGACCAGAATTTGGCAAGCTTATGTGTGTCCATTGTCATTAGTTTCTAGAATGTCTAAATGCTTGTGTGACAGTCATTTATTATTGCATCCCAATTGAAAAGGAAATTATTAGTAGATGCGCAATTCATCTTGGTTATATAAGCATCCAATGGCCGAGGAAAAAAGTAGAGTTGTTGTCAAAGTTACATGCCAAGCTTTGCTTGCGGGGGCAGTTTTAGATCCTTTGACTACAACCAAGAGTAGGGGAATGGAGGGAGCTTTTGATGGAAAATGGAACATTGGATAAATTTATTGAAAACGCTCTCTTTATTAAAATTGTATTGGATTTCGTAATCCTATGCAAAAATCTCCCTCTGCCAAATGCTAGTGAATGTCATAGTCTATCACCCAAAATTGTGTCGCCACATCAAAAGCCACCAGTATAGTGTCATAAAATCTAATATCTAACCAACCCAAATGATTTTCTCATATTAAATTGATAATTTAATATGGGATAATAAACGGGAACAAGGGTTAGAATATAGATATGTGCTTGCGGATCTATCTCAACACGGGGCCAATGCTAAAGGGGTCCAAATGAGATATGGTCTGTCAAAGAGCAATGCTACCTAATGGAGCTTAAAATACCTTAGGGTTAGCTTGATTAAAGACCCCCAAAAGTTAGTATTAAAAAGTCTGTTGACCTTACGCAAGCTAGGGCTAACCGCGAGGTGGGAATCGTACCCAAGCATGAGGTGCTAAGACGTTTAAAGTGGTTGTGGGAACCTTGCCCAAAGCTTGAGGTGATTTTTATGCGTAAATGACTAAGGTTTTTGAAATGTTAAATTCAAAGATAAGTTCTCAAGAGGCATGAACGTCCATGCTTGATTGACTAAGACTTGAAGTATTCAATTCAAACCAAATGACTTAAGAAGCATAAAAGACACATGCTTGCTTGATTGAATAAGTTCTTGAAGTATTCCATTCAACCAAATGACTTAATAAGCTCGACATGCGGCCCGCATGATGTGCTTGAATGCTATTGGTAAGGTTTTAAAGGGGTCCAATGAGAATTTAGATACATAAAAATAAATAATTAAGTTCTTTCTCTCAAAAGAGGAAAAAGAGAACACATGTCCAATGGAAATAATAGAATAATACGCGAGAGAGAGAGAGAGAGAGAGAGAGAGAGAGAGAGAGAGAGAGAGAGAGAGAGAGAGAGGTGTGGACCAAGCATGAGAGGGGGGGTATACTCTCCCACACACACACACACACATACATTCTCTCATTGTGTGGAGTGCAAAATGCAAGAGCTCCATCTCCTTCTCCAAGTTTGTTGAGAAGTGGAGAGCCTACACCAACACTCTTGTCTATGGAATGCAAATCCAACCAAGAGCCATGCTTCAATGCTTAAGCTTGTTATCTTATTCATCTTCATTACTATGCTATTATGCTATGCTAAGTAAGAAGAGTGATGATAAATGAGGAACTATTTCTTTCTCCTATGGAATGTTTCTTCTTCCTCTTCCCTACTCTCATTCCCTGCTAGCTCTCTCCACCTTCGAAGGTGTTTGAGGCCTTGGGACTGAGGCTTGGGATAGTTAATGCTTTTTACAAAGTTTATGTTAAGCTCGTGATGAAGCTTTCCATCTTCATAGGATCACCAAGGTCACAATGAACACAAAGATTGTATTGTAACAAAGTCTCTCTTGATGGGAGAAGCTATAATACAAAAGGCTTTTGGAGGGGGGCGGCTTCAAGTAAATCCGGTCCTCATCTATTGTCATGTTCTCTAATACTCTCTCTCTTGCAAAAGTATTGTTCATGCCAAGTTAATTAAGTACTATGTTTATGTTGCTACCATCAATTAAGTTCACCCTACAAGTTCTCAAAGTAATCTCACAAAAATGCTCACTCTAATTATCTTAATTCTGCTATTCTCAAAGTTCATAGGCCATTTGCATTACATTGGTATCAGAGCACTTGGTTTCTCTTTTCTTGCTCAAGAAGAGAGGTCTTTAAGTAGCCTATTAATGGTTGATTTTGTTAATTATATTAGGGTAAGTGGAATTGGGATCTATTATCGGTTTTATTGAGCCCACTATGTGGGATATGGTGCACACTTCAAGAGCTTTGGTTTTAATAATGGAGTCTTCTTAGACTTGCCTACGGCTTTACCATTATTGAGCCATAAGAAGTCTGAAAGGATCTATGCCTTGGCAACTTCGCTATGTTAGACCCACTCCACTACTCTCTATAATTAACCAATTCGAGCCATGGGTGTAGGTACTTAAGTGCCTATTTTCAAAGGCTAAGAGGAGTAGCAACTAAGGTTTTGATTTGCCAAAGCATACACTAAGTAAACACATAAGTTTAATTAACATGGCTTACAATAACCAAGAGAGTAGAATGAACATTGATAACTTTGATTTTGCACATGAAGGTGCTAATGATGATGCCCCCATGTTTGTTAATTATGTTGTTACTAGGTTGCAACAAGATATGGGCAACCCCGCTTTGCAAGCCGAAGTTAACAACTTCGTGCTTATGGGATTTCCTTTCCTCTCCAAGAGGAGAGAGAGTTTAGGAGGCCTCTTGATGAGACCCCCAAAAGAAGACTCTCTCCCATAAGAATGGAGGAATCCAACGATCAAGAAAGTAATGAATCCCTAAGTTCCTCCGAAAATGTGGCTCTACGAAGAAGGCGGACTAAGCGATCGCCGACTCCTCCCAAGAGGAAACGATTAACCCATAGTCCTTCTCCTCATCACTCCAAAAGGGAAGAGGGGAAACCAAGGAAGAAAAGGGCAAGAAAGAGGTCACCCTCTTCTCCTTCTTCTTCACCTTCCTCCTCTACCGA
This sequence comes from Adiantum capillus-veneris, assembly GCF_014529385.1. Lineage (NCBI taxonomy): Eukaryota > Viridiplantae > Streptophyta > Polypodiopsida > Polypodiales > Pteridaceae > Adiantum > Adiantum capillus-veneris. Next base: position 34,937,889 of record NC_140945.1, on the reverse strand, counting down.
TGAAAGCTATGGCTCCTAGAGAATACAAGAGGGGAGGACATCACAAATCTTACCTTGCATGGTGAAGGTCACAAAAGCTAAAGAAGTTCAAAGAGGGAGGAAAGAGTATCTCTTTTCTCACGTATGATGGCACCTTTGGTGCTTGGCCTTCATCCAACAATTTGATGCGGCCTTTGGAGACGAGGGCTTCACAGAGTCCTCCAAGCTACGCCATATAGCTTTGCGCTTCCAAAAATAGGCTCGTCAATGGTGGGCTAGCCTTCGTGGAAATGGTGAAGCCCCAAAGACATGGAAACTCTACGAGTTTCCATCATGAAGCAATTCCTTGCAAGCGATGCAAAGAACAAAGTGCTCACCAAATGGTGGAGTTTGAGGCTTCTCTCTCATGAGTCTATTCACAAATATGTGGACAAGTTTTGGGATTTACATCTCAAGGCTACTATCTTTCAAAAGATAGACTTCACCAAGAAAAAGCAACAATTTTGTGTGGGATTACCTGAAGAAATGGCCGAGTATGTCAACTCCCAACGGCCTGGTTCTATCACCGAAGTAATCCACCACACCATGGTTGCTTTCCGCATCAATTTCCAACAAGGGGCTAGACGAAATGTCAAACCCATGGAAAACAAAGACAAAAATGATGCAAAGGGAAAAAACAATGCCCAAAATTCTTCCCAAGGCACTTCCTACAACAACAACAATAGGTACAAGAAAAAGGGAGTTTACAAAGGTAAAAACAAACTCTCTCGTGAAGAGCTTAAATCTTTTCGCAAGGACTATAAGTGTTTTAAGTGTGGGGAGCATGGACATGGCTATCGTTCTTCCCCCAAGAAAAATGCTCGCAATGAGACTCCTAGGGCTTCCACAATTGAAGCTCCAAACTACTCACAACTTCATATCAATGGAGTTGGCCACCAAGTTGGGCATTCAAGCTTTTGAGATGGGATATATTGTAACGGTTGACACAGCTTTCAAGGGACAGCAAGCCTCCGTTGCTCCCTTGATTGGGAAGTTGAGGCTTCATGTCCAAAGCTATGTCTACAAAGAAGACTTTTTCATCTCTTTTCTCCAGCATGAGGATGCTATCCTAGGGGCACCATGGTTTGATCGCATGGCTGCCAACATGAAGTTCCCTGAGAGGAGAATCTAATTCACCTATAGGGGAAAGAAAACGTATATAGATGCTAATGAGTCTGGTCGTACTATACCACTTGTAACTCCTCTTGCCCTTGATAAATCAATGAAGAGCTCAGTTTCTGCGTACATGATTTTTGTCAAAGAGTCCCTAAAAGGTCCTAATGTTTCATCAAAGGTGAATGGTAGGAATCAAGAAGAGTTAGACTTGTCTAACTTTCTAAAAGGATTCCAAGATGTGCTCATTGATGATATTCCTATGGACTTACCTTCAAAACGAGGGGATGATGACCATCAAAGTGAGCTCCTGTCAGGAAGCTCATCGCCTAACAAACATCCTTATCGAGTATCCCAAGCTCAACAAGAGGAGATCATGAGGCAAGTACAAGAATTCATGGTAGACAAAGAATGGTGAGGCCTAGCTCCTCCCCCTTTTGTTCTCCAGTCCTTTTAGTGCAAAAGAAAGATGGAACACACCGCATGTGTGTGGACTATCGCGCATTAAACCATATCACTATCAAAAACAGATTTCCCGTACCTCGGGTAAAAGATCTGTTTGATAAGCTACAAGGTTCTACCTACTTCAATAGGATTGACCTTAAAAGTGGCTATCATTAAATAAGGATAGTGGAGAAAGATATCCTAAAGACCGCGTTTCATACAACGTTTGGTCTTTATGAATATCTAGTCATCCCTTTTGGCTTGACCAATGCACCTACCACATTCAATTGTTTGATGGAGAAAATATTTAGACCCCACCGCAAGTTCACTAGAGTGTTCTTTGATGACAGCATCATCTACTCCAAGACCTTGGAGGAGCACAAGCAACATCTCCAAGTGATTTTTCAAGCATTGAGGAAGAACAAGCTTTTTCTCAACCAAAAGAAAAGCGAATTTTTTCTTCAAGAGATTCAATACTTAGGTCATATTATCTCTCAAGATGGTATCTGTATGGATCCATCAAAGTTAGAGGTAATAAAGCATGGCCTAATCCAAGGAATCTACATGAGCTAAGAAGCTTTATTGGTATGTGTGCATAGTATAGTGCTTCGTAGCAAAATTTTCTCAAATAGCAGGACCATTACATGACTTAACAAAGAAGAACGTTAAGTATTTATGGACTGCTAAGGAGCAAAAAGCTTTTGACAAGCTCACAGAGAAGCTTACCTCTCAACAGTCCTCATGCTTCCGGATCTATCAAAACCATTTGAGGTCCAATGTGATGCTTGTGATGATTGCCTTGGAGCAGTCTTGCTTCAAGAAGGGCATGCCATAGCATATGAGAGCCGAAGGCTCAATACGGATGAACAGGTCTGGGGCATTTATGAGAAAGAGCTTTTAGCAGTTCTACATGCCCTAGACACATGGAAGCACTATCTATTGGGGACTCCATTCGTTTTACGAACAGACCATCAAAGTCTCAAGTACTTCATGACGCAAACAAAGCTTTCTGACAAACAAATGAGGTGGGAAAATTTTCTTTTGCAATTTAATTTCCACATTGCTCACATTACTGGTAAGCACAATCAAGTGGTTGATGCACTTTCACGACGACCAAATGTTAATGCTGTGTCCATAGCAAATCACAACATTAGGAAAAATATGGACTCTCCGTGGGCCTTGTAAAAATCCCTAATTTCAAGGAAGCCTGCCAAGATTAAGGGGGACAAAGGCTTTGAATGGGGCTATTTTGGTAGGGTCTCCTCCACCTTTGACCCCTAAAAAGGTAGAGGGAAGGGGGGGGGGGGGAGGTAAACCATTTGAAAAGTAGGGGGGTCTTCTCTCTCTAGCTTTTTGGCCAACTTGTAAGTGGCCTCTTAACTCTCCCATGCCACCTAATCAAATCCGTGGGTCAAAGAGGTAAAAAAGGTGACTTTTTTCAAAAACTTTCAAATAAACTCTATTTCCTCCTAAAAGTAGCCCCAACATATATACATTTAAAAAAAAATATTTAAAAGCTAAATTACTCATAATTCAACATTTTTTGACTCCCTCCAAAACTTTTAGAAAATTCCCCCCAAAATTGACCACCTTCCCTCCTAATCTAAGCTCCTCTCCTACACCCATCCCCCTTGCACCTGTAACTGCTACTGCACCTACACACCCATCTCTCCATCCTTCAAGCTCCATCTCTCCCTCCTACAAGCTCCATCTCTCCATCCTTCAAGCTCCATCTCTCCATCCTACAATGCCTCTTGACGACGTGACCAATGTCCCAACGAGCTCTTCACGTGGTAGGTCTCTAGGGCTTTTCCTACGCCTACCTCAAGAGTATGTTCCGACAAAGAAGACATGCTTGGGTACATTACCTTCAGCCAACGAACGCCGCGCTCAAGGGGAGAAGAATGTGGATCTCTGGACAGAGGGATGCTTGTACCCAAAGGATCCTTCTCTCAATGTCCATCCACCTTTTACAAACATTCCATCATTGTTGCAATATGTTGGAAATGGAGAGCAAAGTTTGTTGGGCTACTGCAAGAGACTCAACAGACACGAGATTGCTCGGTCCGAGATCTACTTGCGTCATTGACAGTTGCTGAATGGGAGTTTCCACAATCTTCAAGATCAAATACAAACAGCTACTAGTGCGCTTGAGGAGGCAAAGAGCACCATCGCAACCAAGGAAAATGTAATTAAAAAGCTTGAGGATACTCTTTCACACATGAAGAGTACTGCCATGGGATGGTGGGGCAAGAAAAAGAAGGGTGACAGCTATGAGGTAAGATGTTATGCCCCTCATGTTGTTTAAGTCTAGTACCGCTCATCATTGTTGTTTTGGGTATTAGGAACTTCGTCCAAGAAACGTGCGACGGCGAGAATGCGCCAGCTCGGGCATCTTTACTTCGTTCTTGTTTCAACAAAGAGGACTTTATTGAGATGCTTGATGCTCCAGAGACAAAACACTTGAAAGACGCAATCACTAAGAGAGTTCTTAGTGATTTTTCTAATAATGTCACTGATCTAGATGTTCAGGATATTTGTGATGCTGTTGGGATTAGTACGAAGGGCTATCAAGCAATACATCAAGTATTAAAAGATGCATTAAGAAGTCAAGGAGTCACGGAAAACCTATTTCCACTTCCTCACAGAGTGGCGATTGCCAAGAGGGTGTCAAATGAAGATGTTGTTCACCGATTAGGGGACTACTTGTATATTGAAGACACGATGCCTCTTCAGCCGCTCCGTAACAAATCACAAGGAAGAAAGGGCCACGGGAAGGAAAGCGGTGCTGTTTCTAACAGTGTGTTGTGGACCGAAGAGTTTGTTTACACCAAATTCAACAATATCTTTGTGGACTTGATACGATTGCAGCAATCCATGGCTGTTTTCTACAATTTGAGTGATGAAGGTTAGTTTAGGGTTGCCTACATGCTCTATGATGTGTCATAACATGCATTCTGAGGCTTTATATTGTTGGCAGTTCTTGAAGGCAAGCTTGTGTTTGTGCTGAAGTTGGATGAGTGTGTAATTGTAAAAGGGAGAAAGTTGGAGAGAATGAGCATCACGCTTATGAATGAAGCCCTAGCTTATGCCAAGCAATCTTGCAGTTCGAGTGAAGCGACAAAGCCCTCTTTTAGTGTGCAATCAGAGAAGGATATATGGTGGGTTGGTGCAATTGAAGTTCTGAAAGAGACACATTAAGTCCTTGCATGGATTTTTAGTAGAATCCCATGGGTCACAGAGGTCATTAAAGCTCAAATAAACGGTGAGAAGCTCATGGTTCCAGGGCGTGGGGAGTTTGATGTTGAATGGAATTTAGGTGGTGATCTAAAGACCATAAAGTGCATGCTTGGATGCAAACAAGGTGAAAATTCTTTACTTCCCTGCCCATTCTGTGTGAAAGGGCAGAAGACAAGTCGAGCAACTCAAGTGGAAGGTCAGGACAAAGATAATGATGACCATATAAATAGGGAGTCGCAAACTTCGGTTCTTTCATGTGATATGCTAGAGGTGCCCAATAGGGATAGCAAAGATCCTGGGTGGAACCCCATAATTCCCTTCTCCCTCAACAATGTTCACTTTTGTACATTGTTTATGTGAATATTTGATAGGATCCTAAAGCATCACATTCATTATGCTTTCACAATGAAGCCCCTTCAACGGTCAAAAGACTCCTTGCAGGGGGTGGAGAGGATCCTCAATGAGATTGGATGTCACCGATCAAGGGTGAACATTGTAGTAGAGACTTGTAGGGAGAAGACATATGAGGTGGCACAGAAGGTTTCCATGAATGGAGCCAAGGCACGTCGATTTTTCAACAAGATGTCAAAGTCTCCAATGCAGGTATCCAAGGCAAGTGTCGATCTAGCAAGTGAGAAGCGGTGGGAGTTGTGGAAAGATTTGTGTTCATGCACGACGGACAAAGATCCCAATGTGGAGGTTGCTAACCAACGCAAGCTAGTATGGTCATCTTTTCAAAAGGTTGTGCAATTGATGAATCTTTCAAGAACCACCGTTGAGCAGCGAGAGGAGTTCAGGAAGGTGCTTTATGAATTCAAAAAGGCCGCTAAGGACGGATGGTCTGAAAGCAAGATTACACACTACATGGTTTGTTTTAACGGACTTAATACATATGCAATGTTTGAAAATGCAACTTTTCTATTGGATTATCTCCTTTTTGGTTGTTTTAGAACATTCTCTATGAGCATGGTGCATACTTCATGGACCACTATGGTTCGCTTGATATATGGAGTACACAAGGCATGGAGAAGTCCCACTATCGAGCAAAAGGAGTCTCCTTCAAGAATACTCGGCATGGTGGTGGTGGTTCACATAGCAAAGCAGTTACGCAAGGCCTCCCGTACTGCAGCATCCGAGAAGTGGAAACGCTCGCGAGCGTCCCTGGGCCATGAAGCTTGGCGTGCAACTAAGTATCGAAAAGGCAGCGTTTGGGCATCGTGTCAGCCATCCGCATGATCCAGGTTTACTTGTTAAATTCAATTGGTTTATTTGAGTTTCACTTAATTGGCCACATAGTGTGAAATGGCACAAATCCCAAAAAACCCTATTTAAAGGTTGAAGGCGCTCATTTTTTCATTTTCCATACTAGGTGCTACCATGGCAAAAACAAACAAACAGCAAGGATTGCATATCCAGAGGGGCCGGATGGCCAACGACTCAAAGGTATAGCAACAAAAGCTGGAACTTCACAAGCTCAAGGTGAGTTCCACAAAGAAGAAGCTGGGGCTTCAAATCAGCATGGCCAGTCCTCTATAGCAGCAAAAGAGAGAAGGAAGCATCGCCTTGTTGTCTATTCAGTGGACTCCAATGATTCTAATGGCAACATGGCGGATGAGAGCGACCAAGGCAAAGAAACAAACAACCAAAAGCAGCCGTCAGAAGGCTCCGAAGAGACGCAAACGGATGAAGATCCCCCATGGGTTGGTGTCCAAATACAAACTTACAAGGCTCACATGTCTACTGGGGGTAAGACACTCCCTAAAGGGAGTGGACCTACACCATCACATTCGCTCAATAGTGAAGAGCACGAATCAGATGGAGAGTGGGTGGAATCAGATTATGAGGTGTTGGAAGTGCCTATGCGGCCAAAAAAGAGAAAGAGCATTGTCTACAAGAAGAGAAAGCAAGCTGCCCCAACTCGTGCAACAAATGCACCTCCCCGTCGACCTCAGAAGGTGCGAAAGCGTAGCCGTGCTTTTGCGGAGATTCGCCACTATCAGAAGAGCACCGAGCTCTTGATTCGGAGGGCCCCTTTTGCAAGGCTTTGCAGGGAGGTTTTGCAATTGTACAACACTCAGTTTCGGATGGGCGCCGTGGCCATAGAGGCAGTCCAAGAGGCAACAGAGCAATATCTAATTAGCATATTCGAGGATGCGAACCTATGTGCCATCCATGCAAAGCGTGTAACGATTATGCCCAAGGATATGCAGCTTGCTCGCCGTTGCGCCATGAGCAATAGCTTGTAATTAGGCATCAAACCTTTTTGTATTTACGAAACTTCCAAGATTGGGAAGGATTTGAATATAAGCGTCTTTTGATTGTATACCTCACTCTTTGCATTGTATTGCTTTAATTCTGTACCATGCGATGTAGCATTGGTCCATGTTTTGTCTACCTTCTTTTGTATGTATGTAGCCATTAGCTTGTTATTGTGAAAACTTGCCTACATTAAGCACCTTGGCTAAGTGGGGCATGCACTTCCTAATGCATCCATGCTATGTGAAGCATTGAAGCAAGGGAAAACTCACTACTACATAGAAAAAGCATCTAGAAAGCCTTGAAAATGTCTTGGAATGCCCACAGAGTGGCTGCCACAAGGGCGCACATTTGGGGCTTCCAAAGGCAGATGGATGGACAAAATGCACACCCTTGTGGCAGCCTTTCTTAGGCATTCCAAGCCCTTTCCAAGGGTTTCCAAAAAAATTTAACAAGCAATAGGGATATCTCATTTTCTTCAATGCTTCACATAGCATAGATGCATTTGGAAATCATGCCCCACTTAGTCCATGTAGCATAGAATTTTTGAAGCATGGTAACCTCTTCTGATTGGGTATTGCAACTGTAAAGGATCTGGGTATGCTCCAAAATGGGCTTGAGATGCTCCAAAACGAGATGCTCCAAAGGGTGCACATTTTCCCCTTTCATTTGCTGATGGAAGGCCCAAATGTGCGCCCTTGTGGCAGCCCATTTTGGGGCCTTCAAAGCCCTTCAGTAGGCAAATCAATAACTTTGGAAGCCAAACATATAACAAAGGATGCATTTTAATAATTTTAAGGCCTGCCAAACCCTTTAGTAGTCATATAAGAAATTATGGTGTTTCTCATACACAATGGAAGACAAACATATAACAAATTCAAAAACTTGCAAGTAAGAGAGTCACAGACACCAAAAAGTAGTTTCATTAAAGAAATCAATGCTTTACATGATATCCGGCTTTTGCTTTAGGATCTTTCGAATTACAATTTTCTGGCGCTTGGCCTTTTGGGGTGGCTCCATGTTAAGTAAAGTGGTTGTGATTTCTTGGGTGTCATTAACCCCTACAGCTTGGTTCATGCCGACATGGGCGATGAGGCACCCGCGAAAGTTAACACCGAAAGTGGATATTGCAAAACCTTTCTTTACAAGCACTACAAGGTTGGCCGATTGGGCAAGGGTTGTTAAGCACAACGCCTTGGAGAGTGAACGGAGGGCAAAAATATTGTAGCAACCATTGGGAGAGTAGTCGGCATGCACAAACACCACGACACTAGTCGGAAGTGTGCCGAGGTAGTGAGCAAGTGCCGCTTGAGGTCCGAACGACGTCCTCCTCCCCCTTGACCGTTGCGCCCAGGCGTCAACCTCCAAAACATCTTGCAAAACATAGGTTTTGTGAGAATTATGATATAAGATTAAAAAAAGAATTTGTAACAATCAAATGTAAGTGAGCATCTATACCTCTTGTCTACGATCCTCCTCATCAGCATCCGAGTGCAAGTAAAGATCCACAATTGACTTCCCCTTTGGATCAAGCAAAACAGGTGTTGTAGCAGGTGATGATGAGTCCACTCTGGTGCGTTTATCCAAACACATGGCTTGCACAGCCGCAAACTCCTCCTCAGAGACCTTGGCCTGCTCGGCTGCTGCCACCTCGGCTTGTGCGATTGCCACTGTGTCCGCCAAAGTATTCCCCATGGGCAGTAGGACATCATCGTCATGGGAGGTGGTGTATCAACCTCAAACTTGCCATGGGCATCGAGGATGGAGAAACACTCATCCATGCGAAGCTCAAAAAATTTCTCCAGATCGTGAAAAAACACAAACTCCTCTCCACCCACCACAATGGAGGAGAAACGGGTAATCTCTACCTTAGGGATGGCATCCCGAGTGCTGGTTCCTTCTGGCGGCCCTGAGGATGAACCGAAAGATGGAGAGGCCTCCAAGAGGCCTTGAATCCTTACAGGGTAGGTCAAGGCAAGTGTCCTCTCCTCTGCGGATGTGTAAATGGCCGCGGGCTTGGGGTCCTTCACATTAGCTAGTACCTCGCCGATCTGCAAGTGTGGTAGCACTACGTCAGGGCCTGCTGGGCACTCATGAAGGAGGAAGATTACTATGGCCTGGACAGAGAAAAAAGTGTTTCCGATCTTTTCCCTACGCATTGCTTGCACATCATCATCTTCAAGCCGCACATATTGTCTAGCAGGTTGTGCTATGGTGGCAAAGCGTGCAAGCCGCTGATGAAATGGCCTGTCCCCTTTGTAGATGTGGTGCAGAAGGCCCTCAGGGACCCATTGCCCTTGCCGGTTTGGTAACTCAACAATGAATCTCCCCATGCACGTGGAAATGTATGAAGTGATGTGCTCAAGAGATTGAGAGTGGAGGGTCAAGGTGGTTTCCAAATCGGGTTGGGTTGTGAAAAATGAATGAAGCTCAGGGCGATTTGCATGCCCAGCCTCAGTAAGGAATGCATCTAAAGCACTAGTAGCAGCCATGTCTTCTCTTTGCGTGATTGGGTATGCTAGGTCTCTTTGCAATGCTAGGATGAAAATGGTAAAATGAGGAGGTGGTCCCCCTTATATAGACATATTCCATCTCGAAAAAAATAAAAAATATGCGTTTTAAAAATAAAATTACACAACACCTTAAAAATCAAGTACAAAATCAAGTACAACTTGTTAAAAATTTTCAAAATCTTTAATAAAATATCCAATATATAAACAATTAAAGTTACAAGCGAATTCACTTAGACAAGATGACTTCGTCTGTAGCCCAATCTTTGTAAACAGGCATAGTGGCCTCCATCCGCCTTCCAATCTACACAACCAAAAAAAGGGCAATCAAGCACAAAGCAGACCTTGCGTTGTTCCAGTTTGAAACTTGCATTGCTGACATCCTCGAATCCCATTATGACAAAGTGTTCCCGAAGATTGGCAAGAGTCCAATGCAGATTCACTGCAACCACCTCCACTTCATTATTGGGCATGCGGACACGAATTTCAAAGGATTGAACCTCTTCGACTGTCAGCTACAAGGGTATCCATTTGCCATGTTTGTGCATCCACCTTTCGTAGTAGCTAAACCGTGCATACAAGTAAAGGGGATCGGGGAGCACCACAGACGAAGAGTGAGAGAGAGACAAGGAGACACACACACGATGTGGGTGGAGAGACTGTGAAGTGGCAGCTCCCCCTATACAATATACTCACTATAAGTATAGGGTAACAGTGGGCGGGCTCCCATGACCTGGGCGACCGGTCAAGGCACATAGGCCTTAATCCCAACAACCTTTTTCTTAAAGGACAATGTGCCTTTAAGCAAGATCTACTAGTGTACAACTAATAGAAGGTGAGATATTCTCTCAACCTATGCCCACTGACTCTGGATGAGCTAGTGCATCCGGCTCTACTGATAGATAAACATCCCGCTCTGCAGAAGCCACACAGAGCTAGCTCCAAGCTCTTCAAAGAGTCTACAAGAGCTCATGCACTCCTGCAAGTATCGATCCAATACCTGCAAACCTCCCCTATGCTCTATGCCGAGATCAGTCATCGAACAACTAGTCAACCCTGTTGCAAATGCTCCCACTGCAACTGCTATGTCGGGCCTCGAGATCAGCATCTCGTACATGAGGACACCGAACGTTGATGCAACCATGGCAACCTCTGCCACCTCCAACTCAGAACTCAACTCATGGCAATCCTGTCCCCTATCATAGAGACCATGGCACTCTGACTCTGGGCTGTGGAGTGACTCCTCGTGCCCACCGCATATCACATGCGTACCAAGAGTATCCATATGTCCTGAATCTGCATCAAGCTCTGGCATAAGCATATCAAGAAATGATTCCACAATAGCTAACATCTCAGCATCCATGTGAGTCATCTCTGTCATCACCTCTGATGACTGATCCTGCTGTGGCTCACTAGAGCTGTCCCGCTCTATCTGTGCATCTGTAGATGCAACCTGCACAACAAGGTCACTGCTCTGCACTCCATGCAAAGCATCCTGCAACCCACAAGCAAAAGAGACTTGCCTGCTCTCTCGCTGTCTACCTGGCTGCATGATCACAGAGACAACACCGTCTCTCACGTGATCCACATGCAATGGGTAACCTGGACCACTCCTGGAACCTCTCGCAATCACTAGCGAACCCAAATGCATCAAAAAATCTCTCTCTCGAAGCGAAATCTGACATCCACAATCTCTAAGCTGACCAATCGAGATCAAACTCATTGTCAAATCTGGTACATAGCACACATGTCGTAACAAGTAAGATGCACCACTCGGTAATGACAGTCTCACATCTCCTGCACCTACTATCGCATGCACTAATCCATCGGTCAAACGTACACTGCCAAGCATCCTGCTAGAATAGCTACAAAACCATTCACGATGCGACGTGACATGAAACATAGCATCTGTGTCTAGCAACCACTGCGAAGGGAGTGCACTATCCACATGTATAGCATCTCGTGCATAGCTCGAGGTAAAAGTGACATCCCCATCACTACTATACTTCGACACTACATCTGCCTCAATTGTCAAAGCAACTGAGTGCATGGCATCACTACATACATCTCTGAGACTGCCATGTCTCCTACAATGTCGCATACGACGAAAACAGCGCCGTCTAACGTGTCCAGAATGACCACAATACCAATATGTCACCTGTCGGCGTACTCGTGAATGTACATGTCTCACACGAGTCCTTGATGACTCAGATCTATCATACATATCATGTAATCTGTGCCAAAGTGCTCTCGAAGTAGTCTCATACATAACAAGAGCATATACAGATTTCGCGAGGTGCAAAGAGAGCGTAGATAGTGCCATCTCCTCTAGCTCCTGCCACACTGATCGTCAGACATGTTTGAAGGTCTACCTGCATCACCACTCAATGGTTGATGCAACCCTCGTTGTGTCAGTGCATCAAGCATACAATCTCTCCATGCCGCAAAGTCTGACCCATCAAACACGCGCATCTGTGAGAGGTCAGAATCTGATCGATCACCTGTCTCTGCCATGAGCACAAGTAGCAAGCTAGATAGCAAAACCACCTCACCAACAACACCTGGAAACTGTCTACAAATATGGCTAGAAACACAATGTAAAACCTATGAGACACACTCCAAAATGGAGCTCCCGCAATATCAATACAAGCCTTGCATGCTCTAGTATCACACTGCAATCTGTGAGCTAATCACCAAGCCCACATTGTGCGGTATCGATGCATACACACACACAAATCTCCCACCTGCAGAGAACACCGCACGCAAATGATGAGTGCAACCCGCAATCTCTACCTAGATCGCATAAATGATGCGCATAAAACTCCTGGGAACATTTCGCCAGAGTTTCAATGCACAATGGCTATCAACACAAAACAACCATAAGTCGATCAACCGCTCAACAAGAGCCAATGCGCAATCAATCAGCACTCAACATGCATGATCCACACATGCCATACATAGCATATCCACACAAAGCTTGTACGTCATCTCTTTGAGCTTGTGACCACACAAATCATACATGCTCTTCTCTGCAACCATAACGACAGCGGGTAAGCTGTCTGCAACAAAGAAAACAATCGAGCCCAAAACTGTCCTGAAAAAACAGTCTCTGTGTTTTTAATTTCAGACCCACCTGCACTCCGAATCAGAAAACAATTCCCTCTACAAAGTCGTAGAGCTTGAAGCTAGATCCATTTTGAACAAAAAAGTTTTGGAATCGGAGCTGTGTAGCTCAAGTTATGAGCAAAACAGTGGACTACTGTCAAACTGTCAAAAACTGAATGACTTTCTTCTGTGCTTCTTTGAGCTCATAGAAAGGCTCAAACTCACTTCCCACCTCGATGCGTGAGCTGAATGCATCAATCTCACAATGCTTCCATGTCTATGGAAGCTACAAGCTCCAATCTGTTGCAGATGTAGCCGTTGCAAAGCTTGCCAAGAAGAGGGAAAATGCTATACACAGTGGGCTGATCTGTAGAGGAACTGTGGACTGATCTGTGAGCACTAGGAAGCTCCTGAGAGCTCTCCTACAAGCCTCTGTATGGATGCCCACAAGCCTCCTCTATTTCTTTGCTCAGATCTATGACCTCTCCACCATAGCCGACGAGTTCATCGCGAAGCCGTCCATCTACGCTCTCACACCTGTCGCTCTGATACCAATTGAAGGGGATCGGGGAGCACCACAGACGGAGAGTGAGAGAGAGAGAAGGAGACACACACACGATGTGGGTGGGGAGACTGTGAAGTGGCAGCTCCCCCTATACAGTATACTCACTATAAGTATAGGGTAACAGTGGGCAGGCGCCCATGACCTGGGCGACCGGTCAAGGCACATAGGCCTTAACCCCAACAACAAGGTGCACCTTGCCTTCGAATATCGAGGCAAAGCTGTGTGGGGGACACATTGCACTTGTAACGGTCACCATCATGCAAACCATCAACATAGCCCCAATTGACACCTAGAATGGTGTCCATTGCATCTATGTCAACTTCTTTGCAAACAATCATTGTCTGTGTTTTCACAATCGGCAGAGAGCGGAATGCATGCACAAACAAATGAATGGGACAATGCCAACTGAAACCCACCAATCTGATTGCCTTACCAAACTTTAGGGACCCTTGGAAATCTTGTAGCACCTTGCGCTTGAAAAAAAGCAAGGCCCAATGGTTTGGAGTTGGCCATTCTGCACTTTGCAATGAGGGTGTCTCCATGGCTTCTAACCTACCATAGCTTTGGCCTGACTTCGGCACCACGTACTTGTGGGAGTACATGAATATTCGCTGCTCGGTAAGTTTTTTCGACGAGACATTAGGAAACATAAGCTCCCCAATGTGAGCATGCACAACCATGAACGTACCTGAGAGGGACTCAAGCGGCTGCTCCTCAACTAAGTTGGATGGAAAAACATCTTTACAAATGCCCTTAGTCAAACATAATGATCGCATGCACGTAAACATGATATATGCATGGGATAGCTAAACCATGAGGACTTACAATGAGGTGGAAATTGAGTTGAAGCTCTCTTCAGGTAGATCTCAGCTGCACTGTACACGTGTTGCACGATGGCCACCATTCCGGACTTGGTTTCTTTGAATGCCAATAGTCTTCCCTTCCAATGGCGTTTCAATACGCCTCAACATCGTACGCGATGAGGTCCAACACTGGATGGTTGCATGCACACCCATGAACCCTTCTTGAATACCAGTGGGATCCATTCCCCCTCTGAATTTTTTGTGTTGTGCAACACAATCTCCTGTATCTCTGGTTTGGGCCGTCTATGCATGGTAGCGGTGGACATGCTTGGGAAGTTGGGCTTATGAAGGGATTGGGAATGGGTGGCAGGAAGGTGAGGGAGAGAAGTGGGCAAGGCTATGGGCTATTGTGTGTGGGTACTGTGGAGAGAGAATGAGGAGCTGAGGGGAGGGTGAGGTGAGCTGCCTACGGTGGCTATGGTGGCTTTGACAGTAGAGATAGAGAAAGAGAGGAGGAGTGAGAGGTAGAGAGGATAGTGGAGCTGTGGGCTATGGGGTGTGGGACTCTAGAGGGTTGATGGAGGTGTGAGAGAAGGGGGGGCTATGGAGAGAGGAAGAGAGTGGTGGAAAGCTTTTGGCTATGGCTGTCTTGATTGTAGAGAGAGAATGGGAGGAGGGAGAGTGTGGGAGAGAAAAGTAGTGAGGGAGGGAGAGAAAAGTGGATTTTGGGGAGAGAAATTGACATTTTGAAGTTAGTATATGTTTTGGAACAGTTTTGGAAGCAAATGAGTGAATTTTGACACTTTAAAAAAAAATTCATTTTTTAGAGTTTTTAAGGCTACGCATTTCTTCTTTTGGGGGGTCCCTCCCTTTTTTATGACACCTCTTTCCCACTTTTACCCCCCCCCCCCCCCCCCCCCCCCCCCGCCACCACTCTCTAAGAACCAAGCATTGAAGAGGGAGACAATTAGGCTATACCCCTACCATTCCTCCCCCTCTAGGTGATATCCCAAGAGCCCTCTCATTGGTTCTCCCTTAAGCCTTCACTAATCAAAAAGGCCCAAAGAGAGTCCATATTTTTCCTAATGATGATCTATTTTCTATGTTAGATGAGTATGCTACTGACCCTGACTTTAAAGACATAATGTCAGACCTTGCTTTGAGGAAGAAAGGGGAACCATTCACCTTGTAGGATGGTTACTTCTCCATGGCAATAGGCTATGTGTTACCCACTCCCTTCGTGAGAAAGTCATGTATGAATCCCATGCTCCTCCCTCTACGGGACATAGACGCATTCAACCTAATCTTTGAGGAGTAGAGACGTACTTTTATTGGCCTACCATGAAAGTGGACATACAAGAGTATGTTTCAAAATGTGTGGTATGCCAAAAGAACAAGTATGATAGAGGGAAGAACCTTAGATTACTCTAGCCATTGCCAATCCCTAATTCACCATGGGAGAGTATATCCATGGATTTTATCTTAGGATTACCCAAGTCTATCCATGGGAATACGAGAATATGGACAATAGTTGACAGGTTTAGCAAGCAGGCACACTTTATCCCTGTCAAGAAGACTATTAAGGCACACCAAATGGAAACTCTCTTTAAATCCCAGATTTTCAAACACCATGGATTGCCAACATCCATCGTGTCAGATAGAGATCCTAGAATGCCAGTAATTTTTGGAAAGGTCTCTTCGAAAATCTAGGTACAAGATTGAATTTCTCTTCGGCCTATCACCCACAAACAGATGGCCAAAGTGAGATAGCCAATCTTACAATTCTTGATCTACTAGAGACCTATGTTACAGAAGTAGATCAACGCTCGCAATGGGAAAAGTACTTACCTCTTGTAGAGTATGCATATAATAATACTATCCATACTTCTACGGGAAAAGCACCTTTTGAAATCATAGAGGGGAGAACTAAAAGTCCCTTGCTACTTAAAGTACATGGGAAGATCTTCGCTGCGGATGAGTATAGTCGTGACCTGCAAGCATTTTTTCAAAGATTAAGGAGGCTATATCCATCTCTCAACTAAGGCAAAAAGCTGTCGCTAACAAGCACATAAGGGCCTTAACGTTCAAAGAAAATAATTGGGTCTTACTTAAGTTTCTTAACGCTTGATTGAGGCAAACGACGGGCAAAAATCCTACGGGCCATCAAAAGTATTTTGCTAAACTAGCAAAAAGATACTATGGTCCTTTTCAAATTTTGAAGCCAATCAATGAGGTGGCTTATCAACTCAAGTTACCTGACCATTGGCTCATACACAATGCTTTTCATGTGAACCTTAAGCCCTACAAAGGAGAGCCTCCAAATGAACCAATTATTGAAGACCACCCTGAAATCGAAGACCAAGAAGAGGTGCTACAACCCAAAGCTATTATTCGGCATGAAGACAAAGTACTACGACATGGTAAGATTATCCGACGGTATCTTATTAAGTTCAAAAATTATCCTTTTGAAGATGATAGATGGATGCGAGGAATCCAGCTTAAGGATAGTATGAACCTTGTCAATGCTTACAATACTACATTAGAGTAAGCAAATGTACATGTTTCTTTTAAACGATCAATGTTTTTGTCTTATAAGACTAATTCTCTCTTTATTGTGCACAAATTTAAGTAGTATGCATACTAAGAATCATGTTTGTGATGACCACGTCTCTCAAACACCATGTAGAATTTGTCACTCTACTTGGGAGGTTGAAATGGGCTAAAGAGCAGACATGCTTGTGGCAGCTATGTCCCCCAAGCACCAAATGGATTAGTCATCCATCTTGGAATGATGTCATAGGGTAAAAAGGGATCCTCTACCCGCTAAGACAAATTGACTTTATCTCTTTTACGTCATAGTCGAGGATGACTATGATTTCAAGAGAGAGGTAATGTCATAAAATCTAATATATAACCAACCCCAATGATTTTCTTATATTAAACTGATCATTTCATGTTGGATAATAAACGGGAACAAGGGTTAGAATATAGGACATGTGCTTATTATGGGTCTATCTCAAGACGTGGCCAATGGTAAAGAGGTCCAAATGAGAGATGGTCTGTCAAAGAGCAATGCTACCTAATGGAGCTTAAACGAGCTTAGGGTTAGATTCATTAAAGACCTCCAAACTTTAGTGTTAAAAAGTCCTTTGACCTTACGAAAGCTAGGGCTAACCTTGAGGTGGGAATTGTACCCAAGCATGAGGTGTTAAGACGGTTAAAGTGGTTGTGGGAACCTTGCCCAAAGCTTGAGGTGATTTTTATGCTTCAATGACTAAGGTTTTTGAAATGTTAAATTCAAAGATAAGTTCTCAAGAGGCATGAACGTCCAAGCTTGATTGACTAAAGCTTTAAGTATTCAATTCAAAACAAATGACTTAAGAAGCATAGAAGACACATGCTTGCTTGATTGAATAAGTCCTTGAAGTATTCCATTCAACCAAATGACTTAATAAGCATAAAAGACACATGTTCAAATGATCCTCCACATGTGGCCCTCATGATGTGCTTGAATGCTATTGGTTAGGTTTTATAGGGGTCCAATGAGAATTTAGATACATAAAAATAAATAATTAAGTTCTTTCTCCCAAAAGAGGAAAAAGAGAACACATGTCCAAAGGAAATAATAAAATAATACGAGCGAGAGAGAGAGAGAGAGAGAGAGAGAGAGAGAGAGAGAGAGAGGTGTGGACCAAGCATGAGAGGGGGGGTATACTCTCCCATACACACACACACATTCTCTCATTGTGTGGAGTGCAAAATGCAAGAGCTCCATCTCCTTCTCCAAGTTTGTTGAGAAGTGGAGAGCCTACACCAACACTCTTGGCTATGGAATGCAAATCCAACCAAGAGCCATGCTTCAATGCTTAAGCTTGTCATCTTCTTCATCTTCATTACTATACTATTATGCTATGCTAAGTAAGAAGAGTGATGATAAACGAGGAACTATTTCTTTCTCCTATGGAATGTTTCTTCTTCCTCTTCCTTACCCTCATTCCCTGCTAGCTCTCTCCACCTTCGAAGGTGTTTGAGGCCTTGGGACTGAGGCTTGGGATAGTTAATGCTTTTTGCAAAGTTTATGTTAAGCTCGTGATGCATGAATCTTTCCATCTTCATAGGATCACCAAGCGCACAATGAACACAAAGATTGTATTGTAACAAAGTCTCCCTTGATGGGAGAAGCTATAATACAAACGGCTTTTGGAGGGGGGACCGGCTTCAAGTAAATCCGGTCCTCATCTATTGTCATGTTCTCTAATACTCTCTCTCTTGCAAAAGTATTGTTCATGCCAAGTTAATTAAGTACTATGTTTATGTTGCTACCATCAATTAAGTTCACTCTCCAAGTTCTCAAAGTAATATCACAAAAATGCTCACTATAAATTATCTTAATTCTGCTATTCTCAAATTTCATAGGCCATTTGCATTACAATAGAGTGGCATGGATGTGGTTGGAGGTCTTATGTGCACTTCTAATAATGTGCTTGCACACAAGATACAATACATACAAAGACAACTTTATAAGTTTCACATGCAAGAGCATTATATGACTTCTGATTCCACAAAACAAGCGACATATTTTTCACCTTGGAATACAACAGAATTAAAATATGAGCGTCTAGGTAAATGGTGTTGGATAGAACTTCTCTGATGCAACAGTTGATCCACTATAGTGGTTAGCCAAAGACAATTCCATTATTAAAGGATCCATGGTCGAGGGAGAGAGGGGGGTAGGGAGAGATGTTTTAACAATTCAAGAAAGAAAAACACACCTCAATTGGCATGTTGGAGTAGGTGTGATTGTCAACAAGACCCTTCAGGCTCCATATGCAATTTTTTCTTTTAGTTTTTTCTCTAATATCAATTCTCCACAATGACTTAGGGCAAGGTCATGTAACCATCCTTTACTGCACTGAAAGAGCAGTGATCTAATGGTGGGTAGCGTGTAAAGCAAGGTTGTTGCTATTGTGCTTAGATACATGACAATCGGTATGCTTCTTTTGATGGCATTTGGGTGAATGCTGTAGCCCGCCACCCAAAATTGTGCCGTCACATCAAACAGACATCGCTATCGAGTAGCGGTTGGGTGGTTGGAGGTCTCATGTTTCCAGTGCATAAGACCAAAGAAGAGCATAGAGAACATATGACATTCATAAGAGCACCCTAAACATCCGACACGAGTGTTCAAAGCAATCCAAAAACCCAAAATGATGGTCATCGAACAGAAGAGCAAGTATTATGTCCACAAACCCAAAATTCTGGTCACCAAATAGAAGAGCAAGTATTATCTCCTCAATGTAGAGAGAGAGAGAGAGAGAGAGAGAGAGAGAGAGAGAGAGAGAGAGAGAGAGAGAGAGAGAGAGAGAGAGAGAGAGAGATCGGAGGAGAGAGGACCAATCACGATGTTAGAGTTTGGAACTTGTGAGTGGTAAGCTCAACTACCAAGAAAGGGCAATCGTAGTGATTGCAAGTTCATTCATCTCTCTCTATCTCTCTCTCTCTCTCTCTCTATGGCACACATCAAGTCCATATCTCTCTCTCACATTTCACGAAAAGGGTTATAAGAATAGAAAAAATCCATTTAATTACAAGATCATACCACTCTCTCCAAAAGATCTCTCGAACCCCATCCTCACAACGAACAGTTGGGAGAGAGTAACAATAGAAGAGATTGTAATGGATAAGCTCATGGGCCTTACTTCTAGTAAGAACACTCCCTTAGCCGAAGATGAATTTTTTGGGTTCCTTGACACAGTGTTTCCACTCTTTATGCTCGGATGTGGTGATCAAATTGATCCTCTAGAGGTCTTGAGGAGCTTCCTCCAATTTTTGTTGGGTCTGGTACCCAATACTCCTCAAAGTCTCCTTTGAGTGCCGAATCTGCCCTGAACTGCTCAATCAACCTCTCAATCCAAGCGACTTTTTGGCTGTGTGTCTCTTTTGGTCTAGATTCTTTTGTCATTGCCATCTTACCCTTCTTCTTTGAGGGATCATCATTGGAATTGGAGCCGATCTCTTGAGATAGCTAATTTTAGTGTTAGAAGATTTTGGCTACTGATGATGTGTTAGTTTAGACAGTCGACGGAATTTATCTCTACTGGAATGAGAATCAGACTATGTACTGAGAATAATATTCAGATTCAGATTCAGATTCAGATTCAGAGTACTGGACACAGAGTAAGTGTGACTGGAATATCTGCAGTGATTGGAATTACAGATGAAGGATTATAGTAAGTATGATGTGATTTACAGATAGAGTACAACCGACAACAACTGCCAATGATTGACAACTCAAGTATAAATGCCGCTGAAATGCTAACCCAAATGCCAACCCGATTACAATGTAATGGGCCCTATTTATACACCTTGGGTTTACCATAGTAATTACCGGAGTAATTACTACCTAATTCGCTGCTCGTCTCATAAGAGAGCGTTCCAACTTAGTGAAGTTGTCTCAGCCGTCTACATCCTTCCCTCCTTTCTTGAATTTTGGCAAGAGTCCAAAATTTCTGAAAAATTTCCCTGTCTGATTCTGATTTGAGACTGAAAAATCCACCGTCTGGTTCTGATGTTGGGGATTGGACTTGACCAATGATAGAGTGGCCATACAAAGATTACGAGAGGCAGCTGAAAAGGCCAAGGTAGAGCTCTCATCGTCTACACAAACTGATATCAACCTTCCAGGTGAGGAAGAAAAGTCACCACTGAATTCTGAGATGGAACTACCTAGTATCCTTCCCTTGAACCATCGTCCGTTTGCCCTTTGACATGGATGGCGTCTGAGAAGTCCCAGTACCAGCATTCTCCTTCTGAATCAGTCGGTAAATAGGCTCCTACTCAAGCTGATCCCACCCTTCTGTGGTCATCTCTACTTCATAAGGCGTGAGGGAATGATAGGATTTGGTGTCAGGATCATAGAGTGTGCGCCTACCTTTGGTGATCCTGGTTCTGGCCAGCTTGTGACAATGCGAAGCAGTATGGATCCATCCTTCTGGAAGAGGCTGATTAGTTTTGACCCGAGCTTCGAAAAGAATCTCAGCCATCTCCCTATACTGTGGTGCCAAGCCGGCCTTAGCTGCAATGTCCTTTTCAGGCAATTTAGAAGATTCGACAGTAAGTTGCAGCAGAGCTGATTAGTGATCTTGGTCAGGCCCCTGATCTGAATCTTCCACTGACCCATACATATCCGGATCCTTTGCATCTCTTCTTTCAGTGCATGAATATCATTGAACAGTGTTTGCCAAGTTTTCCATTCAACAGTCGATTGCTCATACCAATCCTGGAGCTCATCAATAATCTTGAAGTAGGTAAGGCGATCAACTGGTTATGGATGTTGCGGATAAAGTGCTGGAAAAAATCTTGGCAGCTCCGTCTCTCTTGCTGGAAAGGCATACAAGAGAACTGGAGAATCAGACACGAATTCTTAAAAATTGAGAACAGCCTGGTTCTCTTGCTGCATCATCTTTTTGGTGATTCTCACTAGCTGAAATAATTCGTGGAGAGCAGTTGCTTGTTCTCCGACTGACATTCCAATCTGAGGTCCTTTACTAGTGGCTTTCTGATCCTCAAGAATTGCCCTTACTCTCTGATCCAAGACTCCTCTGGCAAGTTGCATCTGCACCAAAACCTTCTTTAAATGTTCCCTAACATCCTTCATACATTTGTAGGTTGGTTTGTTTCCCAGCAGAAGTTCTAATTCAAGGGCGAGAGAGCGACAATCTGCAGTAGACTATCTTTGCAAATGTGGGTTGGTCACTCTCTCTTCAGCAGTGATTATCCATTCAGGAACCCTTTCCAGTAGCAGCAGCTGGACTGTGCTGGGATGCACACGTAAACGGCAAGTTTCTTGATCATGAAAAGTCACTGATTTCCAGTGTTTCACCATTTCCCTGGCCCCGACATATAGCCTTTGAAACCGTTCCAGATCAGACAAGAGATCATCATCCTCTAGATATTGTTTGGTTATGGAAGCCTGCTGATGTCTCAATTGCATGTTCAAGGTAATAAGCTGTAAGGAATGCTGCTGATCAGCTACTGGTCCCTCATCTCGAACTTTGCTTTTCCCCTTAGCCTCCCTCCTGAGCTGGGACTGATTTGTTGGCTGATTCCCAGTGTGACTGGGATGTTGTTCTTCTGACTGATTACCCGACTGCTGCCCTTCATTTTGGCCTTCTTGTTGGCCCTCATTTTCACCTGGCTGGTCTGGAGCTGATGCTTTCGCCTGATCTTTGTCAGTGCTAGTAGCAACTGTACTATATCCTACTGACTGGTGATCCACAGTACTCTGAACAAGTTGTTTCTCAGTTTGGCTCACTATAGCTTTTTCAGTATTCACAGTCTTGACCTGACTCTCTATTTGCTTCAGAAACGCACTACTCTTCGTGAGTATAGTCTTTGGCTTCTTCGAACTGCCAGCCTGTTCTTCGGTGGCTTTCTTTTTCAGACCAGTTGGAGTGGTCTGACTGTCCGTCACTTCGTCATCTAAGGACAAATCAATATTCTTGGGTTCTGAAATTGGCTTCTCACTCCAAGCCCTTTTTACCTTTCCATGAACCTCTGGAGCAGTGGCCCAATACAAGAATTGTCAAACATACCAAGATTTAAAAACATTGTGGGATTTGAACTTGGCAGTTTGCTGGAGCACATTGTGTGACACGATTTGACAAAGGTTAATAGAGACCTTTGAATCCAATGTCTTGGCCAACAACATAGCAAAGACTTTCTCAGATACATATGTTGGATTATTTTTAAGGCTTACTGCTTCAACCACAAACCTGTAAGTAGTAGAGGCTTCCAATCCTACTAGAATCCCTTGACCACTTGCCTTGCGCTTGCGCTTAGCCGCTTCATCCTCATTTAGGACTATACTTATCTACTGTGGGGTCGCCACAGACGGCTTGGGCTCATTGGGCATCCGGAATGCAAAAGCTATGTCTTTTGGTGTAGCCGACACCTTTTGACCATTCACTATGGCACTGCCATCTTCAACATCGAAAGAATCAAGAACCTGCTTTATGATGTCTGTGTCGAAAGCGATTCTTGTGGCTTGCAGAACAACTCGTATATCCCATAGTTGTAGCAAAGCCATTGCTTGGATGGTGAATACATAGCGCTGAATCTTACTGTATGGAATGATGGGAAGGATTGCCTTTGTAGCAGTAATGATGGCTTGGGTTTCCTCAAGAGACTCCTGCATCTTGTCTGAGCGCTTCCTCCTACCCATACACTGTGAAGACGATGAAACAGGTGAAGGAGAAGAAGACTTACATGACGCTCAAAGCTGTACCCAGGTGTTTCTGGCAAAGCTAGTCGACAGTCCACTATCTCCTCAGAAGACGAGGTCTGCAGTTGTAGAGAAGAAACTTCAGAGCTTGGTGATGGTGAATGAATAACGGGGAGGAAATCGTCGCGCAGGGGATTTGTGAGGAAAAATACCAACTCTCCTGACTGTTATACGTGTTCGCGCCATAAAAGCTCCACCACTCGCGGCTCCTAGACTTGTGTGAGTCGCTGCTGTCGTGGCAGACATGCATTGGACAAGACTGCTACCCATCCTTGAAATGATTACTACTGGCGTGCCATCTGACTGTTGGGCGCTTAAAAATTGAAAAGTGTGTTCCCAGTGATACCGGAGTAGTTTCCAGTCTGGTTTGATCACACTGGTACTGATTCTAAGATCAGTCTGTACTGGTTCTGAAATTGAAACTGGTTGCACATGAAAAAGCCCAAAAATATCCGATTCTGGTATCTCTTGATTTGCAGTTCCCAATTCCCTAGTACCTTGTTCTTGCCTAGTCTCTCTAGCTTCTGAATAGTAAAGCTTGATCTTTGCACCATTATATACTCCTGGCAACAATAATCCAGATAAATATTTCAGTCTTACTGTACCATTGGAGAAGACCCAGTCTACCTCAAATGGTCCTGCCCAAGCAATCTTCAGGTTTGGCTTCTTTGGACACAATCTAGATTGATAGAGAAGCACCAAATCTCCTTTCTGAAATTCCCAAATCTTAATTCGGTGATCATGCCAGTGCTTCCTTCGTTGTTGAACAATTTCTTATTCCAGCATAGCCCGTTGCCTGAGTTCATCTAACTGCATAAGTTCTTCTAGGTGTTTTTTCAGATTGTGGTTGAAGTCTAAGCCATACTTCACAGCCATTCTCAGACTTGGGATAACAAACTCCATAGGAACCACAGCTTCAGTGCCATACACCATTCTGAATGGTGTCAACACAATAGTAACCTTGTAAGCTGTCCTATACGCCCATAGAGCAGTCTGGAGTTTCAAATCCCACTGGTCTGGTTTCTTTTGCACCACCTTAGTGAGAATAGTCTTGATTGTCTTGTTGCTACTTTCAGCCTGTCCATTGCATCTTGGATAATAAGGGGTAGATTTCCGATGCTTGACTGAAAGCATATCCAATAGAATTTCCATAGTGTCATTGATAAAATGTGTTCCTTGGTCTGACACAATTTCTAGTGGACATCCATATCGGCAGACAATATTCTCAAATAGAAACCTTACAGTTGACTTGGCTGTGTTATTAGGAAGAGCTTTAGCTTCAACCCACTTATGGACATAACAAGTAGCCATTACTATGTACTTGTTCTTCCTGGGGGTAACCTTCTTAAAAGGTCCCATAAAATCTAATCCTCATTTCATGAACACGCCCAGTGGTTCTACTGGCATCAAAGGAGTCATATCTGCAGCTGTTGGTCGACCCATTCTTTGGCATATGTCACAAGTTTTACAAAAAATTCTAACATCAGCAATTAGTGTTTCCCACCACAGACCAGCTTGCAAAATCTTCTTGTAGGTAACTTCATTGGAAAAATGTCCACCTGATTCTCCATTATGTGCTTCTGAAATAATTTGCATTCTCCCTTCCATAGGCACACAACGCCGAAGTATACCATCAACACCCAATTGATAGAGTGACCCTCCGATGATAGTAAACTTCAAGCTTTTGATGACCAGAGCTTTCTTCTGGTTCTGCTTTCAGTCCTTTGGAAAAGCACCTTGAGAAAGAAACTGATAAACATCATACCATTCAGGATCAACTGACTCTCCTGCCTCTAGCTGGAATAAGTCAACGTCCAATGGTTCATCCCGCAAGGGTAATTCCGAATAACCTTCCGTACTCCTTGACAAAAAATTAGCTCCACAGTGATTCTTGCCAGGCTTATGAAAAATTCTGAATTCAAACTCCATTAGGAACATCATCCACCGTATCAGCCTGCCTTGAATAATGACTTTATTAATAAAAAACAGAAGAGCATGATGGTCCACATAAAAATGGAACAACTTTCCCAACAGGTAATGCCTGAAGTTTGTAGCATTGAAAACCATTCCAAGGGCTTCTCTCTCAGTAGTTGTATATCCTTGTTCAGCCTGACTGAATCTGCGACTGGCAAAATAAACCGGATAATCAGTCCTTCCGTCTTGCTGAGCCAATATTGCCCCCATTGCCAATCCCGAAGCGTCTACATGTACATGGAAAATAACATCCCAGTTTGGTTGCCTAAGGACTGGTTTACAGATAATGGCTTTTTTCAGATTCTAGAAGCTCTCCTCACATTCAACAGTCCAATTGAACTTAATGGTTTTCTTTGTAATCTCATATAATGGTACTGCTTGAGAAGCAAACTTATGTACAAACCTTCTATAGAAGTTAACATAACCTAGGAAAGAGCTCAACTCTGAAGCATTTCTGGGTGCTTTAGCTTGCTGAACACACTAAATTTTATCGTTGGCCATTTCTATTCCATTTCGGGAAACTACATGTCCCAGTAGCTGTCCCTTCGAGACTAGGAAAATGGATTTGAATGGATTCAAACAAATCCGCTTCTCCTGACAGCGTTTGAAAACCATTTCCAGGAATAATAGGTGCTGTTCTTCATTTGAATATACAGTAAAGTCATCCATAAAGATAGCGAGGAAACGATGAAGGAATTCATTAAACATTTCCATCATGTATACCGCTGAAAGGTAGCTGGTGCATTGCACAGGCCGAAAGGCATCACCAGATACATGAGAGCTCCCCACTTGGTGATGAAAGTGGTCTTCGCTCTATCTTCAAGAGCGATCTGTAACTGGTTATAACCACTGTAACCATCCATAAAGCTATACATTTCATATCCTGTGATCTCATCAAGCAACATGTCAGTAAAAGGCAATGGAAATGGATCTTTGATAGTTTGGGTGTTGAGTTTCCTATAGTTAACACAAACTCTCAATTTCTCGTTTTTCTTGGGAATTACGACTATGGGAAATAGCCAATCACTACTAGCCACCTCTGTGATGAACCCAGCCTTGTGAAGATTATCAATCTCCTCTTTGATCTTCTTAGCATAGTTGGGGTTCATTCGGTATCTTTGCAGTCGTACTGGCCTAGCATCTGGCTTCAACGGTATCCGGTGCTGACATACTTCAGGATCCACTCCCTTCAGGTCTGTGTGTTCCAAGGCAAACACGTCTTTGTAGTTCTGGAATATCCTGCATGCCTTTTCCTTCATTACCGGTTTGAGATGCTTGTTGACCTTGATCATCCTCGGACTATCCTCCGATCCTAGGTTCCATTCTTCCACTTCTTGGTCGTGTGGAAGCAACCAATTAGGCCCGTCTCCTTTCTGTTTGGTCGATTCTTCAGCATAATTCCAGGATCAGTATGATCCACTGTGTGTTCTTCAGAACATACTGGCTCCTCTACCATACCAGTATCAGCTGATTCCACCAATCTCCCAGTTAGCTGGACTGATCTTTCCCCTGTGTTGATTTCAGAAAACTGATCGGGGAATTGCTTTTTCTGCTTGTCAGCCTGCTCTTTATTCAATAAAACTGCATTCAAGTCAATCTCTGCTAAAGAGAATATGTTCAGGGCTGCTAACATTCGTTCAATCTTCTTGGCTCTGTACTTCTAGCATAACTCCTTCGGCCTCAGCTCTTTTCTCCAGCTCCTAGTATTGTTCGTGTGGATCTAAATTATGCCATTGGTCCCATCTATGGTTAAGGTTTGATTTGCATAGTCATGAACAACATGTGCTGTTCTCAACCATGGGCGCCCTAGCAGCATCCCATATGCCCCTTGCACATCCAGAACTAAGAAGCTGGTTTTAAATTTTTCCCTGCCTACTCTTATCTGCATATTTTCAATCATGCCCGTGGCTTGTACCACTCTGTGATCTACCATTCGCACTTTAAATGGTGCTGGCTTTAAATTCGTGATACCCATTCTCTGCTCGAGATGAACTCCCATTATATTGACTCCTGCTCCTCCATCCAAGATAACACTTGAAAGAGGTTCCCATTGCTTCCTAACCTTGTAGTCCACCTGAATGAGCGGAACTTCATCATCTCGGACGGCCATCAGGTCCACTGTTCTGGCCTCTGCCTTAGCTTTCCTGCGTTGTTTGATGAAGTTTGCCACTTCAGGCAAGGTTTTTCTGATATCCTCCAGCTCTACAGTCAGCTTCTGAATTCTATCACAAGTTTTAACATGGATTTCTTCTCTCTCTCTCTCTTGGTCAGACTGATTGTCAGAGCTCGAAGAACTAGTTGTATCTTCACACTGCCATTCGTCTCTTGCAGTGCTTCCAATCCTTCCATCAACTCTCAGTTCATCAGCCATTCCTTGTACCGCAGCCAGCACGGTCTCAGGTATGCCCGGTATTGACTGATCTTTCTCAATTGATTGGGCTGGTATCTTCTGAATGACTCGAGCTTCAGAACTTTCTGGCTGCTCTGGCAGCTTCTTGGCCAAATCCTATGTGATTTTAGCCGCTATTTCCCTCTGCTCTTGCCATTCGTCTACCACCTTCTCTTTACCCTTGGCCTTCCAAATTTCCCTTTGTTGAGCCCACTTGCTGCTGCTGTTAGTGGTGACTCGTGTTTCTGAAGTATCTAGGATTTCTTCAATTACTACGCCCTTGCTTCTTGTGCCCGTACTGGAGCTGGATCTGGTGCCTTAGCCTTAGTAGCAGTAGTTGTTGCAGGTGCGTATGGGCATTGGGCTGCAAAATGGCCATACTTCCCACAAGTGTAGCAATTCATACTTTGACTATGGAAGTTGCCATGCCCTCTGCCTCGGCCCATACCCGTTTGGAATCGGCCACATCCTTGACTAGTACCACTAGTACCTGGTCTCCCCTCTTGCGATACTTTGGCGGGTTCTACCTTCACTAGTTCAGTATAGGCTACCACTGACAGGTCTTTGCCCTTCTTAAAGTGATGAATCCTGATACCACAAGTGTTCCATAAATGACCAAAAGCCTTAAAGTAAGTACATTGTGGGCACTCGTTGGAGATATGGTCATTGGATTTGCATTTCGAACACCAAGTCAACATCTTTCGAACTGGCTGTCTGGTGTGGCTAATCTCGGCAATCTGTCGAGCCATTTCTTCAATTTTCTTGGTCCAAGATCCCTTCTTTGACTTCTCCTTGGACCGCTCATTAGAGCTGCTGGACACCTCACTGGAATTAGAACTCTCAGTAGCAGAGCTACTGCTACTGGATCTTCTCTTTTTGTGACTCTTTTCCTTCTTGGCTTGCTGTTCTAGCTTCAGTGCCCTTTGTACCAAATCATTGAATTTTTTGGTTGGAGCTGGTACCTCCTACTCCCTAAGCTTTTTTCTTCCGAAACCATTCAAAAACCATGCACGCAACCTCTTCTCGGATGGCGATTCTTGTAAAACTGCCAGGTTAGCTCCTTGATCTTTTCCACATAACTTTGGACTGATAGATTCCGCAACTTGATCTTATCCAGTTCACAAAGGATATCTTCATCCCCTTTGTTGTCGGAATACTCCAGTCTGAAGGCTTTAAGCAACTGGTTGTAGGATCTGAGCTGACAGGCGGGGTAATGGTAATACCATTTCCTCGCTGCCTCCTTCAAGGTTTGCGGGAAGTATTCCCCCCAATCATCTTTATCAATATTTTTCAGTTCAGCATACTGCTCAAAAGCTTGTATGTGAACGTCTGGAACATCCTTCTTACCTCCCTTGAATATTGGAAATGAAATTTTCAGGGAAGCTGTGTAATCATTCTGATTACCCCACTGATTCTGCCGCTTCTCTTCTTGGAGTCAGAACGGCGCTTGGAAGTCTTCTTGCAATTATTAGTGTCAGCATCCCAATCAATCTCTGTCTCTGTCTCTGTGTCAATGTCCTCTTTGGACTGTCTGCTAGAAGTGCGGTGACTGCCTTTACTTCCCTTGGTACCCTCATCCCCCTACCGGGATCGAGAACTCTTGGCTTTCCGTGCTTCCCTTTCTGCACGTCTACGTCAAGAATGATTGGAGTGCTGTGAGTCCTGTGTCTCATCAGCCTGACTGTGCTCCTCCTGAGCCTCAGTGTCAGTCACCTTCTCTTGCTTAGGGTCAAACTCTCTTCCTGACTCCTCAGGAATAGGATCAACACGGATGGTGGACTTCCGGCCACGACTGGATTTGGGTGCCACTGCTGAAAACTTCCAACTGGGAGAAGAGTCTTTCAGTCAACGAGCTTCAGGTCGAGCCACCGTGATCGCCAAAATGAAATTGAAGCTGATCTCTTGAGATAGCTAATTCCAATGTTAGAAGATTTCGGCTATTGATGATGTGTTAGTTTAGACAGTCGACTGGACAGAGAATCAGAAACTGAACTGGAATTTATCTACTGGAATGAGAATCAGACTATGCCCTGAGAATAATATTCAGATTCAGATTTAGATTCGGATTTAGAGTACTGGACACAGAGTAAGTGTGACTGGAATATCTGCCGTGATTGGAATTACAGATGAAGGATTACAGTAAGTATGATGTGATTTACAGATAGAGTACAACTGACAACAACTGCCAATGATTGACAACTCAAGTACAAATGCCGCCGAAATGCTAACCCAAATGCCAACCCAATTACAATGTAATGGGTCCTATTTATACACCTTGGGTTTACCATAGTAATTACCGGAGTAATTAGTGCCTAATTCGCTAGCCGTCTCATAAGAGAACGTTCCCACTTAGTGAAGCTATCTCAGCCGTCTACACTCATGCTCTTCCTCTAGTACTGTCTCTAGCCTTCTTCGAAGTCCTGTGGTGACTAGTGGGGCTATTGCTATTACAGGGTCATCTTCTATATCTTGCTTTAACATGAACCACTCATTTTGTGTTGATGGATCGGGCCATTGTACTCTTGTACCGATATCTTCATATGTTATCTTTGTCAGTGTTTCCCTACCTCCAATGTACTTGAGATTTTCTATACCCATGCTAACCACTTGCTCATGCAGATATTGGGCGTAATTCACTTCTTTGGGCACACTGACTTTCAATGCCCAAGTTATGGTAAAAGCCACTACATGGGGAGGTGTTGTGTACTTTTGGGGCCGCTTGCTGCAAACATGGAAGTGTTGGTTGTAGAGCTTGTAGATCTTTGCAGCCCTTGGGTCTACCAGGTCTTTGAACGTCTGATTGGGCTTCTTTTGATAGTAGACCTTTACTTTGTCTCTTCTTTCTCTAATGGAGCTACCCTTATTGTGGAGCCCCAGTGCATCTTATATGGTTTGAGGTGTAATTAGAGTCTGTCTTCTGTTCGTCCAAAGCAGTAATCATTGCCTTGCCATCTTTCGGGATTGAGCTGACTAGCTTGTAGACTCTCTGCATATCCACACCCGTTGGTGGTGCTGTGAATAAGTTGTATAAATATTCTCTTTGCAACATTTCTCATGGATTCATTGGGATATACACTATGTTTACTTGAGGGTCTCTGAATGTACCTTGGTACACTGCCAATCCTTCCCTTTCTAATGTGTCCTCATCTACCCAAGCCTTGGCTAGCTTCAATGTCTCCTTTGGCAGTGTGTAAGGCTCACAGGCTGTGATAATGTCCTTCAAGGACATCATCTTCTTCTTGGCTGGCTATTTACTGGCTTCCATTGATCTTGTGGGCACTCCAAGTGCAAAAGATAGCATAATTTAATAAAATCTTGCATTTTCTCAGTTTTTAGCTATCCAAATGACTTCAAATTTGAAACACAAGCTAATTAGGGCCTAAGGGTGCTGTGCATGTAGTCACAATTGCATTTTGGGTGCAGATTTATGTTGTGAGACATCATACACGTATAATGTCTAGGTGCTCAGAAATGACTGATGTCTCATATGTGCATAGCTCATATCATGTACATCATGGGTATATGCCTGAATTTCAATTTGGATGTCATTTGGACAAGCTATGACCATTAGAACTCCTTTTAGGCTCTGAAGCTAGATTTTGGCTTAGTTTTGAGCAAATGAGATTCAAATGAGGTGAAACTTGGTAGATGTTCTCATAATCATGTGGTAAAGGCTTAGAATGGGTCAATTTAGCCTCCAGGTTCATTTTCAGGCTAGTGAGACATCATACGCATATGATGTCTACTTTGTTCAAAATGGCTCAAACTTGTAGTGTAGCTGGGCCTTAGCATGGTATAGACTCTTGTGATGTTAGCATTGATTTGGGTTTCTCCTCATGTGATTGGGACCAATAATGAAGTATAGAGCTTGGGATTATGAACCCTGGGTTTAGATGGGTATACATAATCAAAACTTGATGAGACTTGAACTTTGGGCTAAGATTAATGGGATAAAGGAATTAGAAGTGAGAAATCCCCCCAGAATTGTCATTTGGACCTCTGGAGACATTATACGTGTATGATGTCTCTGTCTAATTTTTGTCCCAGACTTCATCCATAGCATTCTCAGGTGATTGGAAATCCTTTCATCATCTCAGATTTTGATTTGGAGACGAGTCATGTGTGTGGGGCCCTAGAATATGTCTTTTTCCGGGGTTTTTTGATTTTAGGCTCCACGTGGTCACAACCTTGCCCAAATTTGTCCAAATTGAATGCACGGCTTTTATACTTTGTGGTGAGCATGCTTCTGATGAAAAATGTGGAGTTTGGCATTTGTATAAGAGAAGAGACATTATACGCCTATAGTGTCTACTGATGCAAAACAGCTTGAAACTCCATGGGTAAGTTGTGTATAGCTTGTGCATGATGTCCATGGTCTCAGATTTGAATTTGAGCTTGTGAATGGGTGTCAAAAGGTTTGAAGGGGTTTCTACATGCAGAACTCTGCTTTTTTGGGTGATTGAAGGTCATAAGATATACAAGTGTGATGAAATTGTGGAGACGAGTCATGTGAGTGGGGCCATAGAATATGTCTTTTGCCGGGGTTTTTTGATTTTAGGCTCCACGTGGTCACAACCTTGCCCAAATTTGTCCAAATTGAATGCATGGCTTTTATACTTTGTGGTGAGCATGCTTTTGATGAAAAATGTGGAGTTTGGCATTTGTATAAGAGAAGAGACATCATACGCCTATAGTGTCTACTGATGCAAAATAGCTTGAAACTCCATGGGTAAGTTGTGTATAGCTTGTGCATGATGTCCATGGTCTCAGATTTGAATTTGAGCTTGTGAATGGGTGTCAAAAGGTTTGAAGGGGTATCTACATCCAGAACTCCGCTTTTTTGGGTGATTGAAGGTCATAAGATATCCAAGTGTGATGAAATTGTGTTGGGGAGCTCATAATGATGTGTATAAAGTGTTAGGGTTTCCAAACTCACAACATCATATCAATTCAAGGCTTTTAGACATTATACACGTATAATGTCTACTTTGGCATTTCTGGCTCAAACTTGTGGTAGAGGTAGCTCATGACGTGTGTATGGCTCTGATGTGTGCATATAT
The DNA here is from genome assembly GCF_014529385.1 of Adiantum capillus-veneris. Taxonomy (NCBI): domain Eukaryota; kingdom Viridiplantae; phylum Streptophyta; class Polypodiopsida; order Polypodiales; family Pteridaceae; genus Adiantum; species Adiantum capillus-veneris. Next base: position 34,905,129 of record NC_140945.1, on the reverse strand, counting down.
GCCTTTGGACTAGTGCTTATGAGCTCAAGGCCATAGAAGTAGTTTATGACACTTTGATTTGGAAACTGATGTGGGTGGTAATCAAAACCTGCCCAAAGGTGCCCAAACTTGGTGTAGAGGCTATATGTGCTATGCTTTACAGTTCTCAATGTTTAGAGTGTTGACATAACTCCTCTGTGCGACAGGTCTAGACATCATACGCGTATGATTTTTACTTTTTCAAAATGGATATTTGATCATAGGCACATGATGTATAGGCTATGTGCTTGCTTTGTGTGAACTTTCACTTGATTTGAAGCACTTTTGGTATGTCCAAAGCCAATTTATGTGATTAGGCCGAGACTTTGTGTTTTTTGGGCCTTGGGTATTCCAATTGGCTCCAAATCTAATGAAATTTTAGGTGCTTCATATTTAGGGCATGCATAATGTGTTTGTGCAGTCAAGTGAGTGATTTTTATGCAAAATCTGACTGTGAGACATCATATCCTCTCTTGATAAAAAGTGACTTTGATGCCTTGGGGTGTTTTGTGCTTGTGCCCTAGGCCCTACTAGCTAGTTTTCAACTTAAAAAGTCAGATGTTTAGTGTTTGGAGGTGATAACAACATACAAGTGCCCACCTAGCCAAGGCGTTGTTGGGTCATCCGGCCAAAGTTTTCATGTGGTCACATTATTTTTCCGATGTTTAATACATCAAACCCTGTAAAAGCCTAATGTCAATCGTCTATGTCAAGTCTGAGTCAAAGATGTAATTTTTCTAGTGATGTATGTAAAGGTCCATGAGAAGTTGGCCGCCGACCACTTTAGAAAGCCCTAGGTATATAATACACTAAGGTTAGTGGAAAAAGGGGAGATCATTTTTTGAAGATAAGTGACTATTGCGTTACACACAAAGAGATGCCTCTTTGCTCAAACTTGTAATCATCGCTTCTGTGGCTACGGTAATCCAAATTCAGTTTTGTTTCTTGCATTGTGTTCCTCTTACTCTGCTCTTTCATTCAAGTGTAAGCATTCAAGATTCGGTGAAGGTTTTAGACACATCCGTTTAGGCCTTAAATCGCTGTTTTGAGTGTTTATATGCGTATTTTATGTTGTTTTGACCCTAGGAGAGGCTTTAGGGAGCTAAAAATGACCCTTTAGGATCATCCGTTTACTGTTTTTGCGTACTGTGGAACGAACAATCGCGATCGTTATACCTCTCCAAAATGCTGTGACAGTGATAGGATATGTTCCTGATAGTCCCCTGTAGCTTCCCTTTAAGTTTCGTGTGATTCCGATATGATTTGCATGGTGAACGGGCGTGATGACTGTAGAGCTATGTAGAAGGACATAGGCAGATTACTTGGCTTTAGTGCGTTTGATTTTCTTGTAGAGTTAGTAGTTGCATCTCTTTGAGTTCACTTCATTAGGATTGACACCCTAGTGAGTTTCCATGCCTCATCCGAGTCGCTTCCCCTGTATCAATAATTTTATGTTGATGCTTGAGAGCTATGCTATGGACGTCCGTCGCGGCAACCCGCAAACATTGGTGCCGTTGCCAGGGAATGAATCTTAGGTGATGAGTGACCGAGTGCGTAGTCAGAGTTTTCTTATTGTTCCAAAAGATAATTTCCATTCCATTTACATTTCAGTGAAGCATCTAGACAGGGGTTTAGTGCTTAGTGGAGTCTAGGGTCGGGGGACTGGCTAGATCTACTCTTGAGAGATATAGGGAGTTGTGAGTGAGGTTGCTTTAAGCATTTTTTCTCTTCAAATTTCTTTGTATCGATTGAGTACTAATCCATCATCCGTTTTTTATCCTGTTTGTTTTGTTTGATTCATTTTCTTATGTTCTTTCATTTATGTACTTAGGAGTAGGATAAGTAAATCACATTCCAGTCAGATTTGGGGCAAAAGATAGAGTCAAAAACACCAAAAAACCATAACTTTGGCAAAAAGGCCATAAGACTCTGAAATTTAGAAAATCTGACCAAATAGAGCTGAAATTGATTCAAATCACAAAGTGGTAGCACCAAACACTAGGAAATACTTGTCGGAGAGAGCCTGTAAAATTTCATCAGATTTGGCCTCTGTACTACAATCGCGATCGGTGTACCTCAGTGCCAGAATTGTACAAGATTTGACATGTGCCTTCCTGATAAGATTCTAAACAAGTTTGTCTAAAGCAACCACACCCAAAAACATCAAAAATCAAGAAAATCAGGCCACTTGGGTAAAACTAGCCTGACAGACCCAGAAACTGTAAAATCTGGACTTTTGGTGATCCAAATGCAAAAAGACTTGGGGGATAGCCTTAAAACATCAGTGTCTACAGGCATGCCAAATTTGGTCTAATTTGGGCTCCAAACTATGATCGCGATTGGTGTACCTAAGTGCCAGAATTTGACCAGATTTCATCTGTGGGATCCTCAGGAGTATACAAACATAAAAGTCTAAAGGACCTAGAGCCAGAAACCTCAAAATACTTGTCAAACCATATGAATACATATCCAAGTAAAAAACTGCTAAACTGGCATAGAAATTGACTTTCAGAAGACCAAAACACATCAAGACTGGGAAGAAACCATAGAGAGGGATAGCCTGTACACAGGACAACCCCAGATAGCTTTCAAATCCCAAAACAAACACCAAAATCAGATCAAACTGACAGATTCTAGAAAATAGACACTTCCAACCAAGAAATGGTAAATTCTTGACTTTTTTGAGTCCAAATACAAAAGTGTCTGGCAGGTAGTCTTATAATAGCCTAGTGAACGAGCTGGTGAAGTTTCATCCAATTTGGGCTCCAAACTACGATCGCGATCGGTGTACCTCAGTGCCAGATTTTGACCAGACTTTACCCACACATACACCTAGGTTATATAAGATACCAGGAGTTTTCAAAATTCAAAAAAATCACCAAAATAGCCAAAAACAGCAGACAGTCAGGAAACCACTGGAGCAGACCAAGATCTGGGAAAAACTTGACTTTTTCTTGTCCAAATTCAAAAAGATTTGGGGAGTAGACTGTACACATCATGGTCTACCATATCCACAAGTTTCATCCAATTTGGGCTTCAAAGTACGATCGCGATCGGTGTACCATACTGACATTTTGAGTTGAGACTTGGTGAGTAGGTAGTTGATGACTAGACAAACAACTTTCTCAAAAGAACCAGGGTCAAAAAACCAAAAGACAGTTGTCAAATAGGGCAAACACTGATCACTGTTCCTCCATACCAAAATTTTGAGAAAATTCAAGTTTTTGTGATCCAAATGCAAAGTGGGTTTGGGAATAGACTAATCATACCCATGTCTATCAACTCCTAAAATTTCATGCAAAAAGGAGCTGGAACTACGATCGTGATCGGTGTATCCCAGTGACATTTTGGATTGAAATTTTTTGAGTAGGTAGCTGACATCTAGTGCAACATATTTTCCAAAAGAAGCAAGGTCAAAAAAGCAAAAGAACGTGGTCAAAAGTCCCACTTACACAATCAGGCCAGTAACTACAAAACCACATGGGATTTGGGTTTTCATTGGTCAAAACATCTCCAAATTCAAAAATACAAAGACACTTGGTATCAAGACATCAAGGGCTAGCTACTGTGCAAAAATCTTCCAAATCTGTGACAGGGGGTCAACGATCGCGATCGGTGTACCTCTACATGGTGGGGGTATCTGACTTCATAAGTTTGTAGACCTACTTGAGTACATCCCAAATCTCAAGTTTGAGCTAAAAATACCTTCGGGAAGCCAAGATACAAGCCAAAGTTCCTGTGTTCTGGTCCTGAAACTGTTTTGAGTGCTGTTTCAAGTGCAGTTCACTAAAAGTGCTCTAACTTTTGATAGGCAACTCCAAATTGAGTCAGGTATAGCTAGGAAGAAATCTTGCGGGCAATAGCACACACCTAGACCTGAATTTTAGAGCTGAATTTTTCTAGGTTTCCTAATTCCAAACTTTTAGGGTACCCCAAGACCAATTTCCAGAGACCAAAAAAGTCACAAATTCTTGACTTTTTAGAGACTTGACCAGGGGCAAAAAGGGATTGTGTGCACTAAGCCAAGGTGTTCTTATCAAGGACCATCTTGAGAGTATTGAGTGAGGCTTAAACATGACAACTCATCCATCATTAGGGTTTCCCACTTAACTCAGAGCTATGCCGCCTACACAAACAGCCAGAAATACTGCAACACCCATAACCAGAGGGTTGAGACAAGACCATGAGGCTTATCAATCATATCAAGCCAAACCTCAAGGCATGGATCATGGATATTTGTCAAGTGATCATGTAGCTCACTGGAAGCCAAACCAATCAACTAAAATGCGGGAGTTTGGAAGAGCAAAAGTGGAAATTGCTGGAGACTTAGAGGAGGAGCATCCTCTAATCAACAAACCCAACGTGAGGTTCATCAAAAACCAATGAAGCCACGAGAGTTCTAACGGATTACATTTATGATGGCCTTTATAGATTACCTATTGGGGATCAAAACAACTTCTATAGATGTTTAAATTCCATCATTGAAGAGTTGACAGACTACAAGAACCTCTGTGCCTTCACATACACAGATGACCAGGGAGTGCAAGTTCTAATGGTAGATAAGTATGGATGAGAGTACAACTTATCAACCCAATTGAGCTAGAAAGATATACATACATGGGTAATCCAATCTCTGCTTACTACTTTCAACCGAGTGTAAGCGTACCAGGGTTTTTTGAGACTGATTTGCAAGAAGCTAACGTTGAAACTATGGGATCAAATGGACCTCAAACATCCAAAATAGCTATTCGCGAGAGTGTAGCTCCTACCTCATTGAGTGGAACCAAGAGACCACCAATTAGACTTACAAATCCATCAACATTTCCAAAACATGTCTCACAGGGGATTCCACCAGGATTTTCTCCAAGACGAGAAGAAGGAATGAGGGATGTCTTTGTGAGAGACCCCAACATGCTGAGATACATGGTTGAACCAGAACCAATGAGACCATATCAATTGGCCAAATGTGTCAAGAAGAAGTATGATGGGTTAAGGGATCCATACGTACATGCATCCTTGTTCAAACAAGTGTTAAGAGCCGAACAAGTATTTTATTTTCATACACAATATGAGGGATTTGGCTTAACCTTGGAAGGGGTAGCATTGAATTGGTTCCAACCGTTGGACAAAAATGCCTTCTCAAACGTTGAACAACTGTTGCAAGAATTTGTTGTGGAGTTCTCTAAAAAGGGAATCAAGCATAACACAGTGTCCCAAATCTATGCATTCAAGCAAAAAGAAGATGAGAGAGTGAAGGAAGCATCGCTACGCTTCAAACAATATATAGAGAGATGTCTGGAACAGGAGTTACCACAGGATGAAAGATTATCAATTCTCTTCATAGAGGGTTTGAAAAATGAAACTCTCAAGAAAGATTTGCACTTAAAAGGATGTACTTCCTTTGAACAAGTCACGAGAGAAGCGTTATACCTAGTTGACAATTGTAAAGCCTATGACGAGGAAATTGGTGATACAAAGATCACTATGGATAATTCTCCTTTAGCATCTAGTGAAACCAACACAAAGCAAGTGGTTATGTCTCAATTAATGACCAACCTAGATGAGCTAGCAGCGCAGGTAGCACAATGAATAAAATGGTGTGCCATTGAGCAAAAATGGACCAATCATGAGATGAGTGAGTGCTACTATAATCAAACCTATACGGGGGGGATACTATTTGGACATCAAATAGAAAAACAAATGCCATTACCAAATCATCCATTATTTCAAAATAGGGTTGTATCAAGGGCTTTACAAAGAGCTAAGGTATCACAACCTAGGCTAGGGCAAGAACCTATGAGAAAACTCTATTCATTGAATGAGGACACTCTGATGTTCATAGCCAATCAAGAGCGTAGACCAAAGACCATTCTGGCTAAGCAAGAACAACCATCAATTGTGCCACCGGTGACTCAACAAGATGCACCATGCTACAAGTGTGGAGGTTTTCATTGGGCCATGAATTGTTCTCGTGTAGAGATAATTGGTATTGTTTGGAGTGTGCCATTACACACGTTGTTCCTAATTGTCCATAACACCCAAACAAACAGGGGAAAACAACAATGAATGTTGTGGGAGTGTTACCTTCTCCAAGTGGATAAGAGGAAGAACCCAAAATTCCTGTGAAGGTAGTGACTAGAGCCCAAGCAAAAGAAAATGCTGAGGACCAAGCTAATGAGGAGAAAGATCAACAACCCAAACAAGGGGAAACAACTAGTGTGAGAGTGAGGGCTGGGAGAAAATCCTGGAAAGCCAAAAGAGACAGAATTAAAGCAAAAACAATTACAAATCAAACTGCACTACAAATAGAATTACAAGAGATAAAGGAGCAGTTAAAACAAGAACGGGAAAACAAAACGGTGGTGAGCGATAAGAAGCCAAGGAAGGCGTCTTCGGGAGGATCTGTGTTGGTAGACAAAGTCCTAGAGCCATTAGATTGTGCATTGGAAGCATATGAGGCTAGATTGAAACCCAACCAAACCCTAGAGCAACGAGGGATGAAATATCCTCATGCTGAGGTAGAGACTGAGAGGTTGAAAATGTGTAAGGAATTGGTAAAAACTGCACATGCAATGATGGAGCCTGAAGCACCAATTCCACCTCCAGAAACAAAACCAAAAAGTGTTGGATTTGAAATGCCTAAGGCAAAGGTTGTTGAAACATTAACTCAAAGAAACATTGAGCTAGAATCACAAAAGGATGTGCAAGCAAAGACTGCAACACAAGAAACCAACAACCTAGAAATTCAACTAGATGATCAAGTAGTGGCCAACACCACTAATGATGCAAGGTCAAAATCACAATTTATGGCACCTATCCCAGAGATAGATGAACCATGGCCAAATGAATTGTGGGAAGCAATTAGAAGTGCAAAAGATGGAAGTGCGACTTTCCAATCTGCACCCATAATTGAGGTCAATACAGGGAATGAAGTCTATCAGGGAGACATTCAATCTCTAAATGGAGATGCAGGGACGGAAGTTTCAATTGAAAGAAAACCAGAGTCCTTAAAGACCTTACCCTCATACATAGGAGAACATGATTCAGACTCGGAGACTAGAGTGGTGCCATCTCAGAGGAAAGCCATATCTAAGATGATGGATACAAAGAGTATGCAAGAGTTGACGTCAGCTCCAATACAATGTACCATTACTCTATCTGAACTACTTAAGATTAGACCACATGTATGGGATGAAGTAGGCAACAATTTGGGGAAGATGGGATTAAAGATACCTCTTCAAGATCTACCCTCAAATAAACAATCGAACAAAACTCAACAAGAAATTGCAAACGCTAAACCTGTGCCAATAAACAAGGTGGGGGAATATTGCGAAGGAGAAGAAGGAAACACCACCTTACCTGTGGAATACAAAGGAGTTAAAACATTGGCTATACTTGATAGTGGGGCTGGAGTAGCCATAGCCACAAAAGAAATTTGGAAAAAATGGGGTAGACCAGCGCTTAGGAAAACTAGAATGAAGCTGCAACTTGCAGATGGATACACAAAATAAACTCTGGGTATCTTAGAGCAAATTATTGTGACTTCTTGTGGAATTGAATATGAACATACATTTGCAATAGTAGATTTTGGAAAAGGGAACAATTTTGATATCATTTTAGGAAGACCTTTTATGCGTCAAGTTAAGATGGTTCAAGATTGGGGTTATGACTATATCTACTTGAGACATAAAAAGATCACCACAAAAATAAGCATAAAAGACCATAGCTATAGAGATGTGAATAGAATTCCGTTAGAAGAAATTGACTCTTCTATAGTCAATGGGAAAGAGATACCTGTGTGGCTACAAACCAAACAAGAACTTTGGACGTGTGGTGCTTCAAAGTGTGGAAGCTCAGTGAAGGAGGATTGCATCCTAGAAAGATCAATGGACGATGAAGCTTATATACCGGAACCCTTTCCAGAGCAATTATTTGAGCCATTTGGATGGACTCAAATATTAGAAACCTTGGATGTGTGTGTAAATGAGGTGACCCCGACTAAATTTTGTGATGAAGAAGGCTACGACCTAGTTTCATGTTTTATGTTGAAAGTGTTGAAGGAAGCTAATGAAGTTTGTGAGTGTGAAAGCAGAAAAAGTGAGACAGATAGCTACATCCTGGAGCATGAGGCAAAATTGAAAACGAAGGAAGCAGAGCAACCACAAGAATATGTCATTATTGACATACCTAAAGAAACAACAAAAGCTGTTTCAAAGAAGCCGACTCCAGAAAAAGTGCAAATGAAAGTAGATGAAGGAGAAAGGCTTCCAAGTTCAACGACAAATCTTCAACAAACGCAAGATCAAAAGAAGAACAGGGACAAGGAAGAAGATGGACTATCTCCTATGATGATCAAATTCAATTTATGCGGACAAACAAGGCTCAAGTTTACATGTTCGGCCGCAATAGATCCAGAAGCAACAAAGAATCTAATGACTTATGGAACGTGGATCATGATGGGAAAGCTACCAATCAATGAGCTAGAAGAAACAGTTTACACAAGTTCAAAAATGCCGATTCCTAGCTTTGGAGTGGCAGAAGCTGTACTCAAATTGAGTACCGGGGAGTATAAAGATACTTTCCACATAATCAACTCCCATCATATCAAAGAGAGTCTGGTCCTGACAGAAAGCTGGAGGAATATCTTCTTTCGACAACAATCAAAATCTTCAACAACAACAACGGTAAGACTCCATGAAGCTTCTCAAATCCATGCAGAGAAGAAATCGCCAACCATCACGAAAAAAGGTAAAGCAAAGGTAAACATTGAAGTATATCAACCTTGCCAGACGACTTTACCTTCAACGAGCTTCCAACAAATTTCCCGTGAAGCCTCTACATCAAGAGCCACACCATCAACAATGCAATGGAAATAAAAGAAAAAAGTCTATCAACCAAAGTTTCCATCACAAAAAAGCATCCAGAAGAAGCCGAAGAATGTCAACCAAGTGTTGGTATCCAAAGAGCATATCCAAGTCAAAGACCCAATTTGGATACATGAAACACGGGTTCAACCACAACAACAAAAGGTGATAGGGTGGGTAGCATCAAATGAGTCAATCATTGCTCAAGGCTACTTCGAAGGAAACATTAATGTTTGGGCCAAAAAGCCTAAAGTAACAGCCTGGATGTACTCACCTCAAGAAAGAAGTTCTACAATGAGCGAACCAAGCTATCAACAACGAAATAAAAACAACTCAAACAGGAGAAAGAACAACAAAAAAGGACAGAAGAAAAGACCTTCCAAGAAAGCAACACAACAAGTATGGGTACCAAAGTCAAACTTCAACGAAGCTACCCAACACAAACAGATGCAGCAACGGATGGTTCCCATCAAGCTACTTGAAGCACAAGGATTCTATGAAGGTAACACCCAAATATGGTTACCCAAAGTAGTTGCTCAACCTAAAGCCCTCAAGACCAACCAAGTAGAAAAGGACCCCACACAAAGACAATCAACAACAACAAAGAGCCAATGGAGACTAAGCACAACCAAGGGAGAAACAATCTCAAAATGGATCCCTCGTCTTCTACTACAAAAGCAAGGCTTTTACAATGGTAATAGCCAAGTATGGATACAAAAGCCTAGTGTCCATCAAGTCAAGGGAGCAACTCATGAAGCAAGAAAAAAGTGGATCCCAAAACCATTGTTGAAACTCAGGCTCCTCACAAAAAAGAAAAAGTAAAGGTACAACAATGCGGCCTCCTTACGGAACATCCCATGCAACAAAAGAAGCTAGAGGAGTCAAAGTATGCCAACTTACTTGAAAAGATGGTGGCATCCAAAGACCAACACAATAATAGAGGCCTTAATCTCAAGAACTTATGGCATTGGGTTTCAGGCCATGAACAGGTAAGTCCAAGTCGCCATTAAAAATACATGGCATAAAAGTCAAGAGTCGGGCAGCCGAGCCACTAAATGAGCAAGGCATTAGTCCCAAAGCGTCAAGTAATATTCTTTGTGGTCTAAGAGTCTTAGCTATTCTAAGTACTGCTCAAGGTGGAGGAGTTGAGCATATTTATGTTGTGTCGCTCATGCTGGTATAGGTGAGCATAAGAGTCCAAGTCTATGTATTCTAAGTTTGGTAAAGTGAAGAAGAGAGTCCAAAAGACACTCACGCACTATGCTTAGTGAGTAATGAGTGGAGAAGCTTCAACATCAAAAACCCTTCTTGGAAATGTGGAAGCTATTGAGATGTCCTTGGATATCACATGTGCTACATTTATTCCTTGAAGCACTCAACAACTCATTTTTCACACCGCATGATTTTCTTGAAAGAACTCTTGTGTTCATATAGAGTGTTCCATAATTGGCACTTGCATTACGCACTCTTACTTTATTTCTCCCAAGCACTCACCTTGCATGAACAGGTACTCAACTTCCAAGCGTTCAACCCTAATAAGAGCGTATACCAAAGGCTTCCACTGGGTTTTTCCCTTTGGTCATTTAGGTTCTAGACCCTAATTTAGAAACACCCATCACTATTCTATTGTATATATTCTTTCCATCTTCCAACTGAAACCAATAAAGAATTTGTTACACGATTTTCAAAGAGATAAAGTGGGGCCACATTGTTCTCAACCACGCTTCAACAAGAGCAGCTCTTATCTTCAGAGATACCAACAAAGCTCTATTGACAAAGTGGCAAAGAAAATCAAATTGGAGATGCGAGTGTACACATGTCAAAGTCTCAAACATTTTGAGATACGAGCTCCAATAAAAAGTCAACTGCACAAGGAGGCAAAGTATCCAAAGAAGTAGGTATCATCGACCAACTGCAAAAATGGAAAGGTAAAGTAGGATGTGCAAAAACATGCACAAATGCCTCGTCCACAACATCCAAATCACAAGAACACATGTTCATCAATCAAAGGCAAATGGGCACCCTATTTGAACAAGCAAAACATGCCAGATATAACTCAATCAAGGAAGGGGGGAGTCTCATCAACAAGAAGACCAGACTACAAATGGTCGTGTCAAGGGACGACACGAGCTAGGAAGGGGGGAGTGTTTGGAGGTGATAACAACATACAAGTGCCCACCTAGCCAAGGCGCCATTGGGTCATCCGGTCAAAGTTTTGATGTGGTCACATTATTTTTCCGATGTTTAATACTTCAAACCCTGTAAAAGCCTAATGCCAATCGTCTATGTCAAGTCTGAGTCAAAGATGTAATTTTTCCAGTGCTGTATGTAAAGGTCCATGAGAAGTTGGCCGCCGGACACTTTAGAAAGCCCTAAGTATATAATACACTAAGGTTAGTGGGAAAAGGGGAGATCATTTTTTGAAGATAAGTGACTATTGCATTACGCACAGAGAGATGCCTCTTTGCTCAAACTTGTAATCATCGCTTCTGTGGCTACGGTAATCCAAATTCAGTTTTGTTTCTTGCATTGTGTTCCTCTTACTCTGATCTTTCACTCAAGTGTAAGCATTCAAGATTCGGTGAAGGTTTCAGACGCATCCGTTTAGGCCTTAAATCGCTGTTTTGAGTGTTTATATGCGTATTTTATGTTGTTTTGACCCTAGGAGAGGCTTTAGGGACCTAAAAACGACCCTTTAGGATCATCCGTTTACTGTTTTTACATACTGTGGGACGAACGATCGCGATTGTTATACCTCTCCAGAATGCTGTGACAGTGATAGGATATGTTCCTGATAGTCCCCTGTAGCTTCCCTTCAAGTTTCGTGCGATTCCGATATGATTTGCATGGTGAACGGACGTGATGACTGTAGAGCTGTGTAGAAGGACATAGGTAGATTACCTGGCTTTAGTGCGTTTGATTTTCTTGTAGAGTTAGTAGTTGCATCTCTTCGAGTTCACTTCATTAGGATTGACACCCTAGTGAGTTTCCATGCCTCATCCGAGTCGCTTCCCCTGTATCAATAATTTTATGTTGATGCTTGAGAGCTATGCTATGGACGTCGATCGCGGCGACCCGCAAACATTTAGCTTAAAAACTCCCTGTTTGGAATTTCAGCCTCTGAAAGGATTTGTTCATTTGAAGGCGACTTCTTGCCAAGATTCTTCTTGAGCTCCATCTCCCAAGCTTGTGGATGCAGAAGGGCACCTTTCCATGGCTTTGATATATCATTTGGACTCACGGATACCCTTTTTGGTGATTTGTCACTCAAATAGCATCTTTTTATGAGGAGATGGTTGGCAACGATTTCTCTTGATGTTTGACCCTACATGTTGGTTGTCGATGATGCCTATGAAGTTTGGTGGCAAACGGATGCCTCGCTTGGCCGTGAGGGCCAAATGACGCTTTGCGTGTTCGAAACCTAACTCGATGTTTTGGTCCACTTTTTGATGATAGATCGGGGAGGAGGCTACCTGGGCTTGTAGACATACTTGAGACACAACTTCTTATGAAGTTTTGTGTCATTTTAGCGATCCCTTCCCGATCAGCTTCTGTAGTGCCCGAAGAGGTTGGGGTTTTTCTGGTTGACCTAAGCCTGCATTGGAGGTCATAGAGGTGTTCTCCTAGGTTAGGGTTAACCCCTTGTCAAGTCTTGTAGCTATCGGGTCAGTGGTTGAAGCGTTACAGCCCCGTTTCGGTTTCTTTGCCGCGATGCCACATTGCTGTTTTTTGGAGTTTTTCGCAACAAAGAGAGTATAGAACAAGAAGAGCACGTGGTAACGAGTTTACCTCTCATGTCTGGCGCCGATCGGTGTGTCATAGAAGGTTTGCGTGCTCTAAGTCTCTCAAGCTTTCTCTCACTTGTGAGTAGTGAAAATGAGCTAATAAGTGGGTCCAAATAAACTTACATCGGGGTTTCCCACACCACTTGTTATCAAACTTGACATGTGCTCCTATTTTGTTGCAAAATGTACTTTAGGCTCAAAAATTTCTTCATTTAAACTCCGTTTTTTTGTTTTCAAAAAAATTGTTATTTCGTCCAAAAACAGGCCAAATCGGTTTTTCGCAACTTTTCTCATACTTGCACCCCGTCTTCACCATAAGCTATTGTTCACTTACTGATCACTCCCATATTTTTCTTCTGTCATCATGTCACTATTTCGCCTACTTTTTTTATTTTTCTTTGTTTTTCTCTAGAAAATTAACCAAAAGTAATGAAAAATAGCTAACTTGACCCAAAAAATACCCATAAATCAAGATATTAGATAATAGTATAATAAACCACTATATACATCTATTTGTAGTATTTTTGGCCGGATTGCTCCGTTTTCTCACTTTTTAAGCATGAAAATTGTGATTTTTACATATATATACACACACACACACACACACACACAGAGGCTCATCTTTGGTGTTTGTCCTCTGTTTCTTGTTATAACACATTTATTAAGAGTATATGTACTTCGGTTTACACAAATTCTCGCAATCAAACACAAAAAAACCCCCAAAGTCATGAAAAATAGGGCCTTTTTTACACTTGTAGTGTGTCGGGTCCGCATTGAGAATGCCTCCCCCCTTCCTAGTCAGGACGACGATGTATCACCCAAGGTATGTGTTGTGCATAGGAATCAACAATGTGCTAATGATGGCCATGTAGTGCGGCCCTCTATGCATACTCAGGCTGTGCATGGAAGAAGTAATGCTGTGCAAGAGGAAGGTATAAGCATGATGCTTATTGGCATTCGGATGTTGAAGTTTCTTGTGAAAGTGTGACCTTGGTGAGAGCAGTGAAACAATAAGCTCTCCAGTTTGTTTTCTCTCTCTTTGATAGACAACAAAGCTGGTGAAACTATTTGGCTGTGAGTCACCTTGGTATTGATAGATGTCTGCTGTTTAGGTATCCAAATCGGAGTTGGGCAGTCATTCTTAAGAACCCAACTTTTTTGAGCTGGGTGTATGGTTGGGCTGGACCATGCTTGTGGTTTTCTTTTGAAAGTGTGTGCTTCACGAAGTTCCTTGGGTCGTTGTTTTGGAATCCAAATTTTTGCAAGCTTACTTTGGGCCATAGGTAATTGCTTTGGTACCTATATTTGCTTAAGGAGAAACTTGGGTTTCAACTTGCAGTTTGTGTGGAGGTCGGTGGAGAGGTATCTATAAATTGACTTTGCTCAAACCTTGCGACCTGATCCTTTTTTATCCATACCGCTTTGATAGCTTTGTTGGGCAGAGTGGGTGGGGTTCATTGTGGTACGCTGTTGTGAATTCCATCAATTGTTTCGTACTCTTTGAACTCACGTCCTCGGGAAGAGTACTTGCTAAACTGACTTGATTTTCTTGCGTTGTTGGTCTCTTTGGAATCCATTGTTGGACAATGGTCATTTGTAAGGGTTGCTTACCTTTATCTATTGGGTGCATTAATGATGGTTTGTCTGTAGCTATTGTAGCAAAAGGAACTTGCTATTTTCATGAAGCGGATTGTATGTTAACTATATTGTAGCTCTAGTGAAGCTGTACATTATACCTTCTCTGCCAAGGTTACCCGAGCAATAAAACATGCTGTGTGTGATTATCTTCTACCACATAAAATTTATGCGGATAGACATATTGGTTAACCTGTACTAGGAGCAATGTCCAGCCCATTACTTGATCAAGTGCTCTTAATAAATGTGGAGATTTTGTTGTCTTTCCTGTAATAGATTGTCGAGTTGGAGTTGCTTGTAAAGGCTGTAGGAGATCATGTTACCTTGATCAACTGAATCAAGCATTGTTGTTGCCTCCACTTGATTGCATCCTGATTTGACATCAATTGGGGGATCCTGCTGTGCTCTATTTCAAATTCAGTTACTTGAATGGCATGAATCTTCAGGGGAGGTCCATGCTGTAGTCGTTAAAGAAGCCTTCGTTTTGCTATTCGTTCCTTGGTCTCTGCTTGTGCTTCCACAACAATCCTCCGTTTTTCTTGTGTTCGTTTCTTTTCCTTGTGGATTCTTAGAAGCATACTCGGGGTTGGTGGTAGATGAAATTTTTTTAGTCGACATCCACTAATCTAGTTGGGCATTTCTTCACCATCCAATGTAGCAATCTTGACGGACCCACTTGATGATAAGTATTTAATCACAAAGGGTCCCATCCCTCGCTTTTTAAGTTTCTTAGCCTGTTGATTTAAAGTGTAAATCAAGACATAATTGCCTGTTTGAATTCCTTTGATCGTACATGCTTATCGCAAAACTCTTTTTGCCTTCGTTTTTGCGCATAGATGGAAGCTAGCGCTTTCAAGCGAAGCTCATCTAGCTTTTCAAGGTCATCTAGTTGTGAAGACATTTCATGGCCCGTCCACTCTAGTTGCTTGGCTACTCTTAGTGTTGGGATTAGGAATTCCATAGGCAATATAGCATTAAGGCCAAACACCATGTTATACGGTGTTGTTCTCGGTGTTGTTCCAATTGAGGTTTTATAAGAAATTTTATAAGCCCATAGTGTCGAATGTAACTTCTGATCCCAATCCGTTCTTGACTCTGAGACTATTTTGGTTAAGATTGTACATGGAGTCTTATTTGTAGCTTCTGCCTAGGCGCTGTTAGGAGTTTTTTGGAGCAAGTGATTGCTCATATGTACATACACATGCATGGTGCATCAAATAAATAATTGCACATTTTCCAGAGCCAGGTGATTACGTGGGGCCCACATGTGTACAAGTAGGGCAGGGTGTACATAGTGCATCGATCTTCATTATCATGAGTATCAGTGTGTTTTTCTATAATAAGAGGAGTTTGTGGCATGTAAAACTTCTTGAGGAAGCTATCGACGGGCCCACGCCATGAGGTAAGCAGGCGCGTTAGATGGCATCGAGGGCGTCAGGAGGTCAAATGGGATCAAGTCTTGCACGTGGGTAAGTGGAGACACAACGGGGCTATTGTTTTGTGATGAATTATGCAAAAGGTAATCATGAGGACCATCTTTTGGGCTACTTCATGTGGTTGCGAGACCAAAGCTATGGCCTTATTGAGAAAAGTTGAGGGCCAGGTGTGCGGATGGATGCAACAGGGTGACAACTATGCATTATGAGACTACTTTTTGGCTTGTTCGGGGTCTGTTTGAGGTCAACTAAAAGGCCAAAGGTGCCCAAGTAATAATGATAAATGTGGGAACTAAAAAACCTGAGAAAAAGACCAGAAAAACATGGAGAGAAGAGGAGGAACAGCCGCAACTGAGTTTTTGCTGTTTTTGGAGCCTGTTTTGGCCATAAACTGCTCATCCGAGGTCGGATTTGAGCACTTTGACATTGTAGACTGGGGTTTTGGGCCATTCCGGACGCGATGGTGCTGTCCATTTTTCCAAATTCCTCAGTGTTTTTCTGCTGTTTTGGTTGTGTAAGTTTCTCCTATGAGCGAAGCCTCTGCTCCAATTTGTGAATGTATCTGGCATATTTTACCCATATTGTGTGAGCTATTTACGCCATTGGTGTTGGCCCAAGCTCAATTGTATCTAAACATAAGAAATTCTCCTCTTTTGAGCTGAGTTTTTTGGGTGTGCATGTGTGTGTGTGTGTGTCTCTTTGTGTGGAGTGGGCAAATGGATAGTCTCTCTCCTCTCACTCCCTCGGAGTGTTCCTTGTCTCGGCCAGGTGGGTTGTGTAAGCCGAGTGGTGCCCCATAGTGTGTGTGTGTATCATCCCAAGAGTGTGTGTTGGGTGATTATAGAGGCATTGTGTGTGTTTCCATCTCACTCACATTCTTTTGGTGCCCCCATTGAGGATCTTTTTTGAGTACCTTCAACTTCGGGATTACAGGTTGCAGTTTACAACTTACAGGTTACAGAGACAGGTACAGGTATAGGCGATTCACATAGGTACGGGTAGCTGGAGTAGAGTGATACATTGATAGTGGAAGTCACTTGCAGTTGCCGTGGGTATGCATCATTTGGCGCCTGTTTGAGCGCATTGTCTTGTATGGTACGTTACTTGTGGATACTGCCATTGGACGCCTTTGTGGAGCCATACTTGGTTTTATTTGGCAGTCCTAGCCATTTCTGAGACTTGGTCTAGAAGATAGTCATTTCTGAGACTTGACTATACAAGATTTGCATAAGCTTTTATGAGAGGGTCGATAGCGTGAGGTTTTATTGAGCTGGGGGATTCTCAAATGTGAGATCCTTTCGGTGATACAGGTGGCTGGAGCACCCTTTTCATGACCTCGCCATAGGATATGTACTAGTGATTCCTACTTGATGCTTGGGTTCTATTGTTGGCAGGTTATGCATACATATACAGTCTATATTTTGGGTTCTTTTACTGCTCTACTTCTGGAGAAACTCTGCCAAATTTTTTCCAAGTTGTGATGGATGGTTTTTTGGTCTTTTGAGCCATTTATGCTGTTATGTTGTTGAAATTTTGGCAAAATCAGAGGAGAAGTAAGATGTGCCTTCTTGGGAGCTGCATGGTTGGCTTTAATGGATGATCAAAACGGACCTTAATTCGCTCCTTTTCATTTAACACAAAGAATCCATATAAATGTTCATGTGTCCAGGAAGATTTTTTTCCAACAGCGCATAGTCTTTATGTTTGGGCCAAGAAGATTAAGAGAGATACTGGAATTCCCTTTGCCTGTTGTAATTTCGATAATTAACTATGAAAACTCATTTGATGTGCATGTGTTTGTCCTTATCTAAAGACAAGCTCCATTGAAGTTTCTAGGGATTGAGTCAGTCAAAAGTTTTGGGTTCTTGCACGTGTGTTCGAAGGGGTTCTCAAAGCATCATAACTTGGGTAGCCATGGCTTTCTCTTATTTGGAATTTCATGGAAGAATTGATGCAGATGTGGAAAAGTTTTTGGAAAAGATGGAGGTTGCCTGCATTAGCAACCAAATTCATGACCCGGTGCAAATGTTACGTCTTCTCCAGATTTGTTTGAAGAGTGATGCACGAGTTTGGTCCAAAGCATTTGAAGAGGAGTTGCGTGTGGCTGATCCACCTGTAAGATTGAGTTGGGACAATTCAAGGCATGGATTGGAAGTGGAGTTTGTGAAGACAGAAGATCCTGACAAAGTGTGGCAATAAGTACAAGGTTTGGTGCAAAAGGAAGGTGAGCCAGTAGATGCGTACATACGTAAGTTTTCATTGGGATGGGAGCAGATGTGCAAGGCCTTAGCACCACAAGTACCCCCACCTGACATAATGAAGAAGGATAGATTCTTGCTGGTCTTTGGCAGAATATACGTTGGAGAGTGGAGCTAAAGAAGCCTAGAACATATGAAGATGCATTGGAGGTGGCAAGGAACAAAGAGTGGAAGCTGAGGAAAATGAGCCAACTAGGGTTGGAGTCTTCACCCAGGAGGTCTGAGTTTCAGCCTATGGACTCTTTACAAGGTCGCATGCCAGGGGTTCATCATGAACTAGTGGTTTCTGTTACTCCTTAGGTTATGCCAGCAGTGGTCACTACAACAGTGTAAGATGATGGGCTAAGGCAAGACATGAGGCAAGTGGTAGATTTAATGAAGAATCTCAGTCTAAACATGTGAGGTAATGTGGGAAATAATCAAGGTCGGGGGAGGTTTGCAAATCAGCCAGGAGGTGAAGAAAAACCCAGGAATGGTGTTGGACAAAGCAATGGTAGGTTCTGGAGGCACACACCCACTTGATATAATTGTGGAGAGTTGGGACACATCAGCCCGCAATGTGATAAGCCACTAAGGATGGGGGGAGACATGTATCCATTGCCAAGACATGTGCTAACTAGGTCAAATGATTATGGCATTGAAATTAAGGGAGAAGAAGGAACAAGTGAATTAACCCATGAGGAAAAGGGAAAGACAAAAGTGATAAGTGTGGTCACCTTGGAGAAGGCAGCAAAGCTGGAGAATACATTAGTGATGCCTATTGGGAAGAGGACCACAGAGGACAAGGAAGGAAGAAGTGGCCCAAGTCCTAGTAAGAAGAAGGGAAAGAGCCATGAAGGCGAGGATGTCAAGGCCAAGAGGAAAAGGAGGGCTCGTCGCAAGTTTCATGTTTTAGATTTTCCAGTAGGGGATGGGCAATTAAGCTATGACTTGAGGGAGGATCCGACAAGCAGAAAGGCAGATGTTAGTTTTGGGCAGCTTATAGAGATGGTGCCTAAGCGAAAGCGACAGTGGAAGAGGATGGTTAACCAATGGAGAAAGAGCCACAGAGAGGTTTAGTAAAGATGTTGGCAATGGATGAGCTACTAGACATTTGCCCAATAGTAGATGTGTGGCACAAAAGAAAACATCTGGGGCCAGGTTAATGATGGTGGAGCAAGATGAGCCGTCTGTGGAGAAACTTAATGTTGGTGAGGGATGAGGAGACTTGCGACACGACAAGTCTCATATCTCTTTTGCTGCTGTTGATTATGAATGATCTAGCAGGCTAGGGGATGGGCAAACTATGTTAGGAGTTTTTTGGATCAAGTGATTGCTCATATGTATATACACATGCATGGTGCATCAAATAAAGAATTGCCCATTTTCTAGAGCCAGGTGATTACGTGGGGTCCACATGTGTACAAGTAGGGCAGGGTGTACATAGTGCATCGATCTTCATTATCACGAGTATCAATGTGTTTTTCTATAATAAGAGGAGTTTGCAACACGTAAAACTTCTCGAGGAAGCTATCGGCGGGCCCATGCCATGAGGTAAGCACATGGGTTAGATGGCATCAAGTGGCGTTAGGAGGTTAAATGGGATCAAGTCTTGCACGTGGGTAAGTGAAGACACAGTGGGGTTGTTGTTTTGTGATGAATTATGCAAAAGGTCATCATGAGGACCATATTTTGGGGCCACTTCACGTGGTTGTGGGACCAAAGCTATGGCCTTATTGAGAAAAGTTGAGGTCCAAGTGTGCGGATGGATGCAGCAGGGTGACAACTATGCACTGCGAGACCACTTTTTGGCCTGTTCGGGGTCCGTTTGAAGTCAATTAAAAGGCCAAAGGTTCCCAAGTAATAAAGCTAAGTGTGGGAACTGAAAAACTTGAGAAAAAGACCAGCAAAACGTGGAGAGAAGAGGAGGAACAACTGCAACTGAGTTTTTGCTGTTTTTGGAGTCTGTTTTGGCCATAAACTGCTCATCCGAGGTCGGATTAAAGCACTTTGACATTGTAGACTGGGGTTTTGGGCTGTTCCGGACACCATTTTGCCAAATTCCTCACTGTTTTTTTGCTGTTTTGGTTGTGTAAGTTTCTCCTATGAGCGAAGCCTCTGCTCCAATTTGTGATTGTATCTGGCATATTTTACCCATATCGTGTGAGCTATTTGCCCCATTGGTGTTGGCCCAAGCTCAATTGTATCGAAATTCTCCTCTTTTGAACTGAGTTTTTTGGGTGTGTGTGTGTCTCTGTGTGGAGTGGGCAAATGGATAGTCTCTCTCCTCTCACTCCATCGGTGTGTTCCCTATCTCGGCCAGTTGGGTTGTGTAAGCCGAGTAGTGCCCCATAGTGTGTGTGTGTGTGTATCATCCCAAGAGTGTGTGTCGGGTGATTATAGAGGCGTTGTGTTGTTTCCATCCCGCTCACAGCGCTCATTCGCCTGTGGGTGGTACAGAGCAGACTTATTATGAACTACCATGAACTCATCAAGAAGATTTTTGATCGTGTCATTTATAAAATGTGTACCCCAATCACACTGACAATTTCTATAAGTAGACCATATCTAACAAAGACATTTTCATATAGAAATTGTGCAGTAGTAGCTTTTTGTGTAGCTTTAGCTTCGACCCATTAAGCGGCGGGTGAAATTGGTCCCACACAGTCTATTCCCCACTTAGCAAAAGCTCTAGCTCCCATCAGCTGCCGTAAGGACATATCATTCCGTTTTATTGGCACTTTGGTGCGTTTTGATAAGAGTCACATTATCTTGTATATTCATTCACGTCCATATGTAATGTTGGCCACCATATTCTAGAGGTGAGGACAATTTTTGCTATCTTTTCCCCTGAGAAATGGCCTCCAATTATTCCTTCATGTGCTTGCTCGAGGATTGAAATGTACATGCCTTCCATTGCACATAGCCTAAGTTGATTATCCTTTCCTCATTTATAAAGATGATTTTCAATCAAAGTGAAGTCACGAGCTTCTATTTCTATCGCTCTCTATTGTGCTCTAGTGGTATTTTTAGGAAATGTTTACGTTTCCAAGAAGTCAACAATGTATTGACTCTATTCTGGTGTAGCTGTTATTTGAAACAATGTTGCATGTTCTATTGGTGGGCTTGATTTGCATTTGCCAACAACTAGTTATATAATCATGAACATCAACACACATAGTTGGCCAATACACTCCCAATTGTCTCAAGTGTTGGAAAGTGTTTGTGAATGAGCAATAAAATGTTAAATCTTGATTATGTGCTTCTAGCAAATAGGCTTCGTATTCCTCTACGTTTATGCATACTCATAGGATACCATTGGAGCCTAGATGATATAAACGTCCTCTAATCAACTAAAAATTCTTAGCATGCTGAATCATTCGTCGTTTACGATCTTGGTCAGTCTTGTCGAATTCTCCACCGTGTGATAGTAGGCTTACCATCTCTTGGGACCACTTAGGTACCATTTATCCATTGAAGAGATATTCATTTGGGAGATCATCATCCACTCCCTCTAGAGCCTTTCCATTTAGCAATCTAGAAAGGTGATCTGCCCAAAGATGCGTCTTTTCCCTTTTTAACCACTACAATAAAGTCAAACTCAAGTGATATGATGAACCATCTTACGATTTGCCTTGTATTTTCATGTTTGTTGACAAGGTATAAGAGGGTTTGATGGTCCGTGGAAAACACAAAATTTATTTGCGAGGAGATAATGTTGAAATTTCTTAACAGCATAAATTATTCCAAGCCCCTCTCTTTCGGTGGTGGTATAGTTCTTTTCAACATTGTTGAGTTGTTGACTGGCATAACAAACTGGGAAATCCATAGTTCCGTCTCCTGGTTGAGCCAAAATACATCCTATAGAAAATGCAAACGCATCAATATAAACATAAAAGATTTTTTTCCAATCAGGTGCTTTTAGCACTGGAGCAGATATGAGAGCATCTTTTAATTTTTTAAATGATTCCTCACACTCATCCGTCCATTCAAAGATCACTATAAGTCTATACAGAGGTTGGTGTGGACGATTGCATACATGTGTATGAACCTCTTGTAATAACCACAATGTCCCATAAAACATTGCACTTCCTTTAGGCATTTCAATAATCACTTTTATATTATCCAAATCCGTGGATATGCCGTATTTGAGACAATATATCCCAGGATTTTTCCTTCTCTGACCATACAAATACACTTTTTTGGATTAAGACAAATTCTATACGTCCTGCATTTCTTGAATACTTTTTTGAGGTGTTCTATATGTTCCTCTCTCAGGAGAGAGTGTACACATAGGTCATCCATATAGATTTCCAAGAAGATCCTCAAGTATTCTTTGAAACTATGTGCCATCAATCTTTGAAATGTTGCAGGTGCATTCGTCAACCCAAATGGCATGACTCGATATGCAAATATGCCCCATTTTGTGGAAAATGCCGTTTTATATTGGTCCTCAGGTGCAATGTAAGTTGGTTGTAGCCAGAGAATCCATCCAAGAAGGAATATGCAGGCTTGTCTGCCACTCGTTCAAAGACCTGATCCATGATCGGTAAGGGATAATTATCCCTTATCGTGGCTGCATTGACTTTTTTGAGATTGACACACACTCAGAGTTTACCATTTTTTTGGGTATCACAATGATTGGAGATACCCAATTAGTGTGTTCTACTCATAGATGAATTCTACTTCCTTTAGCTTATTGATTTATTCCTTGGTACGCTTAGCAAAGGTGTCATTGTATGTGTGGGACGCATGTCTAACCTCACCATCCTATCTTATTGCAGTATTAGCGACAACCACGATTAAATTGTGAAACCATGGGACGAAGCTCACTTGACTAGTGCATAGAGGCTACAAGAGTTGTCAATCTCTCAAAAGACAACTAACAACTCGCATCTAACTCAAGCTACACTCAAGTTGAAATCACCAAAAGCCAATCGCTCATCGGCAAACAAATCACATTCTTTTATAGCATCAAATGATATCCAAACGTAATGAAACTTCTAGGACATGTTTATAAGACCTAAGCACACATGCTTATGGTATCAAACCCCACTTTAAGTCAAGTTCCAAAATCTCGATTATTAACAGCAGTGGATTTTTGACCTAGTTGTTTTCAACCCAGAATGCATCTAAATGCTTAGCAATGATGCCCCAATACCCCACCTATGCTTAGTTTTTGATTTGAAAGTGTAAATTTCTAGTTATGAAGAAATTAGGCCGCGGGTCAGCGACGCCAAAAGCTACAAAATCATGTGAATAGCTTACGTCAATGCGTAGAGCTCTTACCTGCGGTTGCAATGCAGCAAACACGACTGCAATGTGACAATTGGGGAGGGAGTAGGAAGCGCGAGAAGGAGAGGAGTGAGCACCGTTAGCTCACGATGTATATTTCATTATCCAAAACTTAATAAAATCTTTACAAAGTTGGCTTTTATACCTTAGCCAAGGTCTAAAATGTGTAATGTCCGGCGCCCAAGACCTTTGAAGCTCCACACTTATTGTATCTACAACCTAGGTACACTAACTGACCTATGCTTTACACCTTGGAACTCTTATTGAGCCCGTATCATGTTACAATTATCACAATGGCTAAATAATTCAGGAAATAACAATACATGGCCGTTTTTTGAAAAATGTGAAAAGTGTGTAACTCCAATCTTCACTGCTTCTTCATATTCATCTTCAATGTGCATTCATAAGGCTTTGATCTTTAGCAGCTCTTATTAATTGACGTCGGCTCAGTTAACATTCCCCCCTTCCGATTTTAGTGCCTGTCCTCGGGCACCGTTGAAAAGTGTCCGTGGAGGCTGTGGAAGGTTTTGATTGGTTGTTGATGGGCTGATTGTCTGCATTTGTCTTTGAATTTGTTGATGAGGTTCAATTTGCTGCAGCATCTTCATTGGTATGAATATGTCTGATGTGAGAGATGATGTTGCATTTGTCCGTTGTAATAGCATAATGATGAGGCTGCTGTTTATTGATGAAAAGTATGTACAAGGGAAGTAGAATGATGAGGTTCTAAATTAGGGTCTAATACCTGGATGACCAAAGGAAAAAATCTCAGTGGGAAAAAAGTACCTTTGGGATACGCGCATTATTGGAGTACTTATTAGCATAGGAAATATTAATTAAGTACTCAAAGGATTATTTGCTGATAGATATGGAAATAAAGAGGCAGCAAATATGAAAGGGTAGCATGATGGAGCAGTTGTTGCCTGTTGTAGTCCAATGAAGGTGCATAGGTGGAAGCAAAAAAGAGTGTCTAATGCATATGTCCAATGCTGGGACATCCTATTTATGCATACACATAAATGCATGGAAAACAATATGCTATGCAAGAAGGATTTGAGGGGTTCTTCAAAAAGATGGTGTAGCTATAAAAACATATGACATGGCTTTGCAAGCTGCCACCCCTTTAAGAATGGTTTTCATTGACGAGCATATGTGCTCTCATCTTACTGTGCACTGTGCGTGAGTGTTGGACTCTACGACACTCCACCAATTGTAAGTTAATAGACTTTGACTCTTATGCTTATCTCATTTGCCATGGTTTCATCTTGATCTAACTGTGTCTCTATGGAGAGTGGCTTGAAACTTTTTGTTGCAATCTGACTTTTATCATGTGATTTAGCTGACAATGTCTGGATTTGTGGACTTTCTATTTCTTCCTGGTTGTGTGCAACCTTGTTCTTCTTTACTTCTGGCTTTGATGGCATTCTTTTCTCGATAGCTATCGTGGTT
The DNA here is from genome assembly GCF_014529385.1 of Adiantum capillus-veneris. Classification (NCBI taxonomy): domain Eukaryota; kingdom Viridiplantae; phylum Streptophyta; class Polypodiopsida; order Polypodiales; family Pteridaceae; genus Adiantum; species Adiantum capillus-veneris. The sequence goes on along the minus strand of NC_140945.1, from coordinate 34,880,410 downwards.
GCTTTTTGCTCTGTTTGATCTGCACTTGCTATTGCTTGATTTGCTTTAAGCTCTTTTGAAGTTCTAAATGATGGAGATGAATCATCTTCAATAAGCTTTGCTTTGGCATCAGTCTCAATTTTAATTGTGCTTGAGGACTTTGTACTGTCGTCCGTGGGTGACCAGTCTTGGTCTTCATTCTTTGTTGTCTCTGAAGACTGCATCCTATTTACATTCTGTATCTCTAACTTCTTCTGGCCATTGGCATTCCCATTATGATGTCCTCTACCATATCTTTTGCTGTGATCACATAGAATTGAGCTATGATGATCTGTGAACTTACTTCAATGGTGGTGGAGATGATTCCCCAACATTCTGCTCGTTTGTTTCCTGATATGCTTACAAATTCAGGAGCATCTTCCAGTTGTGGTTGACCACATCTCTTCCAAGTGCGAAAGGACATGAGGTGCTTGTCTAGCTGAAAATCTAGCTTTACTTTGCTTGACAGCGTTTCTTCATTCTCACTGTGATGTTGCACTTGATCTTCTCCGGATTTATTTCTGTATTGAGTGCTTTTGTGGTGGTGCTGTCCGTGGGTTGAACTTTTTTTACATTGGATTTTTCTTGATCACTTGCTTCTGTTGATGTTGGCTCGTTTTGTTGTAATACCACACCTTTTTCTTGCAATTGTTGAGCATTGTGTGCCTGTATTTGAGTAACTTTTGATCTTAGAAGATCCACTGTACTTCCTAGTAGAGTCTGTCTCTTCGGAGGAGATTTTGGTAGTGACCTTTGTGTAGACTTTTGGACTTTATCTCTCATTGATTTTGACTTTTTTGTCACCTGTTCTGGCAGCTTGAGGCTTTGCATCATCTTCAGATAGTCCTTGACTTTAGGTTTAGCATCCGTAGGGGCTTGTCAAGGTCATGAACCTATTGAGAATCATTGCCATTTGCATCTCAATATGCATATGCGAGCTTGGTCTCATGCAATTGTTTGAACACTGTGGGATGTCTCGACTTTTGACTTTGACTTGTGGAGATCAACTGGAACTTTTGTCCCCGATGATCATCATAGAATAATTTTTCTACGGATTTTGATGGTTTTTGGGTCAATGGAAAACTTCCAACAACCATATGATCTTCCAATGGTTTTTGCTTTGAAAGGGTGTGTTGGCTAGAAGTTCTTGGGCTTCTAACTGGTGTAGCATTTTCTGGTACTAGAGCTGACTTGATGAATTTGAAGCTCCCCCCTTCCTAGGGTGATCACTATAGCCTGATTCATTGTGAGAGCTCAAAACTATTTGGCTCTGGTTAAGTCTCACCTTTTGGGATTGTGAAGGTACACTTTGGGTAGCACTATTGATGTTTGGCATCTGTAAACCTTCTGCATAGTTTCCTATGTATCTCCATGTAACATGACAAATTATTCCCCAAGTCAAAGCTGTAGATAGCATTATCTTTGCCCTGATATTGCCTATCCCATGAGTCTCCTATGATATGAGCTTCTGTGGTTTCAGGACCCAAGGCATCATAGATGCTAGACTCTCGTCTATATCTATGACTATTTTGGTCAAAGTATAGCTTGTTTGGTCACAACATCAAAGCTTTATTTCCGATGGAGGAGAATTTGGCTCTGAACAAATTTCTGGGTTTGCCTAGGTAATATCCTTCAGCTCTAGAGGGGATGGGCTATAATAGATTCTTTCCTCTGAAATGAACCATCCTTTTTGATCTATCATTGGACGTACTTCTATGAGCTGGTATGTGGGCCGTTCAAACACTGGTTGATCCTTTTTGTACAGTTTTGCTTTTTGGTCTACATAGTGTGCATATGAATTATGTGTACCATACAAAGCTAACATCATTCTGTTCGATGTGTCCCTTAGACTCGTGAATGATTGCACACTTGTGGAAGTGGATGCAAAATCATTTGCAAACCTAACAATCTTTTCAACCTTTGGTGAGATCTCAACATCTTGACCAGATTCATGCAAGAATTTGTTGTTCAAAGAATCAATTTTAAGCTTTCCAAGTGTTTGTGCATCTTTATGTTGATTTTGAACTTGCAGTGCTTTTAGTGTTGCTTCTAATGGTAATGCAGAATCATCTAATTGCATTAAAAGTGACAAGGTAGATGCACTTACATCGAGATTCACATTTCCATTTTGCTTTGTGCCTTGATTGGCAGTTGATATGTCTTTGTTGTCAGGATTTCTTGGACAATCTTCAAAAAAATGTCCACCTTTTCGTTCACAATCTGAGCAATACACCATGATTGGTGGTATTTCAACTAGCTCTGTCGTGTCAAGCTCTACTTGAGAAGTTTCTGCTTCTATGTTGGCCAAGTTGTCGATATCTTCTTTTAAAACACTAAGCACAAAGTTGTAGAATGCTCCATCTTGACCTTTGTACCGTCTTTGACTCGGTTCTCCAATTAGACTGGCTTTAATTGGTTGATTTGTTGGATCTTTCATTTTTGGTTCTCGATTATATATGTGACCACTGTAGTCCATGTACAATGACCCTGATTGCATATGCACTAACTATATGTTTTGCTGGCTTGTGCAGATTTCTGGATAAACACTTGGGTTGACCATCTGAACTTCTATTTGCACGTCATCTTTGAGCTTGAAATAGCTGGCTCCATTGAAGTCTGTGAACATCTGGGAGTTCTCTAAATCTGGCTTTACTCTGATCAATAAGATCTTGGCTCCCGTGCTGCTTTTGCTGCTCATTAGATATCTATGGCCTTCTGAATCTGCATATAAGACTTTATCTCCATTGTAGCCATATAATTGTAAAATCTTCTCTGTTGCACTTGTACCTGTTTGACCTCTGCTACTGGCTTGCTCTACTGCACTTGAACTCTGAGCTCGAGATGAGTCCATGTCGACTGGCTCTGTAAAAACTGTCTCCTAGCAGATTTTGGTATTGATTCGCAAAAAAAATTCCTGCTCGGGTTTGATAAGACTGCTTTTGCCAAAGTACTGTTGGCACTTGATTGCTCTTAAACTCACAAGAGTTGATTAGCTTGAAAGTGTCATAATTGATTGCAGCCTTTGAAATGATGAAAATCTAGGCCTTGAATAACCCAACCTGCAGATTAGATTGTTATTCGTTTTTTTCACTTGACTTGAATTTAGCTCTTGTCAAGCTCCCAATTCTTTGCCTGCAACTTGGTTCTTCAATCTGAGCTAAGTGAGTCAGCAATTGAGATTTCCAAATTCTATCCTTGCAAGGAGCTAAAGGACTAATCTGCAACTTGAACTGAGTTATCATGTATTAATTTTGATCTGATGGAACCCAAACTTGGCTAGTGGTCTTGTATTATGTTGTTCTAACACTATACAAGCTCAAAAGTCCAAAATCTTGTTTCTGGGGTCAAAAGTAAATAATCTAAATTATTTACATTTCTCAGTTTTTACACTTTTTAGTTTGTTTTGCCAAGTAATTACCTTGTTGTGGTCTCTGGACAAGTTTGGTTGAGTTTGATCAAGATTTGTCCAAGTTTTTAGTATCCGCAAACTCTAATTCCAAGAATCTAGCTTAAGTCTCAATTTTGTGATCCAAATTTGATTTGTGGAGTCTACTTGATGTGCTTGACCCTGTGGTATATTCAGTTGTGCAAAATTTCTCAATTCTGGAGCAAATATAAATAATCGCGATTATTTACTGCAGTTTTTTTTCAAAAGTAAATAATCGCGATTATTTACTTTTGGTAAACTTTTACATATTTTTGGTCATCTGAGCATGTACACTTGTTTAACACATCAATATAAGCCTATGGGTCAAGTTTCACTGAATTTGAACACGATTTATCAAGTCACACTCAAGTTCTCGACATTCATTACAGATTTCAGTTTTTATCAAGGTTTTGGTCTATTTTGTGATCCAAACTTCATGAGCGTTCACAAAAGATGTTTGAAATCATGCATAGAGTCTATGGTATCAAGCTTGATAGGTTTTGAGCCAAAAGTAAATAATCGTGATTATTAACTTTTGATTTAAAATGAGTAATTTTTTCAAAATTTTCAATGGACAGTCTTTTTATGATCTATTTTGAGCCTCTGAGTCAAGTTAAAACTTAATTTGAACAAGATTTGTTCAAGTTATCAATAGGATTCTGTCCGCAGACTCAATTTTCAAGAATCTGGCTTAAATATGAATTTTGTGATCCAAATTTCATCAAAATTGATTTGTGAGGTCTACTTGCTATGCTTGACCTTGTGGTATGCTCAAATATGCAAGGTTGTCAATTTTTGGAGCATATGTAAATAATCGCGATTATTTACTCCAACTAAATTTTTGTAACTTTTTGTCCGAATCTTGACACAGATCTGTTAAGGAACTCAAATTAAGGTCTCTAGCCAAGTTTCATCAAGTTTGGAAAATTTTTGGTCAACTGGTTATCAATTTTGTGTTCGCACCGTAGAGACCGACTTTGCAAATTTGGTCACAATTTTCAATCCAATGATCCAAATCTTACCAAATTTGGTTTGTGGGCTTATTACAACATGGTAAAACTAGTGATATGCTGACTTGCTCAAAAAAGTTGAAAAATGGGACAAATGTAAATAATCGTGATTATTTACAACTGGGAACTTTTTGCATCTTTTTGGTCAAGTGATCATGTACACATGTTTATCACATCAATATAAGCCTATGAATCAAATTTCATCAAGTTTGGACAATTTTTTTTTCAATTTATACTTAAGTTTCAAAAAGTCAGTACAAACTTTAGTGTTTACCCAGTTTTTGGCCAGTTTGGTGATCCAAATTCTATGGTCCTTTACAAAAGTTGTTTGTACACATGCGATGAGTCAATAGTATGAACCTTGGTCAAATCTGAGCAGAAAGTTAATAATCGCGATTATTAACTTTAGGCCCAAAATGAACACTTTTTTGAACTTTTTCACTGAACAGTCTTTTCATGAGCTATTTTAAGCCTATGCATCAAGTCAAAACTTAATTTGGCCTAAAATGTCTGTACTGCTAAGAACTACAGCTATTCTCATTGCTGATTCTATTGAAGATTTCTGTCCTGCTTTTGCCATGGTTTCATCTTGATCTAACTGTGTCTCTATGGAGAGTGACTTGAGACTTTTTGTTGCAATCTTACTTTCATTCAAGTCATTGTCCCCTTTATACAATTTTGGTGATAGGTTGAAAATCTTCAGACTCTTGATTTGTAGTGTTTATCACTATCCCAAGTCTTTCAGTTGATTTTTCCGGTTCCAATTCAGTTTCTGGACTAACAGCTGTCCTTTTAGATTCATGTTTTGGAGGGGTTCTTGGTATTGATATTGGAAGTTCTATCCACTCCTCTGGTTTTCTTGCAGTTGGCTCTAGTAAGGTTTGGGCTGTTTGGATCATCTTTTGACACATTTCTAGTCTTTGTTTTTCTAGCTCTGCGTAGGGATATGTCATCCATTTTTGTTCTTGCATTTGGTTGATTTTAAGCCTTGATTCATAGGCCTTCAAGAGTGCGTCTAGATGTTTGTTTACTTTCTCGACTAGCACAGATCCTCCTGATCCCACACTTTTTGATTTCCTTTTCTTCTTAGGCTGTATGTCTTCTGATGTTTCTGGTTTGTTGAACAGTTTGACTTTCAAGTCTTTCCAATCTGTCTTTGGTTTGTTTTAATTCTTCCGCTAGGATAGTCTGTTCTCTTCTTTTCCTAGCTTCCACCCGTGCTTTCCTAGCCTTCCATGTGTTTCACTGACTTTTTTATTCAATGCTAGGTGCTTTTAGTCTTGGTTCTTTGATTATGGGTTCCCCTTTCTCTTTTTGAGATTGTGCTCGTGTGATGATCTGTATAGGTATTACCATTTTGTTTTCTGAACCACTGATTGAAGGGATTGCCTCCAAGATGTTCAAAGTTGTTTTAACCGCTCTGTTTGGATTTTTTGGACAGTTGTTGGCGATCAAATGATTGATGATGTAGTCTAGAAAATACACAGTGACTGAGACAATTTTCGTATGAGGACAATCTTTCATGGGGTGGTCGCCCCCACACTTATAGCATGGTCCCAACGGCTGTCGTGGTGCTCCTTGAACTCCCCTCTATTGGTAAGTAGGCCTCTGTCCACCGAAGCCTCCATTGGCTATGAACAACAATGTTCTCTCATCCAAACTATATCTACTTTCTCCTACAGCATGTGCCACTGTTGGTGGTCCAACAATGGGGTTCATGCTCCATGGTTTTGGTGCTCTCAACTCTTCTGGTGGTAGTATGCAGGATAAGCCATAGGTCCACTTGGCTCTTTGTAATATACATGTACAGGCACTAAGACTTGTTCCTCCGGTCCTTCTATAGTGGGCGTATACATCACACCTATCGGTCTTGCTCCTGGGAGTGGTGGTTGTCCCAAAATTGGTTGTGGTCTTTCAACCCCAACTAATCATGGCAAATTCCCTGCCGTATATCTAGGCATTGGTGGTATTTGAGTAGGTGCTACTTGTGCCTAGGAAACATATTGTCATTCTCGCACATAACTCTTATTGTATTATCACTCTTTAATCGAGTATTTGTCCATTTCTGTTCGATGGCACACCACTTTAGTTGCTTAGCTTGCGGCTTAGCAAACAAACTAATCCTCTTCAACACCTCCTCTATGAGTTGCTCTTGATTTACTGCCGGTTCACTTCATTGTGCCGATTTTGTGAACTTAATTCCACTTTGTTGAGATGATGAATCATCATCTCTGTCTCTTTGATCTCCATCAAACACGACACTTCTCTTCACGACGACCACAATGGCCATACCTACAATAGCGAAAAACCAGGGCACCTTCGCAAAGAAGACGATCAAACAACGAGCGGCAGAATTACAACTTTTAATTGCAAAGAAAATCTACCAACCAAACCAACAACAAACAGGAAACCTCGCTGTCGAATGCCAATAAGCATCTTGCTTATTCCCTCCTCTCGCACCACATTCAGTTTCACATGCATTGACCGCGTATGCATCAAATAGGACCACGTTACAAGGCCGTGCATTAGCTGGCACAATACATTCTATATGGATGTTCTTTTTAGAACGTTTCATGAAAACGCTCAAGGGATATGTGCGTCAGAAGGCACATCTAGAGGGTAGCATGGCAGAAGGTTGACTGGTATCAGAGTCCCTAGTTTACAATGGAGAGTGGTTTGACGGATTTTATAAATCCGGAGACACTATGGAGAACCATAGATGATGAGCGCATATCTAGGATTATCATGTGCAATCTCGGTGTTGAGAAGAAGATGATGGAAGATCTAGAGGCTAAAATCAACCGATTTTGCATGCTTCACAATTCAGTGATGCAAAAGTGGATTTCACAATATGAGGATGCAAAGCACACCAATGATCGAGTGGAGACGGGGAAGAGGACCACCGATGCATTATCGGGCGGGTCTGGAGAGCCTACTAGCATTCATGATCTTAAGATGGTTGCTCAACCAATTGAAAAGCGCACAATCATGCGGTGAAGAAGTGACTGAGGAGGAGTGGGAGTAATCTTGGGGTTGCGCGACCTAGGTAAGTTTGCAATGTACGATTCACGACTTTGTAGATGTTTGAACGGCCACTCATAATATTTGTTGGTTGTAGTATAAGTCATACACAACAGCATGGTGTAAAGGTTGACATTTTAGGGTGGAACGGATTGACAAAAAGCATTTTACACAGGATTGTGGAATCATGGAAAAATTTAAATAGTCTAGTCGACGACGGTCCTCTGATGCAGATCCTGTGGTGGCGAAACTCACTTACTTTGGCACACTACAAGAGATTTTGAGGATCTATTATAGAGGATTTTTTGTGGACTTGTTCGACATGCAATGGTTCAAGATAAACATGGAGGGTTGCAAAGCTACTCTGCACACAGGAGAGACTGGTTTCCTTGAGGTGGATTCAACTAAAAAATGGACCGACCTAAGAGAAACTTTCGTACTACCTAAGCATTGTGAACAAGTAAGTTGTAAATATTTAACATCCAATTTTAGAAGTTATGTGCCTGGAAGCACTCATGTAAGTTATGTGGCTCTGGCAGTGAAATTTCATCCTACAAAATCTGCATCAAATTGGTGGTACGTCATAGAGGTAGCCCCTCGTAGTGAATGGACTTATCAGGGCTACCATGTGCCAATCATAGCGGCATCAATGGGGGAGATTGGAGAGGATGATCAGTCTGAAGCCGCTGAGGTGGTGCCAGACAAGCATCAAGCTGCTACTCTCTATGGGGTGCATGCAGAGGATATACAAAATGAAATGGAGGACATCTACCTAAACGGAGAGCTCTATATAGACATAGGGAGTTATGATGAGCTATGCAAGGATGAGAGAGAGACCTCTTCAAGCAATGGACATTGTATTTGAACAATTTTGCTTCATTTTATAATATATATTGTATTCACGTGGCTTTTTGTCCATTACTGTCTATACGCTATACTTGAGAAATTTAAATTGTGTTTAATCGTCATTGCTTCCACTCCAAGCCGAAGGACTCCTCAAAGGGTAGGTAGATCTTGCTCTTCTGATGAAGAAGTAGGAAGCGTGCATTGCTACTTACTAAGTTTTAATTTGAATCCGGCTTGTAATCCTCGTCGCAAGAATCCCTCTCCCTTTATGAGTCCTCTCTCTTCTCTATCTCTATCTCTCTCTCTCTCTCTCTCTCTCTCTCTCTCTCTCTCTACACATGAATCCCTCCCCCCTAATATTATCTATAGTATAGATTATAACTTGTTCATATTTTCTTCTCCATTCAATATTAAGATTAAATGTTCGAGTGTTTAATGCAGGTATGGATGATGCGAGTTTCTTTCTTCTTTGTCACCCCAGCAGAGGAGGTGGTACGAGGAGCGTCATCGCTCTAGAGAACCATCACGTCATTCCACTCCTTCAGCTTCTTCCTTTGTTTTGGAGCATTCAACACGCTTCGAAGCTTCGGTGTTAACGAGATGATCTTCACACTCTTCTAGGCATCGATGCTCTAGTGGTGGAAGTGGTGGTTGCTGGGGATGCCATTGCTAATGCCTTGACACCGCCTCGTGTTCAAAGAGGCTCCTTACCTTCCCCTTCTTTACCCGTCCCCACACCAGCCACGCCATTTCCATCTACTCCAAGTTTTGTGCGGCTATCGACCGTTCCTGGCTACACACTACTAGCTTCTCCTTCGAGAGTCACCCCAGTCGACACTCCTCGCTTCGGGGCCCAGACTCCAAAGGAGATACCTGACATCCGTACCCCCATCAAGACTTCATTAGAGACACCACTGAACACCCTTGCCGAGACACTCAAGTTTACACGTCACAAGCAAGAGGGCTTGCCGTACTCGATTGACATCAGTAGAGCGACATCATATTGGATGAGGAAGGCAAGAAGGTGATCTCGCGCATGCGCAGTCTTTGCTCTCCGGTGTTTCGACACTACATACTAAACATCTGGAGGGAAGTGCCAAATGAATTAAAGACAGATTCATCAGCATGCTGCATGACGAGTTTCCTGTGTCAAGTCCGGATGAGCACTTCAATGAAGACCCGATGAAGGTTCAAATGTGCGAATACTACAAGCACAAGTGTTTTGAAATACAAAAAGCAATAAATTATGGGTGGAACATGCCAGATTGGCTGGCCAAAGAATATTGAAAGAATGCAAAGCGAGTAGCACGCAAGAATCGTGACAAGTGGAATCAACAAAAGGAGGCACCCAAAGCGCCAGTAGAGGCAAGGAGTTCGCACCACTTGGGGAGCGGCGGGTGGGTATCATTTGAGGCCGATTTTGTAAGTGTTTTTGCATTTCTCTTTAGGTTTGGTAGTTACATCTATTTGTACTTTTAAATACTGACATAATGTATTCTTTGTATGTTTTGAATAGTGCTCAATGACAGGACGTGACCCCACACCATACGAGCACGAGTACACATGCAGAAAGGGCTTAAACACCTTGATGGACATTCTCAGTTTTCGCGGTGGCATGTTTAGTATTTCAATTTAATCTTTTATATTTGTTGTATTTTAATGATAAGCTAAGAAAATAGATTGTTTTGTAATTATATGTTTATACTTATAAAAAGTCTTATTTTATTTTTTTGCAAAATTCGACAGATACGCCGCTTGGATGCGATGAGACGTTTGATTAGACGATGTCAGTCTAGCCGTAGCCAGATACCATTAGCTTTCTTTTGTCATAGCATGTATAACGAGATGACGCATTGTCGAGAAATTTGCGGTCTTGCCAGGAAAGCACCGGGCTTATGACTGTGAGAGTTTGTGAGAGAACTCCAAAAAACTATATGAAGGGGTTAAAGCATAGATGCCATGAAGACTAAGGTTTGGAAAGAAGTGCAATCAAAGAAGACCCACTCTTTCTCTCTTGCACACACACACACAAAGAAAGAACACAAAAGAGAATGTCAAAACAACACAAAGATGAAAACATCAAGGCTACGGTGATATCGTATCATGGGTAGTATGAAAAGGTTAATAGATGAGTTAATGACATTCAATCTTGACTGACCAAATATATATGTTTGTCTAGTGATGGGGATTAATTGTGTATACAAATCCTCTTGGTTCATAGCAAGATAACTACGCTTACATCAAAAGAAAAGTTACAGTCTATAAGAGGTAGTATGATGGGATCCGGTGAAAGAAGTATTTCATTGAGCCTTTCTGGGCCAGAGAGAAACAATATACGTTGTTGAAAGTGTATTTTACGGCTAATCCATACGTTAATTCTAATAGATCGTACAAAGTGAAAGTGATAGAAATTATCATCATGTGGGTTATTCATCTAGGATAGTATTTGAGAAATGTAGATATGAGAGAAGTGAAGAGATGAGAAGTTTCCCTCCCAAGCCCTATTCTTGCCCGTAGGCAATAAGGATACTGCGGGGAGAGATGTACCTGTAGCAAAGAGAACCTAAAATTTGTAGAGAGGATGAATTACTAAGAGTGAGAGAGATAGGTTTGGTTAAGGAGATGAGATTAGATATATATATATATATATGTAGGATTAGAGATGAAAAAGAAAACAACAAGAAATCAAGAAAACATCAATGTAGAATACATCTTACTTGACAAACCCTTCGGCACCATTATTGATGGAGAGAGAAGAAGAGTGGATAATTCCACTTTGATTGATACACCAAGTGCAAGACCTTATTTGATTAGAGTTGATCTTCCAAGGTTAGCTTGTTGCAAGAATGGCTAGTCTTCTTCTAGGAGAAAGTGTAGGCTTAGGCTTCTGTTAATGGCTATGGCATTACTACTCACTCCCTCATGAATTACTCTCATCAATGGCTTGAATACTCAAGTTCCTTTTCAAGGAAGAAGAGGTCCCCTTTTATAGGTGAAGGGAACCCCCAAGGGTTTACACAAGAAGAGAAGAGCCAGTGTGAACAGAAACTGGAAAAGTTGGAAATGAGCTGTCCCTGCATGATGTGGGCAGATTGGGGTCCAGTATTTTGATCATATCTCCTCAACCGTGGCTCCAAATAAAAAAGTAAAAATATGAACAAAAAATTCAGCTTATTAGCCATGATTTTCATTTTAAAATCTTTTTCCAGTTCGGATTGGAACCTTGTGTAAAAAAATCATCAAAATAGGGTCCATTTCTGGCAGCAAAAGTCTTCTTGTGGTCCCCTTAGCCTAAACTTTCATTTGATTCCATAGGACACCTCATGCTATATGAAAGCATGACATTGCTCCTTGACAAAGTTTTGTAATAATGCTTACAATAATGCATTAAAATAAGTGTATCTTTGAAATCATGCCACCTAATGTCCCACTAGGATTTGATTCCCTCCTAGTAGCTATTTAAAAAGAAATATAAGAAAAATATGAAAAATACATAGAATATATATATATTGGAGTTTACAATAGATATAGGATCTAGCTAGGGTGTGAGATGATAATGAGATAGTAGAAATAAAGAATCAATGCTTTTTGACCCAAGTTAAAGAGGCGGAGCTATTGATGCTTTTTCCATAGTATTTTCTGATGGTAAAGTAGGTTACCATTGAGAAAAATAATAGGATGAGATAGAAAGCATATTATTATATTTAAATATGTATATGTACATTATAGAAAATATAACTATGTATCTAAAAAGTTACGAGATAAATCTTGTAGCATGCGTTCCCACTATGTACATGTCACAACATGACAGTGTACTTAAAAAACAATGTATTTTCTCAATAATGACAATTGTGTTGTAGCTATTACATTTGCAAAGCTTAACAATCAAGTGATTTTGCCTATGATGTGTATAATTGTCATTGATATACTTTTGTCAATTCACTTTCGGCCAATTAATTGTCACTTTTGTATCTTTATTCTGCAAACAATACTATGCATGATGGAGTTAATGGCTATAATGTCTTGTGGGTGACTACTTTGGGTCTATACCTTGCAATTTCTTTCAAAGGTGAATTTGTGCTTATCTTGGATTCATTTAGTGATACTTTATTTTGGAAACATTCAATATGGTTGATGGGTGGCAGGGCATTAAATGCCCTACCACCCAAGAATCTTTACTCTCCGGCATCGCTATGAGCGTCTCTATATAAGGTCCTACAATGTCACTATAAGCATCGCTACAAAAGGACTGCAATCATTGCTATAGTTGTCACTATATAGCGACACATATAGCGATGCCTATAGTAACGGTTATAGCGACGCTTATAACGATGTTCCCATAGTGATTATTTTAGCAACAATCTTAGCGATACCGAGCAGTAAACAAACCCAATTTCTTTATGTCTCTAAAAGCATCACAAGTGCACATAACCTCTTGTAGTGTTGGATGATACCTTGATATTTTCCAAGGATCAAGAAGAGCATGAGCACCATGTACAATTCGTGCTTGAAAAGCTTCATGCATCAGGGTTATATGCAAAGTTGGAGAAGTGCTTTTTTCATCAATCTAAGGTGGAATTTCTTGGTTATGTTATCTCTGAAAAGGGAATCTCCATGGATCCAAAGAAGGTTCAAACCATCCTTGATTGAGAGACACCCACCTCGGTAAGAGATGTTCAATGTTTCCTCGGATTTGCAAATTTCTATCGTATCTTTATACAGGGATACTCCAAGGTGGTTACAGCACTCACAAGGTTGACAGGCCATAATAAGTTTTTCTGGGACTCAGAGGACGTGAAAGCTTTTCGGACTCTCAAGAAAGCTTTCATGACGGCACCCATTCTAATTCACGCAGATCCTACAAAGCATTTCATCCTAGAAGCAGACGTTGCAGATTTTGCCCTTGGAGCTATTCTACCCCAAGTAGGAGAGGATGATTGAGTACATCTAGTGGCTTTTCATTCCCACAAGTTCTCAGCTGCAGACATCAATTATGAAATCCACAACAAAGATCTCTTAGCAATCATTGACTCCTTTGACACTTGGCGTCACCTACTTGAAGGAGATCCTCATAAGATCACTGTTTATACAGATCACAAGAATTTGGAATACTTCATGGAATCCCGCATCTTGAATCGTCACCAAGCCAGGTGGAGTGGTATCCTATCAAGGTTTGATTTTCATATCTCTTATAGGCCTGGCCATCAACAAGGTAAGCTAGATGCCTTATCAAGAAGATCCTACCTTGCACCTAGAGAAGGCGACGTAGCATTTGATCAACAAGAGTCAATGAGTTTGAAACCTGAGCAGCCTAAGCTAAACACCACCATTGGCCAAGCTCCTAAAGATTCTACTTTTCTTTCTAAGGTGAAGACGCAAATTGCCAAAGAACCCCATGTTCAGAATATTAGACAACAACTACAAGGAGAAGGGGTTAATGAGGACTTTCAAGAAATTCATAATCTAATTTACTATAAGGGTCTTCTCTCTATTCCACCAGGACCAACACGCTTGGAGGTACTTTAGCAACGGCATGATCTGCAGGGCACTTTGGGTTTAATAAGACAATTGAGCTTCTCTCTTGTGACTTTTGGTGGCCTCAAATGTGGAAGCTTGTCAAGGAGTATCTAGGCACTTGTGATACCTGCAATAGATCAAAGGCCCTTGGCATCGTCCTCATGGGTTACTCCATCCCTTGCCCCTTCCAAGCAAACCATGGTCATCCATCTCCATGGATTTCATTGTAGAGCTACCCTCTCACAAGGATTTGGCTCCATTTTAGTAGTCGTGGATTGGTTTACAAAAATGGCACACCTCATTCCAACCACTAAAAAAATCACCGGCAAATGTATGGCCAAACTCTTTCTACAACATATCTATCGTTATCACGGATTACCGGATGACATAGTTTTTTATTGAGGCCCACAATTAATTTCTAGCTTTTGGAAAAGCTTATTCAAGCTACTTGGAATACAAATTAACCTCTCCTCAGTCAATCACCCACAAAGTGATGGAGAAACAGAGAGAGTAAATCATGTTTTGGAACAGTATCTCCGCTTTTTACTATCAATTTTATCACCCGGATAATTGGATTGAGCTCCTACCGCTAGCAAAATTCTCATATAATAACAGTTTTCATGCCTCCACCTGTCACACTCCATTCTTAGCTAATTATGGTCAACATCCCAAATAGGATATCCACAGGCACCATCAAGTCAAGAATCCAGCTGCTATTCATCTTACACAACAGTTATCTGCAATTCACAAAGAGCTTACAATTCATATCAAAGAAGCTCAATCCAAGTATAAAGAAAGTGCAGATCTCCATTGCATGCAGCATCCAAAATATGAAGAAGGGGATAAAGTGTGCGTCCTCAAGTGTGATCTGCGTTCATCTCGTCCCTGTCAAAATCTTGATTATCGAAGGCTTGGCCCGTTTAAAATTATCCATCAAGTCAATCTAGCCACTATCAACTCTAGTTGCCCTCATCCATGAAAATCCATCCGGTCTTTCGTGTCTCACTCCTAGAACCTTGTCACACATCTGAGATCCCATGAAGAGCCCTAGAACCACCTCCTCCGGTTGAGATTCAAGGACATGACAAATATGAGGTCAAGAAAGTCATAGATTCTCAAGTTTTGTGTGGCAAGTTATAGTACTTGGTGCATTGGAAAAGCTATGACATCAGTGAACGAACGTGGGAACCAGCACACAATCTTTAGCATGCATCTCTCAAAGTCGAAGAGTTCCATCAACAACATCCATGGAAGCCCCAGTCAAGGAACACCACCGCTCCTCGTGGAACTCGTCGCTGGGGGGGTGGGGGGTAATGTCATAGATGCTTGAGAGTGAGTCGCTGCCTGTGTCATTGCCTAGAGGGCTCTAGAAGAATCTAGAATATTCTAGAAGGTTCTAAAAGTATCAAGGAGATTCTAGAAGCTTCTAGAAGCTTGGAGAAGATTCTGAAAGAGTATAGAAGTTTTTGGAAAGCTCTAGAAAGTTGAAGAAGGATCTAGAAGAACTAGAAGGATCAAGAAGCTTCTAGAAGCTTGGGGAAGATCTCGAAAGAATCTAGAAGTTTTTGGAAAGCTTTAGAAAGTTGAAGAAGGATCCGGAAGGTTCTAGAAGAACTAGAAGGATCAAGAAGGTTCTAGAAGATTCTAACCTCCTCAAGAAGAACCTAGAAAGTTTTAGCCACCTCAAGTAACCTCCTCAAGCACTAGTATAAATAGGGGTCTTGGGCCACAAGCCCCTGAGTCTTGCCAACACCAGTTGTGAGGCTCCTATGAGGAAATCCCTCTTCTAGTTCTTATGTTCAAGTCTTGTCCTTGCAATCAAGCCTTGTCTTGTACTCAAGTCATGTAATCCAAGTCTTGTATCTAGCTCTCTTAAAAAAGTATTAAGTATTGTAGTCAGTATTAATCTTATCATCAAGTCCAAATTCTTGTACATTGTCAGCGCCTCCTCTTGCTCTCTTCTAGCTCTATACGCACTCATAACAGGTATAGAGAGGACACACAAGGAAAGTTTATCTCTGCAAAGGTCCTTTGACACTTTCCTATCATTCCAAGATTAAAGAGCACGTTGAGGTGCAAGTCTATAGCCGCTTTAATGACATGGAACTCAAATTCTAGATTGACAGATGATGTGATGCGAGTACTTGCTGACTCTCGTGCATAGAAGCATATAGAGGAAATTTGCCTACATTTAAGAATGAGCCTTGATGTTATTGCTTGGGTCTAGCAATGGACGGAGAAAACCCATTTGGATTACGAAGTCCGTCATGGAGCATGTGGCCTATTTGATTTGTTAATTATAATCTTCCACCATGGCTAGCTATCAAGAAGGGCCATCTGTTGTTGTCACTGATCATCCCACAAAAGTAAAAAGCAAAGAACCGAGAGAGCATCCACCATTCTCTTCAGTAGATAGTTCACTGATTGGCACACCACGTACACTTTGGGGATCACACAAGCATGATCCTAGCAAGGTGTACAAGAGAAAGGATGGGACTGTTGTGGAGGATAGGGTCGAAAAGGCCATGCGACAGAGGATTCAGTAGCTCTGTATAGTTCAGTTTGGACACTCTATTATGGAGATTTGGGATAATCAATATGATAAAAGAAAGAGTTACATCATCGATGCCATACAGAGAGTACATGCCCACAAAGGGGTACGATCTAGTCTTGAATGATTGGAGTTTGGGCATGGCATGTGCCATAATGTCACACTGTTAGTCACAGACAAGACACAATGTCACACCGTCAGTCAGAGGCGAGACACATGTATAAGGACAACAATCCAAAGCCAGCATGGTTGGACGCATAGGAGTGGGCGAGGATTGCTCGAGAGACACAAGACAATCCTGATAGATTTCAACAGTAGAGAGATGCAGCCAGAGCACGTTTGGAGTCTGATGGAGAATCACATCTTGGAAGTGGAGGCTACGACACACTTCGACATAAGTTTGTAAGTACTATATGTATGCTTTAAATTGTTAAAAATATATATGTTATTTGAAGATTTATCGCATGATTAAACCATAATTTTTCCATGAAGCGCCCTCCGACACGCTGAGAAGAGAAGTGGGTACAAGCACGGACTTGTGGCCCTTTTGACCAACTGCAGGAGGAGGAAGAAGCCGTCGATTGGGAGGCATTACCATGAGGGTGACATCCTCCATATATGTTTTTTTTTAGTTGTGGTCTTCTTGATACAATCTTACTCATTCATTGTATGTATGTACAGTTTCACGCTTGTGTTTATGGTTTTGCATTTCGTTTGTGATTATGATTTTTCAATTGTGGTATGGCACAAAGGTTATAGTTATAGTATGGCACAAAGGCTATGGTCATGGTTTGGGAATGATAGTATGGCAATCATGGTATGTTTAGGGTTTGGCAATTAATGTGTTGGTTATGGTTTTGCAATGGTGGTATGGCAATAATGTTATGGTTATGGTTTGGCAATTATATTATGGTTATGGTTATGGTTATGGTTTTGCAATGTTGGTATGGATGTTATGATTATGGTATGAAAAGCAAGTTATGGTTATGGTTATGGTATGGCAAGTGGGTTATTTTTATGGTTTTGTAATTTTTGAATCATGTTTTAATTTTGGCTATAAAATCTTCATGCCGTTGTGCCTATGGTTTGGGAGTCGACGTTATGGTTATGCTTTTGGGAACATGTCATGATTAAGCTTTTGATTTTGTAGTTTTGTTCTTCTTACAATTTTCATCATTTGTATACACTCGCTCTTTAGCGTCAAGTTATAGGTGGAGTGCGGTTGCTTGTGCACTCTTCCTTTGGGCAAAGAAGGTTGTTTTATGTTGCTATGGTACATGCAGTATCAGAGTTCCCAACCCAGAAATGTTCTTGCAGGTTTTGACGTCAGTACAGACACTGGTATATTCCTTGAAATAGAAGTCGGTATAGTAAAATATTATACTCGGTGTTTTTAATGTGATTTTCATTGCTTATTTTGACGACCAATATATCGGTGCATATACGGACGACACGATATCGACATCTATTCCAATGCTTATTCTAGTGCATTTTAGTTTTAAAACTAGCTTTGAGTTATCGATGTACGCATCGATTTTTGTGTGGCGTGTTGTAGTGAAGGTTTATGCTAGTTATCATTCCTAGTATGCTGGGTATGTTGTTTAGCATAATGAGTATGCTAGTTAGCATGCCTAGTAATCTCCAAGCATACAAAGTATGCTAGTTAACACAACATGTATCCTAATTAACAACCTAGTAATCTTATAGAGTATGTTGGTTAGCACAATATGTATGCTAAGTAACACCCTTTATGCTAGTTAGCATACCTATTATGCTCACTAGCATGTTGATTATGTTTTTTATGCTTAACACAAGGTTTATGCTAAGCATTCTTAGTATGGTGGGTATGACAATTAGCATAATGAGTATGCTAGTTAGCATGCGTAGTAATCTACGTAGCATACAATGTATGCTAGTCAACACAATATTGTTGAGATGTCGAGCTCTACATCTTGAGCTGGCATCCACTACGGGTCTTGGCCGCTTACAACATTTACTCACTGGCATGTTAGGTGACCGACACGGAGGATCTTTGCTCGTGATTCTACAGCTGGACTACACCTATAGTGCTAGCCTAGTACGCTTCTAGCGAGTTCACACTTAGTGACCGCATGTACATATGTGCTATTTTTCAGTTTTAGCACTTAATCATTTTGTACTCTCTTTTCTGAATAGGTCTCCAAAGTGCAGTACACAGAGATTTATTGTACAAGTACAGTGGTTGTATGTACGCTTGATTGTGGACACTCGTTGAGTGTAGAAAGCGTTATAGGTACCACGTTAGCAGGTTTTTGTAGATTGCAACTATTTTGTCTTAGTGCTTCAAGATGTCTGACGGTTTCAGTCAGATTGTCACTAAGAAGCTTGAGAAAAATAACTACCCTGCATGGAAGTTCAGAATAACAAATTTCCTAAAAGGAAAAGGTTATTGGGACTATGTAGAAGGAGACAATGAAAAGGAACCAGAGATTCCCGAGGCAAATGCTACAGTAGAACAAAGAAAAGCTTTGAGGGACTGGCAACAAGGCCAGAGCAAAGTGATGTATTGGCTTTCTATGAGCATCACAGATGGCATGATGGGCTATCTACAGGATGGTGAAACCCCCGCCATTGCATGGAAAAACTTAGGCAGAGTGTTTGAGGTGAACACCAAGGCCAGGAAGCTTCAACTAAAGTCGGAGCTAAATCAGGTTAAGAGGAACAACCTCTCCATCAATGATTATGCTTTGAAGATCAAGAGTATCATTGAGGCTCTTGGATCTATTAAAGTCTCAGTGGAAGACAATGACATTGTCCGTGCATGCTTGGATGGTCTAGGAGATGAGTATGTACATTTCAGGTCTTCCATGAATACAAGAGAAGACATCCCCGTGTTCCAAGATTTGATTTCTATGCTTATTCTTGAGGAGAAGAACCTTGACACATCCTCTTCTCATGGCAGAAGTAATTCTGAACAGGACTTCTATTCTAACTCCAACAGAGGTAGAGGTAGAGGTCGTGGTCGAGGCCCAAGGGGTTGCAAGGGCCAATTTCAAGAAGGTCAATCAAATCAAAACAATACAGGTGGTAGGGGAAACTAGTCTCAAGGCAGGGGGAGTCAAAGAGGTCGTGGTGCAGGATCAAGCAGGCAGCAACATACTGCAGATAGCAGAGAATGTTGGACTTGTGGTGAAAGAGGTCACATATCACGTGACTATCCAAAGGGAAAAGCAAGTGGAAAGAGTGAACAGGGCAACTATGCATCTACTAGCAGAGATGCAGATGACGGCAAAAACAAGCGCATGTTTGCTATGAAGCATGTAATGAATACAATGACTGCAGAGAATTCCACCCAAGATGATGTTTGGTATGTGGATTCAGGTGCCTCTAATCACATGACGTCTCGTGGAGAGTGGTTTAGAGATATGCGCAAACCATATGTGTCAGGCTATGTGAAGACAGGAGATGACACAGCTCACCCCATTGCTCATGTAGGGGACATACCTCTAAATACGAAGAGTGGGAAATCAAATTACTTAGCAGATGTACTTCATGTCCCAAACATTACAAAGAATCTTGTTTCTGTTGGACAAATGGTTGAGCAGGGTTTGCAAGTTTGCTTCAATCCCAATGGCTGTTATGTAGAAGATTTCCAGAATGGCTGTAAGCTGATCACAGAGGGCAAATGTGTGGGCAAAATGTTTACGCTGAATGTAGACATGCCTGAGGTAAAAGCTGCATTATTTGCACAGGGCACAGGTGTTGTGGCTGATGTTGACATTTGGCACAAACGCATTGGCCATGTCAATGAGCAAAGATTGCGCATCATGCAATCAAAACAGATTGTAAAAGGTTTGCCCAAATTCAAAGTGGATGGTATGCATAAAGTGTGTGCAGCATGCCACTTTGGAAAACAGTCAAAGGGCTCATTTCCACATGAGCGCAATGTATGTTAAAAAGCCACTTGAGGTGGTGCACACAGATGTTTGGGGTCCAACCGATACTGCAAGTA
Organism: Adiantum capillus-veneris; assembly: GCF_014529385.1. Lineage (NCBI taxonomy): Eukaryota > Viridiplantae > Streptophyta > Polypodiopsida > Polypodiales > Pteridaceae > Adiantum > Adiantum capillus-veneris. Next base: position 34,860,029 of record NC_140945.1, on the reverse strand, counting down.
TACATGGTTGCAGGTATTATGTCTCTTTCATTGATGACCATACAAGGAAAGTATGGGTCTACTTCATGCGTAACAAAAGTGAAGTGTTTGGTCACTTTCAGGACTTCAAAGTTATGATTGAGAAGGAGACAGATATGCAAATCAAGACATTGAGGTCAGATGGAGGGGAAGAGTACTTCTCCAACGATTTTTCAGATTTTCTGCGAATGCATGGTATACGCAGGCAATTTACATACAGATATACTCCACAGCAGAATGGGGTTGCAAAAAGGAAAAACAGGCACATTGCAGAGGTTGCGCGTGCATTGATGAATGAGAAGAACATGCCTCATCATTTTTGGGCTGAAGTTGTAAATACAGCTGTGTACATTATGAACAGGACACCTACAGCTGCAGTGCATGATGTAACACCTGACGAAAAGTTTACAGGTACAAAGCCTGATTTGGCACACTTGAAAGTGTTTGGCTGCATAGCTTACGTGCATATACTAGATGAGTTGCGTAGGAAATTGGATCCTAAAGGAGAGAAATGTATTCTTGTGGGATATTCCCTTGAACAAAAGGGGTATAGGTGCTACAATCCTACTACATGAGAATTACGAGTGAGCAGAGATGTAGTCTTTGATGAGATGAGCAGCTGGTACAGTAATGCACATGGCACTATTGGGGCTGATGTAAAAGATGATGTGGTTGTACAAAATGTGAGGCCACAGTCACAAGTTTTGAGTGGACCACAAGAGTCGTCTTCTCGTGGCTCTGTTGAGAAGCCATGGAATGGTAGACTACGTACGCAGGTTACTCCACCAGCAGGTATCACGAAAAGGAAAGGAAAAGGTTGATGAACCTCCCTTTATGGATGATGCATCATCAGGGTTTTCACATGTAGACATGGATTCAGATGGTTCTGAACAAAGTCTTGACGAGGAATTTGGAATTCCGGCTGTTAAGACACTTGGTGTAAGGAAAGTACAAGAAGATGCTAGAGGGCAAAGGAGTGACCCAGGACCGCGCAGATCTAACAAAGTAAGAAATCCAGTTCAAAAATTGACTTATGATGGGTATCGAGCGCATCACCAAGCCTACATGGCTAAGGTGATACAGGATGTGGAGCCCACATGTTTTGAGGATGCAGTTGGAAATGTGCATTGGGATGATGCAATGAATGAAGAGATGGCTGCATTGGAAGCGAACGACACATGGGAGTTGGTGCCATTGCCAAGTGGCAAGAAAGCTATTGGCTGTAAATGGGTGTATAAAACCAAGCATAAGGCTGATGGTAATGTTGAGCGTCACAAGGCAAGGTTGGTCGCAAAGGGTTATGCATAGACGTATGGCATAGACTATGAGGAGACCTTTGCTCCATTGGCAAAGATGACGACTGTGAGAGCTGTCATAGCAGTGGCTACATCTAGAGGATGGATTATGCATCAAATGGATGTAAAGAATGCCTTCTTGAATGGTGAGTTGCAAGAGGAAGTGTATATGGATCAGCCACCTGGTTATGTCAATCCAGGTTACCCAGATTATGTATGCAGACTTCTCAAAGCTTTGTATGGTTTGAAGCAGGTCTCTAGAGCATGGTATGACAGGATTTCCAAGTATCTTGTCAGTATTGGTTTTATGAGAGCTCATGCTGATCATTCACTCTATGTACGTGAGAGTGATGTGGGGATTGTGGTCATTACCATATATGTAGATGACCTTATTATTGTGGGTGACAATGCTATGGAGATTGACCATGTGAAGGGTCTTCTCAAACAGGAGTTTGAAATGAAAGATTTGGGCGAGCTGCGCTGCTTTCTTGGCATTGAGGTGATCAGGACTCCAGAGGGTGTATGGCTGTCACAGAGATAATATGCTTTGGACATGTTGTCAAAGTATGGTATGGATGATTGTAAGCCAATTTCTATTCCCTTGGATGTGAATGCAAAGCTGAGTGCAGACAGGGGTGACGTTGTTGAGGATGTCAAGATGTACAGGAAGATTGTGGGTAGTCTAATCTACTTGACTATCACGAGGCCAGACTTGAGCTACACAATAGGCTTGGAGAGTCAGTTCATGCGCTTTTGAGGAAGCCACATTTGGATGGAGTACGACGCACACTTCGGTATGTGCAAGGGACTCTTGACTATGCATTGTTCTATGTAGCAGATGCCCCATTAGCATTGTATGGATATACAAATGCAGATTGGGCAGGTAGCATTGTGATAGGAGATCTACGAGTGGCTTCATGTTCTCTTTTGGGAGTGCTGTTGTTACTTGGAGCAGAAAAAAGTAGCCTATGGTTGCTTTATAGAGCACAGAGGCCGAGTACAGGGGTGTAGCAGTTGCGGCGTGCGAGGTAGCTTGGCTACGCACATTACTTGAGGACTTGGGAGTGCAGGTGGACTAGCAGATTTTCATCCATTGTGACAACCTCAGCAGCATGTAGTTGGCTAGGAACCCAGTGTTCCATGCTAGGACCAAGCACATAGAGGTCCATTACCACTACGTTCGAGAGTGAGTGTTGGTGGGCGACATCGACTTGGTCTACGTCAGCACAGAGGAGCAGATAGCGGATATCTTTACCAAGGCCCTCGAAGCTGAGAAGCTTCGACGTTTTCGGACTATGCTTGGACTCTGCGACATGCAGAGCTCGAGGGGGAGTTTTGAGATGTCGAGCTCTACATCTTGAGCTGGCATCCAGTACGGGTCTTGGCCGCTTACAACATTTACTCACTGGCGCGTTAGGTGACCGACACAGAGGATCTCTGCCAGTGATTCTACAGCTGGACTACACTTATAGTGCTAGCCTAGTACGCTTCTAGCGAGTTCACACTTAGTGACCGCATGTACATATGTGCTATTTTTCAGTTTTAGCACTTAGTCATTTTGTACTCTCTTTTCTGTGAGAAGAAGAAGAAGCTTTCTATCTCTATGTGCTTTGTGCTTGTCTTGTGTAGCTCTCTTGCATCCTCTTTCTTTACAAATATGTATGCTAATTAACACCATTTATGCTAGCTAACATACCTAGTATGCTCACCAACATGTTGTATATGTTGTTTAAAAATTAACACAATGTTTATACCAGTCAGTATTCCTAGCATACAAACTAGTATACAAAGTATGCTGGTTAACACAATATGTATGCTAATTTATGCTAGTTAGAATACCTAGTATGCTCACTAGCATGCTATATATGTTCTTTTACACAATGATTATGGTAGTTAGTGTTCCTCGAATGCAAACTAGCATATTGAGTATGTTGTTTGACATAATGAGTATGCTAGCTACCTTTCTTAGTATACTGACTAGCATAATGGGTATGCTCATTAGCACATTCTATGCTTCTTAGCATACCTAGTATAATAATTACCATGTTGGGTATGATCAACTACGTCATTGGTATGCTAATCAACACATCTATTATTCTTCTTAGCATTCAAGGTATACTGGTCAAAACCTAGTCCATGCTAGTTAGCATACTTTCTGTTCTTCTTAGCACACATTGTATGTAGTTTAGCATACCTCATATGTTGAACAACACATCTATTCTTCTTCTTAGCATTCAAGGTATACTGGTCAAAACCTAGTCCATGCTAGTTAGCATACGTTCTGTTCTTCTTAGCACACATTGTATGTAGTTTAGCATACCTCATATGCTGAACAACACATTAATTATGCTTGTTAGCACAGCTAGTATGCTGGTTAGCATCCTGGGTATGCTCATTAGAACATTGTTCATGCTAGTTAGCATACATGATATGTTGGTTAGCATACCTAAGGAGCTAGTTAGCATACCTTGTATGCTAGTTAGTACACATGCTATACTATTGACATATGTTTGTTGGCACACTAAGCATGCTAGTTAGCATACCTATTATGCTAGTGATAACACTATATATGGTAGTCAACACACCCTATTACATGCATTTTAGAATGTTGAATGTTCTATTTAACACTCCAATTTTTTTCACAAACATGTTGGATGTCCTAGGTAACAATCTCTATAATCTTGTTTGGATTCATTTATCCTAGTAAACAAACTAATCAAATCTTGATACTGCAAGTTGATCTCTTTCACAAATTCAACAAAAAACATCCACATTGGCATGAGAATGTTTGAGATGTTGAAGCCATTATTTTGCAAGTAGCTGGAGGATAGATACACATGATGTTGAAAATGCCATGCACAAGATTCACTAAACCACATGCACCCTTGTGCCTTTGGGTTGATGTGGGTTGCGACTCTCCATGGAGTATTTGTGCCACATGTGAGAAGAATAGCAAGGGTTACTTGGCTTGAAATCACTCGTTCAAAGGTGTCACACAAATGTGGGAGTTGATTCTCTGTCCAAATCTAGTGGATGTAGTTTTCCATAGAAGACAATGGCTGATCGAAGAGTGTAGATATGTGGATTCAATAGGTTAGAACTATGTTTCTTGGAGATAGAAAAACTGGATAAGAGTATAATAATGAAAGTGTTTGTATATGTAGAAGCAAAATACAAGCATGGAAACAATAAAAAAAGAAAATATCTTTTGCATAAATAAATGCAGTGTTGAGAGTTTTTGCAACTCTTAAAGACCAAGTTCAAACTCTTCATCACTCATAACTATGTAGCTCGATAGAAAGGAAGCACCATATTAGAGAGTTTGAGACTTTAGAACCAATTTGGGAATCACCATCTCTTGAAGATTTGGCCATATGGGCCAATATCAAACTATTTTTTAAGACCAAAGTTTTCCATAAGGTAGTACTTGCAAAGATCTTTGGAGCCATTCTCTCAAAAACTTTGGCTTATATTTGTGTGAAAAAATATTAAGCTCTTTTTGAAAGTATGAATAGAGAAATTCCCAATTTTTTTGATATAGTGTTAGGACAAGAATTCAAGGATTGTCTACTTTGGTTTTTGGATGATGTTGTCGTCTTAGTTGTTGACTTTTTCAACAATTACACCTTCAAGGAGCAAAATGATATTCAGTCAATGAATTGGCACTCTAATTAGGTAACCATTTTTGTACACACGACATTCTACCACAAGGCACAGGAGGTAGTCAAAACAATCCACTTATTCATTTCAGATGACAAGGTGTATGACACATTGTTTGAGAAACATTGCTTCATGCTACACGGTGAATGGTTACAGCAAGAGGGTGTCACTCCTACACAACATTGGGTGTGGTTTGATGGTGCGGCCTCTCAATTCAAGGGATCCAGACCTTTATATTTTGCTGCAAGATATAGTAGACTCGTCGGTATTGGGATGATCTGGTTCTTCTTTGAATCAGGGCATGGAAAGGGCGAGCATGATGGTGCAAGAGAAGTTCTGAAAAGAACCTTGATCCCTGAGAAGCTAAAACCGCATGGAGCTATTTTGTGGTGTGCAAGAGACGTGGTTTCTTATTGCCAAGCCAACCTGTCATAGGGAGCACCTGCATCATATCCCTCAAAAGAAAGGCAATGTGCCCTGTGTTTTGGGAGGTTAAAGAGGGGGCAAAATCTTGCTCTTTGCATGATTTTTGTGGTTACAACTCGCATTATCCAATTGTCCTTGTAATAAGAAACTTGGCATGCTTTTGTGATGCATGCATGCATGAAAGGTGGAATTGATGCATCAATAAAGTTCACATGCAATCTTGGGATTATCATATTCTATTGCCATTACCTGATGAGGTTTTTTATATTTAAATCCAATAGATGAAGTTATAACAGAGGAAGTCTTTGGCTATGTTGGATTCACATACAAAGGTCATCATGATGTGTTGAGCAGCACACTATGTGTTGGCAACACTTTTACTGTAAATATAGATGCTTCAACCAATGCTAGGATGTAGATTTCTACCTCATCAAGTGTGTTGCAGCAAAGAATAATGTGAAGAAGGGGTACATCAATGAATGGAGCAATGTAATTGACAGAGGCTCATATGTTGTGCAAGGACTGTATTACAAGCAGTTGGATGCATACACCTTCAAGCTAGACCACAAGAAACCCATTGTCCAGCTACTTTCACATCTAGTGTGATGTATCAAAATACCTATGGAGCGCATCTCAAGGAGATAATTACCTCGGAAAGCTATGCTAGCAACATGTAATAGCATGCCCTTCAGCTTTTGAGTTGTAACCACTAAATTTTCAATATACTTTTTGCTGCAAATAATGCAATTTTATCGTAAAGCTGTTTTTGTGTCTCCTGTGTGCATTGTGTATACATGGCTTTAGTGTTTATAACAACCACTAAATGGGTATGCAAACTAGCATACACAATATGCTAGCCAATATACACACTATGCTAACTAGCATATAGACTATGCTAACAAGAATACGTAGAAAAACTAGCATGTATTCTAACTAGCATAACTGGGTATAGTAACTAGTTTAATTGGGTGTGTTGACCACCGTAGCCACTATGCTAACTACCATACATAGCATAAATAACATGTATGCTAACTAATATACACATTAGCATTTATGATAACCATCATAAGTAGGTATGCTAAAAAGCATAAGTGGGTATGCTAACTATACATAGTATGCTAGCCACCATACCCCCTATGCTAACTAGCATACAAACTCTCCTAGCTAGCATTCTTAGCATGTATGGTGACTAACATATATAGAAGCATGTCTATTGATTAACATAACCGGGTATGCTAACTAGCAAACAAAGTGCCATTCATGATGGTTACAACTATCTATACTATTAGCAAATTAGGTAAGTCAACTAGCTTATTGCTTAGGGTTACTAGCTTACTGAGTCTAAAAAGAAGCACTCAATATGCTACCCTAAACCCTAAACCAAAAAGTATGCCACCATAGCACAAAATGTGGCCCCAAAAAATACAATAGTACAAAATTTGTAAGCATTACTATTTGAAATGAAAGTCAAAATAGGTATTGAGGTGGTTCGGGGTAAGCAACAAGAGAGACAACCTCTAAACACCCCTCAAGGCTCTCGTGCTACTTGACTGGGGCTAAAGCAACCACAAGCAAGAAAAAACAACAACAAACCCACAATCAAACAAGTCAAGGGAAACCACCTAGTTATGGGATGCAAACTAGGACGCAAGAGAACAACCAAAAAGAAGTGCAACAAAACAAACACAAACAATCTCACATCAAGACACACAGCAAATGGAGCAAGAAAGAGATAGAGCAAAGGAAAGAGAGAGAGGAATGGAACTTCACTACAAGAGGTTATGTGCACTTGTGACGCAGTTAGCGACATAAATACATTGGGTTTCTATACTCCCTAGTTTCGCTAAGATCATTGCTAACACCGTCACGATGGGAACGTCGCTATAACCGCCGTCGGTATAATCATCACTGTATGCATTGCTATATAGTGACACATATAGCGACGATTATAGACACGGTTACAATCTTTCTGTAGCGACGCTTATAGTGATGTAACGGAACCTTATATAGAGACGCTTATAGCAATGCCCGAGAGTAAAACTTCTTGGGTGGCAGGGCATTCATCGATCAACCATATTGAATGTTTCTAGAATAGAGTAAACCTAAATGAATCCAAAATAAGCCCATATTCACCTTTGAAAGAAAGTGCAAGGTATAGACCCAAAGAAGTCACCCACAAGACAATATAACCATTAAATCCATCATGCATACTATTGTTTGCAGAATAAAGATACGAAATTGACAAAAGTAAATGGACGAAAGTAAATTGACGAAAGTAAATAAATAACAATTATATACATCATAGGCAAAATCACTTGATAGTTAAGCTTTGCAAATGTAATAGTTACAACACAAAATGTTGTTCAAACAACACCCTTACCACCTCCAGTGCTAGGACCACAACCATCACATCCAAGAATCACTTCTATGAATCAAGTGGGTTGTGAGTCATCCATTGCTTTTTTGGAAAGCTATGAGGAAGATATAGACCCTAATATTGCCTATGGGATGGATGCGCTTGAAGAAAGTCCACAATACTACATGGAAGACTATACATGTCATCTCATTATACATGCTATGACAAAAGGAAACTAATGCTATTTGGCTATAGCTAGACTGACGTCATCTAATCATACGTCTCATCGCGTCCAAGTGGCGTATCTATTACAAAACAATCTATTTTCTTAGCTTATCGTTTAAGTACAACAAATGTAAAAGTGTAAAGTGAAATACTAATCATACTGCCGCAAGAACTCAGAATGTCAGGGCGTTTAAGCCCTTTCTGCCTGCGTACTTGCGCTCGTACGGTGTGGGGTCACGTCCTGTCACATCGTCCAGTGTTCAAAACATACAAAGAATCCATTATGTTAGAATTTAAAAGTACAAATAGACATGACTACCAAACCTAAAGAGAAATGCAAAAACACTTAAAAAATCAGCCTCAAATGATGCCCATCCGCCGCTTCCCAAGTGGTGCGAGCTCCCTGACTCTACTCGTGCTTTGGCTGCCTCCTTTTGTTGCTTCCACTTGTCAAGATTCTTGCGTGCTGCTCACTTCACATTCTTCCAATCTTCTTTGGCCAGCTAATCTGGTCTGTTCCACCCATGCTTTATTGATTTTTGTACTTCAGAACGCTTGCGCTTGCAGTATTCGCGCATTTTAACCTTCATCAGGTCTTCATTGAAGCGCTCATCCCGACTTGACACGGGAAACGCATCATGAAGCATGTTGATGACTCTATCTTTTATTTAATTTGACACTTCACTCCAGGTCTCTAGTATGTATTGTCTAAACACCTGAGAGCAAAGACCACGCATGTGCAAGATCACCTTGTTGCCTTTGTCATCCAAGATGATGCCACCGCTGATGTCGACCGAGTACGGCAAGCCCTCTCATCTGTGACGCATGAACCTGGGTGTCTCGATAGGGGTCTCTAGCGAAATTTTGATGGGGATACGGATGCTAGGTGTCTCCACTGGAGTCTGGTCACCGAAGCGAGGAGTGTCAATTGGGGTGACTCCCAAAGGAGTAGCTAGTGGTGTGTAGCCAGGAACGGCCGATAGTCGTGCAAAACCTGGCATAGATGGCGATGCCGTGGCTAGTGTGGGGGCACGCAAAGAAGGAGAAGGTAAGGAGCCTCATCAAACATGAGGCGGTATCGAGGCATCGGCGACGGCATCCCCACAGCAACCGCCGCCGCCACCACTAGAGCGTCGGTGCCTAGACGAGTGTGAATATCGTCTCATTAACACCGAAGCTTTGAAGCACACTGAATGCTCCAAAACAGAGGGAGACAATGAAGGAGTGGAATGACATGATGGTGCTCCATAGCGATGATGCTCCTTGTACCACGTCCTCTGCTGGGGTGACAAAAAAGAAAGAAACTCATCATCATCCATACCTGCATTAAACACACGAACATTTAATCTTAATATTGAATGGAGAAGAAAACATGGACAAGTTATAATCTATACTATAGATAATACGGAGAGGGATTCTTGTGGAGAGAGAGAGAGAGAGAGAGAGAGAGAGAGAGAGAGAGAGAGAGAGAGAGAGAGAGAGAAGACTCATAAAGAGGGAGGAATTCCTATGTAGAGAGATTCCTGTGAATATTTCTTGCTTCCTCTCTGGAATCTGGGATCACATTATAAGGTGGCAGTATGTGCTCTTTGAGCAATCTAGATAGCGAATTAAATGCGGTACACTTGTGTAAGTAATCTATCAGATCATTATACATCTAGAGTTTTTTATTGAGGTAAACACATTGTAATAGATAACCTGAAAGCACTATGAGGCTAGTGTCACTCCATCCAAACTTTGCCTGCATGTTGAGAAGAACCAGGAGCTCCTTCAATCTAGACACACGTTCTTCATCATACAATGGCATATCAAATCGGCTTCACTTTTCATATCATCATAGATAAACCTTTTTGAATCCATGATCGCCTTGATCATTTCATCAATCTCAGCCTCAAACATTTCCTTATTGGGAATGTGGTCTGCATGATCATCCTCCGAGCTGTCAAAGGCTACATCTTGTGGCCTCACATATGCTGCTTGACCAAAGTGTCTGCGAACACGTCTATTGGGTTGCAAGATTGCTCCCTGTTGGCCAACAACAGATTTCGATGAGTTATAATTGGCAACAATTTGATCTATAATAGATGGATCAAACTCGCCAAATTTGTAAAATTGCCACAAAGAAACGCGTCTTGTCCGTCACACAACATGCTTGCATTGATTACAAGGGCATAAGATCCTTGTTGAGAGATAGGTGTTTCGGTTGGATGGCCCACATCCTCATCACTACTCATAATGAATGTAAAAACCTCATAACCTGGACATAAATTTAATCTTCTATTGGCATCCTCCTTCTTCTTATCTCTCTCTCTCTCTCTCTCTCTCTCTCTCTCTCTCTTTGTTCACACTATAAACTACCTCAAATTCTCTAGTCATGTCAGATCCCCGCACACCTCGGTCTAAAGGTGCACAGAGATCAGAACCACCGGGTTATAATCTCGTCTTTATTGGTCGATGCCTATATTTGTGGATGCAAGAAATCTACACACCCACGTCTACATGATAGTGCATGTAGTGGACAAAACCCCTTTGCCTCTTCTCTAGCTGTAGGAATTCACTGCATCTTAACATCTCTTCACAACAGATCCTTGGTTGAGGGATTACTTAGCACATTACATGATGGCCTCCTATCTGAGTATCATGCCGTAGAAAGATTTCCAAATTAAGGTCACATCCGTAGAGAGGAAGACAGGGATCATCATTCACCTTATGGTAGACTTTAATATAAAAACTAAATCCAAAATCTAATCTTAAATCTAACCTAATTGAACATATGGTGATTCTAAGCTAATTGAACATGGTTAGTGGGTGAGTTAATAGGTGTCGGATTCAATGGGAATATACATATTGTTGTGTACCTAACGTTTGCTCTTGGAACAAAGCCTTCATTAACATGCCCTAAAATCTAACCTAAATCTAATCTTAAATCTAACATAAATCTAGATCTAATCTAATCTTAAACTCAACATAAACTGAAATATAATCTAACTTAAACCTAAATGTAATCCAACTTAAATCTAGATCTAATCTAATCTTAAATCTAAATCTTAAATCTAACATAAATATAAATCTAATCTTATCTTAAACTCAACATAAACCTAGATCTAATCTAATCTTAAATCCTAAACCTAAATGTAATCTAATTTAAATCTAACCTAGATAATCTTAAATCTTGCCCTAATTTTAAATCTAACGTAAATCTAAATCTAACCTAATCTTAAACTCAACATAAATTTAAATCTAACATAAACCTAAATATAATCTAACCTAATCTTAAATCTAATTTAAATCTTAACCTAATCTTAAGTCTAACCTAATTTTAAATTTAGCATAAATTTTAAATATAAGTTAAATGTAATTTAACTTAATCTTAGATCTTAATCTAACATAATCTTAAATGTAATTTAAATCAAACTAAACCTTAAATCTTAATATAAAATTTCATTTCATATTTTCTCTATTTTCTCTCTCTCTCTCTCTCTCTCTCTCTCTTTGTTTTCTCCCCTTATCTCTCTCTTTTTGTCTTCTCTCCTGCTCTCTCTCTTTGGTTATTCTCTCTCTCTCTCTCTCTCTCTCTCTCTTTGTTTTATATATATCTCTCTCATTACCTCTCTTTACTTTATCTCTCTCTCTCTCTCTCTCTCTCTCTCTCTCTCTTTCTCTCTCTCAATGTGTGTGTATGGATTCTTTGTTTATGCATGTGTGTGTATGTGTTTTTTGTTTATGCATGTGCTCTCTCTCTCTCTCTCTCTCTCTCTCTCTCTCTCTCTCTCTCTCTTTCAAAGACACAATGTGTGTGTGTGTGTGTGTGAGGGAGAGAGAGAAAAAGAGGGGAAGGGAACATAAGAGAGAGTAGAGGGAAGGAGCATAGTTGGCTCTCCTTCCTCTCCTCGTGTCTGTGTGTGTGGGGGGGAAGAGAGAGAGAGAGGGAGAGCACGGGTTTACTTGTTTCGCTAGAGCACCAAAACTCAGATATGAGATCTGAGTTTTTGCTGCTCTTGGTTTATTTTTTATCCTTGTCGACATCGCTATGCAACAAAGAAAATAGCGACAGTCATAGTGACGCCATGGATTTTCACTTTTGAGCGTTGCGTTGCTAATGTGAAGTACCTCTTGTAGTGCTTGTGTAGTACCTCAAATGTGATTTTCAAATGGAGATGGTTCTTTAAGATGCTATCATAGAGCTTGTAGAAAACTAACCCAGTGCTTAGTGAATGCTAAACATTGCCAACATACACACAATGTCTTACAGTGTGGGAGACCTCTCACCACAATACCCTCTTACAATGGACACAAAATTGGTAATGAAAACATACTAAAAACTTTCTCAAACAAGCTCAAAATGATAGAAACTTTAAAGACACAAGTCACCTTGAATTCCGCACACTGCATTGCGCAAGTGGAAGGACGAAGATGAGACAGAGAGAGAGATTTTACTATGTACATGTCTTGAGGTGAGGTGCCTTTTAAGGTTACGTCAATGGATGTTTGTGTTAGTAGGTTAGTAGTTAGTAATCACTAAAATTTTATTGCTATATTTAAAGTGAGTAGAATAAGTTGAATGGTTGAAGGAAGTGATGGAGTCCTTTTCATGGTGAAGAGATTTGACTCGTCCTTGTGTAGATCCTAAAAAATGATCGTTGATTCTCTTCTTCTCCTTTTCTTTATGCCACCATCACCAGGGTTGATTACCGCAATGAAAATGGAGATTTGGTTGATGAGGTATCTCAAATTGCAAAGGTTACGCATGGTTTACATGCTAAATTTTAAATATATAAAGAAGAGGTAAGAAGGAATTGTAATTTAGAGGTGATAGAGAGACATAGAGAGGGTGTAGAGTTCATATAAGAGCTATGGAGGTGAGAGGGAAGGGTAATGGTGAAGAGGGTGAGAGAAACCATGGAAGTTGCATGTTTGAGTGAGGAATGGAGAGAATTGGGTGTGTGTGTGTGTGTGCAGAGTTGTGAAAGGAGGTGAGAGAAGAATAGGGTGACTTGTAAGAAAAGTGAGCAGACTGAGGTCCATCAAAAAGATGATATATCATCGCTGGTGTCTCCAAAAATTATGAAAAAAATGGGATATAATTCAGCACGTAGGATACATTTTGTTTTGTGATCACTTCTTTAAATTCAGAGTGGAGGTGAATACCAAAATTTTTACAAAAATATCTATTTTTCCTCATTGCAAAAGTCTTCACTGGGCCCCCTTTATATTCAATTTGTATAAGGCTTCAAGGGTGAGTCCCTCCTTGCATGAAAGCATGACCTAATAGATTCTTGATGGTTGGAAAACATGTATGGATTAGGATTATTCACAAACATGATATATGGATATGATGGGGGGAAAAGCAGATTAGTATATAATGTTATGGAATTGATATTTTATTATTTGATGCAGCTGACAGGTGGAAAAGGCTAAGGGTTATGTGAAAGGATCTCGAAAGGATATTATATTTTATAATTTATTATTCAAGTGCTCTTTTATGAGCTTTGGCCATTTATGACCGGCCGGCCAGTTTGTACTCACATTGACCATTGAAGAAATCTATAAATGAAATACGTGCAAGAGGGAAATGGTCACTCTTGCACGGGGGGAGATTGCACCCAGTGTCTGTCTACTTATTCTCTCCTCTCCTCTCTTCTCTCACACCGTGCTGGCGTAGCACTCCGCTCTAGGAGGTGTGCTTGCAAGTGTGTCTTCTCTCTCTCTCTCGCTCTCTATCTCTCTCTGTCCACGTCTATCGTTGATTATGTGCTCGTGGATGCGTCAGGTATGCAGATCTATCGGTTTATTGTCTGTAGCGTGTTATTTTTGAGTATTTTGCAGGGCAACCAAGCCTCCGGCTGTAGCATATAAATAATTCATGGAATCTAGCATAGTATCACCTCTATATATATATATATATATATATATGTGTGTGTGTGTGTGTGTATGTATGTATATATATATATATATATATATATATATATATATATATATGTATATATGTATATATGTGTGTGTGTGTGTATGTATGTATGTATATATATATACATACATATATATACACACACACACACACATATATATATATATGTGTGTGTGTGTGTGTATGTATGTATGTATATATATATATATATGTATTATATATATGTGTGTGTGTGTGTGTGTGTGTGTGTGTGTATATAGGAAATCGAATAAGGAGGTCCTCATTTGTTTTTATTAATGTAGGTCTATTTACAAAAACTAAGAAAAAATATATGTAGAATATATAATTTTAGTAAAAGGGAATGACTGGGTAAAATGTATTTTTTTGATTTTTTCTTGGAGTGGATTTACACCAAAATTTAGAGAGGCTTGCATGAAAAGATTTATTTATAGAATAAAAAATGTGCACAATGTTAAGAAAAATTGTGGTATTGGTGAGTCAGTGTACATAGCATACTTAGGCAAATAACCCACACCTAGGTAAAAATATTTGAATAGATACAAAACTAATTAAAATAAAAACCCCTATATTAGGCCCTATACAATGAAATATTTACACACAAATGGGTCATAATATATTTTAATTTTTATTTTTTTGGGCTCTGTTAGCCCAATAACTAGCTAGCTAAGGGTTTTTAAGGAGAAATGGGAAAGTCCCCTAGCTCACACACGCCTATGTACAATGAAAATATGAGGATAGCCACAATGTTTGGGTGATTTTTCTAGGGTGAGGTATCTCACTATGGAAATTATGGATAGCCAAAAAATGGCTATCATTAAGTGTCCCCCAAGATGATGGTAATTGAAAGCCTTCTTAGGGTTAGCAGCTTAGGGTTATGTGGCTCTTGTTGCATCCGTGAATATAGAGATGAGATTACCAGGAAAATAACCCACACCTAGGGCTTTAATCGATACCCGTTAACCTTTCTGGAGTGCTCTTTACCCTTCAAGTCCATGAACTGGTAGTAACTTGAATTGAAAGCCTTCTTAGGGCTAGTAGATTAGGGTTATGTGGCTCTTGAAACCCTCTACATGCATTGTCATGTTGACGTGTGTGTGTGTGTTGGTCTGACGCCTCCGTCACAAAGATTTTTAGGTAAATGCATTGTATCCTAAGCATGCCAAAGTGCAAATTACAATTCAATAGTTTGCTCAAGGGGATATCTTGTTCATGTAATGACAGGTTAGTCAACGAGCAAATCTTATCGAAAGGCAATCACATGCCCTCTACTCGTCCATTCGCTAAAAAGCTTCTTACTAATTTGGGCATGGATTATCACAAAATACATGCATGCCCTAATGATTGTATACTTTTTCACAATGAGCATGCAAATTTGGAGCATTGTCCCAATTGTGGATCAAACAGGTATAGAGAGGACACACAAGGAAAATTTATCTCTACAAATGTCCGACACTTTCCTATCATTCCAAGATTAAAGATCACATTAAGGTGCAAGTCTATAGCCGCTTTGAGGCCTACATTTAAGAATGAGCCTTAATGTATCTGCTTTGGTCTGGCAATGAACGGAGTAAACCCATTTGGATTATGGAGTTCGTCATGGAGCACGTGGCCTACTTGCTTTATTAATCATAATGTTCCACCATGGCTAGCTATCAAGAAGGGCCATCTGTTGTTGTCACTGATCATCCCAGGAAAGTACAAAGCAAAGAACATGGATGTCTATCTGGCATCACTTATAAAAGAGCTCCAAATCTTGTGGACAAGGATCGATGTGTGGAATTGGAGCTCATCTCTTTAGATAGCTGATTCCAGTGTTAGAATTTACAAGTGAGATAATGTAGCTCGGGAACAGCTTGAGGACTACAACCACACAACTAAGAGTAAGAAGTCAAAAGATACAGCCAACCCGATTACAATGTAATGGGTCCTATTATAGCCCCTTGAAGTTACTGTGTAATTGCCATGGTAATTACTGACTGGTCCGCTGCTCGGCTTTTAGGAGCCGATTCCCACCTAGTGAGACTGCCTCCGCCAGTGCCTCCACCATCTACATCCTTCCCTCCTTTCTTGAATGTTTGTAAGACTCCAAATTTTTTGAAAAAATCCACCGTCTGATCCTTTTACAAATGTAGCTTTATGCCATATTTCATGCCTCACTGAGAAAATCCACCGTCTGATTCTGAAAATTCTTGGAAAAATCCACCATTTAATTCAGAGAACGGCTGGAAAATTCCTCCATCAAATTTTGAGATGAAACTACCCAGTATCGTTCCACTGAACCCACTTCCTTTTGCCCTTAGGTCTTGATGGTGTCTCAGAAGTCCCAGTGCCAAGTCATCTTCTTCTTCGTATACTGATTCATCATCTTCACGGTGTATGGGTAGGAAGAAAATGTCGGAGAAGATGCAAGAAACTATAGAAGAAACCGAAGCCCTTATTGTTGTTGCAAAAGCGACTCTTCCGCTTATTCCTCACAGCAAAATACAAAGATATGTGTTTACTGAGCAAGGAGAGGCCTTACTTAGACTGTGGGATTTGCATGGTTGTGCAAGCCAGAAGGATAGATTTTGACACAGCTATTATAAGGAAAGTTCTGGATTCCTTCAATGCCAAAGACGGAAGTGCTATGGTCTATGGCAGGAAAGTGTCAGTCACTCCATAAAATATTGCTTTCGCATTTGGAATTCCAAATGGGCCAAAGACATCTGTGGCAACTACAGTGCAAATCAGTGCAGCCTTGAAAGAAGATGATGCTGTTAAAAACAAATGAAAAGCCAGTGCGCAAGGAGTGCCAGTAGCAGATCTGGACATTCTTGCTACCTACCACTTTGTAGTTGAAGTTGTGAGTCTTAAAAATAATCCGACTTATGTGTCAGAAAAGCTATTTGCTATACTGCTAGCAAAAATATTGGACTCTACAGTCTCTATCAATCTCTGTCAGATATTGTCACACAATGTGCTTTAGCAAACTACCAAGTTGAAGTCTCAGAATGTCTTTAAAGCTTGGTATGTTTGGCAGTTTCTTTATTGGGCATCTGCTCCAGACGCCCATGCCTAGGTAAGAATGCCTTGGAGCTAGAAGCCAATTCCAGTTCCCAGCAATGTGGAATTAAACTCAGATAAAGAATCCCCAGAAAACCACTTAGCTCTCACTGGACAAAAGAGAAAGGCCACACAAGAGGAGGCTCGCAACTCTAAAAGACGAAGGACGACATTGACTAAAAGTGCGGCTCTTCTTAAGCAGTTAGAAAGCCAGATCCAAACAGTGTCTACTGAAAAGACTCCAGCCAGCCATACTGAACAACCTCTCGACCAGACCACTAGTGGAGTCAGCCAGTCAACAGGGCAGATGTCAACAACCACCAGTATAGGACAAGACCAGTCAGATAGGGCCAATGCTGAGCAGCTAGCGGATCAAACTGATAAGGGAAAAGGACCAGCACCTTCAAGTCCCCTTGGAAAGGTTTCCATCCCTTATAGTGAAGCGGCCCTGCATTCATTAAACAAAGATAGGTTACAGTAGCTGCAGACTCATCCTCTCAAAGGACGTCTACTTCTGCATAAATCTGATTATTCTACATTACCATATATGTCTCCTGTCATGGTTTATGAGCCAACTGCCTGTGACCCAGCCACAATGAAGGATGGATGTTCTGTACTAATTCAGTCATCTTGGAACACTATTGTGAATGCCATAGGACAAATGATAGATGCTTCAATGTCAGATGATGAATTAACCAAGGTAAAAACTGAACTGAAGGAGCTAAGCAGTAGATTGAAAAGATGGAGTAGGAGAGGGCAGCCCATACCCTACACCACAGTATCCTTGAAACTCGGTCAGCTAGGACCATTCAACAATTAGAAAATAAGTTATCCAAGGTGGAGTCTGAGATCTAGACCTTGAGGGAAGAAAAGGCAGAAGCTGAAAGGGTTGCGGAGATTCAAAACTGTGCTGAGCATGAAGCGAGTTGATTTCAACTCATTGCTGACTACCCACACTGCTCTGAAAGCCACATTAATGGAAAGATATGTCTATAATAATGTGGCTGAGATATTAAATCCAAAAGGGAATGTTGTTTTTAATATGGATAATTTTAGGACTCTCATGGAGACAATGCAGAGTGACTTGCAAGACAAACTCTCTGAATGTAATAGTGCTCTGGCAAATCAATCTATCCTTGATATATTGAACTGCAGAACAACCTTGAGAAAGATAATGATAAGGCAGAAGCTGAAGAAGAAGAGAAGGAGGAGGAATCAGAAGAAGGGCATGAGGATGATGACTTTCCTCCATCTCCACCTTCGGGACCTGGTACTGGTGGAACGGGGGCTATCGAAGGGAATAAGTCCAAGGCAGAGACCAATCAAACCAGCATGAAGGTCAGTAGTCAGGTGACCAGCAGGTGGGAGATCTACAACCCAGCAACGCTGGAAATTCACCAGTACACCAGTCACAACAAAATATGGATGATAAAGGAAAAGGTAAAGCTGTGACTAAGATTCTAACAGGTGACATCAATAGGATGTATCTAGAAGATGATGATCTTATCACTAATCTGGAGCAATTTCAGTGACTATATGTCGGCACTAGGAAAATGGTTTAACATTGGAAATTAGCTGCTTTCCATGAGCAGGAGGTGTGCCAATTGCCTGAGCATCCTAGTACAATACAACTTCTAGAGAGAGTGCCTGAATGGATACTAATGACGAGAAAGTAGCTAATGCACATTAGCAAAGGCATTCTACTCTAGATTGTCATTCCCTAGCCATGAAATTAGAGCTATTGCTGGGGAATAAGCCGACATATAAATGTATGAAAAACCCGTATCCTGGTGTGGCTAGCAAGGATAAGTAGCAGTCCACAGTCTCCTTAGATGAAGAAGTTTGCGGCTGTAGCGAGGAGACTTCAGAGATTGGTGATGGTGAATGAATGACAATCGACAGGCGTCATGCAGGAGACTTGCAAGGAAAAATGCTTACTCGCCTCACTGTTATACGCGTTCGCATTATAAAAGCTCCACCACTTACCGTTCCTAGAGTTCTGTGAACCACAAGTGACGTGGCAGACATGCATTGGACCACACTCTCTCTTGTCTTTGAAATGATTACCACTGATAGTCCTTTTGACCATTGTTTCCATAGGAACTGATATTGGTTTCCATACTTTTCTGTTTCTGTTATGGACAGGGTTTGATCGTATTGGTATTGTTCTGACTTTTTGACTGGCGTTGGAACTGGTTGTACATGAAAAAGACCTAAAATAGCCGATTCTAGGATTTCCTGGTGTTCAGTTCCCGGACCATCAATACCCCTTTTCCAAAAAGCTTCCTTGGCTTCTGAATAATAGAGCTTGATTTTAGATCCATTATATATCCCTAGCAATAGTAATCCAGACAAATATTTCAGCCTTACTGTGCCATTACAGAACACCCAATCAACTTCAAATGGTCTTGCCTAGGCTATTTTTAGATTGTGATTAAAATCCAAGCCATGGTCTACTGCCATCCTGAGACTGGGTATGACAAATTCCATTGGTACAACAACTTCAATGCCATACACCATTCTAAATGGTGTTAACCCCATAGTGACCTTATAAGCTGTTCTATATGCCCATAGATCAGTTTGAAGTTTCAAGTCCCACTGCTCTGGCTTTTTTTGCACAATCTTGGTAAGGATAGTCTTGACAGTCTTGTAACTGCTTTTAGCTTGCCCATTGCATCTAGGATAATATGGTGTTGATTTTCGATGCTTGACTGAAAGCATATCCATGAGAATATGTTTGCGGGTCGCCGCGACTGACGTCCAAAGTATAGCCTTCAGGCATCAACATAAATATCAATACCAGGGAAGCGACTCGGATGAGGCATGGAAACTCACGAGGGTGTCAATCCTAATGAAGTGAAATCGAAGGGATGTAACTAATAACTCTACAAGAAAATCAAACACACTAAAGCCAAGTAATCTGCCTATTCCTTCTACACAGCTCTACAGTCATCACGCCTGTTTACCATGCAAATCATATCGGATTCGCACGAAACTTGAAGGGAAGCTACAGGGGACTATCAGGAGCATATCCTATCACTGTCACAGCGTTTTGGATGGGTACATGGATCGCGATCGTTCGGCCCAAAGGGAGAGAACAGTAAACAGATGATCCTAAAGGGTCGTTTTTGGGTCCCTAAAGCCTCTCCTAGGGTCTAAACAACATAAAGTACGCATATAAACACTCAAAACATCAATTTAAGGCCACAACCGTTGCGTTTGATATCTACGCCGAATCTTGAATGCTTACACTTGAATGAAAGAGCAGAGTAAGAAGAACACAATGCAATAAAAAAAACTGAATTTGGATTACCATAGCCACAATAGTGATGATTACAAGTTGGAGCCAAGAGGTCGTTCCCTGTGAGTACAGCAATAGTCACTTATCTTCAAAAAATAATATCCCTTTCCCAATAACCTTAGTGTATTATATACCTAGGGCTTTCTAAAGTGGCCGACGGCCAACTTCTCATGGACCTTTACATACATCGTTGGAAAAATTACATCTTTGACTTAGACTTGACATAGATGATTGTCATTAGGCTTTTACAGGGTTTGATGTATTAAACATCGAAAAAATAATGTGACCACATCAAAACTTTGGCCGTCTGACCCAACGGGCGCCTTGACTAGGTGGACACTTGTATGTTGTTATCACCTCCAAACAGAATATCCATAGTGTCATTTATAGAGTGTGTACCTTGGTCTGACACAATCTCCACAGGACATCCGTATTGGCAAACAATATTCTCAAATAGGAACCTAGCCGTGGATTTTGCTGTGTTGTCGGGAAGAGCCTCATCTTTGACCCACTTGGTCACATAACAGGTAGCCATTAATATATATCTATTCTTCCTTGGAGTATTGTTTTTTGAATGGACCCATAAAATTCAGACCCCATTTCATGAAAACACCCAGTGGCTGGACTGGTGTTAAAGGAGTCATATCTGCTGCTATGGGTCTGCCCATTTTTTGGCATATATCACATGTTTTACAAAAGCTTCTGACATCAGATATTAAAGTCTGTCACCACTAACCAGCCTACAGAATCTTCTTGAAAGTAATATCAGTAGAAAAATGTCCACCATATTCCCCATTGCCCTCCATAGGCACACATCGGCGAAGAATCCCATCGACACCCAATCTATAGAGTGAGTTGCCAATGATAGTGAACTTTAGACTTTTAATAACCAGAGACTTCTTCTGATTTTGAGTCCAGTCATCTGGGAACCCACTCTTAGACAGGAACTGATATACTTCATACAATTCTGGATCAATTGATTCTGCCACTTCTAGCTGAAATAGTTCTGCTGAAAAAGTTGGTATGAAATGCATGTTCTACCTTTGAGCTCCTTAATGGGATTAGAGACCATCCAAACATGTGCTCTTTGCAAAGTAATTTTGTGGGGTTTGGGCGTTCTTCAGTCAAGGAGAGCAGTACACCAACTACTCTAGTGTTAAAGAGTCATTTTTGGAGTCAATGCATACTCTCTGCGTCAACGACCACGAGTATGATGCTGTGACCACGGCCAAAGCCTTTTTTGTGCGTCGTGCAATCAAATGCATCTGTGTCAAAGAAGACGAACAAGTAATAGACATCTTCTCATTAGGCTATGGGACTAAAGAGGAACTACAACAACAGAGAAAGGTGATATCAGTTGCATGTACTAGTGATCAAATGACTCAATTGGAATCTCTTTGCCATTCCATATTGGAAGAACACCTTGATCTTAGAAGGTGGGCAAGTGTGGATACCACAGAGAAAGTCAATGCTGCCAAGGATTTAGGGGAAGAAAAAATTGAAGAACCATTGGATGCAAGTGCTGAGGCCATTCTAGAAATTCTACAGGAAACAGGTTAAGCTAGCCACCCATGATATTACATTACTGATATTTAGATTATTCTTCTTATCATTTTATTTTATTTGTCCCATCTCAAATCCGCCCATGATGTTAAAAACATTGATGTTTGGTTTGTTATTTTTCTCAATTTATTTTCTTTGAAAAAATGTGAGCTTGTGAGTTTGAGTTTTTTTCACAATAAATGAATTAGACTTAAGTGTATGATATTATATGGACATGTTGTGGCAAATAGAATTCTACATATATATATATATATATATATATATATATATATATATATATATATATATATATATATATATATATATATATATATATATATATATATATATATATATATATATATATATATATATATATATATATATATATATATATATATGGTCATAAGATATATTATGTAATACTTTAAAGTTAAGTGGTCATATGAGGTTTGGGAAGAACACCCTATGACTTAAGGATCATAGAGTTCTTTATGTCATAAGATATATTATGTAATACTTTAAAGTTAAGTGGTCATATGAGGTTTGGGAAGAACACCCTATGACTTAAGGATCATAGAGTTCTTTGTAGACATGGCACCCTATGGCCCTAGGGCCACAGAATCCTCCAAAAGAAAATGGGATACCCTACAACCTTACGGACATAGGGTGATTACATCGAGTCTCTAAAAGGGCACATAAGCATTTGGGTTACTCTATAGCCTTAGGTCCATAGAGTGTCAACATAGAATCCACCAAAAGCATTTGGCCTACCCTACAATATTACATATATAGGGTGATTACATAGAGTCTTTAAAAGGGCACATAAGCATTTGGGCTACTCTATAGCCTTAAGGCCATAGGGTGTCAACATAGAATCCCCCAAAAGAATTTGGGCTCGTTGGACGGATATGCCGCGACGGACGTCAGCATAGCGAGAACTCACCTAACATATAATGTCAACTGAGGACGGAGCTCGACTCGCAGACGCGTGGAAGCAAGCAAAGGGTGTCAACCTCTACTCGACCGACTAATGACTACTTCCTACAGAGATATCAAATCTACATGCCATCGGTTTTGTGAATGTGAGAGTCTCCTATGATGCTACCGCAAGCCAAAGGCCCATTAGACGTTCTCGAAATGCCACAGAACTTGAAGGAGACCCTACTAACACCAATAGGTCGCTCTCCCTAAGGTCGATGAACCAAAATCCCAACCCTAAACACCTGGTGCAAAATTGCGTAGGATGTCTGGTCAAAATTTGCAGGTCATCGTTTTCAAAAACTAAAGTGCCTAATGTGTAGCTCTACTCGCTCTGATTGCGTGGATATGCTAAAATGCAAAAACGGACAACATTTACTCACTGAAGCTCCAAAAGTAGCTCGCGGGTGAATCTGCCAAAACATAGACGAATGCGCGTGATGTAAGCATCAACGTGTAGCTCTCCTTGTGGGAAACACACTTCTGCTCTCCGTTTGTGATTCCGACCACCGTAGCTCCTGTAGCACACACACACACACACTCTCTCACTCTCTCGCAGTCTCCCAACGACACAGAAGATCACATTATTAGAAGTCCCTTTACAAAGCTTTAGGTTTTGGCTTATATACTAAGCCTTAGAAAACCTAATGTCCGTCCAAAATGACCTGATTTGTCCTAGGATTTTATAGAGCTTAATTACAACACTGTGAGCTGGCTTCCCTCATCCAACAAGCATCTGTGGCCAAAATACAATTGCCGACTTAAAATATGAAGTTCCCGTAAACATTACAAAAGTGGCCGTAGTGGCTCAAAATGATAATAACGGGATATTTGATGATGTCCATGAGCTTGTATCTTCACATTACAGCATCCATATTCGTCTTCATCACTTCATTAGCATCTTTATTTGGAATCTTTAGAGAATCTTTGAGGAATATTCATGGAATCTTTGTGGAAGCGTTGTTGAAAGGTTGACCTGTCAACACTCTCCCCCTCCGAAGTCTTGTCGTCCCTGACAAGACCCTATGTCTGCAGTGGCCTTGATGAGTGCTTCATGTTTTGGTGTTGGTTGAAGCTTTTGTTGTTGCAGTTGCTTCTACCAGATGCTTTGTATGTTGTAGAGGTACCTTTTTCTTGTACATGTAGTGTAGTTGAAGCCATAGCTCTCCCCCTCCAATTGGTTGTTGTAACGTGAATAAGTCGAGTGAGGTTTGTTGTTGCAGCAAGTCTTTATCTTGGCAGCTCTGTATTGTTTGTTCTTTGGGTGTCATCCTGCACGTGTACCTGTAAACTTGAAGCCTTTTTGAAATTTTTCTAGGCGGCCTCCCTTTGATTTTCTAGCTATGAGCATGTAGTTGTTTGGGGATGTCGTTGGTCTGTTTTTTTGTGTTTTTACAAGAAAAATAGTAAAAATAAAATGTGGCATATATTACAAAATGAAGGTCTTGGATACTTGGATAGGACTAAAGGGAAAAACCCAGCGGGAAAAAAATGCCTTTAGTCACCATTAAATGTGAGGCTATATGTACTTATGTTTGATGTAACCGAGTTTTGTTGAGTTGAAGTACTACTTCTGGCCGTATGGCTACTATTATTGACTTGATATACATTGGATAAGTGTTACTAGCTTGAAGTCAGAGTCGTTGTTGTTGAGCAAATGCTTATGAAACCTGTTACCGCTTCGTCATCGTCATTTTGTTGTGTAAGTGCATGGGTGGAACATAAATCATGTCAAATGCAAACGTCCAATGATGGGACATTATATATGCTTGCACAGATAGATGCATGGGAAACAATATGCGGTGTGAGAGGAGTTTGAATGGGTGCTTCCAGGAGTGAACGTAGCTAGAGAAGCAAAAATATATTTGACTTCAAGAGCTGCCGTTACTCAGAAGAAGGGTGTTTTTTCGACAAGGTTTTTTCCACTCTCCTCACTGTGTTCATGTGTGTGAGTGTTTTCTGGACTACTCTGCCACTCCACCATTTAAAATAGTAGACTTCAACTCTTATGATCACTTATCTAGCATGAGCGACCCCATTTTACAATATGCTCAACCGTTCCAGCTTGAGCTATAATCTAAATATCTAGACTCATAGACCACAAAAAATATTAAGACATGAAGCTTGGGTCTGACGATTGCTCATTTAGTGGCTCAGCTACCCGACTCTTGACTCTTATGCCATGATTTTTATGGCGACTTGACTTACTCCGGGAGCTTTCGACCAAGAATAGGTTTTGAAATTCAAAACTCCCATCCTCGAAGAGAGGATTTGTAAAGGACCATATTGGCAATATTGGTTTCTTTTGCCATACCTTGGTGACCTTGGTTGTCAAAATTTCTTTTTGTTGTTGTTGGTCCCTTGGTTGAGAAGATTGGCTCGCTCCATTCTCCGTAACACTTCGTCTATCATGTCTTGACATTTCTTGAGAGCTAGAGATGACTTCAATCTTCTTCGTTATGTGTTGTTCTTTTGGCACCCATTTGTATCTGCATCGTGTGATTAGCGT
Source organism: Adiantum capillus-veneris (assembly GCF_014529385.1). Classification (NCBI taxonomy): domain Eukaryota; kingdom Viridiplantae; phylum Streptophyta; class Polypodiopsida; order Polypodiales; family Pteridaceae; genus Adiantum; species Adiantum capillus-veneris. Next base: position 34,834,745 of record NC_140945.1, on the reverse strand, counting down.
GTCTTTGCAGATATCCTTTGCCTGGACTGTGACATTGTCCTTGATTTTGCCTTCCGTGAAATTGTGATTATTTTCAAGCTGAAGTCGTTTGCTTGAAGAATGTTTACCTGGCATCTTTGGTATCCAGATTCTCCGATTTCCTTGATAGTAACCATGTGCTTGAAGAATTGTAGATGGCACTTCCCATGATGTTTTTGATGTCGTATTGAGATGTACAAGAGTGCCATTTTTGGGATTATTTATCGATGAAGTCCTATATTGGTATGAAGGCCAGTTGGATTTGAAATTTCCTGCATCCCTTTGGCGAGCCTTGTTGGTTGGTCTCCTTTGGCGATATAAATATGAGATTTGTTGCTTTTGGGGACACTTTTTGAAACCTTTATCCACCACATAAGCCGAGGTCTGTGGTTTTGGTAACCAAAGTTTCTTTTGACCCTCATAATAGCCTTGCTCTGCTAAGCTGTAGTGGGAGGCTATCCATCCCATGTGTTTATCTTTCGTCAATTGGCTAGGATCATTTACCCATATTGGGTCCTTGACTTTAATTTCTTCAGCTTTAATGTAGACCGTTGAAAACCTTTGGCGGCGGTGATCTCGCTGTGTAGGGTATTTCGGTTGAAAGGTTTTCTTTGGAGTCTGCCTTTCATGTGGAAGCATGTGGTCAGTTGATATAGAAGCTCTATCTTGAACTTTTCTGGGTTGGATTGAAGACTCTGATTGAAGGGGATGCTTCTGTTGGTAGGACATTTGTGGGCTCATTTTGGCTTTGCCTTTGTCGGCAGCTGATAATCTTGGAGCGGTAGTAGGCTGGCTTTCTTGAGAGATAGTCGTGATGACCATCATTGAAGATTCAAATTCTTCTTCAAGTGTTTTTGCCCATAGCTTGGACAAAATCAAATTTGTACTCATTTTGGAGGAATCCACCACTAGGAATTTGTCTTTGATCACCTTTGACCGTAGTTTAAGGGTAGCTTCTGCAATCCCTGAACTTGTGATAGCTATTCCATGTGATATAGGAACCTGTACCTGAATTTCATACAATTTTGGCTTACTTAGAAGTAACCACAGTCCATAAGACATGACATTAGTAGTGGCAGTGTAATCTATCTCTACTGTAAAGTTGAATTTCAGTTTCTCATACACATCCAACGAGAATTTAATCTTCTTGTTGACTGCCAAGTAACTGATGTCCTCGTTGCTTTCGATACTTTTCTTGGACTTTTGTGCCTTGAAGGCTTTGTCATCCTCTTGTATGTTGAACTTCTTTGTCATTTGACTGATTGTAGCATGTCCCAAGTGCTTACTATCTTCTGCTGTAGCTACTTGTTGGTGTTCATTGCTAGTTTTTGACTGTGACGCCTTGATTCTTGATTTCAGAAGCTTTTTGTCACTATTTACTTCTTCTAGCACTTGAAGGTCACTCAAAGGTGACTTTTCTTCTTGGAAATGTTTTGAAGCTTGTGTAGCAGGATGTTGAGGTTGACTCTCTTCTTCTGATGCAATGGTCGTCGTGGCCTTTGGTTTCCATTGTTCCATGGGTTTTTGTAGAGTCTCTTCTCGAAAATATTCATTCATATCCTGTATTACTTGTCCTTGGTAGTCAATATTGGACTCAGTCATTTCCTGTTCTCTTGTGCATTCTATGTCTTCAGTTACATCTTCTTTTAGCTTCTCATACTCTTTGATTTGTTCAATCACCAATGAAGAGTCCACAGTAGAGAATTTATTTGGTAGCATTTCAGCTTCATCCATTGATTCTATTTGCATGTCTTCCACTTGTGACGTGGCACTAAGATTTTTTGTTACCTCTGCCACCTCTTCTTGTGTTGTCTCACTATTGTCAGAATCTTGGCTTCTTTTGCTGTCAAACCTTGAACTACGAGCTTCATCTTCATCACCTTGTGGATGCTTTGACTTGTCCTCACTGAGGTTCCTTAAACGATCTTGAATCAGCTGATTCAATTGATCTTTTTTGAAAGCCTGATTCTCTATGATAATGTCGTTGACACCCTTGACTTCAATCGACTGTGTTTTGAGCCTATCTTTTGTGCTCTGCGACAAGATCTGCTTCTTTTTTGGAGATCTTGTTGGGGATTCTTTCTTCCGTTCCCTTGTTGTCAATGTTTGAACTTTGCTTTTGGCTTGTTGCTTCTTCTTTTCCATGTAGAGCTTTGCTAGGCAGTCCTTCACTAAATGAACAATGGCACATTGGTCGCAATATGTTGTTATCTCAACATGTGCACCCTTTGGACGAGGTAGCTCTCCATAATATTGCTGATAATGGTTTCCTGTGGTATCTAGATACAGATATGACCTCTTCTTTTCATGCATGAACTTGTAGATTACGACTGACTTAGGTGTATCCACTAGCTTCGTCTCTTTATCCTTCATCGTCTTGTCCTTGAGAAGCTGGAAATAGCCTCCCTTATTGCTTGCATACAAGATCAAATCACTATCCATGCTTTATAGCAGTTGTAATGCTAATTCTTCCATCAGTATATGGTATTTGACGTGGGGATTCTGCATAGCCTTAGGGCTATGTTTCCAAGTTGATTTTGGCGAGTTCTGCACCGAGGGTGAAGATCGAACCGAATCTTTGTTTTCCGTTTCCCTTGATGGTTCTTTGGGCGGGGTCCAAGTATGTGACTTACAAGTTGCCCACAATTGCTAAACTCATCCATATTTTTCACATCGGCTATTTCATAGTGCCTATCATATTTGTCGACCACAATGACATCTTGACCTGACCTTTTACATTGGGCATTGTGAATTTCCAGTGGTCTCTCCTCCGGCTCGGCATCTTCCAATGCTTCTTGAAATTCCACTTGGGCTCCTGAAAAGGACACTGCTTCTTGTAAAGCCGGACTTCTTAATCCCACTCTTGAAGATATAGGGTCTCTTTGTTGAGTTTGAACTTCCCCCATCCGAGAGGGTTTCATATCTGATGTTGGCATCTGTTTAATGCCTGATGATATGACTTCTTGTGCTTTGTTAAGTATCTCTTGAGACCGAGCTAGTTCTTTTTGAAGTTGTGCTATCTTCATAGCGGGTACTTTCGACATATTCCCTGTTTGTGCAATTTGGTGTGCTTGTGCTTTGTCTTGTGCTGGTGTGGTGCACGAGACTTGTATCGTGTTGTTCAATGTTGTGCCTTGTTGTGTGTCATGTGGTGTGTCACTCATTTGTGTAGTGACAGCTGTAGGTGTCAATTCTTCCAGGTGCATAGTTAGAGGTAAACCCATGACGAGATGGTATACATTACCACCTTTAGACATGTAGTCTTCTCCTCTTGAGCCAAACGCTTCTGCTGCAAAATAATGATTGTTTTCTACAGAAACTTCATGACTTGTGACAGCCCTATAGTATCGACCGTCTTCGTCTCCATAGAGGGTACCAATTTTCCGTTTTCCATCTTGTGCTTTGTACAAAAAACTACTTGGAGGATATGTGTAGATATCTGTAAGTTGATCTTTATACAACATTTCTATCTCATTGTCGATGTATTTTCCGTGCCTCATGTAAATTGATCCTACCGAGTCTTCCATGAAATCTGGATGTGGGTGTAGTACATCTTCGCTGTTTCAACTTCCACATATTGAGATGTCCGAGTTTCCTCTGTATCTTTCTTTGTCTTGATGTACAAATTCCGATTTACATCCTCATAGCATGGCAGTCCTTTGTACTGGCCAATCAGATAGATCCAAATTTGCTCTCTTGTAATTTTTGTGGATGTACTTGAAGCTTCGTCTCGGCTTGTCTCATTCCTTTGAGACGCCATTGATTTCGTCTTGACTCCCTTGTTGTACCTGTTCAGTGATAGCTCTAATTGCTTGCCTCAATGCTAATAAAAATTATTAGCACCCTTGTGTCGGTATTTTTCGCTTGAGGTCCTTCAAATTTTGTGGATGCCTTAATCTCTGAGTTTTCTGAACTGGGCTTTGCTTGAAATTCTTGAACTTCTTAGCTCCCTTGCTTGCCAGGGTTGATACTGTCTTGTCTGGCTGCTTGCTTTTCCTAGAGCTTTTTAGCAGGCCTCGATCTAGTGGAAGCACTGTGATAAGTTATGCAATTTACCACTATACTGCAATGACTGCTCCCTTTGTAGTGATTCTTGAGTCGAGCTAACATGTGTTCACTTTAGCACGCAATCTGCAACATTCTATTTAGCTGGCAAACTTTTTCACAATGAATGCAAAAATTCTTGATGTGCCTTTGACGGCCACACTTGTTTCGTGGGCTCGGAAGTGACTTTCAAGTTTGCTTTTAGCTGAACTAAACTTAAGCTAGCACAAGAGAATTATGCACAAGTCGCAGTAATTTGCTAGCAAAAATCTTGTGTTAAAGTTCTCCAAAACTTGCCACTGTTGTTGCAAAATCAAGAGTCCTTGTGTATGGTCTTACGGCTACCAGATTTGTGTATGGACGCTCAAATTTTACATTAGGCCGTAGTTAACTTTTACACCTTCCCGCGGGTGACCAATGGTTTTCCCAAAAGATAATTTCAATCTGCTAACTTAGCAATCTTCAAAACCGTGACCATTTTCTCACAATTCTTTCGAACTGTCGGTTTTAGACACACCCGACTTCCGGATGCATTTTGAGGCCTTAAACGATGTTTTTTTCAAAGTTGAACTAAATGGTTGCCACTTATATAATTATTAATCAAGCATGTGAGTACTTCACCAAGGGAAAATATGAAAGGGGTAATTTGAAAAAAAACACAATGATAAAGGGAAAGAGAGAATTTCACTAAAAACATGGCTTTTGCCAACGCGTTTCGACTTATTGAGTCTCATCAGGGCATTCCATGAATACAAAAAGTTCTCTCTTTAGGCTTTTGGTTTTATAAGCACTTTTGGAGGGAAAAATTCTAAGACTTTTGGAGGGAAATGTGGGTAGCTGGGCATTCATTGGGCTTGAGTACAGTTTCATGAGTTTAAATGGTGATGGTGATGGATGTAGACCAAGAAATAGATTGGATTTGGTGGGCATTCATTGGGCTTGTGTACCACTTAAGAGTTTAAAATGGTGATGGGTGTATACCAAGAAAAAGATTAGCTTACTCTAGTTGAGCATAAAATGGGCTTGTGTACAATTTCATGGTGATGGATGAAAAATAGATTGGCTTTGTTGAAAGTCAGTGTATTTCCTTGGGAGTGGGAAATTTTTAAGGTGTGAACTTTTGGTGGTCTTTAGAGAGATTGCATAAAGTGGTACCAATGGCTAGAGGGTTTCATGAAGCACTAGAATCCTTGATAAGGGTCAAAAACATTAGCTTTCTCCAAGAGATTTTATCGTAACCCCTCCTTTGTTATACAAGATTGAAGTCTTGAGCTGTGAAACAATGAATTTGATTTACATGGCTAGCTTAGGTTAAGGTTTGGGCCCAGAGTGTGGTGGAAGGTTAGGTTGAGGTTTGGGCCAAGAGTCTGGTAGAGCCAAACGTTTAGGTTAACAGAAACTTGGGCTTATGGGGGCAAGGTTAACTTTGCTTAGGATTAGAGTTTTTATGAGGTTAAGGTATCTTAGCACCAGACACCAATCTAGCGAGGCAAAAAGCGATGACAAGCTATAAAATTGTTGCGATTTACCATAGGCTAAACTGATAAATGAACTTGGAAGGGTTGCATCTCCATGGATGCATGCGGACTTGGAAGGGTTGTATCTCCATCGGATGTATGTGGAGACTTACAAATTGTAAGGTGGGGTGCAAGTCTATGTCTGAAGGTTGTTAACTGTGTCCTATGAGTGGATAGTTCAAGTAAACAGAGGTTGATTATAATAGTACCACTATATCCAACTAGGTACAAATACAAAGCAAGTAGAGGTATTTTTAAGATAGGTTAAGGTATGCAAGGTTTTAAGTCAACCAAAAAGGGGCAAGGTTTAATATGGTTTAGCATTAGAGTTTTATGAGGTCAGGTTCAAATTAGTTCTAGGTCACCAACTAGGTGAGGCAAAGACCCGGGAATGTTCAAGGTGGAAAAAAGGAATTATCTTTCAAGGTAAGGTCGAGGATGATTAAAGTTGTGGGTTATAGTATGCAAGGTTTTAAGTCAACCAAGAAGGGGCAAGGTTTAGCATTAGAGTTTTATGAGGTCAGGTTCAACTTAATTCATGAACTAGGTGAGGCAAAGACCGAGGAATCTTCAAGGTGGAAAAATAGAATTATCTTTCAAGGTAAGGTCAAGGATGATTAAAGTTGTGGGTTATAATATACAAGGAAGGTGGGGTCAAAGAACATAAAGCTATTAATTTTAGCAAGGTGCGGATGTACAAGATGAAGGGATAGAACACATGTAGAAGGTGGATACAATCCACAAATAGCTATAAGATTGGTTCCTTTAAGAAGAGGGTAAAGTGATAAATTACTTAGAAGGGCTACATATGCACCGAATGCATACGGAGATTAATAGACAATTTGTACAATTGTAAGATGGGGTGCAAGGCCGTGAGGGTAGGTTAATCACTAAGGTCTTCTAGCAAAGGATGGTAAAGTTGCCTCGAGGTTAGGAAAGCTAAAAAGGACCTTGTATGTTGAAAAATTGGTTATGGTAGTGGATAGTCAAGTAGAGAGAAATGATTGCATGGCAACAATAAGGGGCGCTTGAAAGTGGGCAAGTGAGGTTTTCTCTGCTCATGGGTTTGATGGAAATGGCGATTGCTCGGCTTGGGCAGTGTGAAGTGAGTAGATCTATGCAACAAGTGGAGTTTAAACTACTACTAAAAGGGCAAAGGAATAAAGTTTTAGCTAGCTACTCTTCAGGTCTCAATACCAAGAGAAACTGGTTGGACTGGATGTTCATGCAAGGGCAAGGGACCTATATCTGGCATGGATCATCACTTGTGGAACGAAGGAAGTCCACAAGAGCAAGAATCATCACTTGTGGATGCAATTATTGGATGTTTCAAACACCTTAGACACTCCAACAAGCTTTTGATCTCATTAAGTAGCTAAAGTTTTTTGGCTTGCTGCATCTTCTAAACTCTTTCCAGAACATACTCATTGCATCTACAAGAAATGTAGGAGATACTGAGTAGAAGTTGCTCATCTTCTAAACTCTTTCCAGAACATACTCATTGCATCTACAAGCAATGTAGGAGATAATGAGTAGAAGTTGCTCATTAGCTGAAAAATGAAAAATGAAGCAAAAGGGCAAGGAGAGGGGGCGGGGGCGGGGGAGGGGGAGGCGGGGGTTTGCAGTAAGGGCATGTTGCAGCGCTAAACTTCCTGTTTCCTAGCTCAAGTGACAACTAAAAAGTGTAAATCAAGGGAGATAACCATGGAAAAGGTTCACTTACTACCATACGTAAGGTATAGAGGGAGAATTGGCAAAGGCACTCTACAGAGTAATGGGAATTGGGCTTTGGAGAGGGGGGGGGGGGGGGGGGGGAAGGTATTATAACATGGGTTAAGGCAGATGCATGATTATACTGAAGCATCCTCGGATGAGCAAACTCAGATGGAGCATCCTCGTCGATCTTGTTTTAGCAAAATCAGAGTGTTTAGGTAGAGGTGCTTACCAAAGTAAAGGGGAAGTGGATTGGGAGAGAACAATAACTTGTGTCAAGCTGGAATTGTGGGTATCACAGGCCAATGCTGATGAAGCATTTCCATTGATCCTTGTGAAATAAAAATGGCATGCTCTTGTGTAATGGAAGGCCATGGAAAGGGGTGGCCTACACATTGCAGGCCCTTTGAAAATGAGTTTCTCGATCATGTTGAATAAAAAATCCTCTCTCTTGGAGACAGACCCGTAGAAAATTGGCCGTAGAACTATCAATAGTGGGTGCTGCAGCTATTTTAGATTTTCAATGTTGAAAGTTGCAAAAAGCCAATACAGCATGAGGCTAGGTGGCGCTGTTGTAAGTGAGTTTATGAAGCAGAGGTGAACGAGCTTGAGAGGAAGCGAGAGAGGGAGGAAGGGAGTGAGGGCAAGGGGCAACACTTACCTGTTCTGCCTTTGTCCTACTAGATGTGCAGGGGTATATGGGCATCCAAAATCCGTGGCTTTGATGGGTGTGGCACAAGGCACAGGGACAAAGGTAGGTTGGGAAGTGGGCGAAGATGAACAAAATGTACTGGCCAATCAGATAGATCCAAATTTTCTCTCTTGTAATTTCTGTGGATGTAGTCTCGGCTGGTCTGATTCCTTTGAGACGCCATTGTTTTTGTCTTGACTCCCTTGTTGTACCTATTTAGTGATAGCTCTAATTGCTTGCCTCAATGCTAATAAAAATTATTAGCACCCTTGTGTCGGTCTTTTTTGTTTGAGGTCCTTTAGCTTTTGTGGATGCCTTAATCTCTGAGTTTTTTGAACTAGGCTGTGCTTGAACTTCTTGAACTTCTTAGCTCCCTTGCTTGCCAGGGTTGATATTGTCTTGTCTGGCTACTTGCTTTTCCTAGAGCTTTTTAGCAGGCCTCGATCTAGTGGAAGCACTGTGATAAGTTATGCAACTTACCACTATACTGCAACGACTGCTCCCTTTGTAGCGATTCTTGAGTAGAGCTAACCTGTGTTTACTTTAGCACACAATCTGCAACATTCTATTTAGCTGGCAAACTTTTTCACAATGAATGCAAAAATTCTTGATGTGCCTTTGAAGGCCACACTTGTTCCGTGGGCTCGGAAGTGACTGGTTAAACTGGTTGCTATAGGAAAGAATGTTTGTCGAAAACCTTCGGTAGGGTTTCTCTCAAGTCTCTCTACTTATTAGCGCTAGTATTATGTGGCAGTTGTCGAGGCGTAAGATGACGCCCAGGATGGCACCGCTGATGCTATGGTGGAAGTACACCCAGATTAGCCCAGTTGGATACTGAAGTTTTGTTTTGCCATGGCATGAGGATGACGCGCACATTGACACTGTTGTTGCTGTGGCAGGAGTACGTCCAAATTAGCACAACGAGTACTTGTCGAGCGGTATGGGACGCTCTGCTGGGCATCGGTTTTGTCATAGCATAAGGATATAAAGAGTTTACATCGTAGTAATATAAATTCTTACCGTAGGGTATGTATACGTTAGTGTGACCACCATAATAGCCTCATCGAATAAAGACTGATTTGTTTGGTTCTGGTCTATAAATAGGATACGTTTGAGAATAATAATGGGTTTGATAGATTTCGCTCATGAGGACAAGGGTTTTTATAAATAATGTATATACCGATCGGACATAATAGCGCGAGTAGAGATTCTTAAGTGAACCTAATCCAAGGGTTGTTGGTTTAAAATTGGACGACTTCTTGTTTGACTATTATTTGTAATACTGTTTGAAGGACTGTTTTAACGAACTAGTATCATAAATAAAGTAAATGAACATGTATGTTTAAACAGTGTGGTAGTAATTAGATAACAAAAGAAGGGTGAGTGTGGTGTGTAAAGTGGGAGAATAATACCCCGACGATATCATTCTATGGACGGGTGGACCCCATGAGTCGGGTAACTTTCCAACGCTAGAAATTGTCTTTTTTTAAAGTCATAAATCTTAAAAGAGACAAACCTTGGCGGCTGTGCTTCTAAAACATGGGGAAAAAAGCGCACAGGTTGGTCACTCTAAGATTTATACTTTTAGGTATAATTGATTATAGATAGTTTTTAGATAGAGTTATGGTGGTCACGCTCCGCCATAGCGAGATAGGACCAATCCTTCACTAATGGTTCATGCCCGTGGCTACGTAGTAGCTAAGGCAATGTCCGTTGGTTTTTCTTTTTCAGGATTGGAGACCTATCAAAGGTACTCCGCTCCTTTTAAAAAGGGGCAGGGACCTCACACTCGTATCAGAGCCTAGGTTAAAGCTTAGGGAGATTTTTAGATTGATGTTTGGATATTGAAGGATGCGAATGTTTGAAATAATAGAAGAACCTACAAAAAATGTTTTGAGTTTTTAATATGGTATTGAAGACCGAACTTTCCTGGTACTAGAAAATGTTCATTCAGCCTACCAGAAATTCCAGGTGTTCACCATAATGTTTGAAAATACATGCCAATCACCAAATTATCAGTTTTGAAAAAGGGTGATGATGATTTTGGATAGGGTGTTTGCACCACCTATCCCAAGGGTGCATAGAGGATGGGGCATCAACTGGAGTCCATCTGGAGGAATCTATACCATCGATGCTGACAAGATATGGTGCATGGATACCAACCTCAAGAAACTTTGATGGGCAGAGGAGTTAAAAGTCATCAAAGTTTATCTTTTCGTTGGTACTAAGAATCTAGATGCTACCTTGGGAGGAGAAAAGATATCTCAGACTCAATGGGTCTATAAGCAAGTTACAAAAGTTATCCATGGTGGTAGGATTCGACCCATATGTGTATCTCATAGCTTTCAAGGGGCAAAAGAAACTTATTATTTTGATACTTTAGCCTATCCTTTTGTAGTCACTAAAATCAAAATATAGAGACATTACAATCCTTGTACCTAAAGACTACCAACCTTGGTAGCAAATAATGTGTATATAAATAAAGTTTGGATTAATATTATCTTTTGTTTGTATTATTGTCTGATCAAGTCTTGCCTTAAAGTGGATTAAAGTTAGAGTATCCAATAAAGTTTCACTTAATCTATATTGCACAAAGTGCGGTGTATACATCTCTTCAAGAGAAAAAGCTACTTCTCAAGCAAGCTAAACTTCCCTCTTTCAAAGGGGAAGGAGCCCTAGTTGAGCGCGATGCAGAAGTGTGGCTCGAAGAGATGGAGGATTATTTTGTTGCTGTTGGTAATACTCCCGATAACCAAGCAATGTTGGCTATGTTTCGTCTCACGGGGGATGCCAAGCTTTGGTGGAAACAACACTGCAAAGATAATCAAGTAGCTCAAAACACTCAAACTTGGGAAGATATTAAGTATGCTGTCAAAGGACGTTATCTTCCACCTGCACACGAATCCCTTAAGATGAATGAATTCTTCAACTTACGTCAGTTTCATCTTACAGTGGAAGAATACTACTCCAAATTTGTAACTCTTAGGCGCTATGCTCCGCCAATGACCGCAGATCAACAAGTAGCCCGTTTCTGCCAAGGGCTAAATGCTCCTTTAAATACACGTCTAGAAGCCATGAGGCCTGTAAATTTGCAAGATGCTCTTTTAAGAGCTAAACCTTTAGCTAAAGAGATGTCAAACTCTCAAAGGGTACGAAATGGAAATACAAGGAATGCTGGAAGAAGAGGATGGCCTATGATGTGGAACCAAAGGCAAGTTCACCCAGTTCACCAAACTCATCCAATAGTTGTAGCTTCAGCAAATGGAGCTCAAAATGCAGATCTTAGATGCTATGAATGCAACGAGCTAGGACATTTCAGGAATGTATGTCCTAGGCGAGTCTCTGCAACAAATACACCTAATCGAGCTAGAGGACGAGGCCAAATAATAAATCGTGGAGGAAGAAATGGAGGATGAGATCGAGGGCGCGGAATGGCTGCCAGAGTCTATGCTATCATATAAATGTTTAAGGAGGTTAGGACTTAATCAACACCCTGCAAGAAAGATGAGAGTTGAATTAGCCAATGGAAAGGAGGTGTTATCTCAGTACACTGTGGGAAAAATAGATTTCAAGTTGGGAGAATACTCTACTTCTGCTACTTTTCGAACCTTACCCATATGAATCTATGATGGAATTCTTGGAATGGATTGGTTAGCCAGTCATAATGCCAATATCCATTGTGCCCAAGGAAGTGTTACTTTTGTGGACAACCAAGGTCAAGAAGTCACTATTCAAGGACAGAATGGACGACCAAAAGCTTACTTGGTCAAAGCTAATCGTCTTTTGAAAGGGTTACGCAAGGGTCAAATTTTTTTTGTAGTCAAGCTAAACAAAGTAGAAAAATCTTCTTCCAACCCTGAACCAATGTGGCTAGAAGAATTTTTGGATGTTTTCCCCACTGAACTTTCAGAACTACCACCACCTCGGGAGGTAGACCATGAAATCAAAATTTTCCCAGGTAGTGAACCAGTCTCAACAGCGCCGTACAAGATGTCACTTCCAGAGGCTATAGAACTCAAGGAGCAACTCAAGCAGTTGATTGAGCAAGGGTTTATCCGACCTAGTACATCTCCATGGGGTGCCCCTTTTCTCTTCCAAAAGAAAAAGGATGGCTCTCTTCGACTTTGCATAGATTATAGGGGCTTAAATCAGGTTACCATCAAGAATAAATATCCAATTCCTCGTATTGATGAGATGCTTGGACAAATTACATGGAGCCAAAATATTCACAAAGATCGATCTTCGATCTGGCTATCATCAAATTTGAATCCAGGAGGCTGATATCTCCAAAACAGCTTTCAACACTCGTTATGGTCATTACGAAATTACAGTGATGGCTTTCGGACTTACGAATACTCCTGCAACTTTCAATCGTCTGATGCACGATATCTTTAGAGAATTCTTGGATGATTTTGTCCTAGTATTCTTTGACGATATCTTAATTTATTACAAATCAGAGGAAGAGCATGAAGGACATGTTAGGAAAGTGTTAGAGCTTTTATGTCGAAATAAGCTGTATGCAAAGAAAAGCAAATATACCTTCTTTACCCCTAAGGTCTGTTACTTAGGGTTTATCATTTCTCCTGAAGGAGTCTTTGTTGACCCTGACAAAGTCAAAGATATTGTGGAATGGCCTCAACCCACTTCACAAACCGAAGTCAGAGGGTTCTTAGGTATCACAGGGTGGTACAGGATCTTTGTAAAGGACTATGCTCTTAAAGCTGCACCACTAACCGACTTGCTAAAGAAAGGAGCTACGATACTTTGGGAAGAAAAACATGAATCTTGCTTCAAACAGCTTAAGGAGTATCTTGCTTCAGAACCTCTCTGAAAACTTCCAGACTTCACCCAAGAATTCGAGGTGATCACAGATGCTAGTAACCTTGCATTAGAAGGAGTCCTTACTCAAGAAGGAAGGCCTGTAGCTTATACTTCTCGGATCTTAGGATTCATGAAGTGAATTATGCTACACATGATTTAGAATTGCTAGCATTTATTCACGCTCTCAAGCTATGGAGACATTATCTATTGGGACGCAAATTCCAATAGGTAACAGATCACAAGAGCCTTAAGTGGATTTTTACCCAACCTAACCTTAACATGAGACATAGGAGATGGATAGAGCTCATGCACGAATATGATTTTGATATTAAATTTAGACCAGGTAAGGATAATGTTGTGGCAGATGCCCTAAGCCGTAAAGCTTTTCTGGGGGCAGTTTCAATGGCTAACAACCCTATTTTAGACAAGGTCTCGGATGCTGCTGTCAGAGATTACCAGATGCTTGCTAGTATCCTACATGAAGAGAGGGTATCATCAAATCAACCTAAACCTCTACATTATTCCTTAGAAGATGGGAAAATTTACTATAGGAATCAACTATGCATACCTAAGGATTCTACCCTAAGGAATGCTATCCTATATGAATCACATGATGGCCCAACTTCAGGACATCCACGTTATGCCAAAACCATCAATGCAATTCGCAGAAGTTACTATTGGTAAGGTATGAAGGGTGATTTCCTTCGCTATGTCAAGCAGTGTTTGTCTTGTCAAAGGATTAAGGCAGAGAGACTAAAGATGCCAGGTAAATTACATCCTTTAGATATTCCCCAAATGAAATGGGAATGTATTAGCATGGACTTTATCACGGGGCTTCCTTCCGTTCAAGCTGGCTATGATTCAATCATGGTCATAGTCGACTTGCTTACTAAAGTGGCTCACTTAATCCCAGTCAAGACAACCTTTACAGCTTCAGATATTGCTCGTCTATTTGTGAAGGAGGTTTTCAGAATTCATGGTTTACCCAAGAGGATTGTCAGCGATCGTGATGCCAAGTTTACTTCAAAGTTTTGGGTATCATTGTTTCAAGATATTGGAACCCAATTATGTTTTAATACTGCTTATCATCCTCAAAATGATGGCCAAACTGAAAGAGTTAATCAAGTAATTGAAGACATCCTCAGAGCCTACTGCAATAGAGAACCTCGCAAGTGGATTCAATACCTACCCTTGGTAGAGTATGCATACAATTCCTCTACTCATAGAAGTATTGGAATGACACCTTTTAATGCTCTTTATGGTCAAGAATGTTTATCACCTCTTAACTTTTCTAACCCCACTATAAGGGTAGAAGCCTCAAAGAAAATGCTTGAAGAAATGGAAGCTCAAACCAAAGCTATTCGAAGGGATATTCAAGCGGATCAAGATCGACAAAAGAAGTACGCCAACTTAAAAAGATCTGATCGGATTTTCAAAGAAGGTGACAAAATTTTCTTGCGAGTAAAACCCAAAAAGAGCGATCTGTCTCTCGGAAGGTCTAAGAAGCTTAGCTACCAATATTGTGGACCTTACGAAATAATCAAGGTTGTAAGTGATCAAGCTTATAGACTAAAACTCCCTTCTCATCTCAAAGTGCATGATGTATTTCATTTAAGTCTGTTAAAACCTTATGTATATAACCCTGACCATGTCCTTGATGATGAGCAAACATTTTACCTGCTCAAGATGTTCTACAACTCCAACCTGATACTATCCTAGAAACCCAGGAGAGAAAGCTTAGGAATAGATCCATCAAAGAACATCTTATCTTATGGAAGGATTTCCCTATAGAAGATGCTACTTGGGAAGATGAGACATCTCTTCTTAAGCATTACCCTTCACTGTTCTTGAGATGAGGGCATCTCAAATTCTAAGTTGGGGAGACTGTAAGGTCTCTACTTTCGAATTTCACACAAGTTCTATTACGCATTTGAATTTTTTTTAACCATCACTCATTATTTAAGATATTCGAGTTCAAATTATGAATCGTAGGCTGAGAAAACCTAGAATTTAAAATTTACGCTACAAAATTTTGACATGTTTAGCTATATGAATCACTAATTAACTTATTGTAAGACTTAGTTACTGATTGTAGAATTTTCTTTTACTACTGTAAAGTTAATATAAGACTGTAAAGTTTAACTTAAAAATGTAAAGTAAATTATCATTAAGGAAATAAATAAAATAATTATAAAGACAAAAGAATACACAGGGATGACAAATGAAGGCACATGGACTCACCTGGACTCACATAGGAGGGGACAAAGTGGGACACACTGTCACATGAAATGGAGAGGCTAGTCTTAACTAATCTTAATGAGGGGGGGCTGTGTGGCCTTATCTTTTGATGATAATGACAAATTGGTCAAGCTAATGGGTACCACACGGGTACCAAAAACGAGGGTATGATTTTTGGAAAAAAAATTATTTTAATTTTTTTTAAAAATATTTTTTTTGAAAAAAAAAAGTTGGACGTTTTCTTTTCTGCTATAAATAGAGCATCCATGCTTACACTTTAAAACATAGAGATTGCCTCTATAGCGCTCACGAAGTGCTACCACTTCTCTTACAGAGAAGACGTCCACAAACCACTAAGAGAGCAAAAACTCTAGTGGATTAGTAAGAGACGTATTAATTAAGATTCAATTAGCTTTAAGAAGGATGTGTGTGCGTGCTATCTCTTACTCTAATCTCTCTAATAGATTAGTAAGATTCAATTAACTTTAAGAATGATGTGTGTTTGCTATCTCTTGCTCTAATTTCTCTAATAGATTAGTAAGATTCAATTAGTTGTAAGAAGGATATGTGTGTGTGTATGCTATCTCTTACTCTAATCTCTCTAATAGATTGGTAAGATTCAATTAGCTTTAGAAAAGGATGTATGTGTGTTCTCTTTTACTCTAATCTTTCTAATGGATTAGTAAGATTCAATTAACTTTAGAAAAGGATGTGTGTGTGTTCTCTTTTACTCTAATCTTTCTAATGGATTAGTAAGATTCAATTAACTTTAGAAAAGGATGTGTGTGTGTTCTCTTTTACTCTAATCTTTCTAATGGATTAGTAAGATTCAATTAACTTTAGAAAAGGATGTGTGTGTGTTCTCTTTTACTCTAATCTTTCTAATGGATTAGTAAGATTCAATTAACTTTAGAAAAGATGTGTGTGTATGTTTTCTCTTACTCTAATCTCTCTAAGTATACCTACTCTCTCTAGTTAGTACATCTTCACTATTAATTTATGCATAGTTAATTGAAAGTTAATACATAAGAGAACTCATCATATTCTTATTATACATGATGAAATTCTCATTCAACAATTTTATTGTCAATTAGATTAAGTAGAATTTTGAATAATACTAAAAATTGATTTAGTTGAAGTATAGAAATGGAAGTTAGAATTGGATTAGAAATGTCATGTATAAAAGTAATGCAGTCCTAAACTTTCACTCGTAGTTTACACACTTAATTTTTGATTGATTAAGATTAACAAATATTTGATGTATAGAAATTAGATATAAAACAACAACACTAAGTGTGAATCCGGGTTGGCGAGGTTTCACATTACAGACTCTCTTTGGAAACAAGGAGATTACTAGGGAAATTGACCAATTTAAAGTTCTAAGTGTATAACATAAGTGTAGTACAAAAAAATGGCTCTAAAGCGTGCTCGAACCCAAGGCGCTAATGATCATGAAGCTGGTACAAGTAACGGTGGAACTCTTGCGAAACATGTTATGTCTCCACCAATCGAATCAATCGGAGCTATGGTACATGTTAGTATTGCAGTTTCAAGTTATGCATGATTGCATATGCGAGGCCATAGAAATATATTATTTACCTTATGAAAAGAAAACACGGACCGAAACCACAGGGCTGAACCGCAAGAAACTCAGCATATGTTTGATAAGTAGGAAAGACTGTCTGGTTAAACTGGTTGCTATAGGAAAGAATGTTTGTCCAAAACCTTCGGTAGGGTTTCTCTCAAGTCTCTCTACTTATTAGCGCTGGTATTATGTGGCAGTTGTCGAGGCGTGAGATGACGCCCAGAATGACACCGCTGATGCTGTGGTGGGAGTACATCCAAATTAGCCCAATTGGATACTGAAGTTTTGTTTTGCCGTGGAGTGAGGATGACGCCCAGATTGGCAGCGTTGTTGCTGTGGCAGGAGTATGTCCAGATTAGCACAACGAGTACTTGTCGAGCTGTATGGGACGCTCATGAGGACAAGGGTTTTTATAAATAATGTATATATTGATCGGACATAATAGCGCGAGTAGATATTCTTAAGTGAACCTAATCCAAGGGTTGTTGGTTTAAAATTGGACGACTTCTTGTTTGACTATTGTTTGTAATACTGTTTGAAGGGCTGTTTTAACGAACCAGTATCATAAATAAAGTAAAGGAACATGTATGTTTAAACAATGTGGTAGTAATTAGATAACAAAAGAAGGGTGAGTGTGGTGTGGAAAGTGGGAGAATGATACCCCGATGGTATCATTCTATGGACAGGTGGACCCGATGAGTCGGGTAACTTTCCAACGCTAGATATTATTTTTTTTAAAGTCATAAATCTTAAAAGAGACAAACCTTGGCGGCTGTGCTTCTGAAACATGGGCAAAAAAGCGACAAGGTTGGTCTCTCTAAGATTTATACTTTTAGGTCTAATTGATTATAGATAGTTTTTAGATAGGGTTATGGTGGTCACGCTCCGCCATAGCGAGATAGGACCAATCCTTCACTAACGGTTCATGCCCGTGGCTATGTAGTAGCTAAGGCAATGTCCGTTGGTTTTTCTTTTTTAGGATTGGAGACCTATCAAAGGTACTCCGCTCCTCTCAAAAAGTGGTAGGGACCTCACACAAGGTTTAGCATTAGAGTTTTATGAGGTTAGGTTCAACTTAGTTCTAGGTCACCAACTAGGTGAGGCAAAGACCGGGGAATCTTCAAGGTGGAAAAATGGAATCATCTTTCAAGGTAAGGTCAAGGATGATTAAAGTTGTGGAGTATAATATACAAGGAAGGTGGGGTCAAAGAACATAAAGCTATTAATTTTAGCAAGGTGCGGATGTACAAGATGAAGGGATAGAACACATGTAGAAGGGGGATACAATCCACAAATAGCTATAAGATTGGTGCCTTTAAGAAGAGGGTAAAGTGATAAATTACTTAGAAGGGCTACAACTGCACCGAATGCATGCGGAGATTAATAGACAATTTGTCCAATTGTAAGATGGGGTGCAAGGCCGTGAGGGTAGGTTAATCACTAAGGTCTTCTAGCAAAGGATAGTAAAGTTGCCTCGAGGTTAGTAAAGCTAAAAAGGACCTTGTATGTTGAAAAATTGGTAATGGTAGTGGATAGTCAAGTAGAGAAAAATGATTGCATGGCGACAATAAGGGGTGCTTGAAGGTGGGCAAGTGAGGTTTTCTCTGCTCATGGGTTTAATGGAAATGGCAATTTCTCGGCTTGGGTAGTGTGAAGTGAGCAGATCTATGCAACAAGTGGAGTTTTAACTACTGAAAGGGAAAAGGAATAAAGTTTGAGCTAGCTACTCTTCAGGTCTCAATACCAAGAGAAACTGGTTGGACTGGATGTTCATGCAAGGGCAAGGGACCTATATCTGGCATGCATCATCACTTGTGGAATGAAGGAAGTCCACAAGAGCAAGAATCATCACTTGTGGATGCAATTATTGGATGTTTCAAACACCTTAGACACTCCAACAGGCTTTTGATCTCATTAAGTAGCTAAGGTTTGTTGGCTTGCCGCATCTTCTAAACTCTTTCCAGAACATACTCATTGCATCTACAAGCAATGTAGGAAATACTGAGTAGAAGTTGCTCATCTTCTAAACTCTTTCCAGAACATACTCATTGCATCTACAAGCAATGTAGGAGATAATGAGTAGAAGTTGCTCATTAGCTGAAAAATGAAAAATGAAGCAAAAGGGCAAGGAGGGGGGCGGGGGCGGGGGCGGGGGCGGGGGAGGCGGGGGTTTGCAGTAAGGGCATGTTGCAGCGCTAAACTTCTTGTTTCCTAGCTCAAGTGACAACTAAAAAGCGTAAATCAAGGGAGATAACCATGGAAAAGGTTCATTTACTACCATACGTAAGGTATAGAGGGAGAATTGACAAAGGCACTTTACAGAGTAATGGGAATGGGGCTTTGGATAGGGGGGGGGGGGGGGGGGGGGAAAGGTATTATAACATGGGTTAAGGTAGATGCATGATTATAGTGAAGCATCCTCGGATGAGCAAACTCAGATGGAGCATCCTCCTGGATCTTGGCTTAGCAAAATCAAAGTGTTTAGGTAGAGGTGCTTACCAAAGTAAAGGGGAAGTGGATTGGGAGAGAACAATAGCTTGTGTCAAGCTGGAATCGTGGGTATCACAGGCCAATGCTCATGAAGCATTTCCATTGATCCTTGTGAAATAAAAATGGCATGCTCTTGTGTAATGGAAGGCCATGGAAAGGGGTGGCCTACACATTGCAGGCCCTTTGAAAATGAGTTTCTCGATCATGTTGAATAAAAAATCCTCTCTCTTGGAGACAGACCCGCAGAAAATTGGCCGTAGAACCGTCAATAGTGGGTGCTGCAGCTATTTTAGATTTTCAATGTTGAAGGTTGCAAAAAGCCAATACAACATGAGGCTAGGTGGTGGTGCTGGAAGTGAGTTTATGAAGCAGAGGTGAAAGAGCTTGAGAGGAAGCGAGAGAGGGAGGAAGGGAGTGAGGGAAAGGGGCAACACTTACCTGTTCTGCCTTTGTCCTACTAGATGTGGCGGTGTACAGGGGTATATGGGCATCCAAAATCCGTGGCTTTGATGGGTGTGGCACAAGGCACAGGGACAAAGGCAGGTTGTGAAGTGGGCAAAGATGAACAGAATGTACTGGCCAATGAGATAGATCCAAATATGCTCTCTTGTAATTTCTGTGGATGTAGTCTCGGCTGGTCTGATTCCTTTGAGATGCCATTGCTTTTGTCTTGACTCCCTTGTTGTACCTGTTCAGTGATAGCTCTAATTGCTTGTCTCAATGCTAATAAAAATTATTAGCACCCTTGTGTCGGTCTTTTTCGCTTGAGGTCCTTCAACTTTTGTGGATGCCTTAATCTCTGAGTTTTCTGAACTGGGCTTTGGTTGAGCTTCTTGAACTTCTTAGCTCCCTTGCTTGCCAGGGTTGATACTGTCTTGTCTAGCTGCTTGCTTTTCCTAGAGCTTTTTAGCAGGCCTCGATCTAGTGGAAGCACTGTGATAAGTTATGCAACTTACCACTATACTGCAACGACTGCTCCCTTTGTAGCGATTCTTGAGTCGAGCTAACCTGTGTTCACTTTAGCACACAATCTGCAACATTCTATTTAGCTGGCAAACTTTTTCACAATGAATGAAAAAATTATTTATGTGCCTTTGACCGCCACACTTGTTTCGTGGGCTCGGAAGTGACTTTGAAGTTTGCTTTTAGCTGAACTAAACTTAAGCTAGCACAAGAGAATTATGCACAAGTTGTAGTGATTTGCTAGCAAATATCTTGTGTTAAAGTTCTCCAAAACTTGCGACGACTGTTGTTGCAAAATCAAGAGTCCTTGTGTATGGTCTTACTACTACCAGATTTGTGTATGGATGCTCAAATTTTACACTAGGCCGTAGTTAACTTTTATGCCTTCCCGCGGGTGACCGATGGTTTTCCCAAAAGATAATTTCAATGTGCTAACTTAGCAGTCTTCAAAACCGTGACGGGTTTCTCACGATTCTTTCGAACTGTCAGTTTTAGACACCCCGACTTCCGGATGCATTTTGAGGCCTTAAACGATGGTTTTTTTAAAGTTGGACTAAATGGTTGCCACTTATATAATTATAAATCAAGCGTGCGAGTACTTCACCAAGGGAAAATACGAAAGGGGTGATTTGAAAAAAAACACAATGGTAAACGGAAAGATAGAATTTTACTAAAAACATGGCTTTTGCCAATGCGTTTCGACTTATTGAGTCTCATCAGGGCATTCCATGAATACAAAAAGTTCTCTCTTTAGGCTTTTGATTTTATAAGCACTTTTGGAGGGAAAAATTCTAAGACTTTTGGAGGGAAATGTAGGTAGCTGGGCATTCATTGGGCTTGAGTACAATTTCAAGAGTTTAAATGGTGATGGTGATGGATGTAGACCAAGAAATAGATTGGATTTGGTGGGCATTCATTGGGCTTGTGTACCACTTCAAGAGTTTAAAATGGTGATGGATGTATACCAAGAAAAAGATTGGATTACTCTAGTTGAGAATTAAATGGGCTTGTGTACAACTTCATGGTGATGGATGAAAAATAGATTGGCTTTGTTGAAAGTCAGTGTATTTCCTTGGGAGTGGGAAATTTTTAAGGTGTGAACTTTTGGTGGTCTTTAGAGAGATTGCATAAAGTGGTACCAATGGCTAGGGGGTTTCATGAAGCACTAGAATCCTTGATAAGGGTCAAAAACATTAGCTTTCTCCAAGAGATTTTATCGTAACCCCTCCTTTGTTATACAAGATTGAAGTCTTGAGTTGTGCAACAATGAATTTGATGTAGATGGCTAGCTTAGGTTAAGGTTTGGGCCCATAGTGTGGTGGAAGGTTAGGTTGAGGTTTGGGCCAAGATTTTGGTGGAGGCAAATGTTTAGCTTAACAAAAAATTGGGGTTATGGGGGCAAGGTTAACTTTGCTTAGGATTAGAGTTCTTATGAGGTCAAGGCTATCTTAGTACCAGACACCAACCTAGCGAGGCAAAAAGCGATGACAAGCTATAAAATTGGTGTGATTTACCATAGGCTAAACTGATAAATGAACTTGGAAGCGTTGCATCTCCATGGATGCATGCGGACTTGAAAGGGTTGTATCTCCATCGGATGTATGTGGAGACTTACAAATTGTAAGGTGGGTTGCAAGTCTATGTCAGAAGGTTGTTAGTTGTGTCCTACGAGTGGATAGTTTAAGTAAATAGAGGTTGGTTATGATAGTACCATTGTATCCAACTAGGTACAAATACAAAGCAGGTAGAGGCATTTTTAAGATAGGTTAAGGTATGCAAGGTTTTAAGTCAACCAAAAAGGGGCAAGGTTTAATATGGTTTAGCATTAGAGTTTTATGAGGTCAGGTTCAACTTAGTTCTAGGTCACCAACTAGGTGAGGCAAAGATCGGGGAATGTTCAAGGTGGAAAAAAGGAATTATCTTTCAAGGTAGGGACGAGGATGATTAAAGTTGTGGGTTTTAGTATGCAAGGTTTTAAGTCAACCAAGAAGGGGCAAGGTTTAGCATTAGATTTTTATCAGTTCAGGTTCAACTTAGTTCTAGGTCACCAACTAGGTGAGGCAAAGACCGGGGAATCTTCAAGGTTGAAAAATGGAATTATCTTTCAAGTTAAGGTCAAGGATGATTAAAGTTGTGGGTTATAATATACAAGGAAGGTGGGGCCAAAGAAAATAAAGCTATTAATTTTAGCAAGGTGCGGATGTACAAGATGAAGGGATAGAACACATGTAGAAGGGGGATAAAATCCACAAATAGCTATAAGATTGGTGCCTTTAAGAAGAGGGTAAAGTGATAAATTACTTAGAAGGGCTACATCTGCACCGAATGCATGTGGAGATTAATAGACAATTTGTACAATTTTAAGATGGGGTGCAAGGCCGTGAGGGTAGGTTAATCACTAAGGTCTTCTAGCAAAGGATAGTAAAGTTGCCTTGAGGTTAGCAAAGCTAAAAAGGACCTTGTATGTTGAAAAATTGGTTATGGTAGTGGATAGTCAAGTAGAGAAAAATGATTGCATGGCGACAATAAGGGGTGCTTGAAGGTGGGCAAGTGAGGTTTTCTCTGCTCATGGGTTTAATGGAAATGGCAATTGCTCGGCTTGGGTAGTGTGAAGTGAGCAGATCTATGCAACAAGTGGAGTTTTAACTACTGAAAGGGAAAAGGAATAAAGTTTGAGCTAGCTACTCTTCAGGTCTCAATACCAAGAGAAACTGGTTGGACTGGATGTTCATGCAAGGGCAAGGGACCTATATCTGGCATGCATCATCACTTGTGGAATGAAGGAAGTCCACAAGAGCAAGAATCATCACTTGTGGATGCAATTATTGGATGTTTCAAACACCTTAGACACTCCAACAGGCTTTTGATCTCATTAAGTAGCTAAGGTTTGTTGGCTTGCCGCATCTTCTAAACTCTTTCCAGAACATACTCATTGCATCTACAAGCAATGTAGGAAATACTGAGTAGAAGTTGCTCATCTTCTAAACTCTTTCCAGAACATACTCATTGCATCTACAAGCAATGTAGGAGATAATGAGTAGAAGTTGCTCATTAGCTGAAAAATGAAAAATGAAGCAAAAGGGCAAGGAGAGGGGGCGGGGGCGGGGGAGGGGGAGGCGGGGGTTTGCAGTAAGGGCATGTCGCAGCGCTAAACTTCCTGTTTCCTAGCTCAAGTGACAACTAAAAAGTGTAAATCAAGGGAGATAACCATGGAAAAGGTTCACTTACTACCATACGTAAGGTATAGAGGGAGAATTGGCAAAGGCACTCTACAGAGTAATGGGAATTGGGCTTTGGAGAGGGGGGGGGGGGGGGGGGGGGAAGGTATTATAACATGGGTTAAGGCAGATGCATGATTATACTGAAGCATCCTCGGATGAGCAAACTCAGATGGAGCATCCTCGTCGATCTTGTTTTAGCAAAATCAGAGTGTTTAGGTAGAGGTGCTTACCAAAGTAAAGGGGAAGTGGATTGGGAGAGAACAATAGCTTGTGTCAAGATGGAATCGTGGGTATCATAGGCCAATGCTGATGAAGCATTTCCATTGATCCTTGTGAAATAAAAATGGCATGCTCTTGTGTAATGGAAGGCCATGGAAAGGGGTGGCCTACACATTGCAGGCCCTTTGAAAATGAGTTTCTCGATCATGTTGAATAAAAAATCCTCTCTCTTGGAGACAGACCCGCAGAAAATTGGCCGTAGAACCGTCAATAGTGGGTGCTGCAGCTATTTTAGATTTTCAATGTTGAAGGTTGCAAAAAGCCAATACAACATGAGGCTAGGTGGTGGTGCTGGAAGTGAGTTTATGAAGCAGAGGTGAACGAGCTTGAGAGGAAGCGAGAGAGGGAGGAAGGGAGTGAGGGCAAGGGGCAACACTTACCTGTTCTGCCTTTGTCCTACTAGATGTGGCGGTGTACAGGGGTATATGGGCATCCAAAATCCGTGGCTTTGATGGGTGTGGCACAAGGCACAGGGACAAAGGCAGGTTGTGAAGTGGGCGAAGATGAACAGAATGTACTGGCCAATTAGATAGATCCAAATTTGCTCTCTTGTAATTTCTGTGGATGTAGTCTCGGCTGGTCTGATTCCTTTGAGACGCCATTGCTTTCGTCTTGACTCCCTTGTTGTACCTGTTCAGTGATAGCTCTAATTGCTTGTCTCAATGCTAATAAAAATTATTAGCACCCTTGTGTCGGTCTTTTTCACTTGAGGTCCTTCAACTTTTGTGGATGCCTTAATCTCTGAGTTTTCTGAACTGGGCTTTGGTTGAGCTTCTTGAACTTCTTAGCTCCCTTGCTTGCCAGGGTTGATACTGTCTTGTCTGGCTGCTTGCTTTTCCTAGAGCTTTTTAGCAGGCCTCGATCTAGTGGAAGCACTGTGATAAGTTATGCAACTTACCACTATACTGCAACGACTGCTCCCTTTGTAGCGATTCTTGAGTCGAGCTAACCTGTGTTCACTTTAGCACACAATCTGCAACATTCTATTTAGCTGGCAAACTTTTTCACAATGAATGCGAAAATTCTTGATGTGCCTTTGACGGCCACACTTGTTCCGTGGGCTCGGAAGTGACTTTCAAGTTTGCTTTTAGCTGAACTAAACTTAAGCTAGCACAAGAGAATTATGCACAAGTCGTAGTGATTTGCTAGTAAAAATCTTGTGTTAAAGTTCTCCAAAACTTGCAAGACTGTTGTTGCAAAATCAAGAGTCCTTGTGTATAGTCTTACTGCTACCAGATTTGTGTATGGATGCTCAAATTTTACACTAGGCCGTAGTTAACTTTTACACCTTCCCGTGGGTGACCAATGGTTTTCCCAAAAGATAATTTCAATGTGCTAACTTAGCAGTCTTCAAAATCGTGACCGTTTTCTCACAATTCTTTCGAACTGTCGGTTTTAGACACACCCGACTTCTGGATGCATTTTGAGGCCTTAAATGATGTTTTTTTCAAAGTTGAACTAAATGGTTGCCACTTATATAATTATAAATCAAGCATGTGAGTACTTCACCAAGGGAAAATACGAAAGGGGTAATTTGAAAAAAAAACACTATGATAAAGGGAAAGAGAGAATTTCACTAAAAACATGGCTTTTGCCAATGCGTTTCGACTTATTGAGTCTCATCAGGGCATTCCATGAATACAAAAAGTTCTCTCTTTAGGCTTTTGATTTTATAAGCACTTTTGGAGGGAAAAATTCTAAGACTTTTGGAGGGAAATGTAGGTAGCTGGGCATTCATTGGGCTTGAGTACAATTTCAAGAGTTTAAATGGTGATGGTGATGGATGTAGACCAAGAAATAGATTGGATTTGGTGGGCATTCATTGGGCTTGTGTACCACTTCAAGAGTTTAAAATGGTGATGGATGTATACCAAGAAAAAGATTGGATTACTCTAGTTGAGAATTAAATGGGCTTGTGTACAACTTCATGGTGATGGATGAAAAATAGATTGGCTTTGTTGAAAGTCAGTGTATTTCCTTGGGAGTGGGAAATTTTTAAGGTGTGAACTTTTGGTGGTCTTTAGAGAGATTGCATAAAGTGGTACCAATGGCTAGGGGGTTTCATGAAGCACTAGAATCCTTGATAAGGGTCAAAAACATTAGCTTTCTCCAAGAGATTTTATCGTAACCCCTCCTTTGTTATACAAGATTGAAGTCTTGAGTTGTGCAACAATGAATTTGATGTACATGGCTAGCTTAGGTTAAGGTTTTGGCCCAGAGTGTGGTGGAAGGTAGGTTGTCCAAATTTTAAAAGAAGATTTGGGATCTTTGTGACACTGTGAACACTCTTGTACGGTCAAAATTACACTTGGACCCTAAAACTGGCCTAGAGACATCCTACACGTAGGATGTCTATATGCTCAAAATTTTACAAAATTTGATCTAGAGACTCCCCTTAAGTCTAGCAACACAATGGTATGATCATAATTTCATTTGGACCTAAAAATGGCCTTGAGACATCCTACGCGTAGGATGTCTTTTTGCTCAGAATGAATTGAAATTTTCACCCTAGCTTCTCCTTGATGTGCTGATCACAGTGGTGTGCTCATAGGTTGGTTTGGACTCCTAAATCAAGCATGAGACATCCTACGCGTAGTATGTCTAACGGCTCAAATTTTTTCCAAACTTGATCCCAAGATTCTCCTAGTCTTCAGCAACCCACTGGTATGCTTAGATTTAAGTTTGGATGTCAAAAGACCCCAAAACTAGCTATTCTTGCCTTTTGTCCATCCAAAAACGCTAAAGTCTGTTCAATCTTCACTTTCACTGACCCAAATGAGATGAAATTTATCACATGCACTCAATACAACATTTAGAACATGCCTATGGAGTCATCCTATGGTTTGGTCTCAAAATTAGGCCTTGGACACAATTTGGGTAGGATGTCTGGCAATTCTCGTCTTTTGGCTTTAATCTGTCCAAATTTGGTCAAATTTCCACTTTCTAGGTGAAAATAGTGTAGAACCTACCTTCTAAACACACTGGTAACCTCAGATTTTCAAAAAAGTGCCCAGATCACCCTGTAGACATCCTACGCGTAGGATGTCTACTGCTTATTTTTTCAGACTAAAGTGTCCCTGATGCTTCCTTATGCTCTCAACAAGTGCAAGTATGCTTCACAATTGCAAAAACATGCAAAATCACTCAATTTAAGCCTTTTCTGAAATTTTACATTTTCTGACTCCGCCTTTTGGCTTTTGGTCAACAAAAATAGGGAAAAACACTCAAGTCAATATGTTACTAGGGTAAAACCTACCCTCTGAACCCACTGGTAACCTCAATTTTCCCAAATTCCCTGCCAAAAGTACCCTGGAGACACCCTATGTGTAGGATGTCTACTGTCTTAAACTGTAATTTTTTTCTGGCAGTAGTATTCCCTATGCTCTGTAAAGCTCTCAGCAATAATCACAGAAAATTTTGGACTTCAAATCACCTTCCAAACACAATTTACCATCTTTCCTACTTAGCGTTTTCCACTTCTCTGATGAGCCTAACAACAAATAAGACATGCATAAAGTACTCTAGATTAGCAATCAAGATATCCTACTTACCCTACTCCTACTTATCAATGTGAGATGGTGATTTTGATGTCTTGGTTGCTTCCTAGCCTCACACGGACTCTCAAGTCAACCTACCACCACATCTACCACTCCAACTCCTACTCTCTACACCACAACCTACTACTACCTAATACTACCTAAGACGGAAGAACCAGGCTAGACACACGCTCCCTAGACTCCTCCTAAGACCTAGAGAGTCCACCACCCTCTGATCCTATCTAAATGTAAAATAGTACTCTAGTAAGCCAGAGGGACCTCTATCCTCAAGGACTAGTCTTGGTCACCTACTTAGGGCCCTCATCCCCGGCAGTGGCGCCAATGTTAGACAGATACGCCGCGACGGACGTCAGCATAGCGAGAACTCACCTAACATATAATGTCAACTGAGGACGGAGCTCGACCCATAGGTGCGTGGAAGCAAGCAAATGGTGTCAACCTCTACTCGACCGACTAATGACTACTTCCTACAAAGATATCAAATCTACATGCCATCGGTTCTGTGAATGTGAGAGTCTCCTATGATGCTACCGCAAGCCAAAGGCCCATTAGACATTCTCGAAATGACACAGAACTTGAAGGAGACCCTACTAACACCAATAGGTTGCTCTCCCTAAGGTCCATGAACCAAAATCCCAACCCTAAACACCTGGTGCAAAATCGCGTAGGATGTCTGGTCGAAATTTGCAGGTCATCGTCTCCGAAAACTAAAGTGCCTAATGTGTAGCTCTACTCGCTCTGATCGCGTGGATATGCTGAAATGCAAAAACGGACAACATTTACTCACCGAAACTCCAAAAGTAGCTTGCGGGTGAATCTACCAAAACACAGACGAACACGCGTGATGTAAGCATCAACGCGTAGCTCTCCTCGTGGGCAACACACTGCTGCTCTCCGTTTGCGATTCTGACCACCGTAGCTCCTGTAGCACACACACACACTCTCTCACTCTCTCGCAGTCTCCCAACGACACAGAAGATCAGATTATTAGAAGTCCCTTTACAAAACTTTAGGTTATGGCTTATATGCTAAGCCTTAGAAAACCTAATGTTCGACCAAAATGACCTGATTTGTCCTAGGTTTCTATAGAGCTTAATTACAACATTGTGAGCTGGCTTTGCTCATCCAACAAGCATCTGTGGCCAAAATACAATTGCCGACTTAAAATATGAAGTTCCGTAAACATTACAAAAGTGGCCGTAATGGCTCAAAATGATAATAACGGGATATTTGATGATGTCCATGAGCTTGTATCTTCACATTACAGCATCCATCTTCGTCTTCATTACTTCATCAACATCTTTATTTGGAATCTTTAGAGAATCTTTGAGGAATCTTCATGGAATCTTTGTGGAAGCGTTGTTGAAAGGTTGACCTGTCAACAGGGCTACCCCACAATCTTATGGATATAGGGTGATTACATGAAGTCTCTACAAGGGCACACAAGCATTTGGTCTATATTCTAGAAGGAAACATAAGTTATCCAAAAGCATTTGGGATAACCTAAGGCCTTAGGGCCATAGGGTGATGACATAGAATCTCCATAGAGATATTAAACCACCCCATGGATGAAAATCACTTAGCTCTCTATGTACACATCTTATAAAATATCACATGACACCCTATGGCCTTTAGACCATAGGTTGGTTATTCTAGGTTACCTAAAGACTCTTTAAGTGTTTCAATTTTTTTTTTCTTTTGCCTTACTATCTTGTGTTCATAAAAATTAGGGACATATATTGCTTATCTTGTGAACAATTGATGTATGATCATTTTTGGTTGGGTGTATATATAATTATATAAAGACACCTACATATAGCATCCTATGGACCTAAGTCCAAAGGATGTATACAAACTCGTCGTGTCCCTATGGCCACATGATGCTATATACCCATCATGAGACAACTACATATAGTGCCTTATGGCCCTCAAGCCATAGGATGTATATTTATTTAGCACAAAACACCTGCATAAAACATCATATAGACTAAAGGCCATATGATTTATATATATTCAACACAAAACACCTATATATAGCATCATATGGCCCTAAGGCCATAGGATGTTATATACCCATCATGAGACAACTACATATATTGCCCTATGGCCCTTAGGCCATAGGATGTGTACATATGCATCGCAAAACACCTACATATAGCATCCTATGGCCCTTAGGCCACATGATGTTATATACCTATCATGAGACAACTATATATAGTGCCCTATGGCCCTTAGGCCATAGGATGTGTATAGTTGCATCGAAAAACACCTACATATAGCATCCTATGGCCCTAAGGCCACATGATGTTATATACCCATCATGAGACAACTATATATAGTGCCCTATGGTCCTCTAGCCATAGGATGTGTATAGTTGCATTGTGAAACACCTACATATAGCATCCTATGTCCCTAAGGCCACAGAATGTTATATGCCCATCATGAGACAACTACATATAGTTCCCTATGGCCCTCAGGCCATAGGATGTGTACAGCTGCATTGCCAAACACCTACATATAGCATCCTATGGCCCTAAGGCCACATGATGTTATATACCCATCATGAGACAACTACATATAGTGCCCTATGGACCTCAAGCCATAGGATGTGTACAATTGCAAACACCTACATATAGCATCCTATGGCCCTAAGGCCATAGGATGTTATATATACATCATGAGACAACTACATATAGTGCCCTATGGCCCTTAGGCCATAGAATGTATATCTACTCAACACAAAACACCTACATAATAAATCTATGGCCGTAAGGCCATAGGATGAATACATACTCATCATGAACCACCTACATATAACATTTTGTGGCCCTAAATCCGTAGGATTCTGTATACCCATCATGGAACAACCACATATAGTGACTTGTGTGTATGTATTCATCATGAAACACCTACATATATACTCACAATGAAATGACTTTGTGATGGTTTTCTTAACAAATATTTGTTGAAACCTTCTTGCAGGTATGGATTTTAATCAAGGGGATAGAGTATGTATGTTTGTAGCCACACAAAAGGTTTCCCTTGGGAGTGTATGTGAGACAAACCCAAATGCATATTGCTCAGACATGCTTATTGGGGAAGGAAATGTATCAGTATCAATTGATTTTTGTTTTCAATAGAAAGAACTTATTCCATTTTCGACAGTGGACGCATTGACACTGGGAGATGCTTTTCACAGTATTGTGAAATGGAGTATTGGGTTGCTACAACATATGAATGAGATATAGTACGAAGGGGTTTTTATGTCTGAGACTCACAAAGGAATGGGAGCATTCGAGGCACAATCTGATGGAATGAGCTATAGGGAGGTTTGGAAGGATAAGAGGGTTCAACTTTGGGATGAAAGCAAAACACATGTAGTAGCCGAAGGGTTTGTCATGTATGTGTGTCCATTTGATTCCGTTAACTTTGGTGAGCTAGGTGAAGAAAACATTGGTATTGGTATTGAAAAATCCTATGCTTGTGAGGCTACTGTTTGTGCACAATCTGATGTATGCAACATCAATCTGGTTTGTTGGCCTATCAAGAGAGTGACAATTATGGATGGGAAATCGTTGTTACAATATGAGGATTTACATGCTAGCGACACATTACAAGATACATGCATTGAATCAGCTCGTTTGGTAGAGCCTATTTCATAAAAACAAAAATATTGCTTTATGAATAGGAAGCCAAAAATGTCCGTGACACCTTATAAGAGATCCAATCAAGCATCCCTATTATTTGTCCAGCTTGTTTCAGCCATAGATTGTTGTTCTAAGAGGTGTTGTCAATATGCCAATAGAGATAAGGTCATGGCTATGCGCAATGAATTTTGGGGACAAAGTTTGCAAAATAGAACCAACTATGTGTATGATCCAATGTTGACTGCTTGGCATGAGAACAAAACAACTGCAAAGACTTGCTATGTATTTTCAATGAGTTATGTAGTAGAGCTTGGTACAAAATTCATGGCATTCCAAAAACTCCATTTTATCGTTATGGTGAACAATTTGAAAATGGGGTTCGACACTCAGTGCATGGTAATGATGGTGTCATAAGAAAAGGAAGAGACCATATAAAAATGGGAAGGGCATTGATGCGCTCTTTTGTAGATGAAAACTCAGAGAAAATGCCACATAAGAGTAGAACTATGGAAGACGGTACCAGAGAAACTTTGCTTGCAATACCAAACACGTACAAGCAAATAGACATCTTACATGATGTTAATAAAACACTCGAGAGTATGAGTCTCAAGCCAATGTCTAGCACTAAATTCAATAGGGTTTGGAATACAGAGTTTTCTAATGTGACCTTGTAAAAAACAAGCGAGTTCTCCAAATGTGTTGGGTGTAGGATAATTAGTGAGCTTGAAAAAACAACCAATAAACAAATTGGTGAATATAAATCATTTTGGCCAAAGACTACAGGGAGTCATTGAATGCAACAGAGAGAGGAAGACACGGATGAGTTTCAAGGATATGAAGAATTGAATGATCACTATGTTGGTCCTCAAAGTGCAAGGCCAAGAGAAGCTTTTAGGTCTCAAATTGATGTAAGGAAAGGGGATTTTGTTCTTGTGAGACCAGCAGATCCAGAATATCCGATATGGCTAGGAGTTGCAGAGTCAAATGTTGATGTAGACAGCTCATCTCTTAATTACGAGAAAGTTTTCATTCAATATTGGGCACAAAAACATTGGGAAAAAATCCCACAATCCAAGAACAATATGAGGATTGTTGGAAAAAGAATTGGTGCTGCAATCTTGCTGACCCAAAGCGTTGGGAGTGTGTTGATGCAGTTGTGTAGTCATGGACTCCAAGGGGTGGAAGACTTGCAGAAGCAATTAAAATCCCATCCAATGTTGTAGAGAAAGCACAAGCTAGCTTAATAGGAGAAACTGAACAGCATTTCATTTTCATATATTGTTTTTCTTGCTATCCGTATCTATGTATGCTATATAAAGCATCAATTAACAGGGGAAAAAAGGTGTTTCTCAACACCACCATTTTGGATGAGACAAAAATGGGTGTTTTCAACACCACCATTTTCTTGAGAATCTATCTCTTTGTCTAATGTAACACAAGTCCTCAAGCCAAGTCCCAAAATAAATGAAAATTTCCCAAATCAAATGGGAAATAGGAATCCATAGGCATTGAAATTAGTCCCAAAGTTGTGGAATTTTCCCATTTCATCTAAAAGAGTGTTAATGCTACTATGTATGCTAGTTAGCATATTGGCTATGGTGGCCAACATACTCAATTATGTCAGTTAGTATACATGGTTCTTTGTATGCTAGCTAGCACACCTAGTTATGCTAGTTATCATACATGGTTATGCTAGTTAGCATCTATTCTACTATGTATGCTAGTCAGCATACATAGAAGTCTTCATACATGCTTATTATGCTATGTATGCTAGTTAGCATATTTGGTATGCTGGCTAGCCTACCCAATTATGCTAGTTAGCATATACGATATATATTATCTTTATGCTTGTTAGAATAGTCTACATGCTAGTTATCATAGTGTGTATGTTGGCTAGCATATTGTGTATGCTAATTATCATACCCATTTATGCTAGTTAGCATACCCAATTATGTTAGTCATGACATTGTATGCTTGTTGGCTTAGTGTGAGAGAAAGAAAGCATGATTTTTTTGCCAGCTAGATTAGTATGTATGCTAGTTAGCATAGTGGGTATGGTGGCTAGCGGACACAGTATGCTAGTCAACATACCTAGTTATGCTAATTAGCATTCCTAGTACATGGAATGCAAAACATGTAGTGCTTATTGGCATACAAAGTATACAAGCAATCATAATGATATACTACCTAGCATACTGTATACAAGTACATAGTCATTATGCTAACTACCAAACATCCCATGTTTACTAGCATTTTCAGTATGCCTATTGTTGTGTTAATAATCTAGATTTGCATTTTTACTAGCAATTTGGATATGATAATCAATGTCTAAAAGGAATACACATGAATCAATGTTGTGGGAAGCGTGCATGACAAGAAGCACGCCAAGCAAAGGATTGAAGAAGATAAGACATGTAATGATGACTTGGATGAGCTGGATAGAATGCAAGAAGGGGTAAATATGATACTGCAGCAAGCCAAATTGCCCGAGGGGTGATGTAGACAGGAAAGAAATGGATGAAAATGATGAATTCCTCACGATTACTCATGCCAAACCCAGGCCTTCTGCTGCTGATGAAATAAGTGCTTAAGAGGAAACATCCATGAGTGTACAAGAGAAAGCTATGAGGACTGACATCAGATAGAATGTGCAAGATACTAATGATGAAAGCCCTCTCCTAGGTTTTGTAAACAAAGTGAAGCTGAAGAGGAAAGGTGGCCTGTAACAAAATAAGAGCTTGGAGAGGATGCTTGTTGCCCAAAAGATCACTTAGGATGAAATAACCAACCTTACCAAAGCTAAAAAGAAAGCCACTTCTCATGTGCTTGCAAGAAACTGTGTTGAACATATTCTTTGTTGTGCCCAAATTTTGTAGTTCTAGCAAGATATACATCTTATGGCATGTATCTCTCTAAAAATTTATAACGGAGAAAATCTTGTTGGCATAATTATG
Source organism: Adiantum capillus-veneris (assembly GCF_014529385.1). Classification (NCBI taxonomy): domain Eukaryota; kingdom Viridiplantae; phylum Streptophyta; class Polypodiopsida; order Polypodiales; family Pteridaceae; genus Adiantum; species Adiantum capillus-veneris. Next base: position 34,801,007 of record NC_140945.1, on the reverse strand, counting down.
TCTTTGTGAAACAAATGAGTAGTTTTTTCTTGCCTTTATAATGTCTTCATTTGATACCTTTACTGTGTAGCAGGGAAATAAAAACTACAATTCATTGCCTTACATGATATGAATGTTGACATTGCATTGAAGAAGATACAAAAAAGGCAAATTGCCAGGGCCACACAGTTGAGAAGAGAAAAGATGAGTTTGAGAAGTGCCCGGACTGCTACCTTAAACATCGTGGGAAATTTGATGAGTACTTGCATTTTGTTTATCCCTCGAGGAAAGTTATTTTTGCCAAGTGATATCCATTGTCAGATCTAATATGAGTGCCCAAGATATTGATTGACTAGAAGTGCACTTTGGTTCTTGATTTGAATGGCCTAATGGTTAAAGTTTTAGAGTCAAAGCATGGTAGAGCTCCCCCTAAATATGAATGAAAAGTGATAAAGTACTCTATTCAAGATAGGTGGTATGTATTTTGTCACAAAGAAAATCACCAAATTTTGGATTGGTGCCTCTAGTTTTCCATGCATACATAAGGACACCAACATGCAACGTAAAGTAAATGAAATATTAGATACAATATTCAAACCACAAGGACAAGGATGGTGTTAACTGAGCTGACGTCAATTAACAGGAGCTGCGAAAGATCGAAGCCTTATGAACGCATATTGAAGATGAATATGAAGAAGTATTGAAGATTGGAGTTAATCACTTTCTACATTTTTCCAAAATGGCTATGTATTGTAATTTCCCAATTTATTTAGCCATTGTGATAATTGTAATGACGGTCTCAATAAGAGTTTTAAGATGTAAAGCATAGGTCACTTAGTGTACCTGGGTTGCAGATACAATAAGTGTGGAGCCTTAAAGGTCTTAGGTGCTGAACATTACACATTTTAGACCTTGGCTAAGGTATAGAAGCCAATTTTGTAAAGTTTTGATTAAGTTTTTGGATAATGAATACACAGTGTGAGCTAACGACGCTCACCTCTCTCCTTCTTCCGCTTCCTACTCCCTCCCTGGTTGTCACATTGCAATCATGTTTGTTGCATTGCATGGCGTCGCCGACCCATGACCTAATTTCATCATAACTAGGAATTTACACTTTCAAATAAAAATCTAAGCATAAGAGGGGTATTGGGGCATCATTGCTAAGCATTTAGATGCATTCTGGGTCGAAAACGAGTAGGTCAAAAATTCATTGTTGTTAATAATCGCAATTTTGGAACTTGAACTAAAGCAGGGTTTGAGACCATAAGCATGTGTGCTTAGGTCTTATAGACATGTCCTAGAAGTTTCGTTACATTTGGATGTCATTTGATGCTGTAACGGATGTGATTTGTTTGCTGATGAGCGATTGGCTTTTGATGATTTTAGTCACTTGAGTGTAGCTTGAGTTAGATGCGAGTTGTTAGTTGTTTTTCGAGAGATTTACAACCTCTTGTAGCCTCTATGAACTAGTCAAGTCAGCTTCGTCCCTTGGATTGAAAATTTAATCGTGGTTCTCGCTAATACTGCAATAAGATAGGATGGTGAGGTTAGAAATGTGTCCCACATTTGGCGCTGCTGCCGGGGATGATGGCCTATGCTAGTGTAATTGTGGCATAATTGAATGTCCTCCCTCACTAATTTCACTTGTGTGTTTATGTTTTTGTGGATTTTGGACGTGTGTGCATGAAGCAATGTGTTCATAATTCCCTAATGTGTCACGGTATCTTGCCAATTGTGTGTTTACACACTCTAATTTCACACTAACCCCTTGTTAATTTGACTATTTTTTGCTAACTTACTAATTTTCTATGAAGGATTGGAGCATTCGACCATTCAATTAATCTTCAACAGAAAGGTAATCAAGGTGGTATTCTCAACCTCCCTAGAATCTAGAGATGTGTAGAATTGTGTAGAGATCCCACCATGGTAATGCTATGCTATGTTGATGCAATGTGGATTGAAAATTTTGTGATTTTTCATTTTCACGCCGTCAAAATACCGAAATTTTTAAGATATAGTGGCGTATGATTTGACAAGTTTCAATTGCTAATTGGTGATTGTAGGTTGCTAATTGGGTGCCTAGTTGAATTGATTGTATGCTTGGATGGTCAATTTCAACTATGTGTGCACTAAAATCAAATGTATGTGCATTTTAATTGAGTGTGTGTATGCCTAACTTTAGGTGTGTGCAATGTTTTGCCCATGTTTGTGCACCTAAAAATCAATGTGCGCGTTATGATTTTTCAATTGTGATAATTGATTTGTGTTGTGCTCATGCCCAACTATTGATTTGTGAAGCCACATTGCAAATTTGACAAATTTAACCCTTTTGTGTGCGCACCCAAAGATTGGTAAAAACTGATAATTTTTTAGTGTGTGTGCCTAAAAAGTGTTAAATTTTCATGATTGATTCATATCTTGATTGCATAATTGCTGTGTGCAATGATTATTTTTTGCGTTTTTTTGCTCAAAACAGGGATTTACACATTTCAATTGCGTCAAATTTTGACCTAAATTTGTCGATAATTTTGCCGGTTTAATTGCCTAGTCTTGATTTTATTGATAAAATTGTTTGGCATTTGAATCCATGTGATTTGTGTAATTTTATTTGTCTGCACTATTCCCCAATGTGTGGAGAATTTGTAGATTTTTTTTGGGAATTTTTTTTGGAAATTTTTACGAGCTATTTTGTGTTTTCATAATTACGACATCATTTTGTTCATATTTGTGTCCTCCGTGGTCAATTTATCTATTTATCAATTTATCTATTTTGTCAAAATTGGCATTTTCGGAAAAATAAGCTATTTTCGCCCAAGAGTGAATATTATTGGGGTGGATAAGCATGATGTCAAAGTTTTGGCCAATAAGAGAGAAAGAGCTAAGAGGGAGACGGAGACAGAGCGGGAAACCAGAGCTCGCAAAGGCAAAGAGAAGGTGTACGAAGGTAGAGAGCAGCCCGAGCCTAGCAGAAGGAGGCATCACAAAATCAAGCAAGCGGATTTACAGCTAGGGCGTGGCTATCCAGAGTACAATCTGGTGAGTGACGTTCAAAACCAGAAAGCAAACAATACTTTTGGTCAGCTGTTAGCCTTAAATCCAAAGTTAAGAAGGCAGTGGTCCACAAGTGTTAGCACCAGGCTGCCGAGAGCTAAGGGGAATGTGCAAGCGGTGCAAAACATGGCTTTGAGGGTAGGTAGCTCCACAAATGTTCTTCCACTAGTGGATGCGATTATAGAAAAGAGGATGCAGGTACAAGCCTACATAGACGGTGGAGTGCACGTTTGTGTCATGACGGAAGCAGCCATGAAAGAGACAGGAGTCAAGGCAGTAGTCAAGTCGGATGTGCAGACTTATTTAGAGTCACTATAGACAACTCCCCACCCTAGAGAAGAAGGTATGCAGCCTTGAGCTCATGGTTTAAGCATAGAGGAGGTTTCGAGCATGATAAGTGAATATTTAACCAAAGGTGAAAAGGAGGGTTATATTCAATTGTGTGATTCTTATCCAAATCTATTTGCGATGGAGTACAAGCATTTGTGGGGTGAAAAAGGGGTAGAGCACAAGATTGTTCTTAAGGAGGGGCATAAGCCTAAAGCACAAAAGTTGAGAAGACTAGGGGAAATCCAAAAGGAGGCCCTTTGGTAGGAGATCAATAAGCTACTGGATGCTGGCATCATATTCCCTGTGAAAGAGTCAGAGTGGGTCTCGCCAGTGGTCATAACCACTAAGAAGAATGGGAAATGGAGGGTGTGTGTCGACTACAAGCCACTAAATTCCGTGACCAAAAGGAATCACTATCCCTTGAAATTTCAAGACAAAATCCTAAACCAGGTGGCTGGACATGAGAGATACTCGATTATGGACGACTTTTCGGGGTATTTTCGGATAGGGATTGCGCTCAAAGAACAATTGAAGATCACATTCATATCTCCATGGGGTTGTTTTTTTTACCGCAGGATGCGGTTCGGATTGGTGAATGCATATTCCACCTTCCAAGATTGGATAAACAGGGTATTTGGTCCATACCTGGGCCGATTTATTAGGGTCTTCATGGATGATATAGGATGCTATAGTTCAAGATTGGAGCACCTGTCAAAGCTACAGTTATGCTTTTGAAGGCTTGATGAAGAAGGAGGTCAGCTAAAGCCCAAGAAGTGCAAGCTAGCACAGCCTTGAGCGTAGCTGTTAGGTTATGTGGTGTCGCAAAACGGTATAAAGGTTGATCCAGAAAAGGTAAAGGTGTTGGTATTGATGGAGCCACCATCAAATGCTCAAGGTTTGGCTTTGTTTATTCGTAAGCTGAAGTATCTATCACGTTTTTTTGGATGTTGTTGCAATATATGCATCCTCTTCAAAAGAGGGCTCAGCAGGTGCATGGTTATGAATGGGATGGAGAAGCTCAGGAGGCTTTTGATAGGGTCAAAGATATTTTGTGTCATTTGCCAGCAGTATGTCCTCCCAATCAAGAGGACAACTTCTATGTGTCTATAATAGTGGGCACATTTGCTATTGGAGCGGTTCTATTGCAAAAGGTACGAAGAAGCTACAAGCCCATATACTTCAAGATCAGGGTGATTAGCCCAAGAGAGGCTACCTACACCGAGGCAGATCAACGAGTGATGGCTCTGGTCTTCACTTGCAATAAGTTCAAGGTCCATTTGATTGTGTGCAGGTTTTTTGTGTTAACAGCTAATAATCTATTGCCAGAGGTAGTGCTACATTTGAAGCCAGGTAGGAGGATTATGAAGTGGGTGTTGGAGCTACAAGAGTTCTAGTTCGAGTTCAAGGTAGAGATCACATGAGTCGGTCTCACTTGGCGGACATTCTTGTCAGCAAAGCTGTCAATTTGTCGGCCTATCCAAGAGTGGTACGAGGTGAAGCTAAGGAGGAGCCGAATTTGGAGAATGCTTTTACAATGTGGTTCGATAGAGCATATCGAAGGGTAGTACAGAAGGCAGGAGGAGGTGTGGTGATACACGACCCACACAGTAAATCTATATTTTTGAAGGTGTATGATCTAGAGGATATCCACACCAATAATGAGGGCGTATATTTTTGAAGGCGTATGATCTCGAGGATATCCACACCAATAATGAGGCGGAGTATCTCACTCTACATTTGGGTCTAAAGCAGTGTATAGAGTTTGGTATTTCAAGGTTGGTGGTGAAGGGAGATGCGCTGCTAGTCATCAAGCAATTGTTAGGCCAATGGCAGGTAAAGCGCGATTCTTTCAATCATTGGTTCTTTTCCATCAAGAAGATGCTAAAGTCTTTTGAAGAGGTCCAATTCAAGCATGTGAGAAGAGAGCAAAACCAAGAGGCAGATCAGCTAGCAAGTAGCAAAGTGCAGGTGCATGTTGCAGGTCTATATGTGGCCCCACCCACTTATGCAGCTAGGGAGACTCTAAATGAGATTGAAGGGTTTTTAAATACAGGGCAATGTTCAGAGGGTTTGTCTAAGTTACAAAAGAGAAGAGTGGTGCAAAAGGCCCACAAATTCACATTGGTAGGTGAGGATCTTATGAACTATGGGCGCGACGGAGTGCTTAGAAGGTCGTTGTACAAAGAAGAGATAGGAATGGTGCTGGAGCAATGCCACAAAAAAAGTGGACACCAAGTCAAAGACGAGGTTCTATTTCGAGTGCTTAGAGCAGGTTTTTGGTGGCCTTCCATTGTGAAGGACGTGCATTACTGGTGCAAGACGTGCCACGAGTGTCAAACTATAGGTGAAAGACGACTGGTAGCAGAGTCACAAGGTGCTATCATTGCATAAAGTTCTTTTGAGAAGTGGGGTTTGGATGCCATAGGCCCTCTCCCAAAATCTATAAGTGGTAAGAAGTACATGGTGGTAGCCATTGACTACCTTATAAGATGGGTCGAGGCCAAAGTTGTGAAGGAAGTAAATGCTAGTGTGGTGGCTCAGTTTGTGTTTGATAACATCTGTTGCTGTTTTGGTGTTCCATGGGTGTTAGTTTCTGATAGGGGACAGGGGTTTAGAAGCAAGATCATGAGTGCATTAGTGGAAAAGCTAAAGATTCAGCATCGGTTTTCCTCACCCTATCACCCCATATGCAATGGTCTAGTCGAGAGTGCTAATGGTCAAATCGTCAAGATGTTAACAAAGTACGTGTACAAGCGGGAATCTGAGTGGGAAACAAATCTAGAGAAGTGTCTGTGGGTGTATAGGACGTCCTATAAAGTAGCTACAAATTTCACTCCATTTGAGCCAGTCTATGGCAAGGAGGTTGTGTTGCCGGTGCATGCACAGCTAGGTTCTTTGAAGAGTATGTGGCGTGTCAATGCCACTCAACAAGGAGTTCTATAGGATCAGATAGCCAGTTTAGAGGCTTTGTAGATGGACAGAGAGGCAGCGGCTACTATGTGAAGCAGAGAGAGAAGCGGGTTGCCAAGTTCAATCAGAACCTACCAGACAAGAAGATAGAGGAAGGTGACCTGGTATGAAGTACGAAAGCTACCTGTATCTCACATTCCAGAAGAAGTGGACAGGTTCATATAAAGTGTAGAAAGCCTTTTTGAATGGGACCTATCAGAGCTGGTAAGAGAAAATGGCAAGCTTGTTAGAAATAGGGTGAATGGTGTGCGGCTAAAACTGTATTTATAGAGGGATTTAGTGTCTGAGGTGCAGCAAATTGTAGTCAAGGGGGGTGGGCAACCCACCTAAAGCATGTGGTGTGTGAGAGGAAAGAGATGAAGCTTTTGTACATAGCCTGTACATACAGTTATGGTTTTGAGCGTGTTTTTAATCGTCAGTTTGGTGTGCCAATTTCAAAGTTTTGTAGATATGCTTTTGGTCGAAAATAAACGATTGACAAGGGGGTTGGGCAATGATGATGCAGCCAAAGTTGTTCTAAGCTAGGAGGTGGTCTATGCCAAGAAAAGGCAGCAGGCAAGTGCAATGTAAAAGGCTAGGGAAGGTGCCAAGGCCCTAGGCAGCCAAAGGGTAGTGGGGAAGTATGGATAAAGCGGTTTTTTTAGGCCAAAAGTGTTAGGGGATGGTCTAGATGGGATGTTAGATGAAGGTGTCCGAAATGCCAAGTCAATGCTCTACAATGTAGTGTTTGGTGTGCTCTAGAAGCCGGTCCAAACGGCTCGTCAAACGGAGCCCCGGTGCTCAAGATATTGCAGTTTAAATTTAGAAGGGGTTGCAGATCCTCGACAGGCAGGGCAGCTGCTATGGACAGGTGGCCCAGGAAGGTGTTAGTGGATTCATGTGTAGTACTCAAGTTGTGGAGCATGCCGGTCTTCTCGGATTGCGAATCCGAGCTCTGGTTAGCAAGTTAAGGCCATCAAAAAAAATTCGGGGGTCGGGTCTGAGCCCACTTGCCCGTATCGGAGGATGTACCATTTGGCGTTTTTTCGGCCTCGCCAAGGCTCTTGATGATAGTGTGCATCATGTGGAGCTAGCACAAATCGACGGTGCATCAATCGGATACTCGGTCAGCTAGATGCAGCAGAACGAAGTCGAGAGGTACTACCGAGGGAAAAATTGGCAGATGTTTTTCACCTTTTTTGCAGCCTCAAATCGCAAGCCCCGGGAAAGTGCGGTGAGCATGGGGAAGTTTGAAGTTGGGAACCAGCTCTATCAGTCGGGATTTACAACTCCAAGGTCCAGCCACCGGACAAGGCACAGACGGAGATTAAAATAAGCATTCAAAGGCAATTTTCTATGAGGTTTTTGAATTTTTTAAAAATTTGGAGGCCAACAACCCACAGGATGCCATGTGGCATCCCCATGGCCCCATATGCGGATGCATAGCAGTCAAGTTTGGGGTATATGGGCCAGGTGGCAACCCATTTGAGGGTATACCATTGAGGAAAAGCTCTCGTGGTGCATGGCGATGGCGAGCCCTTACAGGCGCTGCGAGCTGGCACTGCCGATGGCGCGTGGCCCAGTTGGGCGCATCGTGGCGGTTTGTGGCCAGTGAAGCGATGCCAGGGGCGACGTGCCCGCATGAGATTGAGGAGAGCAGTCCCGCATGTGATGACGTGGCCACCCAACAGGGGGCCCGATCCCACGTCCCCACTGGAGGGATCCTTTTAAAGGCCATTGGGGGGAAGGCATTAGCGACCTCGCTAATGCCCCCCTCCCCAAGACATGAGATAGGGGGAATGTCCCGCGAGAAGGAAGCCGCGAGGCGTACAAGGCAAAGCAAGGGAGCTCATTTCAAGGGCTATCCGGGCAAAGCAAAGGCCAAGGCAAGAGCAAAGTGGAAGCCGGACAAAGGGTGGCCAAGGGTCAAAGAGCAGTGAAACATGGTAATCCCAAAGGGGTAAAAATGAAGGTGAAAAAAATAAAAAAATAAAGAGAAGCCAAGGGACAATAGGGACCTTGCTATTGCCCCCCCCCGCCCCAAGTGCAAAAGAGAGAGGAAGAGAGCAGATAGAGTAAAGCGGTTTCCCCCTTCCAAAAATGTGAAATCAAGGTGCTAGATGGACCAATTAAAGTGTAAATTTCAAAATTAAAGGCCCCCATCTCGGGGGCTTCACCATTCAGTATCCCCCTATATAACGTGCGTTTGTGGGGTATTAAAAAAAACCCCTCTTTTAACATGTCTGAATGAATAAAATGACCCATTATTTTAGGATTTTTTTTTCAAAATTGAATATAAAAACCCCTTATTTTAATGTATCTCTGTTAAATTGCCTAAAATTTTTGTATTTTAAAACCCCTCCTTTTGAACTCACGTTATATATTAACATGAATACATAGTGCACCCCCCGAGGCCCCCATATAAAGATCAAACTTTAGTCAATGTAGGGGCTTTTCTCCCGGCTTTTTGGGTGCCATTTGAAGCCTGCATAGTGGAGTTCTCTAGCAAGCTATCCCCTTTCTAACTTTTTCTTAAAAATGGCCATGGTGATGGCAATGCAAGCCAGTGTACATGCTTTTTGAAGTGCAATCAAGCCACCGTTGCCTCCTCTTGCTGTTGTTTCCCCTTCTCTCCTTCTCTTTCTCCTGCTTTCATGTTTCTCCTCGGTGGCGGCTGTGTGGAAGTGTGTGCCCCCCCGGACCGACGGTGTTTTGTGTGAGAGAGTGAGATTGAGTGGCTGTGAGCATGTGTAAGGGTGGAGACAAGCCATGGCAGTAGGTGTGCATTGTGTGGTGGATTAGTGAAGTGCATGAGCTGTAAGAGTTGAGCAGGCAAGGGTCTGCTAGTGTAAAGAGTATTTTTGAAGGTGTTTTTTGAGAGGATAGGGGTGTTGTGGATACCCTGATCTATAGAGAGGCCCTTGTGTTTGTGCCGGGCATGTTCCCACATTCCCCCTCTCCAACGTAGGTTTAGTGCTTAGTAGAGACTGGAGTCTAGGACCAGCGAGTGCTAATCCTTATGAGGAAAGAAAGCTGTGAGTGAAGTACAAGAAAGTATTTCCTTCTTTGATTTTTCCATGCTTAGAAAGGGCCTCTGCAGCGTAGATTTTTGTACTAACATAATGTCAATATGCAAGGAAGGGACTCAGGATGGGGCATGGAGACTCAATGAGATTGTTAATATCACCGAAGTAAACCTAAAGGACTATTCATATGTCTACAATAGCAAATCAACCACTTCCTAGTCAGAAAATCAGGCTAAGTCCAATCTCACCGCTCTAGGTCATCACGCCTTTTCAACGTCCAAATGAATTCGGAATGCAACAAAACTTAAAAAGAGGTGCTACAATGCCTAAGGGCATATTCCTACCAAGTTCTACAGTCATGGAAGGTACATAAATCACGATCCATCCCAAAAAATGTATAGAAAACTGAAACAGGACTTCACAAAAAGGTTCCCTTCAAGCTTAGAAACACTCTTCCAAGGTCAAACCATCAAAAATTAACCATTTAAGACCTCAAATCAATGCATTTAGCTCATAGACAAGATGTCGCAAACTACTACAGAATTGAGAATGATTACACTTAGATTAAGGAGCAAGAGACAAGGAAAACAATGTGCTATTTGGAATCAAATTCAGATTACCAGACAAGGAGAAAGATTGATTACAACTTGTAGCAGCAATGCAGCTCTTAGTCGAAGTCTAGTAGTTCCAAAGATAATGATGATGTATCTTCCAAAACTAAGGGTTTTGACTTAAAAACTTGGGACCCTTTCCCACGGCCATTTGGCCACTTACATGGTTTGTAGGCTTAGAGAGACTAAGAGGGAATGATAGACTATATTACAATTTGACAATCATCAACAACCGAATTACACAGATTCTTTTGAAAAAATGATTGAATACAACAAAGTTTTGTGTCTATCCGGCTTTTAAGTGACATTCCACTCTATCCACCAAATAGAGTGCGAAAGAGGGTAGTAGGACGGCAAAGAGGAGTGAGAGCAAGAGAGGTTTGTAAGAGGAGAGTGAATCCGAGAGAAAGAGGTTGATAGAGATCAGTAAATAGGTAAGATAATGGGGAGAGAGAGAGAGAGAGAGAGAGAGAGAGAGAGAGAGAGAGAGAGAGAGAGAGAGAGGATTGTAGGACAAGAGAGAGGAGAGATACGAGGTTGATAGACATGGTTGTAGGTCGCAAGGGGTGAGAGAGATAGAGATAAAGGTTTGAATTTAACGTTCGAATATAGTAGAGAGAGAGAGAGAGAGAGAGAGAGAGAGAGAGAGAGAGAGAGAGAGAGAGAGAGAGAGAGAGAGAGAGAGAGTTGGATTGATTGAGGTAAAGAAATTCAAGATCAAAAGAGAAAAGAAATAGTGATATTAATATAACCTCCGTTTCTTTTTGACAGATTAGTATTTTGTGCTACGCTTTTAGTTCTCTTTTGATGACCAAGAAATCTAATATTGGTGCTAGTGTTGAGTTCATTTCTAATGGGGAAGTGATTGGTATAGGGCGAATAGAGAAAACTTCAAACTTGGCAAAGTTACATGGAACAAGATTGCCTTCAAGATGTTTTTCTGTTGTTGTGTTAGAAATGTATGATGGCAAGGATGCTCCTCTGTCCCATGTACCTTCACAAACAAAGAGATGAATACCCTGAAGAAGTCTGTATGTTTCCAAAAGTTTGTATGTTAATTAATTTACACTGTGTTATTTATTTGATAGCGGGTCACCAAGATCACAAGGAAAGAACAAGAAGAACTATCTTCATGTGCTGCTATGACCATTTGAAAGAGTGTAGTAGCTAGTACGGTGCCATCTCCACCTATTACGACAATCGAAAAATCTGCAAAAGGAAAAGCTAAAGTGCAAGAAGGAGCATCATCTGGGTTTGTGGAGGACAAATACAACTTCAACAAGGATATTGATGATAGATAAGTGGAGGCTTATATGAGTGCAGGGGCAAATGCTGGGGGAGAATTTCCCATCAACAAAGACGTTACAGTTTGACAAGATATGTTATCAAAGCATCTAGGAAATTTGAAGGTAAATTAGATCTTTTTGGTTTAAGCTTAGTATAAATGTCCTTTGAATTGGTCTTTGACATATATTGTTGCTTGTAGGTAGAGCATGAATCTTTGCTCCCTTTGGTTCCATTGTGCCATTTGGTGAAGCTAGATAAAGCAAGACAAGTTCGCTAGGATACCAAGCATGTGCAACATCTTACAGAACATTCTTGGTGGAGGGGTATTATGAACCCAAGGGAATATTCTTATGCTCTCTTGATGAATTGGGATATGCAATCATTGATGTGGACAATGACACCAAGAAGATATGGGATCGCTTGTGGTTTGCAAGAAACGATGAGTTTGAGGCTGAAATCCAAAACACTTGCTGGAGAAATCTATGCGGTAAAATGTTGTATACTTGGGATGGAAACCATAGGCTCGCTACCTGGATGGGAGTACTGAAAGAGAGTAAGCTAGCTGCATTGATGATAGTATCAATTCGTGGGTATGTTAAGAAATACATTTAATAATCCATCTTTTATGATGTTAGGTGTTTCTTACAAGAAATATGCAGATCTACACCCTCGAGTTCAAGTGGAATTACTCAAAGTAGAATCCTCAAATGAGGCCGACATGTTGAGCATGGTCATGCGTATAAACAATTAATATCTCTCTGATGTATTTGGGTGTGCAATCGACTTGAAATAGTGTAAAATTGACTAAACTTTAATATTGCATCAATTTCTTGTAGATTAAATAAAACATGATACATGTCCACATCATACACAAACATGTTATGGATGGTGCGGGCAATGCTTCTTGCTTCCAAGGAAGCAATCATGCAGAACCTGCCATGTGTTGTATACAGCTAGATGCAGGCAGACATGGATAAAAGGGTGGGAAAGAAGCCCTAGTACAATGTACATGTAGCTCTAATGTCTCAACTGCTACATCAGGTATGTGTTTTGAGATTGTTCAATTATTGAGTGTCAAAAAGTTTTAGATCCATACATTTGTTTGATCATTGTCTTCATGTCTGCAGGAAGAATATATGCTTGTCTTGAAAAAAATTGTGGCAGAGAAAAATAGCATGATGCCAACCGAGTTTCAAGCCCGATACAGAAAAGCATTCTTTGAAGCAAACGTGTAGTAAAAAAAAAAGACAAGATATGCATTGGCGATAGTTTACCCTGCTTTAGGAGATGAATGGTGGAGGTGGGTTGGTCTTGGTTATCTTTCTAAGTAGAACAAATACAATTCATATTGCACGTTAGCATTGAATCCTTTGGACTCTAGTGTAGGACATTGCACGCAACCCAGTGCACTAGTAGGCCAAAGTGGATAACAGAGGAAAGATTATATGGGTTGGTGTGTGAGCTCTTCCGTAAAAAAAAAAGCTTCATCTTTCGTGCGATGGCATTCGGTGATCCGGCAGATGTGAAAAGTCTAGACATTCCTCAGATTGGTGAGAACAATTGATTGCCTCATTGTTAAACTGCGGAGTCATGTGGATAGATTTAGTCAATTTGACATTTCGATTTTTTTAATTGTCACAAGAGAGTCTGTTGTTTTCCAAAAGTCGTTGAGGATTTTGGTCTTCGATTGTTAGAGCAACAGAGAATGTATATAGTTGTACACGCATTATAAATTTTTAATCAATGCCTGGTTTGGACCTGGAGTCATTCATTGAAGATGCTAAGTTGATACATAAGAGCAAGACCTTCGCTTATGAGCTGGGTGTGATGAAAAAAGGACCACAATTTGAGGTGAGCAAGGCATTGGTGCATACAAAAAAATGATAACTTTGCAGGTATGCACAATAGACAATTATCTTACATGCCAAGAACTATAATATGATGCTAACTATGTTCTTGTTCCTATTATGTGGTTGCGGGTTTGCAAGTTTAACATAAAAGGGGTCAAGAGTTTGCAAGCAATGCTCAAAATTGAGAAATTGGAGCATATTTTTAACTCAATGGAGATAGCATGCAGCTTTAGAAGCAGAGTCTACCAAGATTTTCCATGGTTCTTGGCGTATGGTGAGGGATACTTCCCTCCGAACGAGGAGAAGGCACACAATGATGTTGTGAAAGATAGAGAGGAAAGAGCATGTGGAGGCACACAAATATCTACAATAGCAGAGTCAAGTGTCCAAGGACCTCAAAATCAAGGGGCATGATACAACATCTCAGGTATGAAAGTTGATGCCTTCATAATTGTATAGTACCTGTCCACATCATTAGATTTAGTTTTAATTTAGATAATTGATAAGTCTTTGAAGATGGAGCAATCCAGGGAGGCTTCAGGTTTGTAGGGGGCAGCTCGTGCAAGACGAGATGGATCAGCCGTGGATTCTGCAGTGAACGCTTCATTGTTGGTTGTTACACCACTTCAATGTTTGATAGCCCATACATAGATGTATTGCAAGGCAGGTATGCAAGTTTGGACAGCTTGCCCGTCTAGCATTGTCTACATCAGATGACAGAGGTGTGTTCATAGTTTTCTTCCTATCAAATAAATATGGAATTGTGCATGATATTGCCGCTATAGATAGATGGCATGAAGACCACGTAAATGTGGTTTTTTGCAAGACATCGATATGCAAGAAAGATAATAGGATTGTGTGCACATTATTGGTGTCCGTAATGAGAAAATATCACACCTAGACTTCAGAGGCAATTGACATACCATCAGATGATGCCTGGTTCGATGGGCTGGAGGAGAGTAATTGGACAAAGGAGGTTGAGGGACACCTATGCGAGGTACACTTTGGCACCCCTAATGAAAAGTAAATTTTTTTCTTTGTCTTTGACTATTGTTTGTTGTCTAAGAGGTTTGGAACATGGACATTGGTTTCTTTGGCAGTTGCTTACCCAATATACAAATGAGAACAATGTTGTGTGCAATACACATGTGACTGTGGAGAAATGGCTTTGCTGGGAGCAAAATGGGTCGAATGATGAGAATATATGAGATCAAGAGGAGTTCTCCAACAAACTGCACTCAGTTCTTGAATGCAAGCAGAGCGTGGCTAAGAGAGATTCAAGAGCGAGATAGAAGCTTGCTGAGGAGGTGGATTGTGCATTACAGGAAGCATCATTAATTGAGCCACGTCCAAAAATTGTGGAATTAGATCCTCCCATCACTCAACTAGAATAGCCATATCAAATTTCTACTCTCATAGTGTATTGATAATCATAGTAGTCACTATGAACGATTGCTTCTTGTAGTCTTTTGTAAATAAATTTTTGTGTTATTGTAGAACTTTTCATTGGGCTTGCAATCATTGTGTTTCTACTATGCTTGTAGTTGTGCTTACAATAAAAAATTTACAGCTCTAGAGTCAAGATTCATCTTTAACTATCTCTCCCTCTGTCCATCACCGTCTCAAGTCATTGTCAGGAATTAATATTTGAGAAATTATTTAAAAAACATTTCATATGAAGTATGAAAGGTCTTCCTGAAAATCACACCTGTTGTACCATGCCGATTGAGGTGTGATTCTCTCTCTCAAATTTTTAAGTACATCTCTATCTATCTCTCTCCCCTCCCCCCACGTAGCGTGCATTGAATCAGATAAGTTATGTCCAACACCCTGAACCTCATATTTTAGTTCAATTGTGTTTTAAGTTGGACTAATTCAGTTGTCTTCACATTTACTATATCTTCTATGCAAGCACATGGTTCAAAATGAAAATATAACCTCCAACCAACCAATCTCCACTCCATCTCCTTGTCTATTGATGTAGAGGCACGATGTTGGACATAGCTCATCATTTGGTGGAGGGAGCTTTTTGCATAAGATTGGAGAAACCATAACAAAGCTCATAGAGAGATCTTTTTCAATATATGTGTTGGACCGTCCATTTTACGAACAAAGCTTCCTCAAAAAGCTCCCTCCCTGCCTCTACTCCCTTTTCCACATGCAAGGTCAGTTTGTTCTTGAATACTCTTAACAGTGACCCAGTTATGTTGGATTTTCCGATAATATTTTCTATGGTGAATCTAGGTATTATTGAGTTAGTAGAAACAGCAAGGTATTCTCCATCATCTCGACACCAGATGGTGACATACAAACTGAGGTTAAAGATGGTGTGACATCGAGTTATCAATTTCAATGTGTGTTGGATTTAACCTTGTCAACAAACTTCTTGCTGGTTACAAATAGGGATATGGATAAAACACCTTGATCAAGTGTAGCAATAGTGGACTTATCTAACAGCTCCTAGATGAAAACGAAGGATTTGTCATTGGAAGCAATAAAGGTTCAGATCCTACTTTCCGGCAAGATCAAAGAAGAGGTTTTTCATCAAAAAGAGATGGAATCAAGAGGGTACCATCCGGTTTTCACTAGAGAAGTATATCCCGAAGAATGAATGGCTGACTTTGAGTTGTATGTGTTGTCGTTGCATATGCCTATTGAGGATAACAAGATGCAAACGATTCCCTTGTTGATGTGAGGGAGAGGTATGTGGTTTTATACTTTGGAAGGCAAACCACGGTTCATGTGGCCGATTTTGTGGACTCGATTCCTGTAGTGACTTCTGGAAAGAGGTATCTCCTGTTGATTTAGATGCAAGATTGAAGAATTTGAAGTAGGACATGAGCGAGGAATTTGGAGATTTTCACACCCGTTTTGAAGAATATTGGAGGAATTTTGAAATTACCATTCAGTTGGCAAACGACAGTGAGTACTTTAAGTTGCAAAATTTCATGGCATGTTTGCATCCCAAGGTTTGAGAAAAGGTGAATTTTGAAATCCCGGAAAATTACAACGGGGCAATTGCTATCGCGTGGGCCAAAAGAAGGAAAATCAAGAAGAACATTGAGCAAGGTGCATTGGGGTACGAGTTGATGGCCTCGAACCCTGCTCCAACTCCAAGGGAGGAAACTTAGGAGGATAACCAAGCAAACTCAGGGGCGACAACAATTCCTCAACAATGGGTACGTATTGTTCAGGATTTTAGTGAGCCAATGCAAGAGCTGCACTTGAGTGTAATGGATAGAGGACAGCCAAGGGTAGGAAGGTCCAACTCTAGGTAGCTCCTTGGTAGGTGTTATAATTGTGGAGAAGAGTGCCATTATGCTCCAGAACATAAGATCTAACCATAGATGATGCCGATATCTTTCATAACAGACTCCAATATCACACAGACCTAAGCACCACCATCAATATAGGGTTGCACCTGCTTCTTCCTTTCCACCAAAACCTCCACCACAGGAAGCACATCTGTAGGCCTCCCCACACTTAAGGCTAGATTTTGTGCAGCATGTACATCACCTCTTGCATAGGGTAGCCTTGTTTGACCATTGCCTCCTCAATCTGGGGTTCAATGCAAGAAATTTTCCAAAGGTGATATTAGATTTTTCATTTTGAACATCACTCACCAGATCATATTTGAGGTGACAGTACCCTAATTGGAAATATGTCTACTTGATCTTCCTTTGTTATCTCCTTTTTCTTGTCTCTGGATGCTCTTTCCTCTTGTCCACTTTCTCTTTGCCTTTCCTAGCTCTAGTCTCTCGCTCTATCTCGGTTTCCCTTTCACCTATGGCCCTTTTGCTGGTCATAACATTGACTTCCTATTTGTCAACTCCAATAATGTTAACTCTAGGCACTGATAGCCGGAAATGACATGCCATATAAAGTGGCCTCTACACCACACATAGCCTGAACATCCCCAAGCATCATCTCAAGGTAGGAGTAATCCTATAACTAGAGAGGGGGCACCACCTAGTATAAGTGTGGCTAGGACGTAGACATACATGACCTACAATAGCAAGAGTGAGATACCCTCTAGGTAACCAACATGAAATGGTGATATAGCAAACGTCCACAAAAATGCCTAGTCAACAGTCAAGAGTGTGTGTACGAGAGAGGTATGTGACAAGGTTGGAATGGAGCATACTGACTGACTGGAGAGGCTGCACGTGATGGAGCACAAGCAGAGTGATATAGAAGAGATGAAAAATCCCGCGAATGTGGGAAAACAAAACTAAGGAGAACAGAGAATGGACCCCAAATATCAAGACACCATTGCACCCATTTATTGGTGATAATGACACTTACAAATGGTGGTCTTGGCTGCTACAAACCTAGCTCTTGGCACTAGGGATGCATGATGTAATGCGAACGCCATATGGTGCATGGCAAAGTTGGAGTTGGCGGGAGGTTAGTACGTAGCGGGAGGTTAGTTGAGGGAAAACATCAAGACGATGCAGCCATCAACGACGTCAATCACCAGCATCAAGAGCGGCCCAGGGTAGCATGGTGTCGATGCATTCAATCCTAGTGTGCTCATGTTGCCTTGCAGGGGAGTAGTGACTGCCTTATGTGCATGGAGTGGTCGTGACTAGTAACTCAACCATGGTGTGGTGGAGAATGGGGAAAATGGTGATGTTGCCAATGCTAAAATGCCCATGCTTGCAACAACACATGATGCCATGAGCTCCCTAGCTTAGGAGGTGCATTATGTGCTTAGTGGTGCTTAAAATGTAGAGTGCATGGAGCTAGTGTGTTCCTCCTTCACTTGTGTCCCCTTTGTGCTTAGCAGAGGCCTCTTTATATTATAGGCTTGAGAGCTAGTCCTTACCTAATGGTCCTTGAAAATATCCATTGGTCGCTCTAGGGAGCCTAGATGCCTCTCTAGTAAGAGAGATAGAGAGGGAGAGAAGGTAGAGATAGAGAGAGAGGAAAGACTGGGATGGGGAAAGTTTTTTTACAGTCCACTAGCCATTGGCTAGGTTATTAGGGAAGAGTGGAGTTCGTGGCATTTACAACGGTTTTGTTGATGGTTCGAGTGGCCGGTGTGAGGTTTAAAGCTGCCAGAATTGGTACTTTGTTGCTTGAAGCTGAAATGCTATCTGTCACTTCCTTTTGATGCCGTCCAGGGCACACCTTCGACGCCTTTTCTTGTGTTGTTGTATACGGCGTGCGACTTGGCCTTCTTCTTCTTTGTCGTTGGCGTTGATTTCTTTGGTTTTATTATTTTCTGGTGTGTGCGTATATGCGTGCATATTCGGTGTGTTTATGTTCGTGCGTGTAGGTGTGCTCGTGTATGTATGGGTTTATGTGTTGGGTGTGTGTGCATATATGTATGGGTGTGTATGTATGTGGGGGGTTAGGTGAGTGTGTGTGTTCGGCGGCAGTGTGTGTGTGTGTGTGTGTGTGAATAATAGCGTAATAAGATTTATTACACATATTTATTTATTTATTTAGTGTGTAATAAGGTGCTTCTGTGCAGGGAAACTGGGAGAGAAAACGAGAATGAGTAAGAGGGAGGGAGCGGGTGCTGGGAGAGAGAGAGAGGAGAGAGAGAGAGTGTGTGTGTGTGTGTATGTGTGTGTAATGGGGAGGGGGGGGGTGTATTAAGAGAGAGAGAGAGAGAGAGAGAGAGAGAGAGAGAGAGAGAGAGAGAGAGAGAGAGAGAGAGAGAGAGAGAGAGAGAGAGAGAGAGAGAGAGAGAGAGAGAGAGAGAGAGAGAGAGAGAGTGGCTCTATATATGTTGTGCTCGCATGGACCTGTCAAGAGCGTGAGAGAGAGAGAGAGAGGGAGAGAGATGGTAGCGGGCTCGCGTGGCCTGAACGACAGAGAGCGAGAGGGGGGGGGGGGGGGGGGGGGGGGGGGTTAAGGGGGGGTAGTGTGTGGATAAGGAGTGAGAGAGATAGGGAGAGAGAAAACTGCACGCTACGCATGGCCTCAATGAGAGGAGTGTGTGTGTGTGTGTGTGTGTGTGTGAGAGAGAGAGAGAGAGAGAGAGAGAGAGAGAGAGAGGGGGGGGGGGGGGGGGGGGGCTCAAGGGGTTTGGCCTACAGAACGAGGGAGAGGGGGGTAAGGTCAAAAGGGTGGGGAGATTAGGGGGTCCTGGGTTATGAGAGAGAGAGAGAGAGAGAGAGAGAGAGAGAGAGAGAGAGAGAGAGAGAGAGAGAGAGAGAGAGAGAGAGAGAGAGAGAGAGACTTGGAGAGTGAGAGAGAGAGAAAGAATGAAAGAAAGAGGGAAAGAGAGAGAGAGAGTCATGTGGCCCGCCGGTGGAAGGAAAACAGGAGGGGAGAGAGGGACGGGAGAGTGAGGTTGAGGGAGTGTGGACGAGAGGGGAGAGGGAGGGGTGAGGTATGGCAGCCCGCCAGAGGAGTATGGATGAGAGAGAGAGGTAAGAGAGAGAGATAGTGTGGAAAATAATGAAAGAGAGAGAGGGAGACTTTGTAAAAGCACGGCGGCCCGCCATGGAAGAAAAGAAAAAGAGGCAACTTGTTTTATGCGCCCAAAGGGAAAATAAAAGATGTCAGGGAGTGTGTGGTGCCCAAAGGAGACGCGACAGCCTACTTCACGCGCGCGAGTTGGTGGCGGCAATAATAATACAAAAAAAACAATTTTTTGTTGTTTTTTTACCTCCGGGTCCTCGAATGGGTTGATTCCTTCGGCCTTGGTTTCGAGAACCGTCCAACTTCAGTTTCTTTGGCCGGGCTAGAGGGCGGTGCGGCTAAACCAGTATCATTAGCCCTCCCCCTAAGGTTAGGGCATTTATGCCACTAACTCATTTGTTTGATCATTGTCATCGGAGGTGGAGATTGATGGTGTATCCTCATCAAGAATGTCGATAGTGGAGTCTGATCAAATTGTAGAAAATAAGGTTTGAGCCGCCAACCATTTACTCTGGTTTTATGAAGCTTACCATCAGCTTCCAAGCTGGTAACTCCCATTGGCATACTTCTTTCTGATGATGAAAGGACCTTCCCATCGGAGTAGGAGCTTCTTGTCTTTGCGTGTGTCAAAGCGATTGTCATAGCATATCACCAACATGCCCTTCTTTAAATCTTTGCGCCGAAGATGCTGGTTGAAACTAAGCCGTATGTGCTCTACCTGTGCCGCATAATAATTGATTGCTTCTTATCTGTCCAATTGTAGTCTTTCCAAGTCGAGGATGTGATCTCTCAAATGCATGTTGGGCCATTGAAGCTGGCTTGCCATCACTTTGAGACTTGCTAGTTGCACCTCAATAGGTAAGATTGCCTCCTTGCCAAATACCAAATGATATGGGGCGAACCCTAGAGATGTATGGAATGAGGTTCTGTAGGCCCACAAAGTTGAGAGTAGATACTTATCCCAATCTCCAAGATGATTGTTAACCTGCTTGGTGATAATTTTTACAAACCATTCCATTCACTTTCTCAACTAGGCCATTACATTGAGGGTAATATGGTGAGGAGTGCCTCCTTGTAATGCCAAGTTTTTGCATTAACTCTCCTACCAAGTCTGCTCTGAAACCTGACCCTCTATCGGAGATGATTTATAATGGTGTTCCAAACCTGCAATATATGTGCTCATAGACAAACTTAGCTACCTCTACAATTGTGATCCTAGTTGTGGCTGTAGCTTCCTCCCATCTAGTCATATAGTCGACTCCCATGATGATGTAGAACTTCCCTGAGTTGGCCCTAGGCAATGGTCCTATGGCATCTATACCCCATTTTTCAAATAGTCCATGTGAAAGGATAGGTGGCTTTGGTTCAGGCATGAGTGACCTGGTGCCGGCCTTTTGACACAACTTACATGTCTTACACCAGTGGTGTACATCACGGTTGAGGCTAGGCCATACAAAACCAGCCTGCAAGATTTTTCTACTTGTTATATCTAGGGCAAAGTGACCACCATAAACACCATCGTGACAACCTAAAATTACCCCCGTAATTTCATTAGAGAGAGGGACCTTCCTGAGTATTTGGTCTTTACCCTTACAATACAAATTGTCATTGATAAGCGGATACCTTGTGGCCTTTCAGGTAAGCCATTTCTTTTGTCCTTTTGTTAAATCCAGTGGACATTCCCCTATTTCCAAAAAGCGCATGATGTTGGGTAAGACGTCACTACCTTGAAATAGAGGGAGCTTTAGCTTTATAGCCCCAACCATCACTTCCTGCAGTCTTTCGCTTGCTAAGGCATCAGCTTCATGGTTTTGATCCCTTGGGATGTGGTGTAATTGAACTTCTTCAAACTTACCCAACAAATTTTTTACACAGCTTAAGTGAGTCCGCAAGCTAGGATTCTTACATGTCCATACTCCATTTACTTGCCTTACCAAAAGTGGAGCATCCCTAGATACGTTAAGGTGTTTTACCCCTTGCGAGACGCACCATTGTAACCCCTTGGTTAGTGCTACATACTCAACTTCATTGTTAAAATGTGATTCCAACAAATATCCAAGCAAAAATACCTTGATACCTTTGTCATCAAAGACCATTATTCCTGCAACTGCTTTGTCAGATGCTTGCTTGTAGGCTCCATCAAAGTAGAGAGAGTGTGCTCTTTCTACCACCAATGGCTCTAGAAGTGATTGAATTCCTTTCCCTCTAGATTTCTTTACCTTCTTCTCAAATTTTTGGTAGGTCATGAGTCCCTCCAAGCTTGCCCTTGTCGTGCTTTCTACCTGTACCATGCAGTCAAACTCTTGCATACGAACTAGCCATTTAGTAATCCTAGCAGAAACATCCATGTGTTGTACAACATAGGGAAACATCTCATCCATGGTTAAAATCACAAATTGCCTAGGCAAAAAATATGACCTAAAATTGTAGTTTCAAATCTAAGAGCTAGGACTAGGTGTTCCACATGGGTGAAACCTTTCTCTGCTGCTGTCATCATTCGACTGGAGAAGTAGATTGGCCTCATGAAAGATGTTTTTGTATCCTTCTAGAGTAGCACATCCCCCAAGGAGTCATCACCCACACTTGAGGTGACATAGAATTTCTCATCCCATTTAGGTGGTGAGATAGTTGGTAGGGTGGATAAGACCTCCTTTACCTTGTTGTAGTGATGTTCGCTCTTCTCATCCCAGGTGAAAGTTGATCGTTGTGTGAGTTGTTGTAGTGGTAGAACAAGTTGTGATAGTAGATGTATGAATCTACTCAAGTACCTCACCTTTTGTAAAAAAGAGACCACTTGACGTGCGGTTGTTGGTGAAGGTAGGGCTATGAGTGCGGACACCTTACGTGGATCAGCATTGATACCTTCCGCTGAAACTTCATGCCCTAAAAGAATGACTCTACTTTCCCCAATGTGGCACTTGTCTACATTTAATTGTCCACCTAGGCTTTGCAACCTTGCCAAACCATCAGTTACCTTTTCTAAGTGTGAAATGCGAGGCTATATAAACAAAAATCATCAATGAACACTCTTATGGATGTTCAAAAGAACGGTTGAAAGACATATGTGACATATCTTTGGAATGTGGCAGGTGCATTTGTGAGACCAAATGGCATAACTCTGTATGCAAAACAACCCCATGGCATAATAAAAGTGGTTTTTAGCTGATCTTCCAAGGCTATGCATATTTGAAAATACCAAGAATAACCATCACACACAGTGTAGCATTCAAAACCATCCACTTCATTCAGATTTCATCCAAGAAAGGGAGGGGAAAGTGGTCTCTCTTTGTAGCTGCATTTGGTGATTTGTAGTCAACGCAGATCCTCCACTTACCATTCTTCTGAGGCGTCACTACTACGGGTGACACCCACTCTGAGTTTTCCACAGGATAGATGAACCTTTCTTCTAGTAGCTTTCTTACCTCGGTAAGGAGTGCCTTTTCTTGTATGACCCCCAGCCGTCGTAGCTTTTGCACACCTGGTTTTACCCCTTCCTTCAGCTTAATATGATGTTCCACTACTATAATACCTGTAATTCTTTCATAGTTTTCAATGAAAAGGTCAGGAAATCCCATCAACATTAGCAAAAATTTATCTTTCTCTTCAATTGTTAAATTCATAGGCATCATACCCTTCAACCTACTTTCTCCTAGGCCAGGTGATTTACTTTCCTCTTCGTTGCTTTGCCCTTCTGGTGATGGGTCGCCGGTTGTGCTTATCCTTTGTAGATCCTTCATGATGATACCCATCACATTGATGGAACTGTCACTTTAGTTGGTGGATGTGGTCTCCTCCTCATAAGTGGAAGACTCACTAGTGGTTTCATCTGTTGATGTCTCTAGGTCCATTTGCTTCTGCTTGCCAGTCTTCATGTCGTAGTATATTGTCTCCCCTTTCTTACCAGTCATGCGTAGAAGGCCAGTGCCCCAATCTTGCTTTTCCTTCATGGCCATCAACCATGGTCTTCCCAAGATTAATGGGGGATAGCCCTCCCCCTTAGTAGGCATCACAAAAACATCTACTTCTACCTTAGTGTTGAAATCTTTTATCTTCACAGCAGTTACCACACCTGCACATTTTATTTTTGCGTTGTTTGCCATCTTTGCCAAGCATAGAGAAGGCCTCTCAACCTCGAGCCCTAGCCAAAGCATCATAGCTTCACTCATCACACAAATTTGTGCACCTCCATCAATGTAGGTGTTTCCAACCCTCTTACCCTTTATGTTGACATCGACAATTGGAAGGATGTCATCCATGTTGCAACCCGAAATTTCTCCGGCTAGCTTTGCTTTGGAGTGCCTTGTACTTACCATTTTGGACCATTGGCGCCTTACCTTTGGTGCGAGATGTAGCAGTTGTGGCCATGTAATCTTTGTTCCTTGCTCTGCCACATCCAGTGTTAGATCATAGGGCCTAGAACTTTCCCCTAATTAGAAGTCGGTGATGCCTATTCTTCATCGTGGCCTTGACGGCCTCTTGATAGTCTCTCCTTTCATGCTTCTCTCATCATCAGATTGTGTAGCTTTCTCCCTCCTAGCTCTTTTTACAGTCATGGCTTCAAATGTTTCTACAAAGATTACCTTCTCCTTACCCTTATCCCTCTCCTTTAATCTGGGTGGATCCACTACTACGGCCTTTCCTTTCTCTTCTAACTTTATGATGTTTACAGGGAGATCAAGTGGTGGTGCAGGTGGAAGAGGTGGAATGGGTGCTTGTGGTGGTGCCTGGGATGGACGTAGAATTTGTTTTGGTGGGGCTGGTGCTCAGGGTGGGGGTGTTCTCTCACAGTTGGTTTCTCCTACGTCCTCTATTATAGTTTTGTCACGGTTTGGTATAGTAGTACATACCGTGACCATCTCTTCCAGAGTTGTAGCAGTGATACTCCCTGTTTTGTCATCGTGCTCTTCTCGGGTCTTGATCTCTTTCCTGATTTCTTCCTTGCTGTATCAAGTGGACATAAAAATTCTACAGTTGGCCAGTAAGTGTGGGCCAACATATCTTGCTAGTCATTTCTTATCCCAGGAGCCGGTGGTGGTGGAGGAATGGTGGTTGTCGTGGTTGTTGGTCGATGCGATGTTCCTGCTTCTGTTGACTCGGTTTCTTTGGCTTTCATCCGTAGCTTCTTGTCCTTAAGGCGAGCAATCTCGACGGCTAACTCGTACGTAACCGGGAATCTACCCTTCACTTTCTCCTTGAGAAGCGGCCATAAGCCATGCGTGACCGGTCCTTTTTGAGGAAATCAGGTGCAACTTCTCCTCTTGCCAGTGACTCAGCCCACCGTTCCCACAAATCCACAAACTTGGACTCATAGGTGGCATATTCTAAAAGACCCTCCTGCTTCAAGTCTCTCAACTTGTCCCACAGCTTCTCTGAAGTGGTACCTCCCCCAAAGCGCCTCTTAAAAGCAGTTTTTAAGGGCTCCCAGTCATCCTTAGTTGCTTGTGGGAGTGCATTGTACCACGACCTAGCTTCTAGCTTCATGAGATACTTAAAGATTCTAACCCGGGATTCATCTGTATCTTTGTTGCTTACTAATGCTACTTCAAAGTCATCTAGGAAATCTGTTACCAAATCCTCCCCCTTATTTCCTTTAAATGTTGGAAATGCTACACTTGTCATGATTACTAAGAGAGAGAGCTAGAAAGACACACTGCTTAGCTTGCAATCAAAAGTTTTTTTTTTCTTTATAAGGAGGCATGTATACCCTTTTTATACTAGAACATAGATTAAAATCTCAAACGGTACATTGGCTTGTACCAAAGGTAAGACAAATGGCTGATCTGATGCCCGAACCTCAAAGAAGCGCTCCCCACCCAACATGGTGTCAATGACGTGCTAGTCGTGAGCCTTCCAGTCCTGTCTTACCTTGATTGAGCGTACTCGTATCGGAATGTGTGATCTGCCTTGAGGTAACTTGTACTGATCCATGTGAAGCTTAGAGGTGCTTAGTCACTGTCGAAGCTTGTCGGAGAGGGTGGTGTTCTTTCCTGAAACAAGCTCAGTAGATCCCTAGTGTCTCCAGTGAGAGCGTGAGTATGTGCTTCCATTATCTATGTTGCAGCATCAGGTGCCACTTGGAAACTGACTGTGATAATTACCTCAGTGAATTGAGTTACCCAATTTTCGAAGTAGAATAGTGTTGATTCTTGATTGTGCAGAGATCCCTCCATCTTGTTGTTGCGGATTGGTTGTAGGTTGCGGACATGGTCTTGACTTCCTCCTTCTTCTCCTTGGCATCCGGCCTATGTATATCCACTGAGTCTGGCGTGCTAGTTGACTCTCCCACTGCAAATCGATTAATGTTACGCGTGGCACTCGAGCTTCGATGGAGATGCGGAGTTTGTCTAGTTGTGCTTAGAGCTCTTAGTGAGATGCCCTCTAGGTAACCAACATGAAATGGTGATACAGCAAACATCCACAAAAATGCCTAGTCAACAGTCAGGAGTGTGTGTATGAGAGAGGTATGTGACAAGGTCGGAATGGAGCATACTGACTGATTGGAGAGGCCGCACGTGATGGAGCACAAGCAAAGTGATATACAAGAAAAGCGTTGTAAATGCCCCGAACTCCACTCTTCCCTAATAACCTAGCCTGTGGCTAGTGGATTGTAAAAAAACTCTCCCCATCCCACTCTTTCCTCTCTCTCTATCTCTATCTGCTCTCCCTCTCTATCTCTCTTACTAGAGAGGCATCTAGGCTCCCTACAGTGACCTACATCTAGGCACAAGTGAAGGAGGAACACACTAGCTCCATGCACTCTACATTTTAAGCATCACTAAGCACATAATGCACCTCCCATGCTAGGGAGCTCTTGGAATCATGTTTTGCTGCAAGCATGGCCATTTTATTATTGGCAACATAACTATTTTCCCCATTCTCCACAACACCATGGTTGAGTTACTAGTCACGACCACTCCATGCATATACGGCAGTCACTACTCCCCTGCAAGTTGATGGTTCGGGTGGCCGGTACGAGGTTTAATGCTGCCAGAATTGGTACTTTGTTGCCTAAAACTGAAATTCTACGTGTCACTTCCTTTGGGGGCCGGCCGGGGCGCACCTTCGGTGCCTTTTCTTGTTTTGGTGTCGATGGCGCGCGACTTGTCCTTCTTCTTCTTTGTCATTGGATAGATTCATTTGGTTTTATTATTTTCTAGTGTGTGCATATATGCATGCATGTTCGGTGTGTTTATGTTCGTGCGTGTAGGCGTGCTCGTGTATGTATGGGTTTATGTTTTGTGCGCGTGCATATATGTATGGGTGTGTATGTATGTGGGGGGTTATGTGAGTGTGTGTAAGTGTGTGTGTGTGTGTGTGAATAATAGCGTAATAAGATTTATTATATATATATTTATTTATTTATATTTTAATGGTGCTTCTGCGCAGGGAAACTGAGAGAGAAAACCAAAATGAGAGAGAGGGAGGGAGTAGGTGCTGAGAGAGAGGGAGAGGAGTGTGTGTGTGTGTGTGTGTGTGTGTGTAATGGGGGGGTGTGTGTGTATTGAGAGAGAGAGAGAGAGAGAGAGAGAGAGAGAGAGAGAGAGAGAGAGAGAGAGAGAGAGAGAGAGAGAGAGAAAGAGAGAGTAGCTCTGTATATGCTAGCTACACCCGCATGGGCCTGTCGAGAGCGTGAGAGAGAGAGGGAGAGAGATGGTAGCGGGCTCGCATGGCCTAAACGACAAAGAGCAAGGGGGGGGGGGGGTAGTGTGTGTGATAAGGAGTGAGAGAGATAGGGAGAGAGGTTGCGCATGGTCTGAACGTGAGGAGAGAGAGAGAGAGAGAGAGAGAGAGAGAGAGAGAGAGAGAGAGAGAGAGAGAGAGAGAGAGAGAGAGAGAGAGAGAGAGAGAGAGAGAGAGAGAGAGAGAGAGCTCGGCGGGTTTGGCCGACAGAATGAGGGAGAGGGGGTAAGGTCAATGGGGTGGGGGAGAGTAGAGGGATGTTGGGTTAAGAGAGAGAGAGAGAGAGAGAGAGAGAGAGAGAGAGAGAGAGAGAGAGAGAGAGAGAGAGAGAGAGAGAGAGAGAGAGAGAGAGAGAGAGAGAGAGAGAGAGAATATTATTATGCGCCCGCATGGGCCACTTACACACACACACTTGGAGAGTGAGAGAGAGAGAATGAAAGAGAGAGAGAGAGAGAGAGAGAGAGAGAGAGAGAGAGAGAGAGAGAGAGAGAGAGAGAGAGAGAGAGAGAGAAGAGAGAGAGAGAGAGAGAGAGAGAGAGAGAGAGAGAGAGAGAGAGAGAGAGAGAGAGAGAGAGAGAGAGGAATATTATTATGCGCCCGCATGGGCCACTTACACACACACACACACACTTGGAGAGTGAGAGAGAGAGAATGAAAGAGAGAGAGAGAGAGAGAGAGAGAGAGAGAGAGAGAGAGAGAGAGAGAGAGAGAGAGAGAGAGAGAGAGAGAGAGAGAGAGAGAGAGAGAGAGAGAGAGAGAGAGAGAGAGAGTCATGTGGCCCGCTGGTGGAAGGAAAACAGGAGGGGAGAGAGGGAGGGAGAGTGAGGTCGAGGGAGTGTGGACAAGCGGGGAGAGGGAGGGGTGAGGTATGGCGGCCCGCCAGAGGAGTATGGGTGAGCAGAGAGGTAAGAGAGAGAGAGAGAGAGAGAGTGTGGAAAATAATGAAAGAGAGAGAGGGAGACTTTGTAAAAGCACGGCAGCCCGCCATGAAAGAAAAAGAGGCATCTTGTTTTATGCGCCTTGCGGGGTTTGGTGGAAGAGAGAGAGGGAAAATAAAAGATGAGAGGGAGTGTGTGGTGCCCAAAGGAGACGCGGCAGCCTGCTTCATGCGCGCGAGTTGGTGTCGGCAATAATAATTGAAAAAAAAAATCTTTTTAACCTCCGGCTCCCCGAATGGGTTGATTCATGCGGCCTTGGTTTCAAAAACCGGCCAACTTCAATTTCTTTGGCTGGGCTAGAGGGCGGTGCGGATAAACTAGTATCAGCACCTATCATTACCCGGTGGAGTAGATGGTGCTTGATTTTCAACTGCTTCTCCCTTTGACCATTGAAATGTGCTTTTCCTCAGCCTCTAACAAATAGAGGGTACATGCCACCCCTTTCCCTTGGGCCAACCATGCCAAATCTCGATGTTTAGGAGTGGCCCAGGATGTGAAGATAAAAGTTATGGGTATTGAGTGCCTCATTGAATTCTTTGTTATGAAAGCAAGTGAAAATTCATATCCATTGATATTGGGGAGGCCGTGGTTGTTATTGGGGCCAAACAGGATTGGGAAACTAGGGTTTTTAGCATGCCAGATTGATAGAATGGTGGGAAAATTGTGCTTGACTTGAAGACCGGAGAAAGTTGTTTTCACCCAAGGGCTAAAGATGATCGAGAAGGCTCCAGTACCAGGTATGAGTATGAGACAGAATCGACTTATGATGAAGGTTCCAGCAATGTTGAAGAGGAGGAGAGTGATGAAGACTTGCTAAAGCTGGACACGGATTTATTTGGAGTCATGGTGGATTCTGCTAGGCCCATTGAAGGTATGCAAACTCCGATTTGTGTTCTAGAAACTAAAGAAGTAGAGAATATGCTTGGAGAGGATATAACCAAGCAGGAAAAGGAAAGCTATGTGGAGATATGTGCCTTATATTCCAATTTGTTTGCTACGGTGTACATAGATCTGCGGCGAGCTAAAGGGGTGGAACATCGAGTTCTACTCAAGGCCGGATACAATCCAAAGGCACACAAACTAAGGAGGTTGGTAGATATTCAGAAGGAAGCCTTATGGCACGAGATCAATAAGCTGTTGGAGGCAAGTATTATCTATCCCGTGAAAGAAGCTGAGTGGGTTTCCCCTATTGTCATTACACCAAAGAAAAATAGGAAGTGGAGGGTCTATGTAGACTATAAGCCATTAAATGTTGCTACCAAGCAAAACCACTATCCTTTGCCATTTCAAGATGAGACTTTGAACCAAGTTGCAGGCCATTAGTGGTATTCTATTATGGACAGTTTTTTGGGTTACTTTTAGATTGGTATTGCATTGGAGGACCAGTTAAAGACTACTTTCATCTCACTCCATGGGGGTACTTTGTCTATCATCGGATGCCGTTCGGATTGGTGAATGCATATGCGACATTTTAGGATTGGATCAATAAGGTATTTGGGCCATACTTGGGTAAGTTTATCAAAGTTTTCATGGGTGATATTGGTTGTCATAGTTCCCGAGCGGAGCACTTGATTAAATTAAAGCTGTGCTTTCAAAGATTAGACAAGGAGGGAGGGCATATGAACCCAAAGAAGTGTAAGTTGGCACAGTCGCGGACTCATCTTTTAGGCCATGTGGTCTCAAAGAATGGTATTGAAGCAAATCCAAAAAGAGTGAAGGCTTTGGTTTTGATGGATCTTCCCACCAATGCTCTAGGTTTGGCTTTTTTGTGCATAAACTCAAATATTTGGCCAGGTTTATCTTTATGCTTTCACAGTATGTGTGCCCTCTTCAGAAATGAAGCCAACAGGTTCATGTATTCCAGTGGATAGGAGATGCTCAAATATCTTTCTAGAGGGTGAAGGAAATCTTATGTAAGTTGCCTACGGTGTGTCCCCCTAACAATGAAGATTATTTTTATGTGGTAATGACGGTGGGAATTGTTGCTATTGGTGCAGAGTTGATGCAGAAAATCGGTAAGTGCTATAAGCCAATTTATTTTGATAGTAGGGTGATTATCCCGGGGGAGAGATCATATATGGACGCTGAGCAGTGGGTGATGAACTTCATCTTTTCCTACCGCAAGTTCAAAGTGCATTTATTTTTTTGGAAGTTTTATGTGCTCACCTCTCACAAATTGTTTCCTGAAGTGGTACTTCATCTCCAGCCAAGGAGAAGGATAATAAAATGGATACTTGAATTGCAAGAGTTTGGGTTTAAATTCAATGGCCGCGTGAACCACCACCCCACTGGGTTGCCACATCAACACTGTACTACGTTGTCCACGGCAAACGACGACCAACACAAGCAACACAATGCATCGACTGGTAGCACCACCATCTCTGATAGATAGCACCGGCTGACAGGCCAACACGCAGAGCCTGTGGGCAACCCACCCCCGGGGCGGTCACTTTTTAGAATGTGTATGCTATCACGTGAGTTAACCGGAGAGGATTATTAAAAGATCAAAATGTATCAAAATGTATACATACAGAGGGGGGTGGGGGTTTTTTAAATAGGCACGTCATGTAAATATAGTATTTATATTGAGGTATTATTAATAACCTCTTGAACGCACGTGATATAGGAAGCTTTTGATAAGTTACCGCCCCGGGAACCCACCATAGCCAGAGAGCTTACCTCTCTCCCACCTCGATGCCCCTAAAGGCATTCACCTCCAGCCCTTATACTGTGCACTTTCACTCTGTCATCGCACATGTGGGTCTTTTCTCTGGCCACGTGGCAGTCATTGGCCCATTTTCCCTCCAAGTACCCTCCACAAGCTCCATAAAAACTTCAAAAAACTTGATTTTTTCTCCCTTGTTCCCCAACTTGCCACAAGCTGCTCATGGATACAGTTCCCAGCTTGCCACAAGACTCATCGAAATCCACCATCCCCGAATTCAATTCCCCTCATGTGCTCTGCACTTCGACTGACAGATGACCTCGAACGACGTGTGTCAAAACGGTAAAAAATCATTTGGTGATCATTGCCAACTTCAAAGCACTATAATTTGCCCGTCCGAACTCCATTTGACATATCGTCACTACTTGTGGCCTTCATATGTCACGTACTTTGCATACAAACCCTGGCAAGCCTCCAAAAACCTCAGATAGCAGATCAATTGAGGTGACAAAACTTACATAGAATCGACCCCTGAGAAAACTTCAACTGGCCATACCTCAACATCCACGACTTTGATTTCCTATCTGAAAAAATCGACATCCTCCACATGATGAACTCTACAAATCCATACGCTGAAACCACCATCTCAGATCAACAATGCACTACACCTTCAAACTCAAATATCTTGGGCTCTGTAGCTTTGTTTGATGAGCAGTCTAGACCAACTCGCGCAGCACATCAAGCTCTACATATCCAAGCCAAAATCAAGCACTTTGGACATTCTTCACCTGCCCCCCCTGTTTGGACCACTTTGAAGTCTTTTTGGCCTAAAAAACCATATAAAGTCACTTGCCTACCCAAGCCTTCCATACTTGCTTTAGCACTCTTCCATGCACTTGTCAGCATACAAATCCACGCATGTGCCTAGGGTCAACACATTTTGGTTGCACCAGTAGCAAGTGAGAGGGGTAGTGGTGACTCTAACAAATTTGTAAGTGTAAATCTTCTAGGAAATCTACGAGGGATAGAGTTAGAGCCTTGTATCATCATAATTTCAAGGCTATTGAAACTGAGATGCCACAAGTTCAAGAGAAATTACAGCAATTGACAAGTCTTCATCTAGTGTGATACTAGAAATACTCAAAAATGAACAAAAGCCAAGAAAATTAGAGCCAAAAGATTCTTATTCAAGAGGTTCAATCTTAGTCGATAAAAAATCTGAGCCATTGGAAGCAATTATGAAGGCATATAAAAAGAGATTAGACAACCTCCAAACTATGGAGCATCAATGGATAACTTATCCTAATGCAAAGATGGAAAAGCTAAGATTGGAGATGTGAAAATATTTGATTGAGAGTGCTCAAGCGCTTATGGAACCTCCACTAGATATGTTAGTTAAAGCTAAGTTAATACCTCAACCATCTGTTGATTCTAAAGAAGCGAACGACATAAAGGAAGAAAATTTAAGTGGTGCAATTGAACAAGAATCGATGAAGGGAGCTAAGATTTTAGTTGACGATGAGGTTCACAAAAAGATCTCACATGAGAGGGGTGAAAAAAAGGATAAAACAAGGATCCAACATCCTCAATCGATGGGTGTCATCAGTGGAAATCGGCACCTATTGCAGAAGTCAATCTTAATAAGGATATGATGGACTTTGAGTTGCAATCCATGTATGGTGACCAAGGAATGGAAAGATTGAAGGATAGTGGAGAAGAAACCTTAAGGAATTGCCAACATACTTAGGATCTTATGAGGAAAGATTTGATATTATGGTTTTACCATCGCAGAGAAGAGCTCATAAGCTAGTCATATTTTTTCAAGGATTTCAAGAATCTATGTCAACATCAGTGAGATGTACACTAACGATAGCTAATCTCTTAAAAGTAGACCCCAGATGTGGAGATATTTTGGTAGATGTCTTGATAAAATAGGAACCAAAATTCTGATTGAGACAATAGTTCAAGAAGTGGAGGATTGGAGAAAACCCAAAAAGGATGCTAAGTCAGTCCCCATAAACAAAGTTGGTGATTATTGTGAATGTGAAGATGGAAACACCACATTGCCAATAGAATATCAAGGAACAAAAACCCTTGCTATTCTAAACAATGGTGTGGGGTGTTGCCATAGCTACTCGACATATTTGGAAAAATGAGAAAAATAGCTCTTAGGCAGACACGAATGAATTACAGTTAGCAGACGGTCATATTGAGACGTTTATTGGAGTTCTAGAGCATGTAGTGATGACTTCTGTGGAATAGAGTATGAGTATACATTTATCGTAGTAGATTTTTGTACCAAGCATAACTATGACTTTTATTCTAGGAAGACCATTTATGTGTCAGCTACAAATGGTTCAAGATTGGGACTATGACTATATCTACTAACGCCACATGGAAACCATTACGTGAATCAACTTGAGGTACCATAGCTTTAGAGACGTAAATAAGACTCTGGTGCTCCTCCGATGGAAGAATTTGATTTGGCTACGGCTACAGAATCTAAGATCTTAGCATGTCCTTACAAAAGAGGAGTGTAAAAGAGATAGGTCATTTGAAGATTTTGATTATATACTTGAACCTTTTTCAGAAGAAAGATTAGAAACCTTAGAGTGGACTCAAATTTTGGCCACCTTAGATGTGTGTGTTAATGAGATTATCCCGACTAAGTTTTGTGACAAGAATGGTCTAGACTTGATTCCATTTTGCATGATAAACGGGATTCAAGAACGAGATGATCATGAAGGAAAAATATATGATGATGTAACACTAGAGTTAAAGACTAATGTGCACTGTTTCCGTATCTAGGAGGAGATTTCTATTACGGATCTTATCATTGGTAATAACATGGGAAGTACCCTAGCCTACAGTAAAGAGCAAGATGATGAGTATTTCATGACACTATGGATGCTCTAGAAAGTCTAGATTTTAGTGCAGGTGATAAGAGATCAGAGGGTCAAGAAAGTGAGCCTGAAACAGTGTTTGGAAAAAAATTTATTTCTCAAATCAAAGAACCCAAACACAAAAGTGATACAAGGACAAACGAACTAAAAGAGGGATAAGAGGAAACCCGATGTCACATGTAGAGGGAAAGATGTCTTATTTGATGCTTGTAAGAGGCTATGATTGCATAAAGGACAACGTCTCAGGGAAACTCTCTACACTTCCTCAAAAGAATAATCCAAGGCCAAAAAAGCAAAAAGCTATTAGACGATCCAAGGACATGTCTAAAACAATTAATGAATTTGGCAAGCCTAGACGGATAAAAGTTGAGCAAATTAAGATGTATCGCGAGTCGAAACAGATTTTGAAAGAGATGTGGATGATGAAGATGAAAAGTGAGAATGAAAATGAATCAAAGAAGGGTGGAATCAATGTACCCTCCCACTAACAAAAGTACACTATTTAGGACCGCAAGATTATTGTTGAGCAGCCCATTAGAGAAAAATAAGAGTCAAGAAAATCTTATGATAAATCGGAGAATGCAAAAAAGATAGATCTAGCAGAGCCAAGTGAGGAGTCTAAGTCAGTTTATATTACTACTACTGACGAGGAAAAGCTATTGATCAAGATGCTCAATTATTATAAGGATGTATTCACTCAATCTTATAAGGACTTGAAAGTGGTTAATCTTGCAATTTGTCAGCACACAATTCCCCTTAAGACAGATGCTAAACCAAGCAGACAATGTCCATCCATATATAGACAATGAAATCTTTGCAAAGAAGATCAAGGAAGAGATTGATAAGTTGAATGAAGTTGAGTTCATTTATGAGATAGAGCACATTGATTGGGTATCAGCAATTTTTGTAATATCCAAAAAGAATGGTAAGTTGAGAGTATACATGAATCTCAAAAAAGTAAACACACCAACTATTCGTGATAACTGTTCTCTTCCCATTACAACTCATATATTGGAACGAGTGGCTGGCAAGCAAGCATATAGCTTCTTAGATGGATTTTCAGGTTATGTAACCTATTGGCTATTAAACCAAAAGATCAACAGGAGACAACTTTTGCTACTGAGTGGAGAGTTTTCGCATTTCGTGTGATACCATTTGGGTTAACGAATGAAATTGTCATCTTCCAAAGACTAATGGCTCATGCTTGCCCGTACTTTTAGAAATCTAATATATGGATGATTTGTGTATATTCAATGTTGCGCAAAGACCATACATGACATCTAAAAAAAGTATTCAAGAAACGTCTCAGCCTGAAGAAGTATGTTTTCATGGTCAGACAAGGCAAGATCCTAGGACATATCATATCAAAAAAATTGATCCACGGATATGGATAAATTCATGGTGATTATGGAGATGCCACGTCCAAAGAAAGTTTGAGAGACTCAATCGTTTATAAGACAATGTAAATATTATAGAAAATTCATCTACATATATGCTATAATAGCCAAACCTCCTTATAGATTGATAGCGGTATTTGATTAGACAAAAGATTGGGAGGAATCATTTCAAAAATTGAGGGAGAGTATCAACACTTATTCTTAAGGCAATAGATTGGAACAAGATTTTCCATGTGCGTGTTGATCCCTCTGCTTTTGCTATTGAACATATATTGGCACAACCAGGACAAGGCAATATGGATTTCCCAATTTGCTATGCCAATCGCCAATTAAATAGTGCTGAATGAGATTGTAAAACCACTGAGAGATAAGAAATTGGGAATGGTCTATGCAGTGAAAAAATTAAGGCATTACCTTCTCATAAATTGATTCATCTTCTTTGTTGGTCATCAAGCGTTGTTGTATCTTGTTAACAATCATGCAACACAGGCACAATTATAAGGTGGTTTATCTTGCTAGAATTTGATTTCATGGTTTTGGTAAAGAAGGGTACCACACATCAAAAGGACGGATCACCTCCTAAACTTATAAACAGTGAGCATCCTAAGGGAAGAGAAGATGATTTGCCAGATGCATATTAATTTAATATTGAGATAGTGCCTACATGCAATGATAGCATAATTTTGATTTTAATCATGGGATAGCTGATGATTTTAACCACATGATAGATGATGATTTCACCACGCGATAGCTAATGATGATAGATCAGGATAAAATGGCTAATAGAAAACTTTTGAGCAAAGTAGTCCTTTTCAACTACTTAGTGGGAGATTGTATCACAGAGGCCCGGTTGTCATATTAAGGCTATGTATTGAAGCCTCTGATATCCCTTTATACTTAATGGAAGCACATGCCACTATGGGTTGTGTATACCATGGGAAGACTTCGATGAGAATGTGAGTGTTGTAGCCTAGCATGAATTTTGATACCCACATGCATGTTAAAACTTGCATTTCATGTTTAGCTAGACCCCCTTTAGAACATGCTATATTGTTTCAAGTGACCCTAGCACCTCACTAGAGCACGTACATTGTAAATTTTTTGAACCAATTTGACTTTCTATCAGATATATCGAAAACAAGAATAAAATGATGATCCAAACAAAGGCACGATCCTATGAGTTGATCGGCAATCAATTGTATAAGTCTTGTAAAGATAATCAGCTTTGATTTTGTGTATCACAAAGTAAATACTTGCCTATTTTGCAAGAACCACAATCAAGGAGTGATAGGCCAATTTTTGACCAAAAAGATGACTAGAGCTATAATATTTGTCTTGAATATGGTGGCCAACACTCTTTATGGATGGTGATGCATACGTAAAGAGATGTGACGAATGCCAAATAAATAAAATTCCATTTAAAAAGGATGAAATTCCTAAGAGAACAATGACAAGAGCACGAGCATATTCCAAATGGGGCTTAAGATTTTTAGGTCACATAGCACCGCTAGTTTACAAGACTCATGCAGAATACATTATAGTAGTCATAGACTATTTAACCAAGTGGGTTGAGGCAAAGGCTACACAAAAGAACGATACGAGAACCATAGCTACACTTCTTGTATGAAATTGTTTTTATAAGGTATGGCTTATCTATTAAAATTTTTAGTGATAGAGGGACACATTTTATCAATGAAGTCATCGAGTTTACTTAAGGAGTTCATGGTTATACATAGAAAGTCAGCTCTTTATCACCCATAGCCTAATGATCAAACCGAAAATACTAAAAACGTTTTGTGCATGGTATTCACCAAGATTCTGAACAACGAGATCAGGTTGGGATCAAAAGTTTCACTCTACAGCTTAGGCCTATAGAGTTGCTTACAAAAATTTCTTAGGGATGACACCGAATAACATGGTGTTTAGGCTTAATGCTATTTAGGCTTAACATGGTGTTTAGGGATTAATGCTATTTTATCCATAGATTTTTTTATTCCAACTCTACGAGTAGCTAGGAAACTTGATTAGGCTGGACATAAACGGTTTAGATGACTTACAATAAGAGCAATAGTAGCAATATATGCTCAAAAGTGATGCATGAAAGATTTTCATGACAAGCATGGGAAATCAAAAGACTTTGCACCGGGAGATTATGTGATTGTTTATAATTTTAAACAAAATATAGAGAAAACTAAAAAAAAGAGGTATGGGACCATTTGTGATTCATTATATACTACCAAGTGGGGCCACAAAACTTGCTACATTGGATGGACATGATATGCTCAATTGGGTTAGGGGGTATAGATTAAAAGAATATCACTTGACATCATTGACTCAAGAAATGCTGGAAAGGGCAGGACAAGCATGAGAAAGTTTTTAATAAGCACATCAAGAAGCCAAAGAACGAGCCACGAAGAGAAAACAAATGCTAAAAAGACTTCAAGATGCGAAAAGATATTCAGATTTACCAGCTAACCAGCATAGAGGAGGATAAAGAAAGTTTAGATCCTTACATTTCTACTAAGCTAGGAGCCAACATGTTATCCATTCATGCACTATAGATTCCGGTGCACATTTGAATACAATTAGTTGGGATCTGTATCAGAAAATGTTCGAGTTGGTCTTAAAACATTCACATGATTAAGATGATTAAGTGGGATTGTCAGTATTGCCTCATGTTATGTGGAGCTCATGCTACATATCAAAGGATTATCATGTCCCCATAACTTCTTTGTACTACCTCCAGACTCCTCTGATAATCAGCTTATACTGGGTACACCATGGCAACACAAATACAAGGAGCTTGGGCAAAAAACTAGCCTGCATATTTTACAGCTAAACATGAAGTACGACAAATCATATTTTCTTCTATCAAAGTACCGAGTATGATGGTGAAAAAGTACCAGAGAATCAACCGATAACTTCAACGCAATAGACGCACAACGAAACATTACAATTTTTATATTGGAATTGACAACCACAACATCTAATGACAACAATAAATGTGCATCTATGGTTGATTTGCTCCCTTAACTACAAGTCTGCAAGACACAGCTACCTTTGTTATCAAGTGCAGGTTTTGACTCATCGACATACATCACTTAAGTCAATCATCCCAAGAAAATTGGGACCAAGGTCAAATCCAAACATCCCCAGGCACCTTCTAAACGATAGATTTAGATACCTAAGGATACCCCAATAATTGATGCAAGCTTCATTTCTGTGCCAAAAGTCCAATTGTAAAGTTTATTTCAACCAAGTTGAAGTCAACCACGACATTCACTCACAACTACAAAGGAAATACGGATAGCTAATCTTTCTTGATCACTACTCATCCATACTACAAAGGTCCAGAAAAGATAAGTAGGCATATACAAACAGGTATGGGTACCTAAGAAACTTATTATGGCTCGTAAATTGATACACAGACTATGGATCATCCCATGGCACGGAAGTGCTTCAAAGACACCACAACACTTGCCAAAATGAGAACCCACTATAATGGTCTGGCATTCTAAACCTCAAACACAAATCCAAGCCAAGAAGCGGTTTCAACCTTCACCAATTCAAAGGCGTGCTACTGACTTACAATGCTTGTTACATGATAGGTGCTCATTAACACATGACCAGATCAATCTCATGGTTGAATGCCCTTAAGCACCTCGCTTAAGGCCCACCTCTCGCACAACATTAATTTTTTCCATGCATTGACACAGTACGCATACATAGGACCACATTACATGGCCTCACATCAAGCACTGATTTAATGCCCATGCACAACACCACCCTGACGGCTCATTGTCGTTCAAGAGAACTCCAACTAAGAGGGCGAGAGACATTCTAAATATGGACCTAATCAAATAAAAAAACGACATTGTTTTATTGATTGTGGGTGTTACAATCTATGTTTGATTGTCCTTTCTTACAAATTTTTTGATTTTATGTCCCGAGAAAATGAGATAAATCATGTACATAAGGGATAAATGTCATATATGAGCCCTTAGGTGTGTGTAAATATGTACATAATAATGCTTTCTATTAAGAATATTACTAAAGAGTGGAGAAATCCAATTTTTTTAAAAAAAACAAATCAAAATTTTTCTTTCGAATTTCGCCTTTTCTAATTATTAACCTATTTTTTAACAAAATTATTTATTTTTTCTTTTTGTTTATCTTTTATTATTATTTTTATTTTCTAAGCAAAAAAGAAAAAACTTCACAAAAAAAGCAGAATATAGGCACAATGAGTCTATGAAACGATAGAACCTTCTAAAATTCAATTTGGAAAGTATTTGGTCAAGATTCGGCAATCGTCACTTAAGTTACAGAAACCGTCTTTTAAGTTGAAAAGTCGATGCCTAGCAATATTGATGGGAATTTGTGAATACAATATCCATTTTCAAAGTTTTTTGATCCGTAGGTCATCGCACATATGAGATAGGACCAATCATGAAATTTTGTCAAAAGGTGAGCTGAAGATAGATTAAGGTATGTATATACTCACCTCTGTTTAGTAGTGAGCAAGTTGTTCATCACATTGAGAAATCTCTGTCCAAGAATATTCACATGCATTGGGCTTTTGTTTTTCCCACACTTTAAATTTTCACCTAACAAAAAATTTGAAAATAGCCTAAATCTTGCATGAGGGGCCAGATTTATGGTACATGTGGTTCAACAACCTTATTGCATCATGGGAAAGATATCCACAAACCTGGAAGTCAATCAGAGCTAAAATCTCCAAACTGTGAAAAAAAAACGCAATTTTTTTCTCACAGAGTCTAATCACAAGCCCAGCAAGGTTTTCAACTTGAAAGCCACTTTAACAAGAGTCTAGAAACCCCCTTTGTGAGGTCAAAACTCAAAAGACTCATAGATCTTGTGTATAAAGCTCAAAGAATATGTAGCTAATACTGAAATCCTAGTTTCTAGCCAAACCACTCAGTCACTGAGAAAGGTTAGATTTGCAAGGTGTAGCCATCTATGAAGCTGTCTACAAAGACTAGGAAAACAATATCGTAATGCTACCCATGATATCGAGGGAAGCCTACTACCTCGCCATAAGCTTGCTAGTGGAAGACCAACTTGTTGAATTACTTCCAATTGTCGCCATGTGGCATGGATATTCATAGAGCGCATGAGCTATATACAAGCATTAAAGAAGGTGGAACTACTGAAATTACCACATTTGGACAATGAAAAAGTTCAAGTATTAATCACTATAAGGATGGTCGTTGAGGCACTACACTTATCAGACGAAGGTGCTTCCATGAGGGTAAGAAGGAGCTAGAATGCGAAGTCTTTGTAAGGAAAGGAGAAGTGGCCATGTTCACTGACATGATATTTCGAGAGGCTGGGTTGCCTACCAAACAATTCTGCATGATTGAAGACAAGAGGCCAGGACGCTTCATGACGCCAAACCATACAGTGGCTACTACAACACATACCTAAGCCTACCAACAAACTCAACCAATGATAATTACTCATGCCTAGTATATCCTAGAACTCTTGACCAAGAAGAAGAAGCATGCAACATACCTCGATGCTCTAGAAATACTTACAAGAATTGCTTATCACATTATCGAGGCGGCCCAAAAATTGTGTGAAGCACCTACTCAGAACACTTGGATCCATTACCACGAAAAGGGAATTGATGAAGAGATCGCAAAGTCGGAATCTACTCAAACTACAGCGTGAAAATTTCAAGCTTTTGACTCGACATAAGATCCTACAGACAAGAAGGACCAGAAGCCGATGAGAGTTGAAAGATTGGCCAAGGAAGAGAAAGCTCAAAAACAAGCTAGAGCTTAAAAACTAACTAAGCAATTTATTAAAAAAAAGATAGATGAGGACGATTTTGCAAAAAAATAAATTCCCAAGAAACTATGAAGAAAGAATCCCATGGCCCCACTCGGCGGAAGAATTGGAAGAATTATACGCTCGAATGGAGAAGGAAAAGGAGGAAAGAGATGCTAAAGAGACGAAAGCCACCAAAGCCACAAAAAGAAGACCAGATTTAGAGAGCACTTAAAAGAGTTCACACTCCAAGATGAGTGAACATTCTTTTGGCGATATATAGCAGCAAGTAGCTCAGGAAGCTATATCTGAGTCGAAGGCCTCATAGGCACAAGAGGGTCCTAAAGATTATGATAGTTTCCCTCGGCCTTAAAATCCCAATACAATGCTAAAAGAAATTTGAAGGCTTGTATCTATACGAAGTGTGTCAGCTAGGCAATGGAGTATGATGGACTATTATCAAGCACTACAAATGATTATGACGGACATGTACAATGTAGCATTGTAAGAACACACATAGGATGAAACCACCTTCTTAGCACTAAAAAGTGATCTAACGGAGGCCTATGTTGAGCAACATACGTTAAGAAATGACCATGAAGATGCAATGGTCAAGGCTCAGATAGTTAGGCAAGAGGTAGAAGCTCTCCAAAGCTAGATAATACCTCAACAACATAAATTGACAAAGGCCCATGATCAAGGACATTGTTGAACATTCGG
Organism: Adiantum capillus-veneris; assembly: GCF_014529385.1. Lineage (NCBI taxonomy): Eukaryota > Viridiplantae > Streptophyta > Polypodiopsida > Polypodiales > Pteridaceae > Adiantum > Adiantum capillus-veneris. Next base: position 34,759,450 of record NC_140945.1, on the reverse strand, counting down.
ATACACTACTCGAAGGTAAGTTCGCAATTGCAAAAGTACAATCAGAAAGCATAAAAGAGGAGTTGGCATTTCAAAAGCACATAGTTGAGAAAATCAAGACCAACCCCAGACTTGTATGGCTCTCAGATATAAGTTCTACTTTAGATGCTGAAGAGCAAATTAAGAAATTAGAAAAAGTTGTTAGAACACACGAACGCATGAGACGAGATGCTACAGTGACAACTATGGCTCATTGAGATGAACTACTAAGAGAGAATGAAGCTCTAAAGAAGGAGAATGAGGATGTGCGAACATTGGTAGCGGCATTACAAGCAAAGCTCAAGTGTAAGCAACCATAGTTCACTCAAACCAACGATCATGAAAATAATGAAGATATAGAAAGGGGACCTGAAATGAAACCAAAAAATCAACAAAGAGAGACAACACGATCATCGTCAAACACAGAGGTAAAAGATACAGCTAAACCACAAGATGAAAAGAGTACACGAAATTAGGAAACAAAGACGGAGACATCTCAAGATGTGTCAGAGACAAGCGTTGCTCCACGAACAACAACAAAAGGCACAAGGAACCTACAATTCAAGAGACACTTTTGGATAAGACACATAATTTGGTAGACCTAGCAATCAATGAGTTTCATGAGCAAATTATCATAGCAAAAGAGATACACTAAAAAAGGGCAATGAAATGCGAGGTAAGAATTTTACATTCAGTCAACGTACAATTACTAAAACCAACAAAGAACAATGAAGAGTGGTATACCACAGCCCTAGCAGTATGTCCCTTTTTGCCGAGTGCCTAGAATGAGAACCTGGAGCCAGCATGAAACACTGTAAAGAAGACACCATTGAATTGACTGAATTATCCAACATTACCAGGTTTGAACGACAATGAGAGGTTAGATGAAAAATCCCAACAATAAAGCAATACAAAGGCTTGGAAGATCTATCTTGCCAAATGCTATGGAAGAATATGTCGAATGTTAGTAGCTTGCATCCATATGTACCACAAAGCGCATGTTAGAGATACTTCGTGGATGTCCTTTTTGGAGGAGAATTAAATCTGTTATACGATCTCAACAAGCAGCTTGATGAGCAAGTCTTACATGCATTCTTTGTGTTTCTAATGTTTATGCCTTCATACTATGAGTACTTTTGAAAAGTATTCTACACATGTTTTTCACATTGGATACCATAATTTTTGGGCCAAAAGTCAATGACCTAAGAGCTCGTTTTGCCAGTTACCATGCTATGGAGCTTCCTCATCAAGCCACCTTCGAGCCCTATGCCCAAGAAGATATCCAACTAGCAAGGGAGTATGGAGAAAGCCTAAGATGAAAAGCAAATCGTCATCTACAACATCGTCCTACAACCATCCCAACGTTGAATCATACTGAGAACCACATAAAAAAGGAGGGAGGGAGTATTGGAAGGTTTCAACAATAGATGCTTGCTCCAGAAAAGGAGATGCTCAAGAGAATTTTGAACCCTTGTAATACAAAGTGATTGTAATTATCTTGCCAAAAAACCAATAGATTGTTGTTTTATATTTATAAGCATTCGAGACTGAGTGTTCAAGCTGTATCCTAAGCTATTTCTATAGCCATTCAACCCTTGTACATAGAAGACCCTTAGTTGGAGTATATTTAAAAAAATTGTAAATTTTTTGAAGGACATCATTATTATTGATGAAAGTGAGCTGATAAGGTTTCTTTGCATGCCGTATGTCATCTTTTACTACTGTGTTTTTCTCTTTTGCACCATAGCACACAATTATTGTATCAAAATTTCGAGAGCAATATTGTTTAGTCTCAAGAAGCTCTACGCGTGGATATCAACATTACAATCATATCGCGAGATCCAAACATCGACTTCCACAATCTTCCATGTGATATCTTTTATATCGAATATCATTTCACATATCTGATTAATCAAGCTCTATACGTGGATATCAACATTACAATCATATCGCGAGATCCAAACGTCGACTTCCACAATCTTCCATGTGATATCTTTTATATTGAATATCATTTCACATATCTAATTGATTAATCGAAGTCTCAACACTTCGAAAGTGACTTTAAATTTATACCTACAAAAAAAAGACATTTTCATCAAAGTGCAAATTTAAGGTTTGATTGAAGTGTTTTTGAGCTTGCAAAGATAGTGCCTACTAAGTTTAGTATTGTTTTAAGTTGATTTGTTATTAATTTTACATGTTGATGCATGAATGCATCATAGAGATAAAAACTAGGTTTTCCGAGGTTAGAACGCACATAGATATTTTTAATGGAGCGCATTGTGTTTAGACAAGAGATTGACAACCTCTTGGCTTGTCTCCATATCCTAGTCATAGATCGAAATTTTAGTTTTAGGTCCATCTCTTTGTTAGAGATGATAAACAAAGAGATGATAGGTATTGATAGTATAAATCCCTACACATACCATAATTGAGCATCATGCTCTAAGAATCTTAGCTGGCCTGGGCTTCAACCCTTCCAATCGATCTAATTTGTAAAGCATTATCTTAATGCCTAGGAGATTTGTTACATGATTTAGTTAACCGCTTGCATGGTAGTTCTGAATTTAAAGATTCCCTCAACAATAATAAAAACGATGCGCTAGTCAATAGCACATAGCAACGAGCAATGACGAAGCACATAGATTTGCAACAATAATAAATAGGAAGGACAGATACAATATTTTGTGTGTGTGTGTGTGTGAGAGAGAGAGAGAGAGAGAGAGAGAACAAGAGAGTTTTAACGTCGTAGAAAACTATCCAAGAGACGTTAAAAATCTAGCCGAGGAGGAGTTGAACTCAAGATTGTCATTTAAGAGGGAAATGGCATAACCAATCTACCACACTTGGGTGATAGAAAGGTTATACCATTTTCCTCTTTTTATTAGCACACACCCAAGAAGAAAAAGAGTTTTAACGTTGTAGGAAACTATCCCAAGAGACCTTAGAGAGAGAGAGAGAGAGAGAGAAAACATTTTAAAGAGAAGAAGACGCTAAAGAATAAATAAAAGAGGAGAAATACCTCTTTATATGGACACAAAAAGACTTAAGACTTTCCACCTCCATATGTCTTTTGACTTTCCATCTTCATATGTCTTTCGACTTTCCGTCTTTTCATTTCGTAAACTCACCCTTTACTTATGCACTTAATATGTTTTGAAAGAATTTTTATTTTTTCTGAGATAGGGGAGAGACCTAATTGAACAATCCACAAGTCTTAATCTTTTCTCAACTTTGAGCCAAAATTTAGATAATTCCGCACCTATATCTAGATGTTAGACCTCGTAAAAAGTTTTCGTTAAACTTTTTTTAATAACTAAGAATAGTCTCCTAAACAAGGGTGATTTTGCGACTCAAAAAACTTGCCTTCAAAAATATGATAGAACAAATTGTTTGGAAACAAGATTTCATAGAATAATTGAAGTGCATCTCTCTCTCTCTCTCTCTCACACACACACACACACACACACATGTATGCTCGTTCAAAGGCAAAGAATCTTTATGGTTGAAACCGAAAACCATACAATCAACCATAGAGGACTGGATATCAGATCTCTTCTCGAGAAAAAAAATTCATATGGACTCTTTCAAAACATGAAATACTCCAGAATTTTGAATTGCTCCATTGAATGCAACCCAAAAACACATCAAGAAAAATCCACCCGAAAAGGAAGACGACTCGACAATTGTGATAAGATGGTGTAGGGAATGGTCGTGCACTGACCATTCCCACTAATCAGGGCGACCGACGAAGGCCGGGAGCACTGATTATGGGAATGGTCTATGCACAACCATTCCCGGCCGTCAATGGTCGGGGGAGTGGGGGGCCATTAGCTTTGTGCCAAGTGGCAAACCTGAAGCTCTGTCACAGCAATACAGTGCGCAGCTTCAATTCCAACAACCGACATGTCAGCTTCTCAACACACAATCATCAACAAGATTCCCATTGCTGAGGTGTCAGTAGCAGAGCCCATTCTGCATGCTGATTTGCGAGCGTCTGATTGGGCTGCAGGTGGTGATATTACGTAGGCTGAGTTGGCATTCATCTGGTGGCTGAAGCTAGAATTCCTTGATATACTGGACAGTGGATGTACGGCCCAGATCCATTGCCCCCCACCCCCCGACCTTGACGGTGTACGGAATGGTCGCCTACTGATCATTCCCGTTAATCAAGGGCGATCGGCGGAGGCCGAGAGCACTGATTACGGGAAAGGTCAGTAGGCGACCATTCCGCTTTACGTGTGCTCACTGAGGGTTTGGATTACGAATGCTGCGGTGTCAGCACCTCAGCCCATTCCCACCGCTGACGTGCCGGCAAGCGATTGGAGCCTCGGGCTAGTATTCAGCATGCTGACGTGGTGGCCATCTGACGGCTGCAGCAGAAATTTCAGGCCAGAAAGGGCAGCAGATGCACGGCTCACAAGCGCTGCCCCCTGACGCAAGGCCTGGACGGTGTAGGGAATGGTCGCCTACTGACCATTCCCGTTAATCATGGGCGACCCGCGGAGGCCGGGAGCCCTGATTACGGGAATGGTCAGTAGGCGACCATTCCCGGCCGTCAATGGTCGAGAGGAGGGGGGCCAATCATCGTAAGGAGACGTGTGCCTGCCAGTCACGTAGTTGCACTCAATCCTGCCGGCACTCAGTCGTGGTGCTCTGATTACGACGCCAATGATTGGCTGCCCTATTACAGTTACACATGCTGAGTTTTCAACACCTCATCGTTTTCTGAGCGCTGACCTGCCGTTACCCCATTGGACGCTCAAGGTCTCGATTCCGTTGTCTGACGTGCTGTGCATCTGACGGCTGCAGCGGAAATTCCGGGCCAGAATGTGCTGCAGATGAGCGGTTCAGAGTGGCTGCCCCCCGACCCCCGACCTTGACGGCTTTTGATTAGAACAGACAAACAACTGCCAATCGTGGAATGATCTGAAAAATGGACTTAAAAAAGTATAGGTCATTCATCTCTCTTCATCCTCATCAAAGTTCAGAAAGAACGGACTCAAAAACTGTGACTAGACGGCTATTATTTGAAAAATGCTATACCAAACATAGAGGACATCTGTGACCTCCAGTTCCTCGAGATTCAGGAACGACACTCACAAACAGTGGGCTTTGAGCTTGCACCACGAGACCCAATTCCTCTTTCACTTTATTCAGTTGCATGTGGCAGCTCTTTTGAGGGCAGCAACCACCTTCACCTTTTGTCCAATAAAGGCTGTGTAAGGCTACTTGATCTTTTCACAGGCTTGTCCGGTTTACTTGATGAATCTCTGACATACTTTTGACTCTGTGCATGCCTTGCATTCTGGAAAAATGTGAACAGGTGGAGAAGGTTAAGAACCTAATGACTCCCAAGTGTATGACTAACTAAATCAATGTTTCAATGATAAAACATCAAATCAGGAATCGTCAGTGCCAACATACTCGAGAAATACTTAGAAGACGGGCCGCAGACAAACTTCTGGCAGGCTGAACCAATGATACTGCTGCAGCAACTCTGATTCTGAAAGGAAGAATGCCGCAAATAAAAGTCAAGTAAATATGTCACGTCAATAGACAAGAAAAGCCATTTCAAACCCTTCAACATCGAAGGAACGAGGAGGGGACTTCTGGACTAAGAAAGACGTAGAGAATACTAAGCAGATGGAACACCGCTATGTAGGCAAAAAGCCAACAAAAAAACGGAATTGCACAGGCAACAAGAAGGGAATAGCTAACACTTCGAAACAACCAGCAAAGTCCACAACAAACCCTTCAGCTCTGCCAAACTTCAGTTTCTAATCTACAGAAACTGAAGAGACAAGTATTGTCAAAGACAAGGTATTCAAACGTTCATTACAACCCTCAACTATGTGTCAATATGTACATTTATTTGACTAGCGCTAGCACTGAACAGAAATTAGAGGGAAAGGCAAAACCATTCGGATAAGCAACATATTTCCGGCTCAAACAAAACTCTTCCACATACCTCTTATGGACGTCCACGTACTCATCAGTCTCATCAACAATCTCCTCCTACAGATGGCATCATGTAAAATAAACAAATTAGAAACTATTTAAGGCTTCGAAATGCAATTTGGACAAAACAGAAAAAGTCCCAGATTAAGAACATGTAAGGCACGTAAGGCCAATCTCATAATTGTTGCTTATAAACGCAAGGTGAATATTTGATCTCCCATGCGATTGGACAAAAAGCCAGAACTTAACCCTAAATCATTTTCGTTCTAGGTGCTCGCAAAGTTTGAATACCAATCCCCCCATTGCCGCATGATGGAGCTAACTAGGGTTACATGCTGTTGTACTCTCGCAGGAATACGGATATGCAGTGAGCACTTCAGAGATTAGAGCTTCATCGACAGATAAGCTGAAATGTGAACCCACAAATTTTCATAGGATACTGATGAGTGTTGCACTTCTGTGCTGTTGTACTCTCCCAGGCAGATGGATATGCATTGAGCACTACAGGGGTCAGAGCTCCATCCACACACATCCTCTACTTTCAAAACTTCCTACACTTACCCTGCCCATCCACAGCCACTTTATGATGCATACCGTTCTTTTGTGTATCTTATGACATCCACATCGTGCACGGAAAGGGGAACAAGGATGGGTAACGGAGTCGGGAACAGCGTTGGCACAGCAAACGTCACAGAAATGGGTTGGTGCAATTTAACGGCCCAAAACAAAAACCCTATTTAGATTTTTTGCTTGGAATTATATATGCCACATAAACTAGCTCGAAAGGGAGCTTGCGCACACAGTAGAGTGGGAGCTTCAAGCTGGAGCACTCAAATGTGGAGGGTCTCTATGTTAATGGGGGGAGGGAGCTCTTTTTTGTAGCAAATGGGGGCTGGCCACAATGTGGCTGTCACCTTCTAGCCAAGGGAGCCCCATTATGGGAGAAAAAATGGTCCAAAAGGGTTACATTTTGAACTGGTGACAGCCAGTTTTTCCTCGTTTGGCGAATCTGCTGTTCCAGCAAGAAGAAGACAAGAGGTAAGAAGCAGCACATCACCACATGATTGGCAAATAGAGATCAAAAGCAAGAATCAACAGGAACACTCAGCTTCTAGGAGGACAATGGTGCTGCAGAGGACAGTTCACTTGCTGATGGTGGCTCCTGTAATACGTAGATGCTGAGTCTCTCTCTCTCTCTCAGAACACAGTAAAGAGAATTCAAGCAAACCAGAAGAAGTCCAGCCACAGAAAACCTGGTAGAGAGAAGAGAAAACAACCACATGTAGAACACGCACACCAAGCCTGGAAACAACAGACCAAACAAAAGCAGCAAGCAATTCAAAAAGCAAAAACAAAAAAGGAACGCAAAGACCAAAAGCCAAAGAAGTCAAAGATGAAAAATAGCAAAGTGCTAACCATGGGGTTCCAAACCATGGGTTGTCTTAGGCGCTCCTCCGTGCAAGTAGGTTGATGTTGCTCCGGGCCTCTCCGCAGCTACTCCCAGGAACAGAGCAGACTCACAGTGAAACGGTCCTCCAGTCTCCTGCTCAAGCCAACTCTGTGCATCTCTGTGAAAATCCATCAGGTCGAAGGTTGCCAGGGGCCTCCAGCCTGAGGTACTAACGCTAAGCCTAGCAGCAAAAACTCCTTCCAGGGCTCCTCCCCTGGAAGTAATCCTCTAACAACAAACTTCCCAAGAAGGGCTCTACTCTCTTGTGCTGGGTCTATGATCCCAAACCCTCCCTGAGAACAAGAAAGAGTGATGACCTGCCAGGCCACTCTGGCCGGGCTATCTGAGTGTCACGCCTTGATCAAAGGAACTTCCTAATCAGCCTCTCTACGTGGCTGATGCAGGAACTCGAAAAGATCCAACAAGAAGTGATGTACCACATAGTAGCCAACAACACCTGGTTGGCCACTACAAATCTGTCTGCCACAAAAAGTCGTGCGGAACTCCAATGTAACAACTTCCTCCTAATGGACAGGAGGAGGGGAGCAATCTGCTGCTCAAAAGACAAGTCCAAGCCAACCTGACAGCCCAAGTATCGAACTGCAATCCCTAGGGGAATCCATCTAAAGCCCTCATCTGGCAGCCAATCTGGCGTAGGAGCACTACCAACCGAGAAAGCCACTGTCTTTCTCCAGTTGATCTGTGCGCCTGATGCACAACAAAAGGTCTCAAGAGCCTGCTCACACCTGTGAAGGTTGGCCTCCTGGCCCTCCAAGTACAAGGCTGAGTCGTCTCCAAACTCAGCATCCAGTAGCTCATCTCCCCGAATAGGGAGCGCTAAGCCACGTAGACCAACCAACTGTGAAACCAAAAATCTGCTCATCGCCTCAGCATAGAACAGAAAGAGGAAGGGGGCAAGAGGGCAGCCCTGCCTGACCGAACGTGTGAGCATGAAATGATCTCCTCTACCACCTGCCAAAAGTATCTGACTGTGTGTCCATCTGTAAAGAGTTGACACACCTCTGATCCATGCATCTAAGAAGCCCATCCTGCGTAGAGTGCCCTCCAAAAAGTCCGAGTCAACTCTATCGTAGGCCTTCTCAAAATCGAGAAGAAGTATAACCAGATCCTCACCACGGAGGCGCGCGAGGACAGATGCCTCCCAGAAAGTGAAGATGTTGTCAAGGATACTACGCTCCTTGACAAAACATGTATGTGCCCCATGTATGATGCTCTCTAGAAGTGGTTCAATCCTCAAACTCAGAGCCTTGGCGAGAATTTTGTAGACTGAGTTGAGGATGGTGATGGGTCGCCACTGTCGAATCTCATCCAAGGAGCCACCCTCCTTGGGAATCACGTAAATCAGGCCCTCACTCATGCTGTCAGGTATCTCTCCCGTGTGTAGAATGTATTGAAAAGCGCTGGAAAGATCTAAGCCAAGCAAGTCCCAGTACTCTAAGAAGAAGTTGTGAGTCAAAACATCCTCACCTGGACAGCTACCACGGGGAACTGCTCTGAGGGCCGCGTAGAGCTCCTCTAACTGAAGAGGCATCTCAAGCCTCTGGCACATCTCCAAAGTCACAAGACAAGGCATCTATGCCCACACCTGCTCTCTGCATGCATCCTGACCCTCTGACTGAGGCTCTACTAACAGTAGGTCACGGTAAAAGGCCGGTGGCAACTGCACGGATGTCCTCTGGCTTTGAAGCAACTAACCCGTCAGGGTCCTCTTTATTCTTTGAGTAGACTATCATGTCGTCAAAGAATGTGCCGACAAACTCTTGATACGGGTGGAAAATCTGATCCATCATCCTATTAAACGTGGCAAGAGAATTTGTGAGACCGAATAGCATCACTAAGAACTCATACAGACCAAACGTCATCCTAACACAGTCTTGTGCACATCCTCTAGCCTGATACGAATCTGATGGTATCCACTCTTAAGGTCTATCCTGCTGAAAGAAGTAAGATCAATCAAAGCATCCATATTAGCAGAGGTAGTCCAATGTTTACCATAAAGTGTTTGGAATCTATAGTGTATCATAGGCGACCCCTTTGGCGAAGGAACATAGGACCGCATCTCTCTGAGTACTGCACGAAAAACAAATCAATGCGGGAAGACAATCCCTCAAAGACACCTGAGGATATCTCCACCAGTCGTGTTTGCTTCATGTTAATCAGAGTTACTTGAGTCGTGATGTACTTCTCCAAACGTGAATTGTCCATTGCTTTCATGCTCATTTTAAAGAAGTTGTCAAATGGGGAATGTACTTCTCCAACGGGGAATGGGGAATGTACTTCCCCAAACGGCTAATGAGCATAAAAGTTGTCAAATGGGGAATGCACTTCTCCAAACGTGAATTGTCCATCGCTTTTCATGCTCATTTTAAAGAAGTTTTTGCCTCTCCTCCATTACCTGACTCGTGGATACTAGAGCTTAGCTATGTATGTCCTATTCTTAATGAGGTCAATGCATCTTCTTTGGCTTCTACCTCTAAAGAGTTGAGTAGAAGAATTTTGGGACAGCTGGAAAGTCCCTCGTTTTAGATGGACTCAGCGTTGAGTCTTTTGTACAATTTTGGCATTCATCAAAGAGCCTTTTTTGTACATGATGAACAAAGCTTGGGAAACATAGGTTTTGCCAATTTCTTGGGAAGAGCGCTTTTGAAACTCTTACCTAAACAGGCATTATGTGTGTCTTTTGTACAATGGAGGCCGACCACTTTCATGCCCGTCATTTACTAAATTTTTGCTAAAATGTTTATTGCTCATTTCAAAAGATCTTTATACCATGGCCACCTTTCAGCACACGTGCGTGCACACAAACCCCAAACAGGCACATCGGAACACAAAGCACAAACCCAAGAACATAAAGCCCACACATCGAAATACACACCCTAACTCACTCACACAAACCAGTAGGGAAGGGTCCATCAAAGTGGTGATAATGACAAGGACGAGGCTCACAGTGGACACCCATGGGCTCTCTCCGGGGGTGACCTGCAGTGACAGCGGCGGCAGCAGAAAGCTTCTTTATTAGAAGCATTTTAGCGATCAGCATCTCTGAACTCTAAACTCGGGTCTACGTTCTTTAGAATTTCATAGAATGATTCTCTCCTGTCCACAAATCACAGACACACACACACAAAAAAAAAAGGAGGCTACTAGATTTAAGAACTTAGCTAAACTTGACATGAGTATGCTAGAACTCGACTGCAAGATGTGCTCTCTTAAATTCTAGATGATACACCTAGATGAGTCCAAGATAAGCCCACATTCACCCTTAAAGGAAAGTGCAATATGTGCTCTCTTAGATTCTAGATGAGCTTCAGTTTGACAAAATAAACGTAACACCCGATCTTTACACAAAAAGTAATCAAATTTTTTAGTCCATGTATAAGTCAAAAGCATTTTTTAATTTGGAAAAGACACGTGTTATTGGAACCAAACAACCATTAATTTATAGAAGCCTGAGCAGCTTACCTGGAGAAGCTCTTCAATAACATCCTCAAGTGTGATGATGCCTATCACTTCACCTTCTTCTAGATCATCAGAAACTTCTGTTGATGGTGGCTTTGGTTCTGTTTGTTGAGTCAGCTCGTCATCAAGTTTTCCAATGTTGCTGCCATCTTTGGGGATCTCAACCCTAACATCAATCTCCTTGGTTTCATCATCAACTGAAACTGTAAATGTGCTCTCATCAGCTAGCCTAGATATACGGTTTGCGGCAGCCGGCTTTGTGATTGCACTTTGTCTTACTACAGCAGCCATGTGACTTTGTCCCTTTTGGAACTCATTGAGAATATCATAAAGAGGCGTGTCTGCAGGCACCCTACAGATGATGGAAGTCAAATACAATTTCTATACTACCATGTCAAAAATTACTAAGGAAAGGCACCTTGGGATTCTTCTTATTGAGACAGCGCTTACAGGAGTCTCAGCTTCAGCACGAACAGTGAGAAGACTTTTGACCTTTTAGGAAAACACAGATTTTTCCATGACATTATATTAGTGTTTCATAGAATACTTAAACAATTACAGCTGGTTTGGGGCTTTAACTGACCAGTAACAATCCTGTAATATTCTTTGGATTCCCTGAATAAACAGGCACCCGACTATGCCCTGTGGCCAAGATCCTTCCCAAGGCCTCCCTGAACACCTCCAGCTAAATAATTAATAACTCTTGAAGAAATTGCATCTGATATCGAACATGAGGCAAAACGAAAACAATAATAGCATAGAGGCTCATGCAAGCACAAACAACAAAACCATCTCCATTAAGGATAGGTGTTCCTTAATGGAGAGTCCCTTCTTTTTTCTTGTACCTTGTATCCTCTTGATAGGGGAATTGTAGTTGATTGGACACTGTTTGTCCAAGCAAGTTTCTACCATCCAAGAGCTCATGGACCATGATGTAGTCGGCTATAAGCTTATGAAAGGAAGATTGGAACAAGATCAACTAACAAACACTTAGAATCCTCGACAACAACACACAAATCCTCAGGATTCTCGCAACAATTTGATCGAACCCGCAAGACCTCGTTTGACGCTTCACCAACTAGAAACTCTACAGCAAGAAGGCTAATGCTTCCAATGTTGAGGGACGCTTACACCGAGTTGCAGTAGAGGCCCCACAGGTGACAGAGTGCTGTTTTCAAAGGATCCGTGTGGTGGGCATCTGTGGGAGGACTTGCGTCATAGATCCCGACCCAACAGCTCTTGAGACAGGCAACTGGAGACTGTGGGCTTGGGAGAGCTGTCCACTGGCACGAGTGCAATAGGATCCTGGAGAGTGGCTTTGGAGGGACCCTTTCTCCTCAACAGACCATCCAGGTGTTCCTTTCTTTCAGTACGCTGTTCGAGTGGGACGTCACATACTAGCAGCGCAGACAGAGGCTCATCCTGCTGCAGCACCTCATTGGCAAGAGGAGGGTCTCACAGCTGAGTTTTTGGCAGCTTTTTGGGAGAGGTTGTGGGACTCCAGACAGCCGAAGCGAGTCACCTTGTTCCAGTGGCTAGTTGCACACCGAGCTACAGCAGTTGGGAGCTGGCTTGTACATAGTGGTCTCTAGGCCGCATGTGCAGCTTGTGACCATCTTGTGGAGAGTCAACATCACTGTCTTTGGGATTGTCCTTTGGCACAACAGATGTGGCTTCGTGTTCTTCGGTTGATGCCAGCTCTTTCTACAGATCGATAGTACACTTGGGGGGCAGCTGCTTGGTCCACTCTCACCGGCCCGGCACTTTAGTTTGAGCTATCCTCTACCAGCACGATGATAGTGATGCAAGAGGTCGTCCTACACTCCAGCCTGCTACAGAGCTTACTCCACAGGAGTGGTGCAGTGAGAGAGAGGAATGTTGGGAGCTCATCAATGGCCTAACACTGGTTCATCAGGCGGGCCCTTTGCTTCCGCATCTTCGAGGCTCGGCTTGTACCACCAGCAGAGACTGTTCGGGATCTTTGGCTAGAGCTGATACATACTCTCAGAGGACAGTTCGAGAGACTCCAAGGCAGCTCGAACCGCATGCGAGAGCGCAAAGAGGCTTTCCTTCGACTCTGGCGTCCTGGGCCTTTTTTCACCATGGTCCAAGGTGTGCTCAAATGGCACTACCGTCCACCTGTGTGGCTTTTCCATCCTCCCATCTCTTGATTTAGCCTCATTGTACATATGCTGTTTTTTCATTGGGAGAGTTTCCCCATCATGATTGTTGTAGCCCTCTCTTGCAGAGGTGGTTGTAGCCCTATGGGCAGTTTCATTAATTAATAGAAGGATCTTTCTCGGAAAAAAAAAAATTGCTTTCAATGTTTCCAAACAGGACACACCTCCTGTGTATGTCCCAATAAAGGCGATAAGACTCCGGAGCAACCTCTTGCTAAGAAAGCCAAAACTTGAGTAGGACTTGTTCCCAGTTTCAAAAACTAATAGAAGGATCTTTTACATGCAAAAAAAGGATAGGTGTTCATTATAAAAATTGAGAGAGAGAGAGAGAGAGAGAGAGAGAGAGAGAGTATTTGTGAGCACGCACGTGTGTGTGTGGTGTGTGTAAGTGAAGATCTAACGTTTTGCTTCTTTGGTGAGCTAAGTGAGCAGTCCTGCGCGAGCTGTCATGCGTGACCTATGCGAGCTGCCCTACTTGACCTGCACCCTATGCTCTCTTCGCAGTACTCACCCTTCCAGAAGCTTTCAACCACCTGCACAGGATACCCTTAGTTCTGGAGAGATTTTGTTCAGGGCTGGTGTTTTGCTTTGATGTGTGTGCTTATAAAGGGAGTGAATGTGTGTGTGGCGTGCCCTATCTGTGCATGTTTCGTACCCTGGTGTGTGTGTGTGTGTGTGTGTGTGTGTGTGTGTGAGAGAGAGAGAGAGAGAGGGAGGTTGAAAAATCAAAAAAGAGTGCCGTTGTGTGAGCACCTATGAGAGTGGGTTTTAGGCGTAGAGTGTGTTCGTCTGCTTTGGAAAAGCTGCTGCAGTTCGAATTTTGAAGATACATGACAGATCCCTCTTGCATCTACAAACGATGTGAAACAATGGGCTCACCATCGACGGATGCTTTCTCTCTCATTAAGAAGTGCCTACATGAGAATTTTGCAGATGCTTGTAGAGCATGGAAGGGTCCAGAACCTGAGAAAGAGGTCTTTATTCCGGTCCAACAATTAATGGATCCTGTTGCCCAATACGCATTGAATCTTTTCTTTCCTGGTAAAATGCCTACAGCATAGGATGTGAGACAATGGGTGGATTTTATGCTTAAGTGGCAAGTGGTTCGAGGAGTTTATTTCAGCGCCCATGGGTTTTATGAGGTCTTGTTGGCCGAGAGTGAAGCCAGAGATGCCCTGCTTGGAATGTCCCCGTTGTTTTTTAACATCCAAATGACACACATATTGCCATCGGCTCTTACCAAGGATTATCAGAGTCTTATGGGGCAAATTTGCCAACTCATGTTTTTGATGTGGTGAATTTGGTCACATGCAATCAGAATGTCCGGAGCCTCATCTCAAACCTCCTCCTTCTGCTTTGCCACCTGCACATCCTTCTCTTCCCTCGAAGTCCTCTCCAGAACTTCAGCATAATAGTGCTTTGACTTCTACACCACCTTCCTTTGTGGATAAAGGAGAAAAAAGCAGGTTTTGCTTTCCACAACACCTCATCCCATGGTTTCAAAAGAAAAAGAATGGGAATTGGAAAAAGGCAAGGATAAGGACTCATCACAGAATGCTTGGATCGTTCCAAAAACACGGTCAAGGTTCGTACTCCACCTTCCTCCCGTAATTATGTGCCCCCCTTGAAGGCTACATCTCAAACGAAGCTGCCATACAATGACAATAAATCGGTGGCGGAGGCGTGGGATAAGGTGGTGCGTTCATATAAGAAAGCGGTCACAAGTGAACTACTTGCTTTGCCGGATGCACTTCAGACCATGTCTCCTAGAACCTATCATGATGTCCCTACGGTTACTTCTTCAACAGATGAGGATGTGCCGATGGGCACCAACACTTAATTATCTTGTTCCTTTGCCCTTTGTACATATTGCATAGTATGCATAGTTTTTTGAAGTGCATTTCTTACAATGTGCGTGGGTTATGCAATCACAACATGTGGAGGCTAACCTGGCACTATGTACATACATGTAAGGCACATGTGGTAGTTCTTCAAGAGCATAATCGGTAACATTTTGCCGGTCAAACATCATACTTTGTCAAATACTGGATAGCTTATGCAAGCAATGACACTTACTAGGGAGTGCTTATGCTTATTTGTCATGAATTACAACCGACTCTTGCCTTTAATGACCCAGCTCGTAAGTGGATGGTGGTTCAATGTATTGTTAATGGGGAAGTCTTTGGATTTGGAGGAGTATGTGCTTTCACAACCTCTAGCAAACATGCCAGATTATGGCATGATATCTCTTCTTATTGTTGGCGTTCAGATGCGCTCCTTTGTGGAGATTTTTATAACGCTCCAAATCATGTGGATAATACTAAAGTTCGATCGTATATGTTGCATGTGGAATGCCAGGCATGGGATCATATGATGCGCTTTTGTGATCCATTAGACTTGTAGCTGCTTTTACACGATAGAGACGCAGAATTCACTTTCCAACACATTGTTCGATCCTCTTACAGAGCCGGACTTGATCATTGGTATTTTTTTCACAGACAAGAGTATGATGCCTTTGTGTGTGATCTAAGCATTAATTATACTTTAGGCCTTTTGGATCATTCTCCCATATGTCTGACTTTGCGCTTTGGCACATCACTTGATGTTGTTTCACAGACATGAGTATGATGCCTTTGTGTGAGATCTGAGCATTGATTATACTTTAGGCCTTTTGGATCATTCTCTCATATGTCTAACTTCGCGCTTTGGCCCATCACTTGATGTTTTTTCTTTGCCAAGGTGACGGCTTTTACACGTAAATTATGCACATCTGAAGCATGAA
Source organism: Adiantum capillus-veneris (assembly GCF_014529385.1). NCBI lineage: Eukaryota > Viridiplantae > Streptophyta > Polypodiopsida > Polypodiales > Pteridaceae > Adiantum > Adiantum capillus-veneris. The sequence continues at coordinate 34,743,579 of NC_140945.1, read as the reverse complement.
GCTTTCCGCAATTTGATTATGGATATAATCATATTACGGATATAATTCCACACTTCATCTCACATATACATACGGACATGGATGCTACGTGGTTCCGTTTCGTTATGCGTATCCAATGTATTGTTAGTGATTATGGCAAGTATTATATGTCTCGGCTACGAGGAAATGTTTAGCACGCACGAGATGTATGTCAACAATTAATGCATAAGGCTAACTCTCCCGCTTTCGCAGGCTAAACTTAATGCATTACTTTCAGCCCGCACGATTATACGACATAATGATGAGCGCAAATTGGATAAATGGCAAATCCGTACACAGCAACATACTTTTTTTGATAAAGGTGTGCCTCCAAACAGTCCTTCAAGCATTTGCAACATTCTCGTCAATCGCAAGAGTGTGTGTGTGCGCGCGCGCGTGCCTATGACGCCGGAGACATCACTCTTGATACCTATAGGATTTACTTTGAATGTTTCTAGCCTTCGTAACCTCATAGTGCTCCGCTTTTTGTATCCCTTTCTTTTTGTGGGTTTTCCTCGCTTTGAGGTTTCCCACTTGTAAATTAATCAAAGAAGATTTACAACAAAAAAAAGTGTGTGTGTGTGTGTGTGTGAGAGAGAGAGAGAGAGTGTGTATTTGTGCATGCGCATGTGTGTAAGAGTGTGTGTGTGTGTGTGTGTGTGTGCGCGCGCACGCGTGTGTGTGTGCGCGCGCTTTGTTATCCTGGCCTCGGTTGCGCTTGCAGTCTCTCATGTCCAATATTTTAGAACATTTTTGGCGGACCTCGTCTACCAAGCGGGGCATTCGGCTTCTATCTATGGACAAGCTGTGTTCTCCCAAGCGGCTTGGAGGGTTGAATATTTTGGACTTGAGACGTCATCTTCTCGCTCGAAAAGCTATGTTGTTGCCAACTTTGGTGGAGCAACAGCAACCCTGGGCTCTCATGGTCACACATTTATGTGCGCACATTGTCACCCCTTCTTTTGGTTATTGGAAACCGACTTATTGGGATGTTGTTTTTGGGAAGCCTGAAGGACACATTCCTGGATGTTCCTTTACTTCTTCTCTACTTGTTGATTGGAAGGTTGTCACTTCGCAATTGGCTTCGGATAGTCGACAATCCTTTGGGGGTAACTCTCTTCGCTTGGAGAGTCTGCATTGGAGTAGGGTTTTTGCTTCGACTTTGGTTCAACGGTCTCCTCGCCAAGCGTATTTTCTTTCCCAAAAAGGAATATGTCAGGTGCATCAGGTGGTTGATGACTCGGGTTATGTTCTTTCTTTCGCTGATGCCGTCTCCTGCTTTCGGTTGGGTCTTCACTATTCTCCTCTCTGGCGGGAGATTCAAAACATGCTTGCTGCTCATTCGCCCATTCCTCCTTTGGATGAAGACTCTCGCTTCTCTGATTGGAATCTGGCTACTACTAGATTGGACTGCATCTCAGCTGCCAGTGTCTATGCCATTCTTGAGTCTGATGTATGGATTGTGCATCGGGGTAATCAGCTATGGTCGCTTTCCGAGTCATCCTTGTGGTGGCAACACACATTGTCTCGTATTTGGCAGAGTCGTCTACCTTTGAAGGAACGTGTTTTTTTGTGGAGGTGCTTGGTGGGAGCTCTACCTGTTGGCAGTGTGTTGCATGCTCGGCATATTGCACCTTCCCGCTGCTCCAGATGCCTTGAAGCTGACGAGACAGTGCCACACTTACTGTGGTGTTGTCGTCACTCCAGAGCCTTCATTCGGCAACAATCTATTGCTCTTCGGCTGTGTTTTCCTTCCGGCTCTTTTCACAGACGATTTTGGCTTTTTGAAGTGCTTCGGTCACAGCAATCTCAGTTTGCGGTGTTCTTCACCTGGGTCAGATTTTGGACTATGTGGGCCATCTGGCATCATATGAACTCCTTAATGTTCCAGGGCACTCTTGTTGGCCCCTTTCCCTATTTCAAATTATCTCTAGGTCAAGCACTGCATTTTGCCTATGACGCTGGAGACATCACTCTTGAAACCTACAAGATTTATTTTGACTGTTTCTAGCCTTCGGAGCCTCATAGTGCTCCGTGTTTTGTATCCCTTTCTTTTCATGGGTTTTCCTCACTTTGAGGTTTCCCACTTGTAAATTAATCAAAGCAGATTTACACCAAAAAAAAAAAAGTATGTGTGTGTGTGTGTGTGTGTGTGTGTGTGAGAGAGAGAGAGAGAGAGAGAGAGAGAGAGAGAGAGAGAGAGAGAGAGAGAGTGTGTGGGTATCACCAACGCTCTCTGTTCAGGGTGGGTGTGTTTATGTACAGCCTGTGAGGGTGAGGGTGTGGGTGTGTGTGTGTGTGTGTATGTGTATGTGTGTGTGTGTGTGTGTGTGTGTGTGTGTGTGTGGGGCATCCAATCAGTAGGAACAAGGCTAATGCCGACAGAGGTTGCACTGTGCAGTAGTAGGTCCTTTGTGTAAAGAAAAGAAGGCTCAGGCAAGCAGCCTGGAGATAGGTCCGTGCAACTACCAGGTCATACCGTTAGCATGCGCAAGCAGCCCTTCACAATGTACATGGTCAGCACTAAACCTTAGCATAACTAGACAATTGGACATGAGCGATTGATTTGCCTAAACAGTGCATTTACAAGAGTTGGAAAGCCATGGAGAATTCGGCTATGGATGCCATGACTATTATCAAAGAATGTTTACATTCAGATTTTGAAGATGCGCGCCGATCTTGGGAAGGGCCTGCTCATGTCACGGAAGTGCGCATTCCTGTGTAGGAGCTTATAGATCGATGCAAAATGCCACTCAACTAGCGAAAAATCCTCTCGAGGGCCTGGCAATGCTTAGACCTTGGGCTATGCATAAATCTCTTGACCCGTGAGTTTCCGACCTTGTATTGCATACATAAATAAGGCATCTAACAGCAATTTGGAAAAGAGTGACATCGGCAGGATCACCAGCATCATGAACACTCAACTTCAAACCTGTTTTCATCGGAGTAGCAATAGGTTTGCAGTCCTCAAGTCCAAACTTACATAGCAAATGTCTCTAGGTAACTTATTTGACACAATGCAATACCACTATCACACTACTTATACTGTATGTCCAAGTAATGATGCAACAGCCCCAAATCTTTCATCTTGAAAGTAGCATTCAAATCAACCTTAAAGTCAACAATATGTCTCATTGGGTCCAGTGATCAACAAATCATCAACATAAAGAACGACGATGAGAAGTACACCACGCTCACACTCTACATACAAAGTGCTTTCTGTTGGACTATTACGAAAGCCTCGTTTAACGAAATGAGTGCCAACTTTCTCATACCAAGCACGGGGAGATTGCTTGAACCCATACAGAGCTTTCTTACATTTGCATACTTTTCTTCTCGCCCTTTAATGACAAAACCACAAGGCTGCATTACATAAACTTCCTCAAATATATCACCATTTAAGAAAGTAGTAACAATATCTGATTGATGTACACCCCATCCAAAATGAGTTGCCGATGCACATAGAAAACGCACAGTAGTCATACGACAAGTGGGAGAAAAAGTCTCTTCATAATATATGCCTTTCTGTTGTGCATAACCTTTTGCAACAAGTCGAGCCTTATAGCCATCAATGTCACCATCCAGCGTACGTTTCAACTTGTAAACCCACTTCGTACCAATGGCCTTTTTGCCAGGAGGCAAATCATATAAGTCCATGCATCATTTTCTATAATTGCATCATATTCTGATTGCATGGCAGCCATCCAATTTTCTAAATTCTGTGCTTCATCAAAAGACAATGGTTCCTCCACATCACATAAGCTAGAAACAGCCAAAGCATAACAATCTGATGCATAAGATGCATGGCGAGAACCTGAACGAGTACGACTAGACAAAGGTGCATCCAATTTACTGTCACGCAAAGTATGCACCAACCATTTTGGCATACCTCTAGCATGCTCATTCTCAACCCTTTCCTCATCAAGTACATCATGCACATCTGCATCAGTAATAGGCTGATCCGTAGCATTTTCTAAAACCCCCATAGGTTGTACATTTTCCTCATTGGAATTTACATTCAAGTTTCCACCAATGAAAAGAGGTAACAAACTCTCATAAATGTCATGTGAGCTTACATTACTTTATCTAGTACATGACAACAGGGGTTGAACAGAAGCTTTCACAGACACAACATCTCGTAAAACCAAGATACGCTTTGTTTGCGGATGGTACAACCTATACCCTTTTCTTTCAATACTATAGTCAACAAAAATGCATTTGACAACCTTATCATCCAATTTTATGCGTTGCGTTTGTGGCACCAAAGCATAAGCTAATCAACCAAAAACGCACATGTGATTGATTTCTATCATGTCATACTTCATATGGAGTCAGAGACTGCAAAGCTTTCATAGGACACCCATTGAGTACATTAGTAGCACACAGCAACACCATTTTGTTGAGGTGTATACGGTACTGTACATTGGTGTTTTATCCCACGACTAGCCAGAAATGCATTAAATTCATGAGACATACTCCACCCCTCAATCGGAACGGAGGGTGCCCATAGTACATTTAGAGACATCTTCAACCATAGCTAGAAATTGCTCGAAGCAATTAAACACTTATGACTTAGCTTTAAGCAGATACACCCATGCATGCTTGGAGTAATAATCAATGAAAGTCATGAAGTAAAGGTAATTGCCCAAGGACGGAGTTTGCATGGTCCCATAAACATCACTATGTACAAGCTGCAATCTACATGTAGCCCTAATTGAACCATCCTTTGGAAACTTTGAATGCACCATCTTACCCAAAATATAGCCTTCACAAACATGCTTCATAGGTGCTTCAAGAGGCGGCAAAGAAGCCATATTTCTACAGACAAATTAAACTGGCAAAATTCGGATGCCCAAAATGTGCATGCTAAACATTTACATATGAAACCCTTTGAAGACTCACTTAACTGGTAAACATATAAGGAATAAAATAAGGCTTATACCCTATCATCAATGTGCTAACTTAATCATTAGGTAGTTGTTCATCAAAAATCTCTGAACTGTATCTGCCGTATCTTCAAAGCATTCAATCATGGATAACTTGTTTAGTGAACCCCGCCAGACTCAAGTGCTCCAGTTAATGATGCACACGGCTTGACCATTAAGCTCTCTTTAAGGAACCATGTCAAGCTCAAGTATGCCTTACTCTGTCTGCACACGAAATGGCCGTCAAGTCCTTTGCCTCAAGTTCTGGTAGCAGAACCAACTCAAAAGATGTGAAGATACTTCATCAATTGTCCAAAGAAGTCATTTGGAAGCCAACCATGTAATCTTATTGAACGCATAAGCAAACACTCTTCTGACTTAACATAATCTAGACAACAAAACCTTGCATCACGTAGCCTGCTACATCAGGCATCTCGTATCCTCTGCATCTGCAACTTGCACTTTAGTAACCCCCAGGATCAAATGGAATAATAAGGAATTGCCCACACATTGGGACATCATAATATCCACATGAGCATACATTTCCTGTATCAATCAACATCAAGCATTTCTAGTGCAAATATGCTACCTCTGGTTCAAATAGTACGCAATTGCTATGCATACTTAACAATACCCATCCATATTGAATCTGCTTACGAATATCCTTAGAATCTCTTGGATCAAACACCATTGAGATCACATAGCATTGATGGGCTCTACAATATACTACAGCTTCACCTGAAGCATAGTGCAGCACCCACATCCCATAAACTGCTGGCAACTTAAGCTCGTTACCAGAAAGCATTAAAGATATCTGACTCCCTTTTACTGGCAGCCAAGACATCACTGACATAAGCATCAATAGGAATAGCATCCAAATCCAACCACATCTGGCACATTGTCCAAGCAAATAAAAAACCCTGTGCACCTTTTGCAATACCAAGGATGATTTAGCATCATCACTCCCTCTAGCTTCATAGCCATCACGAAAAACCTTAGGAGTCTCTCGACCTATATCATCAAAGGAATTTTTACCTGTTGGATTTTCATTTTGATCATGCAAAGCATCTTTATCCTGTAGATCTTCATCCGTAGCATCCTCGGGAAAATCACTCTTAGAAGTCTCAACATTAATCAAAACTGTAGGAGTTATCTCCTCATGTAGTCCATGTACAAGCGTATATGTAAAATCCCTGTCGATAACCTGTTCACAATCAATATGATCCAAGCAATCTTCATACTCCTCGATATCATCCTCTGCTTCCTCATCTGCATCCATGTTACTTAGCAATACATTATAGAGCTGTAAAAGCTCATCTGGCACCCCCTCTGAAGAGGTATATGCATCAGAAAGCTATTCTATACTGTCATGATCAGCTCCTTCAGATCTAGGCAAAAATTCGCCGATTATAGCATCCTCTTCTATGATAGCATCATCTGCAAGCATATTGTTAGTAGCAATCATAGGTTCATTGACATCCTCAGGCTCATCATGTGCTGGGTCCACAATCTTAGTCACTTCATCAGCTACTATGTATATAATATCTTTATTTATGCAATCATCTGTACCAAACATGTTGTCCTGCTCGGCTATAGTGCTGATAGTGTTAGAAATATCCTGTAGAGGCTGATCTGCTTGATTAACTCCTTCAGAATAACCCATGTCAAGGTCAACAACTTGCAAACCACTTGTTGTACAGTCTATGTCTTCATTGGAACCATTATTAGAGGTAGCGTCCATGCAAGCAATCTTTGAAAAAAATTCACAAAAATCTGTTTCAGCATCAAATTCATTGTTTACCTTTTCTTCATTGCTCAAAATATGCTCCTCTCGAACTGAATCTGCTACTTCTAGCTTAGCATTCTCTTTGGCTTTACTTCTTGCAGAAATATGCTCCCAGAATTCATCATAGTTGAGGATCTGCATCTGATCCCCTTTACCTTTACTGAAGACAACCTTATTTCGTTCAGTAATCTCCTTTATTTCCCGATCTAGAATCCTTGAGCTTTCGTAAATAAATTCCTCTGCAAAATACTCCCACCGTGTGGGATATTCTTCTGCTAGTTCTTGAACCTGCTTTTTAAAATCGGAGTTTACAACCTCCTCAAAAGCTACAATCATCCGATCTTCTGGAACATTTCGGCTCTTCATCTCAGCTTCCTAACATGCAATAAAACCTTCTGGATCATATCCCTAAAAAACATAATACTGCTCACATACAGCATCAAGTGCTAGCTCTACAGCATCATCAATCTGCTTTTTTATCTGCATGGCTTTTGCTTCTTGCTGATATCCCTGAACCAATTCTATCATTTTTGGCGAATCTGCAACTGCTAGATTTTTATCAAATCCATTGGCACTGAAATCTTCAATAAATTGCTTTAACTGTTCTGGCATCTCCATCTTTACCTCCAACCCCGGCTCGTTTCGCGTCGGGTTCACCAAAGATGTCGGGGGATATGTGTTCGCTACATGAGCCGGGCAAGCGCCGGGCCTTTGGCTGTGGGAGGTGTCTAGAGAACAAGAACAACAGGTGAAAAAGACTCTGTCAATCACCGTAACCTTCAATTAATCAATTTAAGCTCTGAGTACATTCTGCTGGCAATAGCCAAGTCGGGTTGTTAACAACACCGACTCTTAGGTTCACTGAAATCAAGGAGTTAAGGCTCCCGTTACAACTACCCGGGCTGTTAACGGCTCCGTGATTCATCAAAAATAAATAATTAATTTAAGTTGCCGGTGATGAACAAAATCCTACTGTGCCGGTTTTCTTAGATCGGTTGTTCTACTGCTTGATATGTCTTCAATTACTGTCTTCGAATCCCTTCTTGCCCCTTCTTTAGCTCAAGAACGAGAGAGAGATTCCCTTGTCCAAGCTCGGAAGAGAGAGAGAGAGATTTCCCCTCCATGACCTCGACTCGAGCTTCTCGCTGCTTACTTGCCTCGACCTCGACAAGCCTTTCTTGCTTTGGCTTGTTCAAGCCTCACTTGGAATCCCCTTTAAAGCACCTTCCTTGCATGCAATTGCCTTGACCAAGCTCCGAGCCATGGCTTGACCAATCTCACCTCGAGAGCCTTTGTTGCTTCCACCAAGCTCGAGAGGGAGAGAGAAATTCCTTCTTGCTTTGGTTGTCCAAGCTTTCCCTTTCTTAGTGCTTCACCGGCTTCAAGCCTCGAGCCTGCTCTCCACAGTAGAGAGAGAGAGAGAGAGAGATATTAACCCTCCTGGCTCCCCTATGTCGCCATGGCCGAGAGAGAGAGATAGAGAACCCTCTCTTGCTTTGATTGGAGAGAGAGAGAGAGAGAGAGAGAGAGAGAGAGAGAGAGAGAGAGAGAGAGACCTCGCCTTGGCTCCCTTCACCTACTCGCCTTGGTCCTCCTCGCCTTTGTTCTCCTATCCTTGGTCCTCCTATCCTTGGTCCTCCTCGCCTTGGTTCTCCTATCCTTGGTTCTCCTCGCCTTGGTTCCCCTTTAACTCTTCTTGTTATGCCCTAAAAAAAACCTTCTCCCCCTAAGCAACGACGGCGCCATCGTTGCTAGGGACATGAATGAACTCGATGATGTGGCAGCATCGAAATCAGGCCTTCACAAAAATTGACGCGAGTGGTGCCGAATTTGTGCGCGAGGCGATCCTACGCACGTTTCCTTCCTACGGCGGTCTCATCCCGTGCCCGAGCAGGCCATCACCAGCTCGTTTCTCCTCCTGCACGCTACGCCCTCGCTGCCTGCTGCTTCCACGCCATAAGGCTTTTATTTTTTTCCCCCTTTCCCACTATTTTTCCCTCATTTATCCCATTGGGCGGGCGTTTGGTTAAACCTCTGGGGCAGCCAATTGTCTAAAGCTTTTGGGCGGGCGGGCATATGCCTCATTGGGTGGCACATTTAGCATACATACCGACCAAAGCATCACCGAGCACAACTTCCCTCTTGTCATGCATAAAGGCACCTTATTTGATACGCATGCCGGCCGAAGCATTGCCAACTACAAGTGAGCATCAAAAACAAATTGCCAAGCACGACATCTTCCCACAACAATCATTAACTAACAATTTCTTCGTAAATTTTACTGTGTATACCAGCATCTCAAATAATGCCACATGGTTCCAAGATGCATGCATAGGTGATTGCACTTGCCGAAAGGCATTCTCTTCGCACTCGGTTGTTTATAGCTTGCATCAGATTACCAGATAATGCCAAAATTATCCAGCTCAGCACAGTGCCGACAGCTGACACCAGCCTCAATCCATATTATCTCATGAACCCGGACTCGGTCTGACGAGCCGTTAATTCCTTTAGACTTCTCAAACTGCATAGAAGCATACAAACCCTGATGAGGTTGTAAAATTCCTAGATGGCACACCGACCGAGCAAACCGGACTGGTACGGAACCGGTCCCCGCTGAAGCTTTAACGGACCCTATCTTGGCAACCGGAACTCCGTTCACTGATCTGAAAAGACCGACGCGCTCTACAAAGTGAGCACTTCAGGCCTGTGCATTCATTTCATCTTTGTCACTTCAGCTGCAGTTGCCCAATCCGGTACGGATCTGCAATCGACTTGAACTTTAAACTGCCATAACTTCTTCATCGTAGCTCCAATCGACGAGCCGTAAAGACAGGCCGGTAGAGAGCACTTCAAGCACTACAGTTCTAGATCATAATCTTCCATCTGTGCTCACTTCAAGCATAGTCCTTTTTAGCATCATTCAGGCATCTGTTGGCCCTTTTAGGCATACATTAATCATTAAGCTTGGCCTGTTAACAAGCCCTCATCACTGACCATTAATCAAGTAGGCTTTCAATAAGCTTAATCTGCATCTTCTTGGCATATTTCTTAGCATGGGAGCGGAGCTGCACGACACCGGATAAGAGGCATTGTTGGCACAAGTGATAGTATTTTTATGAAGGACAACCTCAAGAGAGGTAAATAAGACACGATGTGATGTAATGTGCTTTGTAGCACCACTGTCAAAGTATCACATATGTGAATCTGCAACAACCGACATACATGCATCATGGGTAAAAGGATCATAAGTGCACTCTACACTAAATGCCCACTTTGCATCTATATAAGCATCACAATCTCCTTTCACAAAAGATCCTACAATAGTTGCACTTCTGGTAGAACCTGCCTCTTTCTTCTTGGCCTCTTTTGCCTTCAACTTAGGACACTGCTTGATCAAGTGATCATTAGATTTCCAATAATAGCAACGCATCTTCTTTTTGCCCTTTTCACCAGAATTCCTAGACGAGGTGTTGTTGGCAAATGCATTAGAAACAAGTGATTTTCTACTCGCTGAAGAACCATGAGAAGTGGCTACATTGCTTTTACCACCTTTTCTTTGAGCAGAAATAAAAGCCTATTAAACAGCACCCTGTTTAGCCCTGTTTTTTCTTGAAAGTGACTCATGCAACAGCAATGTGCATAATGCATCAAACTTGACAACATCGGGATTTCCTTGGGTCATAAGTCTCCAAGTACTAGCAAAAGTCTAATAGGAATCTGGCAATGCATTAAGAACAATCTACACAAGGGAAGTGTCTGAAATGACTTCATCTGCAGAAATGAGTTGCTCATTAATATCCTTGATACCAGCAAGGAAAGTGTCCATGTCATCTTTCTCATGCATAGTCTTCGACTCCAGCTCTTTATGCAGCAAAGAAATTTCAACCTCATTGCGACTTGCATAAAGACCAGCTAGAATATCACAAGACTGTTTAGTTGATTTAGCTGCGTGAGGCGTAATAGTGTGTTGCATAGATAATGCAATTAATGCATGAGCCTGCACAACTCTAACATCCCAACGAGCTTGCTCCGCTATGAGCAAAATAGCTCTAGCAACAACAATCCTGCCACCAAAACCTGCAACAGCTTCAACATCGCCTGTATCCACAGAACCAAGACGTACATCAATGCCCTGCACAACATTCCAAACGCCCTTGGACACAAGAACATGTTTCATCATGTAAGCCCACATTGGGTAATTGTCCCCATACAATTTATCCTCAGCAACAGACATCTTGAACACATCTATGTTGTTGTCAGTCATGGCGAGTGTCTGCACCTGATGTGAAAACTGTCCGAAAAGAGGAGAAACGAAGCGAGACCAACACGTGCTATGTAGCACAACCCGAAGAAGACTGTAAGGATCCTGGTATGCAGAAACTGGCACAGACAAAAACTTTGCACAAAAGAAACAGTTTCTTCTTTACCGTATTCACTGCGAGATTACATGTGTGCTCCAATAAAAGGGATCAGATCCTTCGTAGAAGAAGAATCGCTTGAGCTTTGATACCACTGTAATAAGCTTGGACACTCGAAGCTAGAAATTTATAGCAACACATGTGAGAAAAATGCAAACAACTAAACTAAACTTGAATGGAGAGAGAGAGAGAGAGAGAGAGAGAGAGAGAGAGAGAGGAGAGGAGAAACGACACGAAGCGACGGAGTTCCGCTTCCAGATGCACTGGCCCCAAAAACTCGCGTCTCTTTCGGTATTTCTTTCTTATTGATGCTTCACAAGGTACAATGTCCAAGGGTCCTCTCTCTGGAGTTGCTCCCAAGCTAATCGTCCAAGAACAGGGCCCTAGCTTTGTGTTTAAAGAGTACATGGGGCCCCAAAACCAGGGTGTCCCCAAAAGCTAATAATGTCAAAAAACTATTTCCCCAAAAACCTTGCGTCAAAATCTCTCCAGATTAGGCCGTACGGATTGCCACGTGGCTACCTATAAATTGCAGTGCAATTTGCGAAAATCTAGCACCAGCTTTTGATCCACTCGAGGAGGGGTTTTTGCTTTTATTTTTAGGGTTAGGGCCCCTCGGCCATACTTGGTAAGTTGGGAGGGTTACGGTTTATTAAACCCTAACCCTCTAGTCCCCCTTGGCCAATCTATTAAATGCTTAGGGGCACTAGCGACATCGCTAGTGCACCCCCCCTTATGTGCAAAGAGAGCCAAAGAGAGCAGATGAAATCAGGCGGCTCTCCCCTTCCTTAAGTTTCCAAATTGGGATGCCAGATGGGCCAATGGGAGAGCAGATTCTAAAGTTGAAGGCCCCCCACTACAAAAGTCATTTTTTAATCAAATTAGGGGCTTTTTGGTGCCGTTTGAAGCCTGCAGAGGAGAGCTCTTTGGCAAAGGAGTGTGCCTGTCAAATCCCTTTGTAATTTTTCTTGAAAATGGCCATTATGATGGCATTGCAAGCTTTGTACATGCCTTTTGAAGAATAACCAAGCCATTGTTGCCCCGTTTGTGTTGTCGTTTCCCCTTCCCCCCTTCTCTTTCTCCTGCTCTTGTGTTCCCCCGCGGTGTCGACAGTGTGGATGTGTGTGCCCCCCCGAATCCACGGTGTTTTGTGTGAGGGTGAGATTGAGCAACTGTGTGTGTGTGTGTGTGTGTGTGTAAGGGTGGAGAACGACCGTGGCAATAGGTGTGCGTTGTGTGGTGGACTTGTGGAATGTGTGAGCATTGGGAAAAGAGCAGCAGTGGTCTGCTAGTGTGAAGTGTGTTTTTGAAGGTGTTTTCTGAGAGGATAGGGGTGTTGTGGATATGGTGAGCTACAGAGAGGCCTGTGTTGTTGTGTCGGGTGTGTTTCCCCATTCCCCCTCTCCAGCGTCAACTACAAGTATAGTAATAAGAAACATTTCGTGTGTTTCGTCGTTTCATTGTTTCGACGTGTTTCGCTTCGTTTTGTTTCGAAGATGCCAAGAAAAAACAAGTTGGTTCTATGTGATTGCAGGATACATAATACCTAGAGTTCAGCACTTTCGGTAGTAGCTACGTTACATTTGCATCCAAGGGCATTGCATTATATAATTCTCAAAATTATACCATAAAGGTCAATAGCAAGCCTTGGGTAACATGCAATCGTGAGAACATGTCACGGGAACTTGTTAGCCTTAAATGTGTATGCATATGGTTTGAAAAATTGAGAGAGAGAGAGAGAGAGAGAGAGAGAGAGAGAGAGAGAGAGAGAGAGAGAGTCTTCATGAGACCGGATGCCTTTGTGTTGTGGCTCACATGCAAACAGAGAAGAAACACTTGCTTTTGTGCTAGAAACATGGCCAACTATGACATTCTAAACTAGACCTCAAATTTTATATCAAACCTTGAATACTTGTTTCATCACCTTATTCCATGTTTGTTTAAAAAAGTTTCAAGTGTTTTGGAGTTTCGTTTCGTTTCAAAGGGACGAAACAAGTTTTCAAGTTACTATGACTATAGTACAGGTTGATACCTGTGAATGAGAATGATCAAGTACTCGAAGGACCCGAACTACGTTAAGTATTTGAAGAATCATCCGCTTGATGAAGTTCACTCTCGATGGCATAAAGCCATCCATTCACCTATCAAGTCGGCCATGAAGACTAGGTGTAGAAACTGTACTCGCAATAACAGTTTGATGAAGCTCTTGAATAGAAGATCAATCAGATAATGAAATCCAAAAAGCACTCTCGGACGAAAAGTAAGATGATTTTCCTGATTAATTGGGCCGACAATCCACTTTTGACGTGGCTAGTGGATCCAAGAAGCATATTCACTTCGAGAATAATTCCGGTTCCTCATTGTCTTGAGACAACTCTGATAGTTCCTCTTCCTCTAGTTCCACTAAGGATTAGAAGAGGCAGAAGAAGCGGAGATAGACCAAAAAGCATGAAAAGCAGATACAAGAAGAAGTCTAGAAAGCACCGAAAGCAATTTAGAAATCCAGAGGAGGAGACTTGGTCCTCTTCAGACAGTTCAGACGGTGATACCCACAGTTTTGGTACCATATATGGTAGAAAGCAAAATTGCATGTTAAGAGCCTCTCAATGCAACAAACTTGAAAAGAAGAAAAAGAAGATCAAAGAGTTCAGGATGGGTCAAGCCCTAAGATTTCAAGATGGGAGTCAAGCAGTAAGGTTTGACACCTTTTTGGGCTACAAAGATTCCCATCGAGCCCTCTCTTACATTCAGCAATTTGACGTTGCCTTTTCTTGGGCAAATTCTCTGAAGCCTCCAAAATACCAAATACGGCTCAAGGGCAATGCTCAGACATGGTGGTCGACCTTGCTTCTGTACAGTAAAACTCCAAGAACGTGGGTAAAGTTTAAGAAAATGTTCACTTAAGTATGGTTGACCGAGAAATATGAACAAAGGATGTGATTACCGCTTGGGACCATTTGCAAATGTGGAAAGATGATACCTTTGCTACCTGTTGTCTAACGGTTTTGGGATACCTTTTTACTAGTCGCTTCCTTTCAGAACATTCTTTTTTGTTGCCAATTGCCTAAAGAGATTTAGCAATAATGCTTGAAGCAAAAGTCCAAGAGCATTCAAAAGCTCATGGAGCAAGCAAATGACAGTTTCTCCAAATGTAGCATGGTCCTAGTGGCCTCACAAAGGGCCTCTAAAGAAGCTGGACCAAAATCTAAAAAGATTTGACGCAAAAACTCTACACAAGGGCATGTAGCAAACTTTTGTAAATCGCGCCGCAAATCACGTACAATGACGTGGCAATCTGTACAATCAGTGTATGGCTAACATGGGGTAACTTTTAGTGAGGATGGGAGTGTAACCCTTTGGAATCTTTATAAGTGTGGCCAAGGCTCTTCTTCCGATAAATAAGCTTGGGAGCCATCGCAAAGAAGGAGACCCTCAACAGTTGTAATTTTGTGATCAATCAATAAGGAAACACCTAAAAGGGATGCCAATGTATTTGGAAGTGAAACTCTGCCAATTCATGTCAACTCTCTCTCTCTCTCTCTCTCTCTCTCTCTCTCTCTCTCTCTCTCTCTCTCTCTCTCTCTCTCTCTCTCTCTCTCTCTCTCTCTCTCTCTCTCTCTCTCCAAATTCAATTGTTGTAATTTTTGTTCATGTGTTGCTATTGATTTCTCGCTTGGGTGTACAAGCCTATTACATTCACCACCAAATAGTGGCATACCAAAGTTTGGAAGCTATAACCCTCATCTCCAACATCAAATTGCCTTTGACAAAGAATATCGTACGAGCATCTCCATGTGAAGAACCAGAAAAACGATACTTTTCTGAGAACCGAGAAACCACTAGTGAAAATACCATTGACGATTGATCGAGTCGATAAGTCCACACTTGGTTCCCAACTCTTGTGGCTTTGAATATCTGCTTCTTACAGGCTTGGCCATGAAGGTGAACTCGAGAAGACACCCTGGCAGAGTCGTTTGAAAGACTATCTTCATTCTTGTCTCCCTGTCCAATGAGAGGTTACTGAAGAGAAAAGGGCAAGGAGAAAATTGCACTCGACTATTGCGACCAAGACTGTCACAGCCTACCAACAACAACTGTTACCATATACATCTGGTAGTGATGTGTGAACACACTAGGACCGCCGGTGCATTTTTTCCCTCTTTAGAAGGTCTTTTCCCCCGAGCATTGTATATACACCCATCACTCTAGGGCTATCTATCTTTCCATTGCACACTAAGTAACACACTCTCTATTGTGTGCCTTGAGCTTCCTTCGTCTTCTCCAAGCTGTGTGCGTTTCTCTGCAACCCTAATTCCAACAATTGGTATCAGAGCAGGTTACGTCCTCCCGGGCTTAGTCGCCAGCTGCTCCAACACACGCCTGCTCACTTTCTCCGGTTACAGTAAGGTTTGGCGAGCGTTCGCAGGTCGACAAATATTTCAAGAGAGCTTGTAGAGCGTAGTCTGCTCAGATTTCTGATTTGGGCTCATTTCGGCCTCCGTTTCCACTACAGGTAGGTTTGCACAGGCAATTTCGTCATTTTGTGCAGAATTTCTGTCAAAGCCGATTTCTGCATAACAGGTGCCTTACAGTCTTCTACGGTTTGTGCTATATAGCACGTGTTGTTCCCGCTCCGTTTCTCCTATTTTCGGGCAATTTTTTACATCAGGTGCAACATTTACCATGGCTGACAACAACACATATGTCTTCAAGATGTTTGCTATTGAGGACAGGTTGGATGGGGACAGTTACTCTATGTGGGCTTATATGATGCAACACGTTCTTGTGTCAAAGGGCGTCTGGAATATTCTGCAGGGCATTGATGTACGTCCTGGTTCTAAGGATGTAAGCGATGTTGAGGATGTTGCAAGTCTTGCTGCAAGGATTGCTCCAATTAGAGTTGTTTTGCCTACGGTAGAACATGCTCGTTGGGATGTAAAGGATGCGCAAGCTCATGCATTGATTACGTTGTCTGTGAAGCGCACCATTGTTCCTCACATCTGTTCAGCAAAATCTGCAAAACAAGCTTGGGATATTTTGGCTGGTCTTTATGCAAGTCGTAATGAGGCTAAAATTGCTTTGCTTCGTAAAGAGCTGGAGTCAAAGATTATGCATGAGGAAGATGATATGGACACTTTCCTTGCTAGTGTTAAGGATATCAATGAGCAACTTATTTCTGCAGGTGAAGTCATTTCAGACAGTTCCCTTGTGCAGACTGTTCTTGATGCCTTACCAGATTCTTCCCAGACTTTTGCTAGTACTTGGAGACTTATGACCCAAGGAAATCCCGAAGTTGTCAAGTTTGATGCATTATGCACATTGCTGTTGCAAGAGTCACTTTCTAGAAAAAACAGGACTAGGCAGCGTGCAGTTGAACAGGCTTTTATTGCTTCTCAGAGAAAGGGTGGTAACAGCAATACAGCACAGAATTCAGAAAATTGGATGGCTGCCATGCAATCAGAATATGATGCACTTATAGAAAATGACACATGGACTTTATGTGATTTGCCTCCTGGAAAAAAGGCCATTGGTACGAAGTGGGTTTACAAGTTGAAACGCAAGCCGGATGGTGAGATCGATCGCCATAAGGCTCGACTTGTTGCAAAGGGTTATGCACAGCAAAAAGGCATAGATTATGAAGAGACTTTTGCTCCCACTTGTCGTATAACTACTGTGCCTTTTCTATGTGCATTGGCAGCTCATTTTGGTTGGCATGTACATCAATCAATTATCAGACATTGTTACTGCTTTCTTGAATGGTGACATATTTGAGGAAGTTTATGTAACGTAGCCTCGCGGTTTTGTCATAAAAGGACAAGAGGACAAAGTGTGCAGATGTAAGAAGGCTTTGCATGGGTTGAAGCAATCTCCTCGTGCTTGGTATGAGAAAGCTGACACTCATTTGGTCAAACGAGGCTTTCGTAACACTCCAACAGAAAGCACATTGTATGTAAAGCGTGAGGGTAATATACTTCTCATTGTGGTTCTTTATGTCGATGATTTGCTGATCACTCGACCAAATAAGAGACATATTGTTGGATTTAAGGCTGATTTGAATGCTACTTGTAAGATGAAAGATTTGGGGTTGTTGCTGTCACAAGGCGGGCACCACGTGCCAATAGAAAAGAACAGACTGAATAGACTTTTAGCACTTCAATAACAACTGAACTGAAAGAGAGAGAGACAACACGCGACACGGAGTGGCAGAATTCCACCCCAGAGAGTATTTGCCCCAAACCTTGGTGCCCCTTTCGGTATTTCTTTATATTGCATCATCAAAGTACAAGCCGATACTCCACACTCTACACCTTCTCCGGGAAGCATGCCAGAGAATGAGCCCTAGCCTCATATTTAAAGGCCCTTGGCCTAAAAAGCAGTTTACATGAAAAGCTTTCATACTCAAAAGCTTCTGGTCCAAAAAGCAATGCCAAAAGCTACCAGCGTAAATCATGGAAATCCGTACAGCCTGCCACGTCATTAGCCAGCGCAATTTTCGGAAATCTGCTTGCTGGGTTAGGGTTAGGGTTTCCAGAATTAGGGTTTGCAGATTTTAGGGTTAGGGTTTCCATAATTAGGGTTTAGGCCCCTCGGCCACATCTGTAAGTTGGCTCCATTTTTTAGGCTTTGACATGGTAGCAGTTTGTTACATCTCCCCCTCTTGAAAGAGAGTAATCGTCCGTGATTACAGCATATCTGCAAAACTCAAGTTAGCTCAAAAAAAATTCCGAGGGACAATCAGTTTGCTCTTTTTATTAAAGAATTAGCTTCTCCTTTCTGCTCTTTTGATCAAGGAGTTAGCTTCTCCCATCGGCTGTTTGATTAAGAAGTTAGCTTCTCCTTTCGGCTCTTTTGATCAAGGAGTTAGCTTCTCCTTTCGTCCAGATCAGAACTCTTGATATTCCGGCGTAGTAAAATTAGCCATCACACCTAGACCGTATTGATCTTCGACGGGTGTCTTGATGCACTAAAATTACATACCCAGGCAATCTCATCCAATTAGGAATATTCAGTGGTTGGCACATCACAATGCAACACAAATGCTCACATATGCATGTTACAAGACATAGAAACATAAAGCCGTCGATGAACACTCCTCCTGCATAACCTAACAAGGTCCGGGCCGGGAGATATTCAACGACTTTCTCATCACTCCTCCCGCATAACCTAAAAAGGTCCGGGCCGGGAGATATAGAGGCCTTTTACAACCAAACGCCCCCCAGACCGCAGCCTGCGTCGTTTGGAGATGCTGAGAGTAACCACTGCCCAGACTTCTTAATACTCCTCCCACATAACCATCCAGGTCCGGGCCGGGAGTCACAACAACAAATATTTTACAAGCATACAACCAAACGCTCCCCAGGCATCAGCCTGCGTCGTTCGCAGGTTTTTCAAACATACAACGAAACGCTCCCCAGGCATCGGCCTGCGTCGATCCGAGGTTCAAACAATACCAAAACAGTATTTCTTACTTGTCCACCCGGGAGTAAAATTCACCAATCAATGAAACCAGTATTGAAACCAGAGTCAAACATTTCAAATCGGCACCAAGACAGGTTCAAAACAGATACCATCCATTTCAAACAAGTTCCAAACAGGATCACCAAACAAGATCAAACAGAACTCAAACTTAAAAAGCAATCTCGACATCAGTCGAGCTCGAAAAGTCGACTGACTTTCCATCTTGAAACCTGCACAAAAAATTAGGGTTAGGTTTCTTTCATAAGGTCGTAGCCGAGCACAGCATGGTCTATCTGCTCTTGGACAAACAGTGTTTCTTTGGCGGCGATGGTAGTCCCAAGGGATAGCAATCACACCGAACCTCCAAGGTTATCAAGTAGAGAAGAGATGTCTACTAAGAGATGTCGAGAAATTTCAAGATATAATCTGCTAGGGTTTCCATGGCAAGCATTTTAGGATACCCCTCTGCCAAAAGTTGCACTCCGAAGGAAGATGTCAGAAACCATATAACTTCCGACAAAATTTTTCTTGAAAGCTTGCAAAGTACTTGTGGAGTGTGCGGCTTGGTAGCTATAGATATCAACATCTGCATGGCGCTGCTTCTGAGAAAAACAGTGACTTGAAACAAATCTGGATCCTTCTCTTGCAAGTGATCTTAATTGGCTTATGCCCTGTAAGACATGAGCAGTGAAGACGGGAGCGCGCCCGATGCGCGATGAAGTAAGGGTAGGAGTGGCTGATAAGTCCGGGTTGGAGGGCGAACATACCTCACATAATAAATCCAATAGCTCTGTCTGCTCTTTTGTAGGACCAATATGCTTTTAGAAAAGCACACGACTGATGCTCTGATACCACTGTCACAAGGCGGGTACCACGTGCCAATAGAAAAGAACAGACTGAATAGACTTTTAGCACTTCAATAACAACTGAACTGAAAGAGAGAGAGAGAGAGAGAGAGACAACATGCGACACAGAGTGGCGGAATTCCACCGCAGAGAGTATTTGCCCCAGACCTTGGCGCCGCTTTCGGTATTTCTTTATATTGCATCATCAAAGTACAAGCCGGTACTCCATACTCTGCACCTTCTCCAGGAAGCATGCCAGAGAATGAGCCCTAGCCTCATATTTAAGGACCCTTGGCCTAAAAAGCAGTTTACATGACAAGCTTTCAAACTCAAAAGCTTCTGGTCCAAAAAGCAATACCAAAAGCTACCAGCGTAAATCACGAAAATCCGTACAACCTGCCACGTCATCAGCCAGTGCAATTTTCGAGAATCTGCCTGCTGGGTTAGGGTTAGGGTTTCCAGAACTAGGGTTTGCAGGTTTTAGGGTTAGGGTTTTCAAAAATTAGGGTTTACATGTTTTAGGGTTAGGGTTTGCAGGTTTTAGGGTTAGGGTTTTCAGAATTAGGGTTTAGGCCCCTCGGCCACATCTGTAAGTTGGCTCCATTCTTTAGGCTGACACGTCAGCAGTTTGTTACAGTTGCATCATTACTTGGGTATAGAGTTTAAGCAGTGTGATGGTGGTATTGCCTTCTGTTTGAAAAGTTACATAGGGACATTGCTATGTAAGTTTGGACTTGAGGATAGCAAACCTATTGCCACTCCCATGGAAACAGGTTTGAAGTTGAGTCTGCATGATGCTAGCAATCCCGCTGATGTCACTCTTTATCAAACTGTTGTTGGCTGCCTCATTTGTGTATGCAAAAGGGGCCGGATATTCAGTTTGCAATCTCACAGGTCAGCAGATTTATGCATAGCCCAGGGTCTAAGCCTTGGCAGGCTGTCAAGAGGATTTTCTGCTACCTTAGTGGCACTTTACATCTTGGCTTGTTTTATCCCAAGGAAGGATCATTGCCGCCAGACTTACATGCTTTTTCGGACTCAGATCGGGCTGGTTGTTTTGACACGCGAGTGTCCACAAGTGTTTTTGTTTCATGCTTGGCAGTTCATGTATATCATGGTTGAGCAAGAAGCAACCTACTGTGGCCACTTCAAGTTGTGAGGTTGAGTATAGGGCAGTCTTCACAGCTACGGTTGAGTGTGTATGGCTTAGACACCTTATGGCTGATTTGGATGTTGGACAAGACACTGCCAACACTATCTACACTGACAGTCAGAGCGTATTGGCAGCTGCAAGGATCCCAGTTTTTCATGCTCGCACAAAGCACATTGAGGTGCATTACCACTATGTCAGGGAGAGGCTCTCAGCAGGAGAGATCAGCTTGGCTTATGTGCCAACACAGGACAACCTTGCAAATCTTTTCACAAAGGCATTGTCTCGTGAGAAGCTTGAAGCTTTCCGCAAAGCTTTGGGCTTACTCCCCTTTGTGGACTCATCATGTCCTCAGGGCATGGCACTTCCCTTTACTCATATGCCAGCTCTCGTTCACCGCATCACTCCAGGGGGGATTTGTTACCATATACATGTGGTAGTGATGTGTGTGAACACACTAGGACCGTCGGGGCATTTTTTCCCTCTTTAGGAGGTTTATTCCCCCAAGCATTGTATATACGCCCATCACTCTAGGGCTATCTATCTTTCCATTGCACACTAAGTAACACACTCTCTATTGTGTGCCTTGAGCTTTCTTCGCCTTCTCCAAGCTGTGTGCGTTTCTTTGCAACCCTAATTCCAACAACAACCACTAGCAGTGACATAACAAGGGGATAACAGTTGTGACGGGCTAAAACTTGCAACTGCTGACCCCCTACAAGAGAGTCAGCACACTGAAAGAAACTCATACAAGCAAGAAGGTGGTTCTGATGACACGTGCGCACTCTCAAACAAAGGCAAGAAGGCGGCCGGGGTTGCTAAGGCGCATGAACAAAGACGGGATGGCGAGGCTAGGATTACGCGGCTGAGGCGGGATGGGGAGGTTGGGGTTAGGTGACGCTCCAGCCTGCAACCTTCGTGCCTAGGGCTAGGGTTTGCGTTCGGTTGCAAGGGAGCTCCTCTCTCTCTCTCTCTCTCTCTCTCCTCTCTCTCTCTCTTCTCTCCTCTCTCTCTCTCTCTCTCTCTCTCTCTCTCTCTCTCTCTCTCTCTCTCTGGCCTGCACCCGCTCGCCCTGCACCCCCCTCGCCCTCCTAACCCTCGCCCCTCGCCTGCCCTGCACCCGCGCGCCCTCGTCTTGGCCTACACCCCTCGCCCCTGCACCAGCTCGCCCTGCACCCCCTCGCCCCTCACCTCTCGCACCTCCCCCCCTATCCCTCGCCCCCCGCCCCCTAGCCCTCGCCCCTCGTCCTATCTCCTTCCCCCCCCCCCCCCCCCCCCCCCCCCCCCTTTTCCTCGTTTTTTTCCCCTTTCCTTTTTCCTCGTCCTCGACCTCGCCTCTCGCCCTCTATCCTGCCCTCGCCTGCTTTAAGGTCGCCCTCGCCCATGGCATTAAAACACAAATCAATTGGAAATTGCATGGCATTGCTTGGCTCTGCTTTGCTTTAATTTGATTAGATTTGATTTTCCCTGCGGAAAGCACTGCCCACCGAAAAATCACAAAAATCAGAAAGGTCGATTCTCCTACAGGTGCTAGAACAGGAGCAGACCAGGACATTGGACGCGAGGCCCCCCATTATTTTGGTTTTAAGGCTGACGCCCGCAGTGGGCTGTGGTTGTACCTCTACCCGCAATGGAATGCTTGATGCGGATGTATGCTTGATGCGGGAGACAATGTATGCATAGTGTGGATGCATATATATGCTTAGTGGCTCTTTTTCAGACAGTGATTAAGCATGAGGAAGCTGAGTGATAAAGCCGACCCCCTAGAGAATGCCATTCAAAAGTGCAAAGAGGAAATGACAGAGACTACTACCAAAATGAACCGCAATCTATTGGGCACAATAAAAATGCTGGAAGGACGCGTCTTGATCCAAGAAAGCAAGATAAACGCATTGGAAGACCGAGTGACGACTCAGGACAGAGATTGTGTCACTCAAGAAAGATCTCGCAGAAGCACGATCAAGCAGCACACTGGAAGAGGGCGAACTGCGACCCTCAGTAATCGAAGAAATCAACACTATCAAGGAGCAAGTACGGGCCATCAAAGAGGGAGAAGAGCAACACAAAGAGATGACGACTTCTTGGGTGGATGTTCTTACCAAAACTCAGCAGAAGGCGGAGGAAGCCGAGAAATGGATCGAGGTGGCCAAGAAAGGAAAAGGCAAAGAGATAACGTCCACGTCCACACCCACTATCATTAATCAGACACTAGAGGAGGAGCAAAGAAGACGTGTGCGCGCTTTACATGTGAGAATTTGCGGTCTTAAAGACAAAGGCAATGTGGACGAAGAGGTGAAAGAACTCATGGCCTTGATGGGGATTCATGAGCCAACGCACACAAGAGCTTGGAGAGTAGGTAACATAAAGAAAAATGGAAGCAGTGGGGAAACATCGAAAGAAAGGGCACTCATCCTCTGTTTTCCCTCCATGGAAGCGAAAAAGTCCTTCTTGAAGAACAGGCCAACTCTTAAAGAGACGGGCATTTTTCTCGGGGATGATCTTACCCTCTCGCAGATCGCTCATATGCAGGAAGTAATGCCGGAGATTAGAGCACCAAGGGGAAAAGGCAAGATTGCCTTTTACCAAGATGGAAGAGTAGTAATACTGGACCGATGCACCACATGACGGTGCGAGACTTAGGGGACCACACTCAAAGTGGCTGCCTGGAACTGTAATGGATCCATGCGTCTTGATGTGGGTGCTTTTGAGGATAGCTTCACTGGAAGAGACATCGTCTTCTACTCTGAGACACACCAGGCCCCTGGGCAATCCATGCCTCACATTAGTGGATATAGATGGGATACAGCCTACAGACAGGAGACACGCTCAGAACACAAAGGACGGGGCTCGGGGGGTGTGGCAGTGTTATTTAGAGAGGACTTGCAGCCATTGATACATATAGCCCGTAGGGATGAGCAGGCTAGGTACATGTGGGTGAGATTGAAAGCAGAGTCAGGCAAATATCTCTACATTGCTATTTGTTACTTTCCCCCGAGTACATCGGGCTATGCATCACCAAGAGGACAGTCCCCCTTTTCTATTTTGGATGATGACATATGGGAGTTCTCTAGAGATGGTGACATTATCATTCTAGGGGACTTCAATGCTAGGACTGCCCATCACCAGACAGTGTTTTATGATACTTCAGAGGAGATGATGAGAGAGCTAGATGTTGTAGAGACGGGCCTGTCCAAACTATCACACGATGCAGAATATACGGAGTATGGACGACACCTGATAGACATGCGCACCGCAAATGGACTGGCCATCTTGAATGGCCTACAGAGGTTTCCTGCTTCGGGAGGTTTCACATGCTTCCCACACAGACATGGAGCCAGCACAGTGGACTATGTCATGGCACAACCAAGCCTCATCTCTAGTATTGTTGGGGTGAAGCAGGGCTGCCCGCTCTCTCCTACTCTATTTGGTATGTATGTAGATGAGGTTTCTGACTACATTGAGAGAGATGGTGATAGAGTTGCACAGCTGGCGAGGACATGGATTCCACTATTGTTATATGTTGATGATATTGTTTTGATCTCTGACTCTCCGGAGGGGATGCAACGTCACCTGGATGCTTTGCATAGGTTTGCCCAAGAAAGTGGTTTGTCCGTCAACCTTGGTAAAACCAAGGTCATGGTATTTAATACCACCCCACAGTGCATCAGGAGGTCAGCGCCCGCTTTCACATACGGACAGGAGAAGGTGGAGTATACAGATGCTTACACTTACCTTGGAGTGGTTTTCAGTGGGCCAGCATTTTCACTGAGGAGGGCAGCAGAGACTCGATTGACCAGAGCCCATGCAACATTGGGTAAATTGGAAAGGATGTGTTCACAGGTCCAGTTTCAGGAGCCTCGGACGAAGCTCTGGCTCTTTGACACTTTGGTGGCTTCTGTATTGCTCTATGGAGCTGAGATTTGGGGACCTTCACTGGACCAACACGGAGGACAGGCCGAAGTGATGGATGGGGGGACATGGAGAAGCCTCTGGTCTCTATGATCTCGCGGCTCATTAGGGCCAAGACTTCAGTACCACATGCTATTATACGAGCAGAGCTAGCTGCCTCCCCACTGGTGGTTGAGGCGCTCACAAGATCGGTCTCCTTCATACACCGCATGTGGGAACTCCCCAGAGACAGATATGCACGCCTTGCACTTGAGTCCTCTCGATAGTTAGCCGTGCAGGGAGATACAACATGCTAGTATGGGGAGATGACGTCATGGTTTCAGGCGCATGGGTTCAGCATAGACAGATTGCCTCCTTTCCAGTACTCACTGGATGCGCCCTCTCTGACTCTTACACAGTCCGAGATCACCAGGCTCATTCGCCAGGACTTGACCCAGCTAGACACCAAGAGGACATGGATACAGCCAGTAAAGGAGCTAGGCACGAAGATGGCTTTCTACAGAGAGCATCTCCTCCACCTTACGGAGGATGGTTTTGTGATGAGGCCCAGATACATGGACACTCACCTGTCTCATGGGGTGTGATGTGCTATTGGCCAGATACGCACATCTTCACACCAGCTGCGGATTGAGACTGGGAGATACAGCGGAGTACCAGCAGAGGCCAAGACATGCCCCCTGTGTGACATCGAGCCTGAGACAGAGTTGCACTACACATGCCACTGCCCCGTCTACTACGAGATACGAGGCCGCTTCCACTGCTTGTTCAGAGAGGGCTTTGGACCATTCTCTAGAGTCATGCGGTACGAGGATCAGAGATGCCTGGGTTTGTTTTTGCTCGAGCTTCGCAGACACAGAGAGAGCCTGATGAGAGGAAAGATTAGCCAGTCTCAGAGACAGATCACAGACTTCTTTAGAGCTGCCACTGGACACCCGGAGGAGTTACTACCACAGCAGAGCTCGTCGCTTTACACTAGAGGCATACTGATCGAACAAGCGACTGAGTTGGGGAGATCCAGACGCCCAGGACTGCGGAGGACTACACAACATCGGCAGCATCAAAGGATCCAGGTCACCTTGGCTCGACATGCACAACGCCCGGTCAGACTACTGACCATGGAGGAGATTGATGAGATCCGCCAACGACCGATGCTGGATCTCCTATGATCTACCTATCCCAGCTAGCTGTTTTAGCTGCTTAGTCCACACCCAGCAGTCTAGGATTCCATATATTTTATTTTGTCATTTTGTCATCTTGTTACTCTGACTTTGTATCAGATCCACCACATTGTAACTTTCTGGTCTCATAGGTCACTTTGGCCTTTTGAAGACGTTAATATAACATTTCATTTCATTTCATTTTGTGTGTGTGTGTGTGTGTGTGTGTGTGTGCGCATGCGAGCGCGCACATGTAACCTCTAACTATGTAAGATGCTAAAGGAAGCTTATCTCACTAAACACATCCTACATTCTCATCCTTAGCTGATCTATGTTTTTGGAGGCCCCTCTCCTAGCATATTTGGTGGGCTGACCTCAATGTTTGTGCTAGTGGAGGACAGCATGTGTATAGATCCTCAACAATTGGCCCTTCACTTAGTGCGATGGGCAACACAGCATTTCCTTCTAATTTCTCCCTCAGGACAGCCCATTCGGTGGGCATCAAGTGAAGATTCAAAGCCTTTCTTTCTTAATGCCAGGAGGGGGATCAACATTTGCGAACGACAAAACAGAAGGATGCAGTTTCCAAAGAATGCTATAGCTCCTCGCCAACATCCACTTGTGATGTATGCTCTAGTCCTTCTCTTCTTTTAAGTGTTTCCTCTTCCGTCTCACAAAGGATTCTTAACTTGGAAGTGTTGCTTAGCTCATCTTTCATGGCCCTTTGTTGTGATTAGGCTTGTGCTCAAAGGCGTTTGCTACATATATGAATCCTTGTAGCTTACATAAAATGCTTCGAGCTGGTGGTAAGCTAGTTGTTGGACTTTCTGTATGCTCACACCAGTCCTTTCTGCCTTTAATGACTAGTTTCGCCTTAATTGCCTTTAAATGGTGTTGTTTGGACCATCATGTTGCAACACTTTGATGCTCACCAAAGCTTTCTACTACTCTTGCATTGTCAAAGCACCAACAGCCTTTTACATCTGTTGGAGGGAAATGTTAAAGGCTCACCTTGCAAATAAATTGTACTTCTAACTTTTCGCGTTTTGCTCACATGTGTACTAGTCCTTGGATACGGGTTGCGCACATGTACACCCTTGCATGAGCCCACATCTTTATAAGGTGCCTCCTAGGCCTTGCCTCCTTTTTGCATCTGTTGGAGGGGAATGTGTCCTTGGATGTGGGTTGCGCACCTGTACACCCTAGCATGAGCCCACATTTTTAAAAAGTGACTCCCAGGCCTTGCCTCTTGTTTATTACATATCAGCATTTTTGGTGCCTTTTAATGTAGTCCTTTGTGTATTTGGGCACTTTTCTCCCCCAAGAAAACCAATGCACCTATGGACCTTGTTTATTGTTTGTTTTGTTTTAGGAGTCGGGTTGGGCACTCCCAGTCGTTCCCCTCATACACCAAAAAAGTGCACAAGAAGAATGACCAAGACTATGCACCCAGGCTCCTAGGGCAAACGCTTTTGTCACTAGTTTCCTTTGGACTACGTGAGGCTTTGCTTCCCCAAGAGGCCAGAATTATCTAGACTCTTAGGGCAGTGCCCTTGAGAAATCCATCTTGCTGACTAGTTATGGGCGTGACAGCAACCAAGTACCTCTGTTTAGAGGCCCAAGTACTGAGGGACTTGCTTCGGTCTTCCCTTCGGAGTTTCCTCCTTCAGGTAACTTATCGCTCACCACGCTAAACTGCCCTTGTAACCCGACGGTTTTTCCCTAGGAAATGCCATACCTGCTTGGAAGGGTGTCGGCTCACAGGTGGTGTCCACTGAGATTGTTGGTGTCTCCCTTTACACCTCCCAACCCCTTTTTGGCGAGGTTGACCCCCCGCGGGGGCAAGGCACTTGGGCGCTCTTGTAGCTCATTTGGCTTCGCTTGGGGAGAATGACGTCATTTGGCTTCTCTTGGGGAGAATGACGTCATTTCCCTCGAAAGGGATCGGATTATAGAATAAAAGCATAGGAAGGAGGGCATTATCCCTCCATCCGCCTATGCAGAGCACCCAAGTACCGAGGTACAACCTCACCGAGGAACTTCGCCACAGGCACGTGCTCTGCTGTTCCATTCCTCAAGTGCGGATCACGGCGTACCAAGAAGGGCAGCCGCTTCCCGTGAGCCTCCCCACCAAGGAGGATAACGGTCCTTTTTTCAAGGTCCAACGGCGGGTCGATATCGTTGAAGGTGGAGTTGAATCAATTTAGCCAGCGCCCCCTAGAATCATCGATCGTCGAACAAGACACCAGCAAATGCGAAAGCGAACGACCCTCTAACTGGGAGCACAACGAGCAAATATTGTGTCTGCGCCTCCAACTATCTGCCAGTTTGAGTCCGCCTACTCTCGCGAGAGCCAGCACTCTCTCCTCCTTCCTATTCACGACAGAGCTCTTATTGAGCTGCAGTAAGTATCCAGGTGTTTGTTCGAAGCAGGCCGTCTTATATGGCTCCAACACCAGGCACGAATGCCTCTCGTCCCACTTGTCCCATGCGTGGTAGCGGACTGAGCGAAAGTCAGCCACTGGGATATACTTATTCATCCAATTCTAGGTTCTTGTCGTCCAAGTCCACTTCTTGAACGGTTGGTTCTTAGGCTTCTTGTTTACCAAGGAGCCTATCCAGGTGGATGAAACCGAGCGGTACTTGTCAAAAGCCCTTGCCATAACAAATCACTCGGTACACGCACGCCTTAAAAACAGTTAGTCGAGATCAGATGGGGATGGCTCGGTTTGCCAGCAGGTGCTGGCATGCGAATAGGCTTTTCCTACCCTTGTCCGCTCGCTCCTTGACAATGTGTTCAATGGAGAAGGTAGAGTCTACATCGATGCCAAGGTTCTTGTACATTTCACCTACTACAACCATCTCGCCTCCAAGAAGAAAGATCCTCATAGAGAGATCCTGCACGTCCCCGTGGGACACCGTCACCATGCATTTGTCAATTCCAAAGGTCATGCCCCAGGTCTTGGCCCATTCAATTACCTTGTCAAGCCTCATCTATAGGCTTTCAGGAGAGTGAGCAAGCAGAACCAGGTCGTCGGCAAAAAGGAGTCCTTTAATTCTCTTGAGGAAGTTGAGTACTTCCAGGCACCATGTTTCCCCATCTGCATCCAAAATATCATTTATATATATGTTAAATAGACAGGGCGATCCCGGGCATCCTTGGCGGACTCCCCGCTGCACCGGAATCGAATCCAACCGACAGTTGCTCCATGTGTCAGACTTTAACAGAGGTGGACCTGTAGAGCGCTTGGAAAAATCTAAGCGCTCGACCTTGCAGGCCAGCGACAGCGAGCTTCAAGAACAACGCCTCCTGCGATACTGGGTCATATGCCTTCTTGAAATCAATGTAGGCCCGCATAGGTTGGTTTCCCTTCCTTATGACGGAGTTTCACGATCTCCTTCAGGCATGCAACTTGCCCTATGCATTCCTCTTTAGCACGAAATCCTACTTGGCCGAGATTGAAGAAATTCCTCTTCTCAAGTATCTTAATGATTTGCCTAATCATGACCGTGGTGAGGATTTTTACGATAACCGAGATTAAAGCGATCCTGCGATAGTTATCAGTGTTGGTCAAATCTCCCTTGTTGGGGATTGACACAATCAATGCGTCGCTAGCGCCGGCCAGGATATCTCCAATGCTATAAATACTTTTAATAATGTACAAGTAAGCCTTGCCCATTTGCATTCATAGTTTACCCGGATCCGCTCGTACACGCCTATCTTTCACAAGCAGCTTAAAGAATTTGGGTGGTAAACCATCTCCACCCGCTGCCTTGTGTCTCTTCAATCGCCGATTGGCATCCTGTACTTGTACCAGTTCAACAGGTCACAGACCTCAGGCATACCAAGCCACATACGCACAAGTTTGGCATACCATGCAAGCGGATCCTTGCTAGTGCCGTCCAATATCCGCAAAAACCTTCGATTAATGACCCTCCCATACTTGTAATTGCCTCTCTGGCTCCGTCACTAGCTCCACATTGCGTTCAAAGGTTGATTGGCAATAGTTCCTTGCCCCTTCCCAACTATTTTCTTGAGGTGGGTGAAGCATTTCTTCATTTTTCCCTCCCTCACGAGCTCATTCCCTTTCTCCACGAAGCGCTCGATAAAGGAGTACGAGCGGAAGTGCGACGCGAGAGAGAGTGCGAGAAGAAGAGCACGACGATATGGTGAACTCGCTCTTCTGTAATGTGTAGAGCATAGTGAGTTCTTATTAGGTTTTTACAAAAGAATATGCGTACATACCTGGCGACCCGCCCACTTACTTGGGCGACCACATTGGGCTTTATACCCCAACAACCTCCCACTTAAAGTCCAATGTGGTACTTTAAGTGTGAGAGAAGCTAATATACAAGAGATGTAGAGAAGTGATGTACTACCCTACACCTAACTGCTTGCGAAAATGCGCAAAGCTCTCTGAGGGAAGTCCTTTTGTAAGTAGATCAGCAGGATTTTCTGTGGTGTGAACTTTGACAAGCTGAAGTTGCTTATCCTCGAGCATTTCCCTGATGAAATGATACTTCACATCCACATGCTTTGTCTTTGAGTGATAAACTGGATTGCGAGCCAATTGTATAGCACTTTGACTATCACAATATAACACAGGCATCTCTTCTTTGATTCCCAAATCTGTTACTAGTCGATTAAGCCAAATTGATTCTTTGCATGCCTCTGATGCTGCAACATATTCAGCCTCTGTAGTAGACTGAGTAACACAATCTTGTAATCTAGAACGCCATGATACTACTCCACCAGCCAATGTAAAGACATACCCTGACGTAGACCTTCGGTTGTCTAAGTCACCTGCATAATCTGAGTCTGTAAAACCCTTTACACTTAGCTCCTGACTCCCATAGCATATACGCATACTCTTTGTAGCTTTCAGGTATCTCAATATTCCTTTCACTGCCTCCCAATGTTTCTTGCCTGGGTTTGACATGTATCGACTTACTACTCCCACTGCAAATGCAATGTCTGGGCGAGTAGCAATCATTGCATACATCAAACTACCCACTGCTCTTTGTAGCTTTCAGGTATCTCAATATTCCTTTCACTGCCTCCCAATGTTTCTTGCCTGGGTTTGACATGTATCGACTTACTACTCCCACTGCAAATGCAATGTCTGGGCGAGTAGCAATCATTGCATACATCAAACTACCCACTGCAGACGCATATGGAATCTTATCCATTTCAGCCTGTTCTTACTCAGACACAGGACAATCTTGTTTGCTAAGTTTCACATATGGTGGCAATGGAACACTCAGTGCCTTTCCCTTCTCCATATTGAAACGTTGCAAAACCTTGTCAATATACTCTGTTTGAGATAACCAAATCAACTTCTTTGATCTGTCTCTCTCAATGCGCATACCAAGTATATGACTTGCCTCACCCATGTCTTTCATGTGAAACGATTTTTCCATCTTTGACTTCAAAGCTGAAATTTCTTCCAAGTGCTTGCCAGCAATCAACATGTCATCCACATACAAAATAAGGATCAGCCAACTACCATCCTTAGCCTTCTTTGTATATAGACAGTGATCGAACTCACTACGTTTGTAGCCTTGAGAAATCATAAACTTGTGGAATTTATGGTACCATGCCCTCGGTGATTGTTTTAAGCCATAAAGACTCTTTAACAACTGGCATACCCAATCTTCCTTGCCTTTCTCAACAAACCCTTCTGGCTGCTGAATGTAAATTTCCACATCTAAATCACCATGCAAGAACGTTGTCTTGACATCCATTTGGTGCAACACCAAATCTAATATGGCAACCAATGCAAGAAAGCATCTCAATGTAGTCATCTTGACCACTGGAGAGAAGACTTCATCAAAGTCAATGCCTTGTTCTTGCTTAAAGCCCTTGGCAACAAGCCTTGCTTTGTACTTTGGCTGACTATCATGAGCGGTGATCTTATACCTGTAAACCCATTTACAAGGTAGAGCCTTTTTGCCCCGTGGTAATTTAACTAGCTTCCATGTCTGGTTTTTATGCAGAGCTGTCATCTCTGACTGCATGGCCAATTGCCAATTCCCGGAGTCCTTCATTTGCACTGCTTCCTTGTAACATGAAGGCTCATTGCAATCAGTCAACATGACATAGTTCATAGATGGAACAAACCTATCAGGAGATCGCGTGACACGTCCAGATCTACGCACAATAGGTGGCTCAGGCTCAGCCACAACCTGTGGTTCCACTCTATCCTGTCCTTGCTCCTCTTGAGCCCTGACATTTTGTCTTGCACGTGCAGGTCCATCTTCTTGGAAGACAACTCTTCTAATCTCCTCAACCCTCTCTGGTTTAGAATGATATTTGGATTCATTAAAGTGAACATCATTGTTGCGGACAACCTTTCTGGATTCGGGATCCCAAAGTCTATACCCCATCTCACCAAAATTACCATAGCCTAGAAAGATGCACTTTCTACTCTTTGGCTCAAGTTTGTTCCTAAATTCCTTTGGAACGTGAGTATATGCCTCACAGCCAAAGACTCTGAGATGCTTGTATGAGGGCATTTTGCCTGACCATACCATCTCTGGCACTGAATCCTTCTGCAAAACCTTGCTAGGAGATCTATTTACAAGATGAACAGTTGTTGATACAGCTTCAGCCCAAAACCCATTGGCAGCTGTGCATTAGACAACATACTTCTGACCTTCTCTTGTATGGTCCTATTCATCCTCTCAACAACACCATTTTGAGGAGGATTGTAAGGAGCAGTAAGTTCACGTTTTATACCTTTTGACTCACAAAAGTCCTGAAAGGCCTTTGAAACATACTCTCCACCATTGTCAGTGCGTAAGCATTTAAGCTTCTTGCCACTCTGATTCTCCACAAGTGTCACAAACGTTTTGAAAACACTAAACGCTTCATCCTTGTGCTTGAGAAAGTAAACCCATACTTTCCTCGAGTAATCATCTATAAATGTCATAAAGTAAGAAGCTCCCCCTAGAGATAGGTTAGGCATAGGTTCACACAATCACTATGAACAAGTGCCAACTGTGTATCTCTTCTACTGCTTCTATGCTTGTGGCTGTTGTGTTTGCTTACCATATAGACAATGCTCACAGAATTAAAAATCATTAAATGAAAAGCCAGGCAAATAACCAGAACGAGACAAGATTTCCATTCCCTTCTTGGACATATGTCCTAACCGGCTATGCCACAAAGAAACGTTCGGCTACTCGGTTACATTGATTACATTTTTAGAGACATTTGATACATAAATCATGTAAAGTCCTCCAGACTTTACTCCATGTGCTACTGTCATAGAACCCTTGGATATCTTCCACATGTTCTGTCCAAAAGTGGTGACATAGCCAGCATCATCAGGTAAACCTGTGCTGATCAAGCTCTTTGTAATTGCGGGAACATGTCTCACATTCTTCAGCGTGAAAGAAGATCCATTCTGAAACTTCAATTGAACATCTCCAACACCTAAGATCTCACATGTCTGCCCATTGCCTAGCCGAACATGATCTTTAGTGGTCACATAAGAGGTAAACCACTCCTTGTTTGGAGACACATGAAGTGATGCCCCTGAGTCTATAATCCAGTCACTCAGTGCATTTCCATCAGATGCTGTAAGAAGAGCTGAGTCCATTGTATTCTTCAAGAAGTAGATGTCTCCTGACACTAGACTGTCATCCTCTGCAACAGTGTTTGTCACATTTATTTCTTGGATCTTCACTGAGAACTTGTTCTTCTCACCATGGTCTTTAGCTTTCTCTTTGCCTTTTTCTGCTTTCCATTCTCTGCAGTCTCTTTTCATGTGACCCTTCTTGCCACAATGGTAGCATTCTATGTCACTCTTGCCTTTAGCACTGCGGGACTTGCTACGAGACTGATTCCTCTTTCCACCTTTGTACTTTTCTTTGGTCCTTCCCCTGACAACTAAGGCTGTTCCTTTGCCTTTGTCCATTGTCTTTCTATTGGTTTCTTCAGTAAGCAGACTTCCTTCTACACCGGCTATGTTCAAACCATCTGGAGGTGCAGAATTACTCAAAGCTGTGCGAAAAGTGTCCCAACTTTCCGGCAATGTGATCAACACGAACATAGCTCTAACAGGTTCATCAAACTTGACACCTTGAGCTGACAACTGACTGTAGATTGTGTTGA
This sequence comes from Adiantum capillus-veneris, assembly GCF_014529385.1. NCBI lineage: Eukaryota > Viridiplantae > Streptophyta > Polypodiopsida > Polypodiales > Pteridaceae > Adiantum > Adiantum capillus-veneris. Next base: position 34,709,794 of record NC_140945.1, on the reverse strand, counting down.
ATTCATTCAGATGATTGGACATAAGTGTCCCTTCTTTCGTCTTCAAGTCAACAAGCTTCTTAAGCCAGTATACCTGTGAAGCTGCACTCTGCTTCTCATAAAGATCACTCAGCTTTAACCATGCTTGATAAGCCGACATCTCGTCTGCTATATTGAAGTAAACGCTTTCTGCCAAAGTCAGCATAATGGTAGAAAGTGCCAATTCATCCATTTCGCTCCATTCATCTTCGTCCATATCTTCTGGTTTTATCCCTTTGAGCTTTATAGATTTTATCTGCTTCTTTTGTACCAACACGTGCCAAATCTGCTTCTTCCACAATGGGAAATTGGTTCCATCCAGCTTCTTCATATTGTAAAGAGCAGTGTCCTGTGATCCAGCCATAGCTACGCTTCACAATGGTTTACTTTCCTGAAAAAAATTCGGCAGAGTTTCCCCTGTAAACTGACCTCTGAACCAATATCAACCTGTCAAATGAACCAAAAAAGCTTCAAATTCTGCATAAATTTCGGCAGAGTCTCCTTTGTAAAATGGCTCTGGTGTACTCAAAAACAGACCAAAAAACAGCTCAAAAAACACTGTCTCTCTGACACTGTAAGCTACGGGTAAACCTGTCCTGCACCTGTACTGTCTCTGATTGTCCTGTCACTGTCCTGTAAGCATAGACTGCGACAATGCCTCAACGGCAGTAAAGCAAAGATGCAATCCCAACTGTCTAACTCACAGTCAATACATCCTAGCTGCCTATCTAAGGGTGCTCGAGGGATCGCTCCAAGACCTGTATCACCGAAAGGATCTCAACATTCGAGAATCCCCCAGCTCAATAAAACCTCACTCGACCCTCAACAAAGGCTGCAGTAAATCTGATAGTACATAGACTTCCCACAAAGTCATACATCCACAAATTTCCCATTGTATGCTGTAACCGCTGCGGCGGTTGTTTGCTGCGTGACTCACAACCAGCAAACCCTCAACAGACATACATCATCTCTGACAATACATCCCATGTGGAAGTACCTGCAATGTCAGGATGAAATCTGGAATATCAAGCAACAAACACAAGCTACCCGATGAACTAGTGGATGTCGCCTACAGTCTGTGTAGATGCACCCGTGTCGTATGTGACACGCCTCCAAGAACTGTGAGCCGTGCTTCGATGTGTAGACAGCCACAAATCAACACTCTGGGAGTGTCGATATCCTCAACACCTGCAGTCGTAGGCCGAAAACCCCAAATTTACAGAGTCCGATCTGCACCCGTCGAGACCACGTAGTCAAAAATGGCCTGCGCAGACCTTTGTCGAAGCCGAACGGTGGCCGAGATGACCTCAGAATGAAATTCTGAGAACACAAAAACCCTTCGGGGGGTCCCACAGGATTTGGGGCCGTGTCTTCGCCTGTCGACTTTCACTCCAATCTGAGCTAGTGACTCTAGCCTCTTGCAGTGCTGCCCCGAGCCTCGATCTGAGCTCTGATACCAGTTGAAGGAGTACGAGCGGAAGTGCGACGCGAGAGAGAGTGCGAGAAGAAGAGCACGACGATATGGTGAACTCGCTTTACTGTAATGTGTAGAGCATAGTGAGTTCTTATTAGGTTTTTACAAAAGAATATGCGTACATACCTGGCGGCCCGCCCACTTACCTGGGCGACCACATTGGGCTTTATACCCCAACACTCGAAGGATCTTTTATTACCATCTCTAATAGCGGCCTTCGCGCGTAGTGCAATTGCCTTGTACTCTCTAACCGCTTGCCGGCCAGCCCTAGTGTTCGCAGATTTGTTCCTCACCTTATTCCAAGCTTTTCGGCATGCATTAATGAGTCTCTGAGTCCGAGGTTCCAGTCGACAACCTGACCTTGGCCTCGACAGGGGCTTCGTGGCAAGAGCCCCAGCCTCTTTGGCTATGGAAGACTGAAGTAGCAATGGAAATAAACTTGTCATCGCATTGTTGGGTCGCACGTCCGTCCTCATTCTCGAGGTGAAGCTGGGTGTTCCATCAATTGTCATCGAGTAACAGCCTGCAATTCACTTCCATTTTGCATGCATCCAATTTGGGTACGGACGGCGTAGTACTTGTGGCTCCTACTCCCGAGTCCACACAGTGTAGGCTGCACACTAGTGGCCAATGATCTGACAAGTCTATCCCCCTCTGTACTGAATTGTTCAGAAGTTGTCTCGAGGCGGACTCATTCACAATAAAGTGATCAATGTCCAGTATGCTTTCATTGTCGTGGTTATGATCAACATACTGCGTTTCTGGTTCCATAACATACTACGTTTTTGGTTCCATTGTCTCTATTGCACTCTGAAATAATCTTCATTTAACAAGCAAGACTAGCATGAGTGCAATCTCTTCACGAAAGCTTTGTATGAGATAACCAGGAGAGGAGAACCTCTCAAGAGGCATTTCAGCAATCTACATGGTGCAAACCTTCAACAGTGAAACCACCTAATCATTGAGTAACAAAACAGCATATTCACAATTTTGCGAGTCCACCACCTGCCCACATCTTCCCTGTCAGCTAAAATGCACAACCTAGTGCCCCATTGCTCAATTTTCTTTGGGATGCAGTTCTAAGAAATTTCCATCATGCTCGATGATCTAAACCAGCCTCTCTAACCTAGCTTCTTCCCAAATATTTTGATTATACATCGTGTTCATTTTCTATGGACAAACTCATTGCTCTAGTGCAAAGAGAAACTTAAAGTGTTCGCTTCTGCACTACATCAACTTGTTTTCTCTAGTTAAAGTAATCTTTTGCCATCAGGTTTAGACCCTGAACATGTTTCCTAAGTGATAGACTCGGAACATGTTAACACAGTGAAGCCCTGCCAAACTTTAAATACACAACAAAATTTTGAGACATCCTCTGGAACATATGGGAAGACGGGGGGCGTTTTTTTTCTGGGGTGGGGGGAGAAGAGAAATGAAATGATATATTAAAGTCTTGAAGAGGCCAAAATGGCCTTTGAGACGAAATTGTTACAAAATGGTGAACCTGATACTATGTCTGGGTACAAAAAAGAGATACTAAAATGAAACTAGAGTGCTACTAGCTGGAACAGTGTGGTGTGGGGTATGTGTGATCACTGATACAATGAGTACAAGAGGGTGATAGAATGGGTCATGAGTCTATCCTCATCTGTACTCTGGATGGGGAGAGAGAGAGAGAGAGAGAGAGAGAGAGAGAGGTGACAGACCCTGGCTGTGTTAGCACAGTAAAGCCTTGGCAATATTAGATCTACAGAACAGCGTTCTGAGACATCCTCTGTAATATATCGGAAAGAGGGGGGGGGGGGGGGGGAGGCAAGAAAGAGAGAGAGAGAGAGAGAGAGAGAGAGAGAGAGAGAGAGATGAAATGAAATGAAATGTTATATTAACGTCTTCAAAAGGCCAAAATGACCTATGAGACCAATCTGTTACAAAATACTGAATCTAATACCATGTCTGGGTACAAAAGAACTAGAACAAAGAATCTCGTAGTCACAAGGGACACCTCCCAAGGAGTGGGAACGGGGGACGGGGGACGGGGCTCAAATGGATTTTTAGTGTGTAAAAGAGGGCGGGACGGCAAGTGGGGACGGGAAGCCCAAAAACGGGCGTCCCCTGTGACTATGACAAAGATACTACTACTAGAATCCATCCTCATCTGCACTCTGAATGTCGAGAGAGTATGACTCGAATCCTCTGCTATAGTCTTCATCGATGAGAGTGCCATTAGTGGTCGAATGAGTGTGGGCCAAGCTCTGCAGTGATGACTGCTCCTCCGGCTGTCCCATATCTAGTGAAAAGAAATATGTAATCTGTCTCTGGGACTGTCTCTCTCTATCTCTCCCTAGTTAAGTGTCTATATATCTTTGTAACTCAAGTAGATATAGCCCAAGACATCTCTGATCCTCATAACTCATGACCCTAGAGAAAGGACCGAAACCCTCTTTGAATAAGCAGTGGAAACGGCCCCATATTTCATAGTACATTGTGCAACGACATATGTAATGTAGCTCTGTCTTTGGCTCTAGCTGGCATCAGCGGCATATCCTCCTGCCTGTTGGTATCTTTGAATCTACCAATCTCAATCTCCAGCTGATGTGAGGATGTGCGTATCTGACCAATGGCACACCGCAAACCACGAGGCATATGTGTGTCCAAATAGCTCGGTCGAATCACAAACCCATCTCCTGTGAGGTGGAGAAGGTGCTCTCTATAGAAAGCCATCTTCATGCCCAACTCCTGTGGCGGCTCTATCCATGTCCTCTTGGTATCCAACTGGATCAGGTCCTGATGAATGAATTTAGTAATCTCCACCCGTGTAAGAGACATCGAGGGTGCCTAAAGAGAGTATTGGAAAGGGGGCAGCCTGTCCATGGTGAAGCCATGCGTCTGAAACCATGATGTCATTTGTGCATACCAGCATGAAGTGTCTCCTTGAAGAGCTAACTGTCTGGAAAGCTCAAGGGCCAGTCTAACATATCTGTCTCTAGTAGTATCCCACAAGCTGTGCACAAAGGAGACTGATCTGGTAAGCGCCTCAATCTCCATAGGAGGGGCAGCTAGCTCTGCTCAAATGATAGCATGGGGTACGGAGGCCTTGGCTCTGATCAGTCGAGAGATCATAGATACCAAGGGCCTCTCCATACGTCTCCAACCATCCTGGCCTACAGAAGGTCCCAATATATGCACCCCATACAACATAGCTGAGGCTACTAAAGTATCAAAGAGCTATAACTTTGTCCGATGTTCCTGGAACTGAACCTGCGAACACATCCTCTCCAAGCCTCCCAAGGCCGCAAAAGCTCTAGTCAGTCTAGTCTCTACTGCTCTCCCCAAAGAGAACCTCGGCCCAGTGAAGGCAACCCCAAGGTAAGTGTATGCATCTGTATACTCTACAATCTCCTGACCATATGTGAAAGTCGGTCCTGATCTCCTAATCCATTGTGGTGTGGTGTTAAACACCATAACCTTGGTTTTACCAAGGTTTATAGACAATCCACTATCCTCTGCAAAACTATGTAATGCATCCAACTGTCGCTGCATACCCTCTGGTGAGTCAAAGATCAACACAATATCATCAACATATAGCAACAATGGGATCCACGTCCCTGCCAGCTGGGCACCTCTATCTCCCTCTCTGTCAATGTAATCAGAAACCTCATCAACATACATACCAAATAGAGTAGGAGACAATGGGCAACCCTGTTTCACCCCAATGGTGGAGTGAACTAAATCAGATATCCCCTCTAGAGAGCGTACATTTCCCATCACTGATTTGTATAGAGCCATAATCCCCCAAATCAACACTATGGGCACCCCCATCTCCTGCAGTCTGTGCATCAATCGAGCTCTCGGTACCATGTCAAATGCTTTACGGAAATCCACAAAGCTACAATAAATCCGTCTCCCATGTGACCTGCCCTCCTCAATGATGGCTCTGAGTGTCAGAATATGGTCAAGAGTGGAGAAACCCCTCCTGAAACCGGCCTGGCCCTTTGCTCGTACACCCTCACCCTTTGCCCAATTACTCAACTGCTGCTCAAGAATGGATGCATACAATCGTGCCAATGTGTGCCCAATCATAATAGTGTGGTAATTCCCAGGGTCTCTAGGATCACCTGCTTTGAAGATAGGCACAATAGTAGACAACCTCCAAGTCTCAAGTAACCCCTCACACATGGCACGATTGAACAACACTACAAGAACCTCTACCAGCATATCTCTAGCATGTATAAAGTGCTCTGCTACTAGACCACCATGATCATATGCCCTGTTGGTCCTCATTCTGTCAATGGCTCTCTTTACCATCTCAGTGGTAAAAATGGTGCTGGTAGGTGGGCATGGCTCTGTAAGATTTGGTGCAACCGGTCCGAGGGGCGGTAGGCTTTGGCTTTCACCCGAAATTCTCTACTTTACTTTAGACACACACACACACACACACACACACACACACACACAGAAAGAGAGAGAGAGAGAGAGAGAGAGAGAGAGAGAGAGAGAGAGTACTTTGCAAAAGGAACCTGCGACGGGAATTAACACTTAAGTACACACACGGCTCGGAAGCTAGAATGCTCCGAGCAAACGTCGACAACCCGTAGGCCCCAAAATTGGCGCCCCTTTCGGTATTTCTTTATTCTTTAAGAGGGTAGATTACAAAGTAGTCGTGGGAATTCTTTACCTGTATCCAGCTAGATACCGCCTGTTTTGGAAAAATTTCGGCAACATAACAACCCCAAAACTTGCCCGAAACCAATTCCCCTGCTGGAACTCACTTCCACTAGCATAAACCCTTTGATCCAGCCCAAAAACAGTAAATTTAGCTCGCTGTATTTACTGGTTTTTGCCCTGTTTTCAGCCCTAAACAGTCCCCAAACTACCCTCTAGCAATGGGGCACTATTCTCAAGGGTTCTGGCAACCGTATGGCTGAAAAACAATCAAAATACAACGCATAATCAGCGCTGAAATCGCATCTGTACGGTGAGGTTATCACCCTCACCGGTGTCTGCTTTTGGAGCAACAGTTAGCTACTCCTGTTCCTGCTCAGAGAGGCTCTTACCTCAGCAAAAACGCATGTAACCACACAGATGCACATGAGTCAAATGAAGAGCCCTCTTGTGGGGCATCACATTACTGCACGTAGGGGGGGGAGAGAGCAGCCTGTAGTGTGTAGGTCATCACTCCTAGCACCACACTATACATAGAGTGGAAAGCATGCACTCCATAGCTCTTAACTTGTGACAGTATGCAAAATGAGGCCTCTCAGCTACAAAAATCAGCACTACCTTCTCTTGCATGAGGAAAGTCCACAGAAATGTGCCACTTTGCGCATTGATAAGCAATTTCCCGTTTCGGGGTTGCCGCCTAAAGATCTCCTGACTCGTTGTCCAATTGACTTTATGGCAGAGTTGTAAAAGTTCCCCCTTGTCATTCCAGAGGTAATGACGCGAACAGATTTCATGGCCCAAAATAGCAATTCCCTAATTTTTAGGAGATGCTTCCGTTGGGCTCCCACTGGTCTTCTAACCATCTATCCCCATTGGGACCGCATCCAAAAATGCAATGTGGCCCAACTGTCGAGTACTTTCCTTTGGTGACCCCACCTTGCCTTTAAGCCTTTATCGAGTTCACTTCCTAGTATCCACCAACTTGCTAAGTGCGACGGGGGGACCTACATGATCTTGAACTGAGCCTAGACATCCTCTTACTATACGAATTCCAATGCCAACCAACTTCCCGTCTGCGGGTGAAACTACCGTTCACATTGGCCATACAATGTCCGACCATTTGCAACTTCAAAAAGAGGGTCTCAAATATAAAACAAAAATCATTGGAAAGAAACCAACAACTAAGGTTAGCAATTGCCACGTCCTCGTGACATAGTTAACAGTTGCCACATCCTCGTGACATCTACAAGGGGGTCCTATCCAGGAACCGTCTATAACGATGACGCATATTGGTTCCACGCATCAGGAGAAGTGATCACTCGGGGAGGGGAGTACTCATGAAAGAATCGCCATGCCTCTCCTGAGTCTCTACTCAAGAACAACTGATACAAGTCTCTAGGCCAAGTAAGCTCGTTTCTTCCGTCGCACAAGGTGTCGGGAAGCAATTTGAGATTGTCTGTAAGTGATGACTCCTAAAAGAAGATGCCTCTGATGCTGGGCTCTCATCTCTCTGCACTCCTCAACATACCAACAATTTTGGGACATGCTCCCAGAATGTCGCCGCCGACCCACGCCTCCGACCCAGCTGAGTGTGTGGGTATGCCTCTGATGCTACACCATGCAGTGTCTCAGTCAGTAAAGTGGTCCACTCCTCCACTGAGAGGCCAGGACCAGTTGTGCATAGATGGCTATAGATCTCCTCTATATAAACCGAGTCAGTCTCTTGTGTAAATGTATAACGGGTATGTGACCTGCCTCCTGATGTCTAAGTTGTATTATACTGAAATGAAACAGACAATGTCAAAAGAGCATGATCCACTGCTAAGCCTGCTGGTCTGGCTCCCACTATGAAATCCTGAATACAAGGAATAAAGCTCCGCTATGCCATAACATAGTTCACTATACTGGCCCTGTGTCTGTGTGAAAAGCATGTGAAACCGGCTGCTCCAGGAAATCGCTATAAGCCATTAAGTATGGCTAATCCATGTGTAGTTGTCATCTTTGTGAGGTATCTCCCATACTCCATCTACTCTCTGTCATGTGATCATTTGTCAAGCCCCAACTCACCCACATCCAGCTCTCTAAGCATCTCATCTGAAGTGTCGTAGAAGATTGTCTAAGAGTTGTTCGTTCAAGCATTGAAGTCCCCTAGGAGGATGATATCACCATCCCTAGAAAACTCCTGTATATCATCATCTAGTATAGAGAAAGGCGATTGTCCTCTGGATACAGCATATACTGACGAACTGGAGAGAAGTGACATATGGCAATGTATAGAAATCGGTCCGTGTCAGCTCTCAGCCTCACCCACATGTATCTAGCATGATCATCTCTCCGTACAAGATGTAGTAGTGGCTGTAACTCCTCCCTAAATAGCATTGCTACTCCTCCTGAACCTATACTCCCATGCTCATGTCTCGCAACTGTCCTGTGGGCTGTCTCCCATCTGTATCCCACCACATGTGGCGTAAGCTGTCCAGGGGCCTGATGAGTCTCTGGGAAGAAAACAATGTCCCTGTCTCTAAAATTGTCCTCAAAGGCAACAACGTCCAACCTCATAGATCCACAAGTAGCCATCTTGAGTGTGGTCCCATAGGTCTCACACCGTCATGTAGAGCGCCGCTCTACAATCACCACCTTACCATCTCTGTAAAAGGCCATCTTTCCCTTCTCTTTTGCCGCTCTAATCTCTCACATTACCTCTCTCATATGCGCAAGCTATGAGAGAGTGAGATCGTCGCCGAGGAAAATACATGTCTTCTTGAGAGTATGCCTCTTTCTCAAGAATTCCTTCTCTTCCAAGGAGGGGAAGCGTAGTATGACAGCTCTCCCTTTTGAAGATTCTCCCTGGCCACTCTTCTTGCCCACTCTCCATGCCTTTGTGTGTGAAGGCTTGTCCACCCCCATCATGGATGTGAGGATTGCGACCTCTTTTTCCACATTGTTTATGTCCTTGAGGCCGGTTACCCTCACATGTAGAGCCCATATCCTCCTCCTTTGTTCCTCTTCGAGGGTCATGTTAATAAGAGTGGGTGTACAAGGAGCTTCCTCACCTTTCCCTTTCTTGGCAACCTCAATCCATTTTTCTGCCTCCTCTATTGTCTTTTGTGTTGCGGAGATGACCGCGGCCCATGACTTCTTCTCCTCATCTTCCTTGATAACCCGTATTTCTTCTCTCATGATATTCAATTCTTCCATCATGGATGGCTGAATTTCGCCTTCTTCGAGCCGCCCACTTTTTGCACGTAGATTTCGAATGATGGATCTTGGATGACCACTTTCTCCTCGAGCGAAGCGATCCTCTTACGCATGCCATCTCTTTCTTCGGTCCATCTTTGAAAAATAGTACTCCTCTTCTTTCTCTACTCTTCCACTTTGTTTCTCCATTCTCTCATTTCCTTCTCTATTGCCAACATCCTCTACCTTGTCCGCATGAAAGAGGCTTTGTGGACGGCCGGCGAGGGATACGTCTTCTTACACGTGGGGAAGTCGTTGGCACTTCTTCGATGGTTCCCGCGAGAGAGAGAGAGAGAGAGAGAGAGAGAGAGAGAGAGAGAGAGAGAGAGACTTAAAACAGTAATAAAATACAAGAAACCCTTAAAAAAAGCAAGAAACGCTTGTGAAATCTTAAAAGAACAACATAACACAGATTTGAAACCCTTAAAACAGCAAAAAACAGTGGTGAAACCCTAAACAACAGTAAGAAACAGTCACAAAACCCTAAAAAACAGCAAAAACAGTGACGAAACCTAAAAATTAAAAAAAAAAGTTTCGAAACCCCAAAAACAACAAAAAAAACAATTGCAAAACCCTAAAAATAGCAAAGAAACAGTGATGAAACCCTAAAAACAGCCAAAAAGCAATTTTGAAACCCTAAAAACAGAAAAGAAGAAGTGACGAAACCCTAAAAACAATGAGAGACCCATGAGAGAGAGAGAGAGAGAGAGAGAGAGAGAGAGATCACCAATCTAGTTTTGAGTCAACATCCAACGAAAAAGTTGATTCAATAGGTGTCATTGCCTCTGCAACAGCCTACTTGCAGAATATATAAACATAAACAAGAAATCAATTCACCACGTTGAGAAATGCAGAGAAAGGCAACCAATAATAGAACCAAAGAAAGTATAACATACCTTCAAGGTTAAGTCAAGCGCACCACTTATTATGGTGGTCTCGTCATGTGTAAGCTCACCTCCTTTACCTTCCTAACATGTAAGTCCTTGAAAAGTTTACTCTCTCATCCTTATAGAGGTTTCATTGCAGTCAAGCCAAAAACTAAACATACCTCCTTTCCATGAATGGAAACAAGAGCTTAGCCAAAAACTAAACATACCTCCTTTCCATGGATGGAAACAAGAGCTTTCAATTGAGCTCTCCGAAACAACCCAGCATCATTGTGGCCCAATATCAAATCCAATAGCTGAAAATCAAAAGCCAATCCTTTTAGAATGTAGCTATCATGAGCAGCTACTCCTTTTTTGAAAACCTTAAATACTTGGCTATATCTTAAGGGGAAAACTATAAGGTCAACTCCTAAATTCACAAGACTCAACCTTTCCAACGGGGTATGAGACTGGAAAACAAATAATCATCAATATCCGGACCAACCAAGCTAAATTAGCTCCAATAGCTAGCCCATATCTAGAGCATATAGCCTGTGGAATAATCTGCAAAGGGAAATAACCATGAACGACATTAATCATATGTCAATAACTTTCATCACATAGAAAAAGCTCCATCCATACCTCGCCAAATATCAAGACAAATGTAACCGACAAAATAATTGCTACTACTGGATTAAAAATTTCATCCAAGAATAAAGGAAGGGCCTGCAAAATTCAGTATGAGAAGTCAACAACATACTCCAATATTTTGGTATTGAAAGCTGACAACTAAGAAGAGATACTGACCTCCATTGCAATAGCATTGCATAGGAGAAGTGTCACCAAAAGCTGATGTTGCTTCTTAACTACCGGAAATATGACCGCTGCATATAGTAACCAAAAAAACAAAAAATTAATTATAAAGACACCTGTGGAAGAATCTCGGAAAGACAAACGACACGCAAGATAGACTCATGGTAAACCGCTATTCCATCAGGCATGATATTCAACCTAGCACTAAACACAAGCCTAATCAATCAAAAGCACCCAATGTTGGAGAAGCCATGTGGAGCTTTTTTTCCAAAGAACACACTGTAAGCCTGACAATTATACGGCCACATGCACATGGGCTACAATGACCAAAGCAACCCGTTGTCGGGGGATTAAGGGTTCGAAGGCGAGCCAGGATAGCACCGGGCTACTAGCTGTGGGAAAAGAGAGGAGAAGAAGAAGCACCACACCGTACAATAGACCAATAGTTGCTTTGAAATAAGATTATGTATGAAAACAGATGGATTTGCTGACATGTATCGACTAACAACTCCCACTGCATAAGCAATGTCGGGACGAGTGGCAACCATAGCATACATAAGAGAACCACAAGCTGATGCATAAGGAATTCCCTTCATTGCTTCCAATGCCACCTCATCCTTTGGGCAATCTGCTTTGCTAAGCTTAGTGTATGGAGGTAAAGGTACTCCAAGAGGCTTAGCATCACCCGTATTAAATCTGTCAAGTACTTTTGCAATGTACTTTTCTTGAGATAAAACCAGCAATTTCAGCTTTCTATCTCTTTTAATATGCATGCCCAAAATATGCTCTGCATCACCCAAATCCTTCATAGCAAATGTTGAATTTAGCTTACGCTTCAAAGCATCGAGACTAGTCTTATGTTTCCCGGCAAAGTAGCATGTCATCAACATAGAGAACAAGTATAATGGGGTTACCATCTTCATCCCTTTTCGTATGCAAACAATGATCTGCATGGCTGCGTCTAAGCCTTGAGACAGCATCGAGGTGTCAAACTTCTTATACCACTGCCGTGATGATTGTCTCAAACCATACAGAGCCCTTTTCAGTTTGCATACTAGTTCCTCGCGTGTAGGAACTACAAAACCCTCATGTTGTTTCATGTATATGTCCTCCTCAATATCACCATGCAAAAACGATGGCTTTACATCCATTTGGTTCAATTCCAAATCAAGAACTACAACGAGAGCAAAAAGGACATGTAACATTGTAAGCTTTACAACAAGGAAAAAGATTTCTTAAAAATCAATTCCTTCTATCCTTTTGCAACCAATCTTGCCTTGTACTTGGGTTTTTTATCCACGACACCCATTTGTTAGGAAGAGCCTTTCTTCCTTTAGGCAATGGCATAAGATCCCAAGTATCATTTGCATACAAAGATTACATTTCCTCTTGCATTGCAAGCTGCCACTTACTGCTCGACTCACATGACTTAGCCTCTTTATGTAAGGTGCAACGGAATGAATGTTTGAACTTTGCTCAAGATGAGTGCTCCGAACTGTGCTCAAGGTTCCTTTTGTTCTTATGGAAGGGAGAGCCTTCCGTTTTCCGTTCTTAATGAGAGAGTGCAATGATCACTAACAAAGTGAATGGACATTGTGCATGTGAGTGTATGAGATTGAGAGATAGAGAGTGAAGAGAATACGACACCAGAGACGTCGTAAAACCCTCCTCCAAGGCCCCACTCTCTATGGCGAGAGCGGTCTACTTATGATTGCACAAATCTCTACAATGCTTGGACTTGCCGACGATGTCGACGACGATGAGACGGGCTGAAATCTGAAAATGCTAAGGGCTGAAATTTGCAAATCTTTATCTGCTGAATTCTGACTCTATGTCGGTGACGATGTCGATGGCGACGATGCGACGTCGACGAGCTAAAAACGCAGATGCTGAAATCTGCGTTTTCCGGGCTGAAACTGTAAACCTTGCGGAAACTGACCGTGCGACGAGGAACTGCTGCGGGAAGGTGAGATCTGCGAGGTTCGGGACTTGATTTGTGTCTAAGGGCTAAAAACTGAAAACGCTGGGGTTTCTTGAAGTTCCGTCGCGGAGAATTTGCAAAACGCTAGGGTGTGATGCAGATGCAAAAACACTACGGCTGAAAATATGCTCTATTGTCGCCAGTTGTCTTGCTAGGCAAAACGCTAGGCTGATCTGTTGTTCCAGGTCGCTTCAATGCAAAAACGCTGGACTTCTTCTACTGAAAATGCTAGGTACTGGATGCCGACAACACCAGGCTGGCTGCTCCAAAAACGCTAGGTCTCTTGGGGGGTTCTGCTGAGAAGCTGCATGTTGAGTGTGTCCTCCTGCTGCCTCTTGTGCCAATTAGTGCTAGTCTAGGTTTGCTTATATACAAACGTACTCAATTTGCCCTACCGACTTTCCAATAAAAGTCACTTAAAAATAATAAGTGAAAAATGTCAAAAATAGGGAAAATAGGTTAAATGCACTGGAAAATTTCCCTGAAGAATTCTGATGGATTCTAATGGGAATGCTTATGATCATGTTGTGTGCAACCAGAGGATATGCATCTACACTAAGTGTCTGGACATGCACGGTCTGCGAACACACTCACAAAAGTGCCAGATCGCTTCTAAATCTAGACTGACTGAACCCTTGTCGTACTGTAGCTTGTCCACCGACACATAGGGTTGGAGTGTCACGTGACATCCCCTCCTTTTCAAAGTGAGGTATTGATACCGAGCTGTATGGCGTCGAGGGAGATCGCCAATAGCATCCGGAATCCTAGAAGGGACTCTTCGTCAGCCCACTCTGATGTGTGGGTCGTGCGGTACTTGAACTTCATAAAGGTCTGCAACGCTTGCTTCTTTGGGCCGCGCCGAAAGCAACACAAAGTCTTCTCTGGCTCCTTCAATGCTTCAACTTTGTCAAGAGTCATGCTTCTTTCTTCTTCAAGAATCTCCATGGCTGAAAATTCCTGAAGCCATTTCCAACACAAAACCATGAACATACCTATTCCATGTAAAGTGAGTGGAAAAAATCTTATCTTCCTCAAAGACTGTGCATGCAATGTAGATGAACAAAGAGACGGAGTGCGAAACCGTTCACCACACACACGCAAACAATGAGATCGAATCTTGTCATTCTAATCCGAATCAATCAACTGTGGCAATTCACAACAGAAATGCCCATGCTCGGTGCTCATACTTTCTTGTGCTCTTTCTACAATTGTGTCGTGCCAAGGAAGAGACATGGAATGTGACTTCCTTGAATGCAAACAGTTCATCTTTTTCACGAGCAATCTGCATAAATCCGTGCTCATCCACGAGTGAAACATGCTCGACGTACAATATGTCATGCCTAGGAAAAGGGATCACATAAAGACGCTGACTAAAATACAAGAAACGATCACGAATGAAACACTCGAACAATGCGTGCTGACGAATCAGGCGAACATATAGTACTTCTTGTGAGGGTTCTTTGGACCTAGGCTCGAGAGCCAAGATCGGTTCGTCGTGTTGGATCGAATCTTCCTATGGGGGTTCTATGGACCTCGACTCGAGAGCCAAGATCGGTTCTTCGTGATTGATCGTATCTACAGTGAGGTTAGCTTCACTAGAGAAAGTATCAACTAACACATCATCCTTGTGAACAATCATGTCATCTTCATGAAAATCGTCATGCTTGTGAGAAATCACATCGTGGTCATCATGCAAATCATCATGCTTGCGAGTAACCACATCTTGATCATCATGCAAATCATGATGCTTGTCATTGTCATCCAAATCATCATGCTCATCATTATCAGGCAATTCATCATGCTTATCATTATCAACCATAACATGTGTCGTGCTTTGGAGAAGAAGAGATGGAGAGAGTCTCCTTCTTCTGATTCTGTTCAAACTGCGCCTGCACAATAGAAAAGAGTCGCAAGAACTCTTTCATGTGTTGGTCGCCCTTCTCTTGTCTTGCTTTGTTCTCGCAATCAAATTCAGCTTGTCTTTCTTTGGCTTCCAGTCGTGCTTCACGCCTTATGGCTATCATTCCTTCTTCGTATTCACGATCTATGGCTGCCCTTTGTTCTTTATAGGCTTTTCTTTCTGCTTCTCTTTCTGCTTTTTGTGCTTCGCATTCTAACTTCATGTCCATCACAATCTTGTCGAAAGCCTCCATAGGAGTTAGTGCAATTCTTGACGTAGATGGGGAAGGGGGAGGGTCGGAAAAACCTCCTGGTGAGGAAAATTCTTCTTTGCCTCTCTCCTGCTCATCACCTCCAAGCGAAGTAGTCATTCCACTTCGAGTGATGACTATCCATTGAAGTCGTGGGTTCTTGTGATCTTGGGTTCTTAAGTTCACGAGGAACTTGGGTTCTTGTGGGTCTTGGTTCTTGGGTTTCTTGAGGGTCTTGAGGGTCTTGAGGTTCTTCTTTCGCTTGCGATCTGTGTTAGAGAAGGATCTTCTCTTCACCCGAGTTCTGCTCTTTTCTGCGGGCGCACCCCTTGGCAGCCTTGCGTTAACACCAAGGTTGTTTTTTCCCACCTCACATCGATTGGCCGGCCGTTAAGTGCACGGTCCGCTCTCAATGAGTGAAAAGGGGCACAAGGGGAGGCTAGACAAGCCCTTCTTTCTTGGGTTTCCTGTCACTCTTCAAAAACACGCTTAGGAATCGACACGCCCAAGAGAACTTGGGTTACGTGCGACCGCAACAAGCAAAAAAAATTCTGTGGTTCTTTCCTTGAGTGATACAAAACACTGCCAAAGCTCTGATACCAATGTAAGGTGCAGCGGAATGAATGTTTGAGCTTTGCTCAAGATGAGTGCTCCGAACTGTGCTCAAGGTTCCTTTTGTTCTTATGGAAGGGAGAGCCTTCCGTTTTCCGTTCTTAATGAGAGAGTGCAATGATCACTAACAAAGTGAATGGACACTGTGCATGTGAGTGTATGAGACTGAGAGATAGAGAGGAGAGAATACGACACCAGAGATGTTGTAAAACCCTCCTCTGAAGGCCCCACTCTCTATGGCGAGAGCGGTCTACTTATGATTGCACAAATCTCTACAATGCTTGGACTTGCCGACGATGTCGACGACGATGAGGACGACGACGAGACGGGGTGATATCTAAAAATGTTGAGGGCTGAAATCTGCAAATCTTTATCTGCTGAATTCTGACTCTATGTCGGTGACGATGTCGATGGCGACGATGCGAAGACGACATGCTAAAAACGCAGGGCTGAAACTGTAAACCTTGCGGAAACTGACTGTGCGGAGAGGAACTGTTGCGGGAAGGTGAGATCTGCGAGGTTCGGGACTTGATCTGCGGTGTCTAAGGGCTGAAAACTGAAAACGCTGGGGTTTCTTGAAGTTCCGTCGTGGAGAATCTGCAAAACGCTACGGTGTGATGCAGATGCAAAAACGCTAGGGCTGAAAATCTGCTCTGCTGTCACCGGTTGTCTTGCTAGGCAAAACGCTAGGCTGATCTGCTGTTCCAGGTCTCTTCAATGCAAAAACGCTGGGATTCTTCTGCTGAAAACGCTAGGTACTGGATGGCAACAACACGATGCTGGCTGCTCCAAAAACGATAGGTCTGTTGGGGGGTTCTGCTGAGAAGGTGCATGTTGAGCGTGTGCTCCTGCTGTCTCTTCTGCCAATTAGTACTAGTCTAGGTTTGCTTATATACAAACGTACTCACTTTGCCCTACCTACTTTCCAACAAAAGTCACTGAAAAATAATAAGTGAAAAATATCAAAATAGGGAAAATAGGTTAAGTGCATTGGAAAATTCCCCTGAAGAATTCTGATGGATTCTTATGGGAATGCTTATGATCATGCTGTGTGCAACCAGAGGATATGCATCTACACTAAGTGTCTGGACATGCACGGTCTGCGAACAGACTCACAAAAGTGCCAGATCACTTCTAAATCTAGACTGACTGGACGGACTGAACCCTTGTCGTGTTGTAGCTTGTCCACGGACACATAGGGTTGGATGTGTCACGTGACACTTTATAAGTAAGAGGTTCACCCTCATCTGACAACATTACATGACGCAAAGAGGGATTAAATCTCTACGGTTGCCTTTTCAAACGAGTTGACCTGCGTACCCAATGATCTACACTCTCAGGGAACGGTTCTACATCATGAGGCAACTCATTTTAGCTCTATCATGCTGCTGAAAATCATTTTCAACCAATTCAGGTGTCTGTCTATCCTCATTAGGAGCATCAATATCATGTCCTACTTCTGGCTCAAGGTTAACCGGCTGATTATAAATTTCAGCTTGCGGTAATGTATCATGAGGCTCTTTTTCAACATCAATGGGTCACACAAGAGACTGAAATCTAACTGTTTTCTTGTCAGAATCAGATTTTGTAGCATTATTAAGCAATTTTGTCTCATTGAACACTACATCTCGACTGCGAATTACCTTTCTGAATTGTGGTAACCGCATTCTATAGCCCATTTCACTTCTTCTCCATAACCTAGGAAGACTGCCTTAATGGACTTCATATCAAGCTTTGTTCTCAAGTCATTGTGTACATAAACAAAAGCTTCGCAGCCAAATACTCTCAAATGATCATAAGAGCTAGGTTTGTCAGACCAAACCTCCTCTGGAATGTCATTTTTCAGCGTACTATTACAAGAGCAATTGCAAATATGAACTGCAGTTTTCAATGCCTCCTCCCAAAACTCTTGGGAAAGATTAGCGGTGGACAACATGCAACGCACTCTCTCACATAAAGTACGGTTGTACCTCTCAGCCACACCATTAAAAGACGGATTGTAAGGGGTTGTCAACTCCTTTTTTATCCCATTATCATCACAAAAACGCTGAAATTTAGCAGATACATATTCTCCTCCATTATCAGACCTGAGACATTTAAGCTTAGCACTCTTTTGAGTAGTGACAAAAGCATGAAACTTCTTAAAAGCATTAAAAGTCTCACTCTTACTTTTCAAAAAATGCACCCATCCTTTCTTAGTACAATCATCAATAAATGTAACAAAATACAATGCACCACCAAAAGATTTAGCAGGCATAGTGTATACATCGGAGTGAATAAGATCAAGAGGATTAGCTTTGCAAGAGACACCAAAGTAATAAGAAGAATTCTTTTGCTTTCCATAAAGACAATCGTTACAAAAATCCAAGTTTTTGCCTTTTACATAAACCCTCTTCAAAGAGGAAAGCACATCAATACCCTTTGGCTCATATGGCCAAGTCTCTTATGCCACAATTCCGTATGTGAAGCAACTTGAGCAACAGCAAGAAATTTGTTAGGCAAAGCTTTGCATCGAAGATAGTACAAAGTACCTCTTTTAGGCCCTTTTGCAACAAGCGTAGAGCCCTTAAGTAACTTCCATGACCCCCAGCAAAAATGGTAGTAAAACCATGTGCATCTAACAGACCAACAAATAGCAAAATTTTCTTAATGCCTCGTACAAACCTGACATCATTCAACACAAGCTCTTGACCATTGTTTAGAGCCAAGGACATGGTACACATTCCCTCAATATTGCAAGCAAAATTATCACCAAGGTACACCTTGCCATAATTGCCTGCAGCATATGTAGCAAAACACTCCAACATGGAGTCACATGGAAAGAAGCACCAGAATCTACTATCCAAGACTGGGATAGGCCATCATTAGCACTAAGCAATGCATCAATGACATCTTTCTTTGAGATAAGCATGTCTTCTGCATTAGCTATCACCAAATTTGTGGGGCATGAAGCCGCAACGAAGATTTCCTCAACGTCTGACAACTCCTCAATGACCACACTAGAGGATACATTTGCATTTTCAGCATCCTTGGAAGAATCACCTGCTGATTTTCCCCCTTTCTTCTCATCTTTCTTCTTCTTCTCTTGCGCTTCTTTCTTCCTATCCTGCTCTTTCTTGAAATACCTGCAATCGGGTTTCTTGTGACCCTTTCTGCCACATTGATAACAAGTGACATCCTTATCCTTTGTCTTGCTCTTACTTCTATTTTGAGTCATGTTGCCCGTATCACGCTTTTGATTTCTACCTCTTGCATTGTATGCAAAGTTGCCACTTTCCCCACTAGACTTGCGTTTAATCTCTTCATTGAGAATAGACCCTCTCACACCGTCATACGTGGGGCTGGGACTGTTACTCAAGGAGACAACCAATGTCTCCCAAGTATCTGGCAATGTCAAAAGCAAGAAAATAGCTTTCAGCTTATCATCAAATGGTTGAAGCCCAATGTCTCGCAAGCAACTGACTCAAAACACCTGTAAAAGCACTCAAATGCTCAGAAGCTGACTTCGAGTCATCCAACTGCATATTCACCAACTTTTGCACCTGGTTCACACGCGTGTTGTTCTTATATTGAACTTCAGCTTTTGCATATAACATAAGCAGTGTCAAAACGCTTGATGTCAGTCAAAATGTCATCATTGATAGCCATTTTGATATGGGCCATGGCCTTCTTATTCAACTTGGCCCACTCTAAATCAGAAAAACCTTACGGCTTATTCTCTTCCAATGCATCTTCACAATCCTTTAAGAAAAGGATACCTTGCATGCGTTCTTGCCAAAGGTCGAAACCTTAAACATCAAACCGTTTGATTTCCATCAAACTTTTAGTGTCAGATGTGGAAGAGGTAGCAGTCATCTTAACTCAACCACAAGTGTGTATACAAGATAGATGCAATAGGCTGAAAATTTTAACAAATAAGAGCAACCACAAGACTCTGCATACAAAAGACCACAGTTTCTTTACATGAAACAATCCAAATCTGAATTTTCAGTTGAATATACAATCAAATCCTCGCACAAAACATCAATACATGTAATCCCATAAATTTGGTAAACCTGTGTATTGCTGTTATAACCTGTAATAACCTGTAAATCACCTAATTTGAGCTAAAAACAGCATGTTTTGGGATATTTTGGCAGTTTTGGTGACCTTCTTGACCCCGGAAGCAAGGAGCTTTGCGATGGAAGTGAAAATCATCGTGGAAAAGCAATATAGCTTGTTGTCCAGTAGCCTGCGCACGTCCTGTTTCGAACCCTAGGGCTCTGATACCAGTTGAAAGCGCGAACAAGAGGCTATCAAGAGATGCGCGAGGTGAACGAGTGCAGGTTTGGGCAGGGTAGAGCCACGCGTGAGTGCAGGAAGGAGGTAGCACTGCAGATCGAAAAAGGAGAGAGAGAGAGAGAGAGAAAGAGAGAGAGAGAGAGAGAGAGAGAGCTCGTGCGATTTGGGGAAACCCACGTTAGTGGTTTTTGTGGTCTCCCACTTTTATTATAAGTGACTTTAAAAAATGTGTTTAGGTCCAATGTGAACCTTGACAAAGTATAAAAATGCACATAAAGATAGGGCCTTTAACCCAACACACCATACTATAATTAAGTTGTAGAATACGTAGTTTAAACTCCCTTACAACGGATTAACCCGGTTGATTACAGATAAATAGAGACATTAGCTGAGGGAGATACGTAGAAGAAGCATAAGCCGATGGAGTCGATGCGATCTCAATGAGTAGTCCGAATGCCACCCTCTGCCTCCCAGAGGCCTCCTCCTATTGATCTTCTTTTCCTTCCAACTCTCTCTGATCTTGCCCTCTCCAAGGAAAAAAAACTCTCCCCTCAATAATCTTTTACAACCCCTGAAAAATGGCTTAAATATTTATTTTATAGCCCATCTACTCGTTTTTTAGTAAGTCCCAGTTATTGTATGTCGAACTACCCCTTGTCCTTTCATTGCATGTAGAACTACCCCTTAAAGGGGGGTGACTCCCCTCCCCCCCCCCTCTCTCTCTCTCTCTCTCTCTCTCTCTCTCTCTCTCTCTCTCTCTCTCTCTCTCTCTCTCTCTCTCTTGAGGGATACCAGCAGACAGCAGGATATGCCGATTATGCCAGAGAGAGCCAGAGACAGAGTTGCACTACATATGTCATTGCACAGTGTTCTATGAGATACGGGGGCGTTTCCACTGCTTATTCAGAGAGGGTTTTGGTCCTCTATCTAGGGTCATGAGTTATGAGGATCAGAGATGTCTTGGACTATATCTACTTGAGTTACACAGGTATAGAGACACTTTACTGGGGAGAGCTAGAGAGAGGCAGTCCCAGAGACACATTACAGATTTCTTTTCACTAGATATGGGACAGCCAGAGGAGCAGCCACCACTGCAGAGCTCGTCCCACACTCATTCGACCACTACTGGCACTCTCATCGACCGAGCATTGGAGCTACAGAGATACAGACGACCGCGACTGAGGAGAGGAGCTACACAGCATCGACGGAGACTACAACAGAAGATTCGAGCCATACTCTCTCGACATCCAGAGTGCAGATGAGGATGGATCCTCACCATTTCTTCCATCTTTGTTTCACACACTGTTACATCCAGTTTACCGGGTACCTATTGTATCAGCTGCTACACCCACGTAGTTTTAGATTGTAGTAGTAGTAGTAGTATTTTGTTCCACTTCTAGTTCTTTTCTAGTTCTTTTGTACCCAGACATGGTATTAGATTCACTATTTTGTAACTGATTGGTCTCATAGGTCATTTTGGCCTTTTGAAGACGTTAATATAACATTTCATTTCATTTCTCTCTCTCTCTCTCTCTCTCTCTCTCTCTCTCTCTCTCTCTCTCTCTCTCTCTCTCTCTCTCTCTCTCTCTCTCTCTCTCTCTCTCTCTCTCTCTCTCTCTCTCTCTCTCTCTCTCTCTCTCTCTCTGCGCTTTGTGCATCGCGGGAGGGCCCCTTGCACTAGCGATATCGCTAGTGGGGCTCCCCTTTTCCCTTCAAAAGAGGTGGCGGCTAATGCTCGTGAGAACCCGTCCCACCGTAGCTGCCACGTCAGCTTCACAAGCCGTTCACGAACGTCACCACCGCCGACCACGGCAAAGGTTTGTGACATTGGCCGTCATCATCCACGCCACACGCAGCGCTAACGGGCCGTCGGTCTCAATCCGCCATGGCTCAGAGCTCCACGAGCTCTCTTGCCTCACTTGAATGACCAAGAGCTACGCCTTTAGTATATATATCATGAATGCTTGAAGTTGAGAACCCCATGTGGGTTTATTCCCCCCATTCTCCACTGCCACGTGGCAACCGTATGGCCCTCCAGCCTGTAGGCTTCACAAAATCCTCCTCAATTGTAAAAAAAAAGTAATCTTTTCTCTCACCTTGAGTGTCTTGCAACTCAATGCCCAGTAATCCAATCGCCGAGCCATAAAGTGTCAACAAAAGCCGCCAATCTGGGCCCTGAACCATGAAAACCCCATCACCTTTTTACTTCTCTATTCCTACGAGTCGACGCCACCAAAGCACGAGAAAGTCATCTGCAACCATTCCTCGGCTATTGTCCCAAACTTTGAACTTCACCGAAGCTCCGATTTGTTAGACTTACACCACTCTGCTGCTTCACAGATCTAGGGCATACTTGTACGGCTAGTATGTCTCCGGGCTGGCCACCTGTAGTCTAGGTTGCTCCTGGTCCGGCCACCCGAGTTTGGGGCCGGCCGCCCACTTTTGTCCGCGCACCCACATATATTTCCATATATCCTTTTTCTCTTGGGTCGTGGGGATTTTTATCAGGCCTTGCCCTACCTCCCCTTGGGTACCTATTTATGGGGGCAGGGGGGTACCCACTTCCACATCTCACATCTCTCTCTCCTCCCTCACGCTTCCGCATACGCGCACTCTCAGACGATTCACGAGCCATCAACTCTACACATCACCTGCTATCCTCTAAAACTTGTTCGAGCCTTAAAATCAACGGATGGCACAATTTCCAATGCGGTCAATTGGGTACATACCCGGCCCCCGGCAAAACTTCAAACCTTTGTATCCTGTCATCCATGACTATGATTGCCGATTTGGAAAGACCGACACGCTCCACAAGATGGGTACTTTAAGTACATGCATTCACTTAAGCCCAGACCTTCATCTGCATTTTCCCAATCCGGTACACATCTGCAATCTATCCCAACTTCAAACTGCCATAACTTCTTAACCGTAGCTCCAATTGACGAGCCGTAAAGACAGGCCTGTAGAGCACTTCAAGTACTGCAATTCTAACCAATAAAATCCTAGCTATGACCATTTCAAGAATACTCTCTTTTAGCATTAACAATATACCTAGATGAATCCAGGATATACCCAGATTCACCCTTGAAGGAAAGTGCAAGGTATAGCCTCATGGTAGTCACCCACGAGACAATATTACCATCAGCTCCATCATGCATAGTATTGACTAAATACCACGACATCCCCACTAACGTCATCAGTGCCCAATAGTGGATGTAGAACTAGGTACAAACATATGCTCCCAAACACAACACACACCACACGCACACACACATGAGCATACATCTGGCATACTTTTAGCTTAAAATTGGCTTGTTATCAAGTCCTAACTACTGATCACTAAATACATAGCCTTCAATGAAGCTTAATTTGCATCCCTCTGCTCACTTTCTCTCCATGGAAGCGGAGCTGCACGATATAGTAGATTATGTAAGCCTAGGGAAGCGAGTACCGCACCTTTGTGAGCTAGTTTGTAGGACCTACACTCTCTTTTGCAGAACCAATCAATAGAAGGATCAGAGAACAGGACACCCGATCCTCTTCCAAGTGTCTCGCAATTTTGACAACCCATTCACATCTAAATCTGAGGTGTATAGGGCAATAACAAAAGCCCCTGATCAACTCATACGCGTTTTTGACAACTCATTTGCTAGATCTCAGGACAATAGCAACCCCTGATCAAAGAGTGTCCCAAACTTAGTTGTGTACGGCCTCGACTACTAAGCCTAGTTCTCAAGCCAATGTTATACTCCAAGCTAATTGATGACAACAATGCAATAGACGGGTTTCATCTAATTGCGGCGCCTAAACTTAGGGCTCGAATTAAAGAAATTCAGACGGCTCAAGTACCGGATTGGCAAGAATTCAAGAAGGCATTGCAAGAGGAATGTTTTCTTGAAGACTCTCAGAGAATAACCAGACAAAGCTTCATGAATTGAGTGCAAAACAAGAATAAAAACTTATCTGCACGAGAGCTGCAATAGGAATTTGCAGCTTAAAGTTTGATCAGTTATCCTCGGCAAAGCAACGCTCGATGAAGGATCAGAAGGTTGAATTGTTTATTCAAGCTGCTAATCCGCGGCTTCAAAAGAGTTTAGTACAATTGCTGGAAGACTCAGCAGGTGAATTGGGATTAACGTCCGATGGCGAGATAGTCTTTGAAGCGGTGTGTCACGTGCACATCTAACCCTATGTGTACGTGGACAAGCTACTTCATGACAAGGGTTCAGTTAGCTTAGCTTAGGAAGTGTTCTGGCACTTTTGTGAGTCTGTTCGCACACCGTACATGTCCAGGCACTTAGAGTAGATGCATATCCTCTGGTTGCACACAGCATGATCATCAGATTACAGCCATAACCCATTAGGAGCATTTTTAAAGTGCACAGACCTATTTTCCCTATTTTAGCCATTTACTTATTATTATTAAGTGACTTTGTTGGAAAACTGGGTAGGGCAACTTGGCTAAGCAAATATATAGGAAAAGCTAGCGCTAGCGCTTTCTGGCAGAAGAGGCAGAAGAACCACATTGGCAGTCCACCTTCTCAGCAAGACCGGCATGACTCCTTAGCGTTTTCAGCCATCAAGACAAAGCTAGCGTTTTCTGCAGCAGCTCAGCATGGGCGGTTTTGCAACAGATCACATAGCATTTGCAGAACTCCCAGATCAAACTGGCGTTTTTGCAGACAACAGATCAGGCCTAGCGTTTTTGCAACATGCAGTCCAACCTAGCATTTTGCAGATTCCCGCGGCAGATTCAACCCTAGCTTCAGCGTTTTCAATTTTCAGCATTTAGACACCGCACATCAAGTCCCGAGATCTCACCTTCCCGCAACAGATCCTCGCCGCAAGGTCAGATCAGCCAGCGTCTGCAGATTCAGCCCGCTATTCGCACATTTCAGCATCTGCGTTTTCAGTGCATCGTCGTCACCGTCGTCGCCGACATAGAGTTAGAATTCAGCAAATACAAAATTTGCAGATTTCAACCCTTAGCGTTTTCAGGTTTCAGCCCGTCTCGTCGCCGTCCTCATCGTCGTCGACATCGTCGGCAAGTCCATTGCATTGTAGAGATTTGTGCAATCAATAGTAGACCGCTCTCGCCATAGAGAGTGGGGCCTTCGGAGGAGTGTTTGACAACATTCTAGTGTCATATTCTTCTTTCTCTCTCTCTCTCTCTCAATCTCAGCACCTTCATTCGCAGTGTTTACCACTTTGTTTGTGATCATTTGCACTCACTCACTAAAGGAACGGAAGGCTCTCCCTTCCGTAAGTAAAAGGAACCCTTGAGCACAGTTCGGAGAGTGAACAAGATCAAGAGGATTAGCTTTGCAAGAGACACCAGAGTAATAAGAAGATTTCTTTTGCTTTCCATAAAGACAATCGTTACAAAAATCCAAGTTTTTGCCTTTCACATCAACCCTCTTTAGAGAGGAAAGCACACCAATACCCTTTTGGCTCATATGGCCAAGTCTCTTATGCCACAATTCCGTGTGTGAAGCAACTTCAGCAACAGCAAGAAACTTGTCAGGCAAAGCTTTGCATCGAAAATAGTACAAAGTACCTCTTTTAGACCCTTTTGTAACAAGCATAGAGCCCTTAAGCAACTTCCATGAACCCCCAGCAAAGATGGTAGTATAACCATGTGCATCTAACTGGCCAACAGATAGAAAACTTTTCTTAATGCCTGGTACAAACCTGACATCATTCAACACAAGCTCTTGACCATTGTTCAGAGCCAAACGCATAGTACCCATTCCCTCAATATTGCAAGCAAAATTATCACCAAGGTACACCTTGCCATAATTGCCTGCAGCATATGTAGCAAAACACTCCAAAGATGGAGTCACATGGAATGAAGCACCAGAATCCACTATCTATGACTGGGATAAGCCACCATTAGCACTAAGCAATGCATCAATGACATCTTTCTTCGAGATAAGCATGTCTTCTGTATTAGCTATCACCAAATCTGAGGGGCATGAAGCAGCAACCAAGATTTCCTCAACGTCTGACAACTCCTCAATGACCACACTAGAGGATATATTTGCATTCTCAGCATCCATGGAGGAATCACTTGTTGATTTTTCCCCTTTCTTCTCATCTTTCTTCTTCTTATCTTGCGTTTCCTTCCTTCTTTCCTGCTCTTTCTTGAAATACCTGCAATCGGGTTTCTTGTGACCCTTTCTGCCACATTGATAACAAGTGACATCCTTATCCTTTGTCTTGCTCTTCTTGTTGCCCGCATCACGTTTTTGATTTCTACCTCTTGCATTGTAGGCAGAACTGTCACCTTCCCCACTAGACTTGCGTCTAATCTCTTCATTGAGAATAGACCCTCTCACACCGTCATACGTGAGGGTGGGACTGTTGCTCAAAGAGACATCCAAGGTTTCCCGAGTATCTGGCAATGTCATAAGCAAGAAAATAGCTTTCAGCTTATCATCAAATTGCTGAAGCCCACTGTCTTGCAGCTCACTCAACACACCTGTAAAAGCACTCAAATGCTCAGAAGTTGATTTCGAGTCATCAAGTTGCATATTCACCAAGTTTCGTATCAAATGCACCTGGTTCACAGGCGTGGTGTT